>NC_064630.1:257145531-257770531 GCF_023864275.1 Schistocerca cancellata | reverse complement strand
AGTGCTAAAGTTAAGCTGAATTACTGGCGTGTGTACTATAATTTGGAAATACTTAAGAAATGGCGTGGGCAGGACTTGAAATTAGAGACGAGTACTTCCGTGTGGTGAGTACTGTGTGAGTCTCAATCTGTGTATGAGACAAAGGATAAAGAGATGTACTCGTCCATGGTATCAGTTGAGTACTCGTGTGTGTGACGAATACGATCTTAATATTACTTTGCGTGTTACGTTTCCGTGTGACATACAGCGTCCCCAGTGAGGTAATAAGAAATCACTTAAAAAACAGTATTTATAAAGAAGAGACATTTAAAACTTGAATGATACAAATTTTTTTATAATGTACCCGTAAAATAATAGTTTCTCTGAGTAAGTTTCGAGTGCAAAGAAATATAAAAAAATGATCTAAAGAGACTACAAGATACGCTCTTTTGTTAATTTTTTAGTCGTCTTCACTTCTTCTCTTGTCTTGGTTGTGTGTAGACGGACATCATGCGAGTGCTGGCAAATGTAAGCATATTTGTATGAGTTAAGTAGATAATATATTGATTTAATATTATTGTGCACTTTTAATTTGTAAGAGGTGATCCCGATTTCATGTCCGCCTTCCTTGAATTAACCTGCATTCAAGTAATTTACAGTTCAACAATCGCAGCGGCCGATGCAGCCAACGACGCCATTACGTGGCGATATTAACTTATGAAAAATTAGCGGAAGCGAAAAACTCGCCCGCTATTAACATAATATTAATTTTTCTCCACAGCCGCCCGACGTTACAGAAAATACGCAGCTTTAAGATTCTTATTTTCAGTACCATAGCCGAGAGCCAGAGCCAGAGCCAGGACTCCGACTACAATACAATGGTTAACGGAGGTAGGAAAAAATACTCTAGCGCGTGTGTGGGCCGCAATTGTAATTAATAACTAAAGATTTCTTGCTTTAAAGTGAACTGACTAGCCGAGGAAATTAATATGAGAAGTTTATTTCAATGTTCAACTTGTATACCCATGTTTTAAGATTCACCGAGTCTAACATTCATTAACGTAACAAATAATTTAAGATTAATGTTGTTAAAAAGGAGAACTTCACAAAAGCATTTAACCGTAAATCAAAATTGAATTAAATATCATTTTTATTAAGGTCCACCACGTAAGTCGGCAACAATCAAAAAATAATAATAACAATAATAATATATTAAATTACGACGGCCGACGAAAGCGAGAGACACTAGATTCAAACTATAATACTCTGAGAGATAAGCAAGGTGAGTCAGCCGTCTATCCAGCAACGCCACTTGGCTTGCAGTGTACAAGAAGACGTGCATATGTCCTCCGGAGTTGTTAGTAGGAAACAAAAGTTACGAAGTGGGGCAGTCTCGTGTGAAACTGAGATGAATACTAATTGAAGTGGGAAAGCTGAAAGTGAAGTGATTCTAATGTTGTGACTATTCTTTGTGATTGTATTGTATGTTGCCAGTGTGATGTATTTCATGTAATTTAAGTATGTGTGGTTTGCATGGGAGAGTAGCAAGATAGGTTCAAAGACAGTGGGTTATGCATGTTCATTTTTGTACCGCTCGGTCTGGAGTAAATTTTCGTGATGATGGGTGTGATCGTCGAAGTGTGAGATATAGCAAAAGATCCACCATCCTGTCCAGAAAGTGCACTGTAGCGTTAGATAATTACGAGACCATAAGATAGAGGATCACCAATGTAAAGTCATGCCCACTGGACGGAGTTTCTCATGTGTAATTGTTGTATAAAATGTAATGCTGTGTTTAAGTTATATTTGAATCATGATAGAATTTATCAGAATAAAAAATATAGTGAAAAGAGAAAGATTGGTGGCCTTGTTCTTCGAATAGTGTGTAGACATGACATCCAGAATTTATTATGTGTGCCCCATTCATATTGAGTGGGATGGCCACGTGTTGATCAAAGCCGATGGGTAAGAAAGAAAATGTGGTATTCCCAGAGCGTAGTGAACAATCAGAGTTGTGTAAATTACTAATAGTGAGATGTGCGTTATCCGTTTCCGTTGCATAATATTCAAACAGGAGAGTAATTTGTAGCTTAGTTGTGAGTACTAGAGCTCATAATCAGTCATTGATGTTTTGCGAAAAATATGAACAAATCAACTCGCTTGGCAGACCACTCATCTTGCAGGCCTGACCGTTTTATGCCACAGTATGAGCAAGGCATGTGGGTGCCTCTCAATTTGAGTTCCACCAATTAAATTATGTATATATATATGTTCACATGCTTTTTGTAGTGGAAAAAATGTTTAGATCGACTTACTTGAATGAAACATATTTTCAGTTGGTTGTGGTAGTGGAAACTATTTTAGAGCCACCCAATTCAAGAAAAAAACGTTCGCCTTTAATTAAAATGTTTCTGGTGGAACTTCACTAGCGATAGTATTTACCTCGTAAGATAGTGTAATTAGGTAGGATATATATCATTTATCTGAGGAGAATGCTCATATTTCTGAATAATGTAAAACACGTATCTTCAAACAGCATAACGTTGATATTTTTCGTCAAAAACCAATAATGTATCTGTAAACCCATATATAAGTGTGAAAAACTGAATCATTTTACTGTAAAGTTGTATTTCGCAAAGACTGTTAAAAAACCGAATTCAATAATAAATTCACTTATTTTATTGTAAAAATCTTTAATTTTGTTACTATTATTTCACCCTCAATGATGATCATTCTTTTTTATTAAAAAATTATGTATGATAAATGTACTTTTTGTATACAAAACGTGGATACAGCCACATTGCACTGCAGGGAGACCTATAAAGTTTCACTGCTTTAAAGTCACAAATGAATTCTGAATTATGCTTGCTGGACATAGTCCACTGGTCACAAACACAAAGCTTGCCTCAGCACTTTCTTACAGACCCTCACGGCGGCAGCCGCGCAGCTGGTATCTGATGCATCGCCATGCAGGTGAGGTGAAAGCTGGTATATTATTGACTGAGGTAACGTTACTCAGTGCGTCAAGGCTGTGGTATGCGCCTCAGACAGTTTCATTGAAATTCGCTACATATACAATTGTTGTTGTTGTTGTTGTGGTCCTCAGTCCTGAGACTGGTTTCATGCAGCTCTCCATACTACTCTGTCCTGTGGAAGCTTCTTCATCTCTCAGTACCTACTGCAGCCTTCATCCTTCTGAATCTGCATAGTGTATTCATTTCTTGGTCTCCCTGTGCGATTTTTACCCTCCACGCTGTCCTCCAGTACTAAATTGGTGATCCCTAGATGCCTCACAGCATGTCGTACCAAACGATACCTCCTTCTTGTCAAGTTGTGCCACAAACTCCTCTTCTCCCCAATTCTATTCGATATCTCCTCATTAGTTATGTAATGTACCCATCTAATCTTCAGCATTCTTCTGTAGCACCACATTTCGAAAGCTTCTATTCTCTTATTGTCTAAACTATTTATCGTCCATGTTTCACTTCCCTACATGGCTGCACTCCATACAAATACTTTCAAATAGCAAACTCTTTTATTACTTTAAGTGTCTCATTTTCTAATCTAATTCCCTCAGCATCACCCGCCTTAATTCGAGTACATTCCATTATCCTCGTTTTGCTTTTGTTGATGTTCATCTTATACCCTCCTTTCAAGACACTGTCCATTCCGTCCAAGTCCTTTACTGTCTCTGACAGAATTACAATGTCATCGGCGAACCTCAAAGTTTTTATTTCTTCTCCATGAATTTTAATGCCTAATCCGAACTTTTCTTTTGTTTCCTTTACTGCTTGCTCAGTATACAATATCCGCCAAGAAACTTATATTCTACAGACGTTGGGTGTCATTGAAAGAAAGAAAAAGAACAAATTTTATAAAACATTGTTTATTTGTAATCCAAGTCAAAGTAGTTTTACATTCTCATGTGCAGATACAAAAGCACTTTTTTTAGTAAATGTTCTTGAGTCGATGGATAGATGGACATCCATACAATTTCATATCTTGAATAGAGGCAAATTTAAATATTCGACGCAGCCAGGTAATGTTTGCATCACCTTTAACGTAGATGATTGTCGCCTTGTGACCGACCGAGCGAGGTGGCGCAGTGGTTAGCACGCTGGACTCGCATTCGGGAGGACGACGGTTCAATCCCGTCTCCGGCCATCCTGATTTAGGTTTTCCGTGATTTCCCTAAATCGTTTCAGGCAAATTCCGGGATGGTTCCTTTGAAAGGGCACGGCCGATTTCCTTCCCAATCCTTCCCTAACCCGAGCTTGTGCTCCGTCTCTAATGACCTCGTTGTCGACGGGACGTTAAACACTAACCACCACCACCACCTTGTGACCGAATACTCAGAGCATTCGTGCGAAATCTTTTTAAGAGATGCCAGGGTCATCCCACTGAATTCCATGATAGAATTGTGTTAGACACATTGCACTTCTACATCTTTTAATGCACTTCACTTCCTTGCATGGTTTCGGCGAGGCAACTCTTGATGTAAATGATTCCTATTATTCCATGACTTTGTGTGAATATTATTAATGCACAGTCTTTAATCGTAATCGTCCCCTTTTCTCATAGTAAAATCCTTGTATGTCAGCTATGATCCTCACATGTGGGGGTAAAATTATGATCTGCCTTAGAGCTAGCAGAGCACGTATTAATTTATACAACTCATTCCACTACATCAGTGAGCGGGCAGTAGTTAACAACACGATCATGCAGAACTAGAGCATACGCTGCAGTGTGATCTGGGAAGTTTGTTGAACATTCAAATGCAATCCGTACATCTACAGGCCCAGTTTTAATTACCTCATTCTGTTTTGAACAGTCAATCACGATTATTGGTGTTAGCTTCTTGAAACTCTGCGGACTCAGTAGGCATCCTTCATTTTCAACGCCTTCATAATAAGATGCTCGGGATCTCGCATACATGTCAAATGCAAGACTATATACATTGCTGTCCCACTATAGATGTAGATTCTCGTATGGGTAGTATTCGGAATTAAGGTAGACTCTGGCGTTAGTTAATTTGCAGTGGTCATATTCAGCTGAGTTCTTTGATACATTCCCATGCATTTGAGTTTGAAATGCGATTATGATGAATCGAGGTGCTTCCAACTGCACTGATGTTTTAATAGCCCAAGTATGTGTGGATGCTGTAGGTAGGACTGGGTATTCAAAATGCTCCCATGATCATAAGGTTAGTGGTAGATAGGTGCTGGCATTTAGAACTTTTAAGAGTTTCAAGCGTTCCTCGTCAGCAACAGTGATGTGAGGCATTTTCCACACTATACTATTAATCTTTATTTGAACATTCTCTGCAGCTGTTTGAACGAATGAATTTGCATCACTTGCACTCCACACCAAAATAAGTTCCTGTTTAGCGTTCATAATAATTCGCTGCATGCCCTCAAAATAGCCCACAAGCACTTTAGTGGCACGCACGCAGTAAATCGACTGTATCCCCCCTCTCCATCCGGTGCATCTACGAACCGTCCTGCATTTTCCAAGCTATTTGAAGCAGAGGCTGAGGCTGAAACGTACGTCATAAGTGTTGATGTTATACCAACATTCCGTAGGCGATCTATTTCTATACCGTTAAGTTCATAACGTATCTCTTGAAACAGGAATGCTAGAGCATTTCGCGTGAGCTACGATAGCTTTACCACAGTGTCGTCAGATTTCTTAAATGTACAGTCCAGATACAGGAACCTCTTGCAAGGCATCTACATCTACATGACTACTCTGCAATTCACATTTAAGTGCTTGGCAGGGGGTTCATCGAACCACAATCATGCTATCTCTCTACCATTCCACTCCCGAACAGCGCGCGGGAAAAACGAACACCTAAACATTTCTGTTCGAGCTCTGATTTCTCTTATTTTATTTTGATGATCATTCCTACCTATGTAGGCTGCGCTCAACAAAATATTTTCGCATTCGGAAGAGAAAAATGGTGACTGAAATTTCGTAAACAGATCTCGCCGCGACGAGAAACGTCTTTGCTTTAATGACTTTCATCCCAATTCGCGTATCATATCTGCCACACTCTCTCCCCTGTTACGTGATAATACAAAACGAGCTGCCCTTTTTTGCACCCTTTCGATGTCCTCCGTCAATCCCACCTGGTAAGGATCCCACACCGCGCAGCAATATTCTAACAGAGGACGAACGAGTGTAGTGGACTTGTTGCATCTTCTAAGTGTCCTGCCAATGAAACGCAACCTTTGGCTCGCCTTCCCCACAATATTATCTATGTGGTCTTTCCAGCTGAAGTTGTTCGTAACTTTAACACCCAGGTACTTAGTTGAATTGACAGCCTTGAGAATTGTACTATTTATCGAGTAATCGAATTCCAACGGATTTCTTTTGAAACTCATGTGGATCACCTCTCACTTTTCGTTATTTAGCGTCAACTGCCACCTGCGACACCAAACAGCAATCTTTTCGAAATCGCTTTGCAGTTGATACTGGTCATCGGATGACCTTACTAGACGGTAAATTACAGCATCATCTGCGAACAACCTAAGAGAACTGCTCAGATTGTCACCCACGTCATTTATATAGATCAAGAACAGCAGAGGTCCCAGGACGCTTCCCTGGGGAACACCTGATATCACTTCAGTTTTACTCGATGATTTGCCGTCTAATACTACGAACTGCGACCTTCCTGACAGGAAATCACGAATCCAGTCGCACAACTAAGACGATACCCCATAGGCCCGCAGCTTGATTAGAAGTCGCTTGTGAGTAACGGTGTCAAAAGCTTTCCGGAAATCTAGAAATACGGAATCAACTTGAGATCCCTTGTCGGTAGCGGCCATTACTTCGTGCGAATAAAGAGCTAGCTACGTTGCACAAGAACGATGTTTTCTGAAACCATGCTGATTACGTATCAATAGATCGTTCCCTTCTAGGTGATTCATAATTGATTAAATACAGTATATGTTCCAAAACCCTACTGCAAACCGACGTCAATGACATAGGTCTGTAGTTCGATGGATTACTCCTACTACCCTTCTTAAACACTGGTGCGACCTGCGCAATTTTCCAACCTGTAGGTACAGATCTATCGGTGAGCGAGCGGTTGTATATGATTGCTAAGTAGTGAGCTATTGTATCAGCGTAATCTGAAAGGAACCTAATCGGTAAACAATCTGGACCTGAAGACTTGCCCGTATCAAGTAATTTGAGTTGCTTCGCAACCCCTAAGGTATCTACTTCTAAGAAACTCATGCTAGCAGCTGTTCTTGTTTCAAATTCTGGAATATTCCATTCGTCTTCCCTGTTGAAGGAATTTCGGAAAACTGCGTTCAATAACTCCGCTTTAGCGGCACAGTCGTCGGTAGCAGTACCGTCGGCACTGCGCAGCGAAGGTATTGACTGCGTCTTGCCGCTTGTGTACTTTACATACGACCAGAATTTCTTCGGATTTTCTACCAAATTTCGAGACAATGTTTCGTTGTGGAACCTATTAAAGGCATCTCGCATTGAAGTCCGTGCCAAATTTCGCTCGTCTGTATCTTTTTAGGCTATCTTCGGGATTTGGCGTTCTTCTCAACTTCGCATGCTTTTTCCGTTGCCTCTGTAACAGCGTTCGGACCTGCTTTGTGTACCATGGGGGATCAGTTCCATCTCTTACCAATTTATAAGGTATGAATCTCTCAATTGCTGTTGCTACTATATCTTTGAATTTGAGCCACATCTCGTCTACATTTGCATAGTCAGTTCGGAAGGAATAGAGATTGTCTCTTAGGATGGCTTCTAGTGACACTTTATCCGTTTTTTTAAATAAAATTATTTTGCGTTTGTTTCTGGTGGATTTGGAAGAAACGGTATTGAGCCTAGCTACAACGACCTTGTGATCACTAATCCCTGTATCAGTCATGATGCTCTCCGTCAGCTCTGGATTGTTTGTGGCTAAGAGGTCAAGTCTGTTTCCGCAACCATTTACAATTAGCGTGGGTTCGTGGACTAACTGCTCAAAATAATTTTCGGAGAAAGCATTTAGGACAATCTCGGAAGATATTTTCTGCCTACCACCGGTTTTGAATAAGTATTTTTGCCAACATATCGAGGGAAGGTTGAAGTCACCACCAACTATAACCGTATGAGTGGGGTATTTATTTGTTACGAGACTCAAATTTTCTCTGAACTGTTCAGCAACTATATCATCGGAGTCTGGGGGTCGATAGAAGGAGCCAATTATTAACTTAGTTCGGCTGTTAAGTATAACCTCCACCCATACCAATTCGCACGGAGTATCTACTTCGACTTCACTACAAGATAAACCACTACTGACAGACACAAACACTCCACCACCAATTCTGCGTAATCTATCTTTCCTGAACACCGTCTGAGACCTCGTAAAAATTTCTGCAGAACTTATTTCAGGCTTTAGCCAGCTTTCTGTACCTATAATGATTTCAGCTTCTGTGCTTTCTATTAGCGCTTGAAGCTCAGGGACTTTCCCAGCACAACTACAACAATTTACAACTACAATTCCGACTGTTCCTTGATCCAAGCACGTCCTGTATTTGCCATGCACCCTTTGAGATTGCAGCCCACCCCGTATTTTCCCGATGCCTTCTAACCTAAAATGCAATGTTACAGCGTCCTGATGCTGGATAACAATCCTAATTTCATCATTTTTTTTTTAATGTGCTTGAAGCGTAGGGTTTGTGTGAGTGGTATTCATGACGTATAATTCGATCATCATACTCTGCTGACTGAGTTACGTTGAGCGACGTCATTTTGCAGTTTTAAACCTGCTGAAATAATGAATTCGTAATTAAGGCGTGTTATCACCTTGCGCTTCCACGATACACTGATGGGTTGTGAGCTCGGTGTGCTAGCTTTATACCTTCCTCCCACCTGGCCTTAGATACAAGCGTACAATGATTTCTCCTCCTCGAAAGTTAACAAGCTGATTATTCTGGTCAACAATACGCAGTTCTTGGTAATCCAATGTCTGAATTGTCACCGAGAGATATATAGGGTTTGCGGGGGCTTGAACTATTTTATACCCAGTACCGACTGCATGGAAGAATCCGTAAATTGATTGAATCAACTTATCGTTGAGGTAAGAGTTTGTGGCAATATTGTACCCTAACGTGGATTGTGCTGACTGGTAGTATATCTACAGCTTGATCCGATGCATAAAATTTACTGGAGTTCTTCACCAAAACACGATCCTTTGCAAAAACCTAGCAGTGGACCTGTTGAATCTCTCTGTCTAAACTCGATCATAGCACTCTCTGTCCGTATTTCAGTTTTAAGGGTATTAATGTTTGCACCTAGTTCAAGATCTTTCCTGACTGTTTTAAGATTTCGTTTAAATCATCTATATTGTAGGCACCAGATGTATTTGTAGAATCTCCTTCCGACTATCAATTTCCAGATGCAGTTTATTGTTACTCTTTGTGATATTTGGGATGCTGTTATACGTCTCCGGACCAATCAGCGCAATACTCCAGTCCCCTGCACTTAAATCAATCGGCGGAAAGTAATTTGCGCGTAATACTCATCCTCGCTCTTTTAAAGTCAGGGTGTACGACATTGCATCTAAACCTCAAATGATGGGTGTGCGTTCAATGATGGCTCTTATATATGTGTGGATGTTAGCACACCAGCTCTGACGAGGAGAGGTGAAAGTGCGCATTCCAGACTTCTCACCGCTCGGTCTAAATATAGCGCGCATTCCAGAGGTTCGCTGATGCAGGCGAAGGCTAGTTTGTCATGGCTGTGATGAGGAACATAACGCAGAGATGCCCGCACAGGTATGTGTTAAAGTCCTGATATCGCTGGAAATTGTACAAACACGTCTTTTGCTGGTGAAGTAGCGTTGTAATTCTTCAGGTGGCTGTAAATCCCCAAATCAATCGAAATATTCTACTGTATTTGCACTTATCTTAACGTACGCCACTCAATGGGTCCCTTGACTCCCAGCAACATCTAAATTTACAATTCCGCACTCATTAGTCCGCCACATGGTCTTCGGTAATGTATCCCGCATAAAGACGCCACGGAATCCAGGAATGTGAAGTTTTTCTTTTACAGTATTAACGTGATCTTTATTCGTGAGCGCTCGATCAGGTAGGATAACTAACGGACTTTTTTTTTTATTTATGTAGGGACCTATTCTTTTCCTGTATGGTTTTAAATAGAGACCGCGTCCGATAGTTTCTGCTTCCATGGCCCTATTATGTCTTCCGGCTTCCTATAATTGCGCATGTGCATTTTGTGCGTTTTTGACCGTTTTGGCTACAGCTGCAGCCTCACCTGTAAGTGAACCTACCGCCGACAGAGCTGCAAGGGCTGGAACGAGGAATGGAATAATTCCACCTGATGTGTTTGGTAGTGGTAGGACCCTAGGTGGTTTAATTGCAGTCTTCTTCTTGTTCTCCTTCCCCCCCCCTTCATCACACTTTTAGCTGCACACAGCGATGTGAGAATACAGTTTATCAAACAACCGGATTTCTTCGCCCCCAAAACTGTTCGCGCTGCATTCATAATACGTCTGAAATTCATCACCCCCAAGCCCAGCTTAATTTTTCCACGCATGGGTTTATCAACTACGAATGCAGCAACGCGCGTACCTATCCCGAGATCTTTTTTTCGTCTTATTTGCTTAGCTTAATCGGTCTGCAACGTGGCGTGCTTGGAGATCTTTATTTGCAGCGTATGCGAGGTCATGTTCAAGGCAGGCTTCGTCTAGTAGGTTAATACCTCTATCACCGCGTGCCAGGCGTTTCTGATGCTTTGTCCCAGGCCCACAGAAGTTATATCCCGGAATGTGCAATTCAATAGGCAATTTGTCGAGAATACCACATCCACCTCTTATTATGGTGTGCCTCCTATCACGCATGGTACGCTACTGATGAGATAGAGGTCTACGCCCCCTGTTATATACTAACTCGTCAACGTCAATCCAACTGTTTGATGATGATGGAAAGCCTAACCATTTAACTAACGCTCTATTCCCGCGACGTCTTATCACGCGCTCGATGAGAAATACACCTGGCTCAGAACTCTTCTGCAATTCCTCCGTGTAAAAGCATCGTGCAATTTCTTCACCCTTGTCATCCTTTAAGATATATGTCTTAGGTTTCGTTCTCCGCACTTTGTATACTGCGAATATCTCCGCCGACCAGTTTGGTAAGTACGATTTCTCGAACGCTGTCTCTGTTTGCGAGGGTTCAGCATTTTCATGCGGAAATATACTGTGCCCATGAGTGAATTATCGCGAACATCGATTGGTCTCATTTTTATTGTTCTATGTTTGCTTCGATTATACCGCGCAATTATCTGTGGGATGATATCTAGCCACTTGTACGAAACGTGAAGATTAAAACGCATCCACATTTGAGCTTGACTGCTCTGCTCAAACGCTCCACGTTGTTAGCTTTCAGGTGGGTAAACGTGGAATAGTGGTTATCCCGTACCGCTTCATCACAGTCTTGAAATGTTCATTGTAAACCTCACCACCATGATCGGTTTGAAGATTCTCTGGGCATCGATTCGTTCCTGTCTGCAGGAAACGCTCAAACACTACAGCAACATCTCTACCGGTTTTAGTTTTGACAGGCAATGCCCATGCGAATTTAGAGTATGTATCAATAACCATTAAAATGTATTTGAATCCATTATTCTCATGTGAATACTCATATCTACAAGATTGGCATGTCACAAGTCATCCAGTCCTTTAATGAAACCAAGCCTACGAGGATATGTTTCGCGTGCTGGCTTGTGCAATTCTCGAACTACCGTCTCCATACTTATTCGATGATAACTCTCTCTCGAAGCTAAGAGATTATCGAAACAACCTCATTCGAATGAGCTGTCCTCATTCGAATGAGCTGTATTGCCCGCAGCAGCCGAAGCCATCAACAGTTGAAGTCTGTCTATTAGTTCATCCGGCTCATCGTAGTATATATGCTGCGTGAATTGATTGATTACACCTTTATGCTGAAAGTCTACACCCTCACCAATGCTTTTAGGTTGCCCATTCAGTAAAGGTTGTATAATGGTTGTGTATTAAGAGTGTTGCGGTTTCTCAGTGTTCCCTCAAGATTTTTATACAGCTCAGTCAATTGTAGTATTTCACGATACACTTTACGACCATTGGTAGAGTATTTTAAATTTTTTGAGTGCCTTAGGAAGATTAGATTCATTAAGCCAGGTGTTCTTTTAAATTCTATACCCGCCATGCATATTGTGCTATCGGATAAACTTATAGTTCGGGAGCCTAGCATGTACGGTCTCTCCCTGCTGACACCAAATGTTCTATCTATCTTACCCGCCCCATACTGGTTGGTGAATTCTGCGACTGGATCATTATCACGCGAAATATCTTACTGATACTTTCGGTAACAGTTTTAAAAGTTTCTCTTAGTGTTGGCTCGCGATCCATATGTCCCAACCTCAGCAAACGTAATTTCTCTCTAACTGCTTTGCGCGCCTGAATGCTTTGTCGACATTTCCGAGCATACTAATCAGAGCTCTACATATCACGTGGTTTTATATATGCTTTGTTCTTGTTCTTCTTAATCTTGTTTCCTACACCTCCTTCTTCAATATTAACAACCTCAGCTTCTATCTCCCCCTCAATTGCGCTAATTCTATTCTCTAGCCGATTTTGGTAAAGCGCAAGAAGTTTCGGAGTGTCCTTTAATTCCCTTACAACCTTACCGAGTCTTGCCTAAAGATTCTTAAATTTCATATCGGTGTACATGCGAGCATTCTGTCTATGAACACCTAACCTCTCAGACTGAGTGTCTACCATGCATGCGAATTTGTCTATGGTGTAGTATCTACTGACGCACGCAGCTATTTTGTACGTTTATATATGGAGAAACTCCTGGAAGTTCCGGCTATACCTACCGTCATTCAGTTTCCGACTTTTATCAATAATGAGAAACCTGTGTTGTGAGTCGTTCCAAGAATCAGCACATATCTTTACAAATTCATTGTATGACATGTCGGCCCCTACATGAGCATGGTAAATGTGTTTTAAATTAAGATTGTCTTGTTTGAAGGCTATAATGAGGTTGGCGTTATCCCTCACCAACTGTTTTGGGCTCCTGGAATATGTCCGACTCAGATAAAATAAGTCAACACCCATATGACGACCAAAGCAGAAATATCTACGAATCTGATCCTGCTTTTCAACAGCCACATCGCCAAATATGAAGACAATGTTGGACTTTACCTCTTCAGGTGGGAGGATGTCGTTGTTTTCACTGAATGCTCTGTACGTTACACCATCTAATATTTTCTGCAGTAACTGGTACTTGAGTTGAAAGAGTGTTTTGTAGAAAACGAAAAGGTGCTCTAAGTGGACTCTGTCTACGTGTGTTAACAGAGCCATGAGGACATTTGTCTTACCACAGTTGCAAGGACCTACAATTATCGCTCATATTCTGTCGGGAAGGAGTGCTCCATTCTTCTTACTGGTCTTCTGGTCTTGGTCATCATCACAGGACCAGTCACCTACAACAAAGTCCTTGCAGCGAGGGTGCTTCACCCAGCCTGCCATGATAGCTACTGTGCTAGGTGCTGGCGTGCAATAGGCTTTTATATGATAAAATAATATGTGTAGCCACTATAGCGCAATTACCTTACCAACTGATAGAATGAACTCCAAGTCGTATATTTAAAGGGAAGAGTGTCACATACATTAATGGTTCAAATGACTCTGAGCACTATGCGACTTAACTTTTGAGGTCATCAGTCGCCTAGAACTTAGAACTACTTCAACCTAACTGACCTAAGGACATCACACACATCCATGCCCGAGGCAGGGTTCGAACCTGCGACCGTAGTGGTCGCTCGGCTCCAGACTGTAGCGCCTAGAACTGCACGGCCACTTCGGCCGGCCATAGATTAATGTACATAAACGTATACTAACATGCATTAAGGTATGTGACATTTCCGTCTAGAGAAATAAAAAAGACAACAGAAATTTAAGATTATAAATATATTTATTTATTCAACATATACAATTATGATCAGCATGGAAAACAATAAGTTCATTCTTTTTAAAAGGTGCAGCAGAAGTACAGATTTCGCAAACAGCTGCTTCTTATATCCCTCAAATTCAGCACATCTATCTCGTAATGGTATAGACGCATTGCAATAGTCTGGTATTCCATCAGTAAATTTGAGTTCAACATTTTCAACACCTATTCGAGGAATAGCACAAGACTTCCGCACTGCAGTTATACAGGTACTAAAACAATGATCTATATCTTGTATGTGAATGCTACATGTGTGAAGCCAGTTAATGATGTCATTGTATACAGCTTGAACATAGGGGCGCCATCTATTTAGTATCTCTATTGTAGTAGTAACTGTCATGTCTAGAATGAATAAGTTAACAATAGTCGAGTACTGCATGAGAATACTGTGACCATCAGCACTTTTAATTCTTAGTGTAGCATCGTAATACATTGATAGAAAGAATACTCACAGTTATATTGCCGCAGTACATGTCCTAGTAGGAGTGGGACAGAGCGTATTTGGTAGTCATACGCTTCTTGATGTATGTTTCTAGATGACTGAGTTCATCCCACTCGTCGTCAGAAAACCTAGCTTCAATATTTTTGGGGAAATATTCGAGTACTAACACAGTTGACAGGCAACCATCTTGTGAATCTTCAAGTCCTACATGAAGTCGCTTTGAATCACAAACTGTTAACAAATAGCACGAGGCGAACAGTAAAGGCTGTGGTGCACTGGAGGTCGGTATCTTCTCATCCACAACATCCACACCAGCATGGTTAGCCAGCTATTCTTGCACTGATGGTTGTATGTCTCTTGTGCGATGATCAATGGATGGCGCGTATGAAGGTGTCAAGTACTGTGGAACCGTCTCAAACGAAGTCTCTGGCACTGACATTAGCACCTCGCTATTCTGCTCCAGCATGCTGAGAAGCAGCTATTACAGGATCCTGCATGAAAGAGTCTGAGGTCACCACGTGTGCAGGCCCCGACAGGTTGGAACCTGCTGATGCTGACGTCAGGGCTGAAGCTGGCGGACTAAGAAGAATATTCATAAGTATAATATGCTGCTGTTAGAGAAATAATAATAATAATAATAAAAATAATAATAATAATAGTAATTTTGAGAAATAGATACTTACTTTTCTTCTGCTTCCTCCTCATATTCTGCTGCCGCTGCTGTGGTGACTAGTGCTGCATCTTGACTGACTGACTGACCTGAACAGAGATAGCTGCTCAGTCCCTCTTATATACCATCCACCTACGTCATCATGATGCCGTGTTCATATTGGCAGAATTGTGTGATCACATGACCTATCAATGCGCCCTCTAGCGGTGAGCCCATGAACTAGAACAGTTCTTCAGTCTGCTGGATCGGAGGCAGTCGTCTCTTGTGGGCTGGGAGCTTATATGGTGCTTTTAGAAAAGGCAGACAGTTCCAACAATAGCACATGTTTCCATGAGATGGGTAATGCATCTTTAAAGCCTCTCGCTAGAATGCATTTATTTGCAGGCCCGTATTCTTCCCCTTCATATGTTCTAGTATTCATGCACACTTCCATTCAGCATTTAGGAGGCTATGGGGGCAGTCCTACACTGTATGCTTACAAACAACATTGCTGTTAAACTCATCCCTCTCTAATACCAATAACTCATTGGTAAACACATTCGGCATGACCAGGAGGATGGGGGGATGAGCAACTGATCTTCAATGGTATATACAGAGTATACGAATATGCTTAGACCGAAGCGAATTGACGTCAACTGGATGTCTCTTCTGTTTTGGGAGAGTGAATGCTTCATGATGAATATCTCGGCAGTTTGTACATGCGCATGAGCATGTGCTGGTTACTATATGCATCCTGGCTCTGCATTGCCGAAATCTGCTGAACAGAATTCTTATACTTATTCCTTCTACACTCCTCCATTACCATACCCTTCCATACATGACGTAGTGAACTGTGGCTACAGTCCTCCCTCGAATGTCTACACGTAATGCAGCTATTGAAAGCTGCTCTATCCTTCACATTCATCTCGATGATCGAACACATGATAATGGTCTGACAGCGATAGCTCAGCAAAGACTGAATGTGCATCAGCAATTCAGGTCAACTGAGTGGTGAAAAAAAATCGCCATCTTGGATAAGGGTAGTTGAGTGGACGAGGCCCAGTTGACCTTCTTCCCGCCAAAATCCGCCATCTTAGATGACGTCATGGTGGCGCACTCTGGTAGCGACGATATCAACTAAGCCAGTTGGACTCCGCACTTTGTGGTGGTGGACACAGTGGGTGCAGCCATCTTGAATAACAGTACATGCGTCATATTCTGACGTAAGAGTGGCACCCTCTGCTGACAAGAATATGAACTAAGCCAGTTGGAGTCCAGACCTTGTGGCGACACACCTGCATGATATTGTTTAAATAATAATAACAATAAAGACAAGTCAGTTTTTCCCACAATTATCGTACAGGAATTTGAACCTCGCGCCGTTTTTTATTGGGGAGGGGGTTAGGTTAGTGGAGGTAGGCCGAGTGTACAATCTTACATCACGTGGTAGACACACTGGGTACAGCCATCTTCATTGACGTCATGGTCGCCATCTTGGATGACGTCACAGTTGCACTCTCTGGTGGTCACAATATGTACTAGGTCATTTGCAGTCCAGACCTCATGGTGAATACACTGGGTGTCGCCATCTTGGATTACGTCACAGATGAGAACGGCCTCTGGTTGTTGCAATGTGTACTAAGTCAGTTGGAGTCCTGACCTTGTGGTGAACACACCTGCATGGAATTGTTTAAATAAAGTGTTATGTCCAAGTCCTTTTCCCACGAATCTTTCGGAGGTGGTGGCAGTCTGGTGACTGAGGTTAGTGCAAGTGTCTTTTCTTTCACACCATTTTGTTAGCTTAGTAGAGATATGGGAATTGAATTTTGTTTACCGCCAAAATTAAAAGTTGGTTCGTAGGGAGAGGTGGCGGTCGGGTGACTTAGGTTAGTGGAGGTAGACCAAGTGAGCTATTTTCCAGCGATTTTCTTTGTTTAGTAGAGATAAGAGAGTTGTGGTGCATTATCCTGTTGCAATTTGAACTTGCTGCCATTGTCTAGGGGGTTAGGGGTTAGGATAGTAGACGTAGACCAATTGGTCATTTTCCCGCCATTTTCGTGGTGTGATGCATTATCCTGCTGGAATTTGAATTTTCTGCCAATTTTTTCTGGGGGTTAGGTTAGTGGAGGTAGCCCAATTGACCTATCTTCCCATCAAACTTCAAACTTCCCGCCAAAATCCGCCATCTTGACTGACGTCATGCTCTGCTACCAAGTCTACATGACGCCATCTGGGATGACATCATCGCTGCCAACTTGAATAAATTTGGCAACATTGGAATGTGGGGCGGAACATACTTTGTCCTACTACTAGCAGTTGTTTGAATTTTTCCTATTCTTAACGGTTTACATACTCACTTCATAGTGTCACTTATGAAATTGCTGCCCATGTCACTGAACAGTGCAGTCGGGATTTCGAACTTCAGAAACACATTTTCCACTAACTTAGGCACAACCGTATCGCCGTCCTGTTGGTCAGTCTGTTTGGCCACAATAAACTTTGTAAGAGTGTCCTGAAACGTTAGAATATATCGGTTTCCGGTTTGTGACTGCGGTAGTGGTCCTACGATGTCGACATCACATCGTCCAAATACGAATTCTGGAGTCGGTGTTAACTCTAAGGGCTGCTTAGTCTTCACCCGTGTTGTTTTGTTCTTTTGACAACTTTCGCATGCTCTTATGAATTTCTCTATGTCTGCCTTCATTACTGGCTATGCACAATATTGTTTTATTCACTCGAAAGTCCTGTGTCCGCCAAAGAGAGATATATGCATTTGCTTTAGCACCGCCAATTTGTCTGCGGGACTCAGTACCTCTTCCCCGCTTGCCTCTGTTGTCGTAGCGTTCCCTTCCTGGTTTGGCCTCTCGCTTGCCACTACTGGGGTCACTATTGCGGCTTTAGCTGACTCGGCGCGCGTTTCCAGTGGCACTGTCTCAGCTGGCTTGTCAACCGTTGCGCCTGTTTCTCCGGCGACCTCCGCTGGATCTTGCTCCGGCGGCGTGAGTCCATCAAGTGCGCTACGGATACGTGAAAGTGCGTCAGCTGCTCTATTCTGTTTTCTTTCTTTGTATAGTATGTGGTAATCGTATTCCTCGAGTTTCAGACGGAGCTTCATTAGTTGAGATGCCGTATCCGAAACGCTGTCCAGCCATACCAGTGGTTTATGATCCGTGATTATCTTGAACTTTCTCCTGAATAGGTATGGCCGAAAATATTTGACAGCCCATACTATCGCTAACAACTCAGTCTCTACCGTACTATAATTCTGTTCAGCCTTGCTAAGTGCTCTGGGTATGTAGGCAATAGACAAGTCCTTCCCCATTGGTCCTTGGCTGATATGTGCACCTAGTGCATGACCACTGGCAACCGTTGTGACCAAAAGGTCTTTATTGAAATCTTGATATTGGAGTATCGGTGGACTGATCATCTTCTCTTTCAGCTGTTGACACGCTTCCTCCTGCCCTGCACCCCATTCATACGGAAGACCCTTTTTTAGTAGTTCGTGCAGGGGTTTTGCCAATTTACTGTAATTGTTCAGAAATCGACGGTAGTAACCAATCATTCCCAAAAATGATTTTAACTGGGTACTCGTGTTTGGTTGCGGATAATTTTTTATGGCTTCTTCTTTGGAGGGGATGAGGTTTCAATCCTTCAGCGGTTAATATGTGTCCTAGGAATGTGGCTTCTGTGCGAAGAAACTCACACTTGTCTACTTGCAACTTTAAGTTTCCCCTGCGCAGACGGTCGAATACTTCTTCGAGTCCTGCTTTGTGCTCTTCTACTGATGCGCCCACAACAACTATGTCGTCGAGATATATAAATACTTTGTTTCCTTGCACTCCCATCAGCACTGTAATCAAGAGGCGCTGAAACGTGGCCATTTTATTGTATTCATAATGGGCGGTTGGTGTGCTGAACGCCATTTTTTCGCGATCTACTGGGTCTATCAGTACTTGATAATAACCTTTGGCGAGATCTAATGTTGAGAAGTACTTCGCCTTCCCCAGGCTGTCAAGTATCTCGTCTATTTTGGGCAACGGGTAGATCATATTTAATGATATGTCGTTTAGTTTCCGGTAATCTGCTACCACTCGCCACATTTGTTTTCCGCTCGCATCTGGTTTCTTTGGGATCATCATGAGAGGAAAATTCCAAGCACTTGTTCTTGGATCAATTATGCCATCGGTTAACATCCCGTCTATCTCTTGTTGTAGAGCTTCCTGCTGTTTTATTATTGTGCCTTCTGCTTCCGGGATAAACTGAATTTTATGAGTTACTATTGTAGTGTGAGTTAGCACGTCTCCAAGCAAATGCAAAACATCGTTATACGAGAACCGTAACTCCTCCAGTGCCACTCGTTCCTCGAGGTTCAAATGCGAAGTGCGCATATTTTCCTTTAGCAAACTTAGTCGGGGTTTCAGTTTTTATTTTGTCTCTGGTGGGGAGTATCAGACTCGGTAACTAATCAAGTCAGGGACTCGTTCGGCAAATACCTCGGGGGTAGGAAACGTAACATCTTGTTCTCTTGTGTTCAAAATATTCGTGATACACATTCCGTCTCAAACGGTAACTATTGCGACGTGTGTACAGACCCTTGGTCTAATTTTTTGTCTTGTAATCACCACTTCAGTTCCCAGCTGGCGTGACACGTAGACTTATAAAATCTTTTCCTCACGGGCTACAACAATCACGTCGGTTCTATCCGACTCCTTGGCAGGAGTCTGTCTGAGCCGTTATCTGTGGGCTGCTGAGCCGCTACCGCCCGCTGGCTTGGTGGTCCCTGTAACTCACCACCTATTCCCGTGATGTAGAGCACGGAACTCGGTAGGATAAGGTCGGACCTAGGGTGTAAGTTAAAAGCTGGTACATGGTATTACATTCCCTGGAAGTACCCTATGTACAAGATTCTATTTACAAGCCTCCATAAGGATAAGCATCCATCTGGTGGACGTCTAATAAGTTTCAATGAAAGCCCCACTGAAGCGGAGGCGAGTGAACTTCCCTAAGTGCTGCCTGCTGCAACATTTTACAAGTCCAGACCCTGACCTCTAGCCACACAGTGGTAGCGTCCCAGACGGCTGTCACTGCACTTTCTCTTCCACTCGGTGGCCAGGCCGTTTTATTAGGCCCGTTGCACACTGCACCACTCTTCTAGAACATTCTATGTTTACTGTGTCACTCAAGGTTCATGGTACCCCGGCGATGACGGTAACTTTCCGTAGCGTTCCGAGGCGAAGCTTCATCAGTCGGGACGCTCAAGGGTCAAGCTGCCTCGCTCACTTAGCAACGGCGTTATATATCATAGTCCGCTCTGTATTAGCGGAGCAAATATCAGATAGCCGCTTCCGGCGTTTCCACTACTGTTCACAGCCTCTTCCCTAAGATTTCCCAACTGGATCACTGGTTTCAAGTTAACTACATATACCAATGAATATACTGTCCCTTGCAGATATTTAACATTCGCGACAGTGTTTTACACCTGCTCCTACTCGCTTCCTTCATTCGACCAACCTTAAAGGTTTCAGGAGCAGACCCATCCGCAGCCTTCCAGGCGGGATACAAAAATAAGTGTTATAACAGGGAACGTCTGGAAGTGCAGCAGTATAGGCTTTCAGCACTAGCAGGATATCCGCGTCCATGGCATACATCATATTCCTGAAAAGTTGCAACTTCGCAAGCGATCGTTTGGTATTAATATTCACTGTGACTACCTTATGTGCTCGGTGGGATGTCGTCGTCATCCTCGTTTCATGTCGTTGTAAATTCCAAGTGCTGTAGTCCACTATTTCTGCTCAGATGATTCCTACCATTGCTTTCGTACTGTGGTGTGCGTCCTGCAATTGAGCCGTCATCAAGTGGGTGTGCTAACGTTGGTATCTTTCCGACTTGCTCTGCCCAGTCACATTTGGCAAAAATCGCAGAAACGCCCTCTGCTGCGTTTCGATGCGGTTGTCGGGACACTGTTTCTGCCTCTTTCATCAATATTACTGGGACAATCAGTGTATAGGACATCCGGTCACCATCCGAAGGAACCTTACGATGTCCACTAAAGGGCCGTGTTTCATGACTGGCTGCCGCCACATTTTCGACCTCCACTACCAGGTGGCTTGCTACTTGTGAGATTGCATACGGTTTCTCGTTCATCTGCGATGAGGGAAGTGTATGGCATCATCCCCGTCACCTGCTAGTCCCGTAACTCGGTCGGCTGTTGCATCAACATGTCCCTGTGACGCTCCGAACTGGACTGCACCTCCTGGCGGGCCACCGACACGTACATCATCGATAGTTTCGTGGGAACTTTTCGAACATGCCCATGGGTAGCCATTGTAAGTCACAGTATCTCGACATCCTCCACTATATAAGTGTGAAGGAATATGTATGTTAAGGACAACCTGTGCCCGTCGGACGCCGTCTAGCACGGGATAGATGATAAGACTCGAACAGTGTTCAGCCGTATGGCTGAGTACCGTCCCATACGGTGGCAGCGATTCAGTAAACATCGATTCTGGTACCTCAAATGGCAGTTCAAAGATCCGAATGACCCTCAATCTCAAGCCTGAAGAAGCCACTGTTACATCGCTGATATGGCCACCAGAGTGTTGAAATTAAAATCCCCTTCGAGCAGCGGCGATAGTTCTTTCACATGCAGCTTCATCAGTCATCTTGACGTACATAGTGCTGCTTACAATGGACTAGTGTATCCAACAATGTCTGCAGCAGGTAAACGAGCTTCATCTCTCAAAAAACGCTCTATTTAAAAAGACTTCAATCAGGCATCTTCGTTGTCAAATGTAAATTGGATAGTAGTCTTTCTGAAGTCATGTGCCATGGCGATCTATTCAGACAACAACACGTGCGAGTTTCACCAGTACAAACACGATGATGTGATGATGATGTTTGGTTTGTGGGGCGCTCAACTGCGTGGTTATCAGCGCCCGTACAATTTCCCAACCTTTTGCTCAGTCCAATTTCGCCACTTTCTTGGATGATGATGAAATGATGAGGACAACACATACACCCAGTCATCTCGAGGCAGGTGAAAATCCCTGACCCCGCCGGGAATCGAACCCGGGACCCCGTGCTCGGGAAGCGAGAACGCTACCGCGAGACCACGAGCGGCGGACTACCAGTACAAACACTTCCTCTTCCACGTGCACTCACGGCCACGAGAATATGTCCCAATCGTGCCAGTGGTTAATGCACACTCTCTCTCAGCTATGGAGGTGGGCACCCAAAATAATTGAGCACGTTGCATATTACAATTTACCGTACCGTCGTACCTGTTAAATGACGTGTCATGCAGGTCGCCCCCTTGTTTGTAGCTAATACTGCGCTCGTCCCTCCAGTGACATGCAAATTCTTTCAAACACACCTGGATTGTCTAGTAAGTCTTGACAAAACTATACAGTTCGTTTCCCAAGATCTTCAATCTTATCACCACGTTGCTGTACGTACCCTTATCCTTTGACATGATATCAGACAGGAAAATCCAGAAGACTGAGATTACAACATACTGGGTGTGCCTGACCTATCCATCGTGCGTTAGGAGTCGTCTTGAATCAGCAACAAAATGTATCTATACCCATCGTGCATGTACCATATTCACAAATGTTTCATAAGGTAAAGGGACCACGGGTGAAATTTTAACCCAGTGAGATGGAAACTTCATAGGAAAGCTTACATTTAAAACACATTTATTCTGACTAGTATAATATTTCGTACTGAAGACAGTAGCGTATCGTAACCATATCTCGCAAACGAGTCGTTTGCGGGGCCATATTTAGTAGATCACTTTTGCTTCTGCTATCGTATACTTTCACACGCGTCATTTCTCGTTGCTACTTATGACACACCTAGTAAACATCTTCTAATCACATGGGTAAAGTATTCATTAAACAACGTGTGTAATTTTCCTCGCTCAAGGTACCATCAGAAATAAAATTTCCTATCGCGTGCTGTCGGTTTATGCCACACCAGATATTAACACATCGTTGTCGTTCGGTGAACACATGACTGAACCAATGTGGGTTTTCCACTGGTGGAATTGAATACGAAATATTAGTACTACACCTCACACAGACTTGTCGGTAATAATATCCATCAAACTATGAAAGAAACTAATGTTCATTATCACAATCTGATTTATTGCTAAAAGGCATCAAAAGTATTTTGTTCACAGAATCAAGAACACAGTTAATTATAAAGGGACTAAAAACAGGTATGACTGGCTTGTCACAGGTTGAAGGATAAACGACAGAAACGGTAAAACACTGTGTTCAATAATATGATTAGTGATTATGGAATAAGATAATGAGCTGAAGAAACATGCTGCAAAAGGATGAACAAACACCAGTACTCCCACCTAAATGCGTAATTTGTGCTCTTAGGGGGATTTTAAAATTAAATCAGCAAATCGAAACCCAGATGCCAAGTAAATGTCTTCACACTCACCTCATATCGGTGGATGCAAATATGACCCATGCATACCAAGTATGAATGAAAGGGTCTCTGCAGTAATGGCTGAGAATGCAAATTCAGCCCCAGCGTCTAAGTTTGGGACCAAGTTAGAGACAGGAAATGTTTAGAACTGAGCTGGTTCTGCTGTCCTGGAATTTTGCCATCCAATTGCAACAGACCTTGCTCGTTCTGACCACTGATAATTCGATAACCTGCTAACAGTAATACTTATGGATTCTGCTGTCGTTAACCAATAAGTATATTTCTCTCTTCGAGTGGGGCAGAAGGCAGAAAATTCCTGCCCCCCTCCACTTTGTGGTGGATTTGTAGTTACAGACAATGAGAAGGCATGCATGTAGACATGCACGGGAACTCTCCCATACACCGAAATTCTTGCTACGAGCCAGTCAGGGAATTTCTTAGCAAATATTGAACAAAAATTCCAGCTGGCATCCTTTGGACCTAGAGGTTGTATCCCACACTAGCTGCATCGTATTTTCTCATGTTACTCAGATCTTATCTTTGGCAGAATGCAATGTTTGTACTTATTGTGCACGATGAAACTTAATACCGGGCTGGGCCGACGTCGTTAGCCATTCCTGCTGCGATTATGAAGAACAGCTCTCTTCTTAATGGGTACTCGGCCGAGACTTCACTTTCAGCAGAAACACTTTTATGATCCATGCGGTTCCCCTCATGATTCTCGCATTTTGCCAGGCACCTGATATCGCCAGGATGCAGCACAAAGAATCTCTCACTGCATTGAATGGCAAAAGAGACAGAAGTGATTATAACTTCAGTCACTGGCATTTGTTGTTATTACTTGCAGTTTACATGCAGCATTAGTGACCTGATTTGATTTACTAGTCAGATCACAACATTGTGTTATTAAAGAGGTTAGTTGACAGTTTTCGAAAAAATATTCACGTAACAGTGTACACTGTACACTGGGAGACCATAGAGAGTAAACTGTGAAACATAGGGATGCCAACAATTATTTTTCAGACAGCTGGTATGAGGCTGACATCTCTCACACGCATCCATCTCAGCCACCTAGCGTATGGGCAGTGAAAAACGTTACAAAAATATTATTTATCCAAATAGAAATACAATGTAAGCTTACTTTATGACCTTTACAGATCTCCAGACCCCTCTTCAAAAGTTGAGCTACTGCTGGTACAATAAAGAGCTTTTTTTAGTTACTTGTTCCCAATTTCAGTTTCTTTTTTCTAAAAAATTACGAATTTTATATGAAAATTTTATTTGTGTGATTTTTTATTATTACAAACAAAAGCTAGATTTGTAATCAAAGAAGTAAAAGCAATATGATATGATGACTACAATAATGTGCTGACAATCTGGTTCGTGAGCACAGTTTTGACAATACACTGCAGGCGGGTGTCTGCCACTATCCCACGGGATAAGTAACATGAGTAAACCTCAGTTTCATGTTGGAAAGTGCCCATTTTTCTTCTGCATTGTGTGCATTATTTCACATTTTGTCTCATTTACCTTACAATTTGTTTAATATTTTTATTGATGGATATGATTCTTTGTAATCAGCTTTAAAAGTACTGGCCAGCAATCTCAGGTCCGGGAATACGAAATCGATGGTTTTGTGGAATACAAAGGAGTAAAATCCCGTGCAGGGGCATTTGTCCCACAGTTGGAAGCCGTCTACATTACGCTTTCTTTCCGACATATCGTCGACATGTGTGGTCCAGGAAACTGTCGACGATTGCCGTGCAGAAATTTAACGTACTATTCGTCTTATGTGACAACAATCAGCCCCATACCCATTTTACTTCAACATTTTAGACGATAGCCATTTGTTGCAGCATTGTGTATTAGTGCCAGTTTTTAAATCATAAAAACATTTCTCGAAGGTAGTAGTATTTATCAATAGAAATGAATAGTTCATAGAGTTATAGACACCACTCTCACTTGAATAAAGTGATAAAAACTTTAGCTGAGAGCAAATAATTTCGTTGCTGTTATCGCTTTGTCCTCTACCATCAGACATCATGTTTAAAACAACGCAGCAGGCTTTTCCAGGGAGTTGTCTGGCTCAGCAGTGAGGAAATAAATGTCCATGATGCCACATACGAAGCGAATATAAAATTATCGAAGTGTTATATCTTAATTTTCTTTCCCTTTTAAAAACTTGATGTCTGCTGTATGTTGCACTTTAGCCTATGAACTAATTATGGTGAGAATTCTGGGGCGTCCAACGTTCTACAGACTCACGCCCTTGTCAGCGAAGGAAAATCACCTCCAGTAAAAAGGGCAAAGAGCTTCTGCGAGTTGAAATTTGTGTTGCCACCAGTCAGCAGTGTAAGTACGAAGTCATTCTCAGTTTTGCCTTCTCGGTCGAGATGCGTGACTGTCGCGTCTCATCACTCTTTTTGCAAGCACGAGCCTTAGGTGCTCAAGTGCGCCCATGCCCTATGAAGCACTGCTGAACCTGCATACAGTGAGTTCGCTCTGTACAAGTAATTTTGTTTGCCAGTTACTATTTCGGGAATCTAAAAGACAATATCCATGTTTACATTTTGAGTTTCTCAAACCCAGCTTCACTTAATGAATTGTGCCCATTATGCTGTGTGATTGCTTTATAGCGGCCTGAAATCCACCGAGATAGAAACTGATGCTGCAAGTGAGATTGTTTGGACAAGACTCAGTACCAGGGGTGGGCATAAAATAGTAGCTGGATCCTTCTATCGCAAATCATGCTTAATATAACCGAAAAGTTCAGAGAAAACTTCATTGAGCTTTTACTTATGTTGCCCAATCACACTGCAGTTATTGGTCAAAACTATAATCATCTAACAATCAGTTGGGAAAATTACAGTTTGTTAGGAGTACTGTGATACATTACTAAATGGCTTCTCTGAAAACTACCTAGAAAAAATATTTCGGATTCCCATACTTGTTGGAGATGTATTGGATCTAACAGCAACAAACAGACGTGACCTATCTGAGAAAGGCCACACCGGAACTGGTATCAGTGATCTTGAAGCGGTTTTGGCAACAATGATTACCAAAGTCTAATGGATAGCTAAACAAACCAGAAAGATATATATCTACAGTAAACTAGATAAAGAATCAGTAGTGTCATACACTCCTGGAAATGGAAAAAAGAACACATTGACACCGGTGTGTCAGACCCACCATACTTGCTCCGGACACTGCGAGAGGGCTGTACAAGCAATGATCACACGCACGGCACAGCGGACACACCAGGAACCGCGGTGTTGGTCGTCGAATGGCGCTAGCTGCGCAGCATTTGTGCACCGCCGCCGTCAGTGTCAGCCAGTTTGCCGTGGCATACGGAGCTCCATCGCAGTCTTTAACACTGGTAGCATGCCGCGACAGCGTGGACGTGAACCGTATGTGCAGTTGACGGACTTTGAGCGAGGGCGTATAGTGGGCTTGCGGGAGGCCGGGTGGACGTACCGCCGAATTGCTCAACACGTGGGGCGTGAGGTCTCCACAGTACATCGATGTTGTCGTCAGTGGTCGGCGGAAGGTGCACGTGCCCGTCGACCTGGGACCGGACCGCAGCGACGCACGGATGCACGCTAAGACCGTAGGATTCTACGCAGTGCCGTAGGGGACCGCACCGCCACTTCCCAGCAAATTAGGGACACTGTTGCTCCTGGGGTATCGGCGAGCACCATTCGCAACCGTCTCCATGAAGCTGGGCTACGGTCCCGCACACCGTTAGGCCGTCTTCCGCTCACGCCCCAACATCGTGCAGCCCGCCTCCAGTGGTGTCGCGACAGGCGTGAATGGAGGGACGAATGGAGACGTGTCGCCTTCAGCGATGAGAGTCGCTTCTGCCTTGGTGCCAATGATGCTCTATGCGTGTTTGGCGCCGTGCAGGTGAGCGCCACAATCAGGACTGCATACGACCGAGGCACATAGGGCCAACACCCGGCATCATGGTGTGGGGAGCGATCTTCTACACTGGCCGTACACCACTGGTGATCGTCGAGGGGACACTGAATAGTGCACGGTACATCCAAACCGTCATCGAACCCATCGTTCTACCATTCCTAGACCGGCAAGGGAACTTGCTGTTCCAACAGGACAATGCACGTCCGCATGTATCCCGTGCCACCCAACGTGCTCTGGAAGGTGTAAGTCAACTACCCTGGCCAGAAAGATCTCCGGATCTGTCCCCCATTGAGCATGTTTGGGACTGGATGAAGCGTCGTCTCACGCGGTCTGCACGTCCAGCACGAACGCTGGTCCAACTGAGGCGCCAGGTGGAAATGGCATGGCAAGCCGTTCCACAGGACTACATCCAGCATCTCTACGATCGTCTCCATGGGAGAATAGTAGCCTGCATTGCTGCGAAAGGTGGATATACACTGTACTAGTGCCGACATTGTGCATGCTCTGTTGCCTTTGTCTATGTGCCTGTGGTTCTGTCAGTGTGATCATGTGATGTATCTGACCCCAGGAATGTGTCAATAAAGTTTCCCCTTCCTGGGACAATGAATTCACGGTGTTCTTATTTCAATTTCCAGGAGTGTATCTTAATAAGAACTTGGAACATTCAGCATAGGGTGGGAGCATGACACGCTAGAAAGATACGTACCCAGCAGAGCAGTTAATAATGGGAGGGACCTTCTACGGTATACAGCCACACTAAAGAAACTTCTAAAGGAACAGAGACTAACGCATAACAGGTGTAAAACAAAGTATGGACTAAAGATAGAGAGATGCCGAATGAAACGTGTTTGACTGTAAAGATAGTAATGTGTGAAGCCCTCAAAATTGTCAAATGATCTTTCACAAAACACAAAGTAGTTTTTGTCGTATGTAAAGGTGTTAGTGACATCAAAGTCGGGGTCCAGCCCCTGGCTAATGAGACAGGAACCGGAAGGGAGGGTAGGAACGCAAATGCTTAAATGCTTAATTTGTTTTCAAATGTTCTTTTACAAAGAGAAACAAAGGATAATTGCCCCAATTTAATCCTCGTACTACTAAAAAGACGAATGAAATCAGTATTAGTATCAATGGTGTTGAGAAACAGCTGAAATCGTTAAAACTGAACAAAGCTCCAGGAGCCGATGGGATCATTATCAGATTCTATGCTGAATTGGCGGCTGATCTAGCCTCTTTGCTAACGACAATCTATATTAGACTCCTCGAACCAAAAACCGTGCCCGATAGTTGGAACAAAGCACTGGTCAAGCCCGTATACAAGAACGATAGTAAGAGTGATCCACAAAACTACCGTCCATATTTGTTGTAGAATCCTAGAACATAATCTGAGCTCAAATATAATTAGGTATGTTGGAGAGAATGATCACACAGTGCCAAGCAGCACTAATTCCGAAAACATCGGTCATGTGGAACCCAACTCATACTTTTCTCACGTGATACATTGGAAGCTTTGGGTCAAAACCGTCGAGTAGATGCAATTTTTCTTGATTTGATTCAGTATCACAACTACGTCTATTGTCAAAAGTTCGATCATATGGAGTATCAAGTGAAATTTGTGACTGGATTGAAGACGTTTTGGTAGGGACGAGACAGCATGCTATCTTGGATGGTGAGTCATCGTCGGATGTAGAAGTAATGTTGGGTAAGCCCCAGGGAAGAGTGTAAGGACCCTTGCTGTTCATATTGTATGTTTATGACCTTGCAGACATTGTTAATAGTAACCTCACGCTTTATTAAATGTCATGCTGTCCTAATGCCTTCCTGTTTAGGTAATAGTGCACTAAACTCATAAGTACACGTGACTGAATAAACTTGCCGTCTTTCAAGGCGACAATTTTTTAGTCGACAAAGCGGATTTCAGTTTCAACATTAAGACTAGTAAACTATGACACCATGCCACTATGAGACTCATGCTATTGTCCTATGTCCTAATTGACCGATCTTTTTTGCAATTAATGCTCAAAAATTTCACTTTATCCATTTTATTTTATTTGTGGGATGCACCTATGGTCCCTGTTCTCTTTCAAAAGAAATTATTTCACCATTTCATAATAGTTTAATAAGTTGTGGTTGCAAGATGCTAACATGGATGGTTTACAGAAAAACCGGAATCTGATAGAAGCCGACCTGGGGGAAAAATCAACTTGGATTTATGAGAAATGTATGAACACCTGATGAAATACTGCTCCCAAGACTTATCTTAGGTTAAGAAAAGGAAAACGTACGTTTATAGCATCTGTAGGCTTAGAGACGTTTTTTTGACAATGTTGAATGCAATACTCTCTGAAATTCTGAAAGTAGCAGGGCTAAAGTACAGGGAGCGAAATCCTATTTACAGCTTGCACAGAAACCAGACGGCAGTTATAAGAGTCGAGGGACATGAAAAGCATACAGTGAATGAGAAGGGAGTAAGACAGTGTTTTAGCCTAACCCCGAGGTTACTCAGTGAAAGAAACCAAAGAAAAATTTGGGGTAGGAATCAAAGTTCAGGGAAAATAAATAAAATCTTTGGTGTTTGTCGAAGAATTACTAATTTTATCAATGGCAGCAAAGGATCTGGAAGAGGAGAGAGTCCTGAAAGGAAGATACAAGATGAATATAAAAAAAGCAAAACAAGGATAAGCGAGTGTAGTCTATTTAAATCAGGTGATGCAGAGGAAATTAGAATAGAAAACGAGACACTTAAAGCAGTAGATGACTTTTGCTGTTTGGGGAGCAAAATGACTGATGACGGCTAAAGTAGGGAGGATATGAAATGTAGAGAGGCAATGGCAAAGGAAAGCGTTTCTGAAGATGAGAAATTTGGTAACATCAATTATACACTTAACTGATAGGAAGTCTTTTCTGAATGTCTTCGTCTGGAGTGTAGCCACGTGCGGAAGGCAAACATGGACGAGAAGCATTTTACACAAGAAGAAAACGGAAGCTTTAGAAATGTGGTACTATCGCAGAATGGTGAAGATTAGATGAGTAATTACGAAACTAATGAGGAGGTACTGAATCGCACTGGGGAGAAAAGAAATTTGTGGGACACGTGACTGAAACAAGAGCTGTGTTCATAGGACACACCCTGAGACATCAAGGGGTCACCAGTTTAGTATTGTAGGGACGTGTGGAGGTAAGAATGAGATGAATACAGTAAGCAGATCCCGATGAATTTAGGTTGTAGTAGTTATTCGGAGATAGCACACGATAGAGTCACGTGGATAGCTACATGAAACAAGTCTTCGGACTGAAGACCACAAGAATAACACAGTTTTCGTTGCAGAAAGAACTGAACGCAGAATCAGAGTGATTTCAACAATAAAACATAGTTAGAAATGTAACATCCAGTCAATGGTCAATGCCATTGCCTGGGTTCCTCCTTAGCCATATGTGGATATTTCAAACCCACGATCAGTGTTCAGTTGGAGATAGACGCATATTACCTGATTAATTAATGGCTAAATTATCTGAAGGCCAACAGTCTTGTGTGATCGACCAGGCCCATAGAAAACTGCGATTAGAGCTAGATGAGCAGTCACATAGGATAACATATTAATCATGACACCTGCATTGCTATAACCTGCTTCCGCTACTTCTAACCTGACGCTTACAATTTTCCAATATATAGTATAGGTGAAAAAGAGAAATATCGATTGCGCTTACTACTTGAACAGCAACATCATCAACACAGAGACTACAAGAGAGCAACATATTAATAACCTACAAATACTGTTACTGTCGCTGAACACTGAACAGTGCCAAAAAATCAAGTCCCTAATGCGCAATTATTGTAAAAGTACGATGTTATTGTTCTAAGGTGGCCAAACAGTCAATGCATTCGTCATTTTTAGATTCTTAAGGCTAAGAGTATGTGGGGGACTTCCTTTGAAGTATGACTTGAAGACCTCCTGTAGAAACTAAATGCTGAAGTCTTAGCTCTAAAATTGTTCTCCAAAGGCTTCATTGCTTTTCTTACTTCCACTTTATTACCTCGTACAGTGTTACAATTCGGATCAACTCTGAGCACTCACCCAGATTTTTATTACGTCAGAAAAGGATGGACAGGCTGATCTGCTGTGTCTCGGAATTCTTCATCTGGCATCCTCGTACATATATTCCTTCGTGGGTTTGTTGATAATAAAACTGACTTACTCAGAAGAAAGTGAAACTTTGTTTCAGCGAAATCTAGACAGAAAAAGGAAATGCACGTGGACAATACTTATTTAAGCAAAGTGCAGAGATGTGTGCATTATTCAGAAGGCTTTATATTCAGTAGTCCAGCAGACTTGAAAGTAAAGAATTATAAACAAAGCCTCCAAGTTCAATCACAGTATTCCTCGCAGTATTTGAGAAATTTACTCAGCAACGTGTAATTCATTCGTATTCTATCTCCCTATTTTTCGTATTTCTCTAATTATTTTGCACATAAATTTTCTGATTAGCATTTTTTATCCGTAATCAAGAAACTCTGTCGTGTATGTTTCCCGGTAACTTGATGTATAGAAAAATGACAATGAAACACATAATTGGAACATAATGGCTTAAAATGCGAGCTGAGTAAATGTAGTTTCTACCAGTGGAGTATCAAAAACCTAGGGTCAATTTTAGTAAAGGTGGACTAAAACCCACTAAAATTCTCGTTATAGCCTGTAGCCTCGGCCATTAATTTAGTGTATTTTCAGAGGTTTAGTAACGTAATTCGGCTTTATTAAACCTGTGTTTTGACTTTTAATTTCCGAGTGGTTTAGCACGTCTTTTCGCCTGACCTTGCGTTTTGTAAGCTACTTCTTTCGTCGATGAGTCACATTTTCTTAGAATTCTTCCTATGAATCTCAACCTGGCGCCTGCTTTTCCCACTATTTGTTTTATGTGATCATTCCACTTCAGATCGCTCCGGATAGTAACTCCTAAGTATTTTACGGTCGTTACCGCTTCCAATGATTTACCACCTATGACATAATCGTACTGGAATGGATTTCTGCCCCTATGTATGCGCATTATATTACATTTATCTACGTTTAGGGAAAGCTGCCAGCTGTCGCACCATGCATTAATCCTCTGCAGGTCTTCCTGGAGTACGTACGAGTCTTCTGATGTTGCTACTTTCTTGTAGACAACCGTGTCATCTGCAAATAGCCTCACGGAGCTACCGATGTTGTCAACTAAGTCATTTATGTATATTGTAAACAATAAAGGTCCTATCACGCTTCCTTGCGGTACTCCCGAAATTACCTCTACATCTGCAGATTTTGAACCGTTAAGAATGACATGTTGTGTTCTTTCTTCTAGGAAATCCTGAATCCAATCACAAACCTGGTCCGATATTCCGTAAGCTCGTATTTTTTTCACTAAACGTAAGTGCGGAACCGTATCAAATGCCTTCCTGAAGTCCAGGAATACGGCATCAATCTGCTCGCCAGTGTCTACGGCACTGTGAATTTCTTGGGCAAATAGGGCGAGCTGAGTTTCACATGATCTCTGTTTGCGGAATCCATGTTGGTTATGATGAAGGAGATTTGTATTATCTAAGAACGTCATAATACGAGAACACAAAACATGTTCCATTATTCTACAACAGATTGACGTAAGCGAAATAGGCCTATAATTATTCGCATCTGATTTATGACCCTTCTTGAAAATGGGAACGACCTGCGCTTTCTTCCAGTCGCTAGGTACTTTACGTTCTTCCAGCGATCTACGATAAATTGCTGATAGAAAGGGGGCAAGTTCTTTAGCATAATCACTGTAGAATCTTAAGGGTATCTCGTCTGGTCCGGATGCTTTTCCGCTACTAAGTGATAGCAGTTGTTTTTCAATTCCGATATCGTTTATTTCAATATTTTCCATTTTGGCGTCCGTGCGACGGCTGAAGTCAGGGACCGTGTTACGATTTTCCGCAGTGAAACAGTTTCGGAACACTGAATTCAGTATTTCTGCCTTTCTTCGGTCGTCCTCTGTTTCGGTGCCATCGTGGTCAACGAGTGACTGAATAGGGGATTTAGATCCGCTTACCGATTTTACATATGACCAAAACTTTTTAGGGTTCTTGTTTAGATTGTTTGCCAATGTTTTACGTTCGAATTCGTTGAATGCTTCTCTCATTGCTCTCTTTACGCTCTTTTTCGCTTCGTTCAGCTTTTCCTTATCAGCTATGATTCGACTACTCTTAAACCTATGATGAAGCTTTCTTTGTTTCCGTAGTACCTTTCGTACATGATTGTTATACCACGGTGGATCTTTCCCCTCGCTTTGGACCTTAGTCGGTACGAACTTATCTAAGGCGTACTGGACGATGTTTCTGAATTTTTTCCATTTTTGTTCCACATCCTCTTCCTCAGAAATGAACGTTTGATGGTGGTCACTCAGATATTCTGCGATTTGTGCCCTATCACTCTTGTTAAGCAAATATATTTTCCTTCCTTTCTTGGCATTTCTTATTACACTTGTAGTCATTGATGCAACCACTGACTTATGATCACTGATACCCTCTTCTACATTCACGGAGTCGAAAAGTTCCGGTCTATTTGTTGCTATGAGGTCTAAAACGTTAGCTTCACGAGTTGGTTCTCTAACTATCTGCTCGAAGTAATTCTCGGACAAGGCAGTCAGGATAATGTCACAAGAGTCTCTGTCCCTGGCTCCAGTTCTGATTGTGTGACTATCCCATTCTATACCTGGTAGATTGAAGTCTCCACCTATTACAATAGTATGATCACGAAACTTCTTCACGACGTTCTGCAGGTTCTCTCTGAGGCGCTCAACTACTACGGTTGCTGATGCAGGTGGTCTATAGAAGCATCCGACTATCATATCTGACCCACCTTTGATACTTAGCTTAACCCAGATTATTTCACATTCGCATTCGCTAATAACTTCACTGGATATTACTGAATTCTTTACTGCTATAAATACTCCTCCACCATTGGCGTTTATCCTATCCTTGCGGTATATATTCCATTCTGTGTCTAGGATTTCGTTACTGTTCACTTCCGGTTTTAACCAACTTTCCGTTCCTAATACTATATGCGCACTATTTCCTTCAATAAGAGATACTAATTCAGGAACCTTGCCCTGGATACTCCTGCAGTTTACCAATATTACGTTAACTTTTCCTGTTTTTGGTCTCTGAGGACGGACGTTCTTTATCAACGATGATAATGTCCTCTCTGGTAAGCCGTCAGGTATTTTATCGTTTCGCCCAGGGGGGGGGGGTCCCTCTAACCTAAAAAAACCCCGTGTGCACGCCACACGTACTCTGCTACCCTAGTAGCTGCTTCCGGTGTGTAGTGCACGCCTGACCTGTCTAGGGGGGCCCTACAGTTCCCCACCCAATAACGGAGGTCGATGAATTTGCAACCATTATAGTCGCAGAGTCGTCTGAGCCTCTGGTTTAGACCCTCCACACGGCTCCAAACCAGAGGACCGCGATCGACTCTGGGCACTATGCTGCAGATATTAAGCTCAGCTTGCACTCCGCGTGCGATGCTGGTTGTCTTCACCAAATCAGCCAGCCGCCGGAAGGAACCAAGGATGGCCTCAGAACCCAAGCGGCAGGCGTCATTCGTTCCGACATGTGCTACTATCTGCAGCCGGTCACACCCAGTGCGTTCAATAGCTGCCGGAAGGGCCTCCTCCACATTACGGACGAGACCCCCCGGCAAGCACACCGAGTGCACACTGGCATTCTTCCCCGACCTACCCGCTATTTTCCTGAGGGGCTCCATAACCCGCCTAACGTTGGAGCTCCCTATAACTAATAGGCCCGCCCTCTGTGACTGTCGGGACCTTGCCGGAGAATCGGCCACTGGCCCAACAGGCGAGGCATCCTGTGGTGGCTCGGAAACGATGTCATCACCACTAGGAAGCACCCCGTACCTGTTGGAAAGGGGTAAGGCAGCTGCCACGCGGCCAGATCCCACCTTCGCCTTTCGGCCAGGCACGCGCGAGCCCACCACTGTCCGCCATTCACCCTGGAGTGATGGCTGACCGGTAAGTTGCTCACTGCCGGAAGACGCAGCGACATCAGGGGTTCCATGTGATTCCAAGGCCACCGAAGTAGGCATAGGTCTCACCACATTTGCCCCAACGCCACTACGAGCCGACGCCTGCGCCTCGAGCTCGATGAGCCTAACAGACAAAGCCTCCACCTGCCCCCGAAGAGTGGCCAATTCTCCTTGCGTCCGCTCACAACAACCACAGTCCCTACACATGACTATGTTTACCCTACCCTATACGGTGACAAATTCCCAAGATAATCTTCTGATGAGCTACTCTGATAATCAAGAAACACTCACTGAAATACGAGACGCGAAAACTACGCTAGGTTTTCCCAGAAAAACTATTTAAAAGCTAAGCGCAGCAAATAAGTACAAAAACGCTTTATACAAACAGTACTCGCTGCTGCTGGTGCTCTCGCTCTGGCTGTCACAAGACAACTACTGATTCAAGTGACTAGTGGCTAACGGCCGCGAAACAAACAAAAGACTGTTTTAGGGCGCTTTCTGTTCTAAACGATCAAGAAAACACTAAGAAATCTAACACGAAAACTACGTAAAGTTTTATCAAGAACTGTTAGTTACTATGCAGAGCAGATAAACACAAATAGAATCCCTTCCTTAGTGGAAGGTCGTAAACAAAATGCAAAATAAACGCTTTATACAAACAGTACTCGCTGCTGCTGGTGCTCTCGCTCTGGCTGTCACAAGACAAAATTCTAAGGCTAATTGATTTTGGTCACCAGTCCTGAAGGTGTGAATTCTGCAGTTTACATTCGGAAGAAACTAAAACATATTAAAGAAATTTTTTCATTAAGTACTGTAAAGTTTCTTGAAGGGGGGATGGATGCAAGCAAGATTGTAGCAACTTGGAATTTTAACTGTCAAGAACTAAGTAATCTGTAATAATTGTTGATTTTACAACAGTCTGAATTTTACGGGTACTTGAACATTAATGCAAGTGAAAACTAATCTTTGTAACGTAATGTGCGACCATTAAAAACAGACTCTTGAGGGAAACGATGTATTGACATTGCCGTTGTAAACGTTTACGCAGACTGGAATCTCTTAGGCCGTAAACGTGCGTCTCTTTGAAACTGAAAAAGGAAATACAGTTAGAAAGCTCTGTAAGTAACATAACCAAAAATCACAACCAAGAGTTAATAAACTACTATGCTGTAACTAAAACACGCTTGTACACGGAAAGGACTGTTACCCCCCAAACAACGTATTCTAAATACGAGTGTAATAGCGCTGATAACCACGCTGTTGAGCGCCCCACAAACCAAACAAACGAGTGTAATATTTAATGGTCTTGCCTTGGAATACGAGCGCAGTCGTCCATTTCTGCGACGAAAAAGGTTACACAGTTTTTTCACGTCTCTTTTAACATGTACTAATATATCTCACCATTACACCGTCCCGCGCCATTCTTCTTGAAGTGGCAGTGGCAAAATTACTTCATCTAATTACAGACTACGTAAAAATTATTTGAGCACTTTTACGAAACCCCATAATTGTCTCCCATTGCAACAGATAATTTCGAAATTTGGGTAATAATGGTTCCAAATATCACCACAATTCTGCCCAACGACATTGCGGACGTGCCACACAGCCGTGTGCTCAGCTTTTTCTCTGCCTCCTCCACGATATAGTCAGAACCGCGACACCGCCGTGGAAATCACGCGGTTTTCTTATTGGTGACGGAAGGAAACAATCCAGAGACACCGCCACTCAAAAACGGCTTCAAGGGTTGGCATAAAGGGCGTCAGTGAAACCACCCCTTCCCTTGGGGCGTTGAAACGCTCGCGTGTCACCGTCGAAAACGACAGTTGGCAGTGCGATAACCAACAGGGCGGCTTTTTTTGACAACGTTAGACGTTGTTGTCACCCCACTGGCGTTACATCCCTTGTGTATGGACATCGCGGAGCTTCAACCCGACTGAACGTCATCTCACCTGTTCGGAGTGTGGTGAGACATAATTTTCGCTCACGTACCCAGGGTGAAACCACTAGAGACCATTCGAAGCCATTGGGCGAGATCTGAATGTGAATGGGTTTTATTTTCAGCTCTTGTGTTTCGTGCCTTCCTGTGGCGACATCACGTGGGGGTGCTACGAAAACTTATCATGAATAAAATGACAGTTCAGCTATACTGTCGGAACCACCCACGCTCATTTGTTAAAAATTTTAAAAATGTGCCTACCAGTAACTTCAACTTAAATTTAGTTTCGCACCTGCTCTAGCACCTGATGTTAGGCAAACCGAGTCTAAGGAATAAGGAATATCGAATGGGTTGCCTCTCTCTCAGGCGCTTGAATAGCGCAAGACTAAATTGTGACATACATGAAATGTTACCACTCTCATTATTATGTCAGATAGGTAATGCACGTAGTAAGTTCGTCGTATTCATGATTTACTCTTCAAAGTAAAATACCGCACTTGTTATTTAACACAAAATGACATTAAAAATTTACGTTATTCACGAGCAACTAGTTGAGAATATGTATGAACTTCAAATGACTCGACGAACAGTCTCGTTCTGCATATGGATTCAAACCCAGGTCATGCAGACTAAGATTTCCTGACTGACGGAAACTAACAGTCATTCCTGACTAGGCATACAGAGATTGATATACATCGATTTTAGACAGTATCAGTTAGCAAATATCAACTTTAAATTACATAACGTAAACGTGCAATACATTGGACAACACGTCAGTTCTGAATATTTAACAGTGCTGTAACCACTGGTGTTAAATTCGCTTTCAACCAATGATTCCCACAGCTACCGGAACACTTCTTGTGATACCTCTTAGACAAAACACTTACGCAGTGCTATCGGACGGAAAGATCAACCCGAGACAAACTGTGGGAAGTTTGTTTTACAACCTTCGTACCTGGATAAAGAGCTTTTCCTACTGGAAATATCTGTGGACGTTGCTGCATAAGACGATTTAAGAAGAAACTAAATTACTTCAGCTACGCCAATGTTTAAAGAAATCGTCTTAACGGCACTAAATCGTGGTTTGTGAATCGTTTACCGGCCATACTCTGTCGCATTTCGCTGGTTGGAAGGCAAAAAGCTTACTGACAAATTTCACAGAAGGAAAAGGAGGACGAAATGTCTCCCACTGGAAGGTCATGTTGTTGTATTTAAATGATTACAAAATCAGGTAAAACGAACAGTGAGGTTGTCAGTATAAGCACATTACTGTTGTCAGTATCACGTTGCGCCGCCCAAGGCCTGTAATGATAATGGGCCCGTTTAGGTCAGGCATATTGTATACAGATGTGGAAGAGAGACCACCACTAAATTCTACAATCCGTATGCATTGCATACACACGGAAATTACTGTTACAGTGTACTTATGGAGCCCAGTAAGTGAATTGCATATTTTCCGGTGAGAAAGAGCACTGGCAAACAGTCTTCGCTACATTAGGTTACTTAAACTGGTGTCACTTTGAGCTAGAATTTATGGTCAGCGACTAAGTGTAAGGACAATGAGTCGGATGCGGGTTTTGCAACTGTGAAATACGTTCCTACATTATAGATGCGAATATGAAATTTCAATTAATATTGCGAAAATTTTGAACTTGGGTAGCTCAGAATGAAAATCTTTCTGTCTATTGCAAAGGAAAACAACTGATTTTCTAAAACATTCTTTGCCATACACAACTTGAAACAGGTGACGTCGACCAAATCATATGAAAGAACTGACAGCGACGTATATCGGAAGGCAGTAAGATCCCTTGACTTTTGGATTGGCAGTATTCGACAGCCATTTCTAGGCGCAAGTAAATGAAGAAAGGCAGCGCGTTTTTGTTATCAAGTAACGTCTTCATCAATTACTTTAGTTTTAATGTGATCTACGAGTAATTGCTGATGTTTGATGTTAACATGAAAAGGATTCCGTACACAGAGAAAGAATCTCTTCTTGGGTAACCACTTCTATAATGACCAAAAGGCCTTAAATGATCTTCAAGCACATTTGTTCCAGCAGCGGTATGAAGAAAATGATAGTAATAATGACATACTGCTGACATGAGAATAGCATAATCCCCGCGTCAGAAGCTTGCTTCTACTTAATCATTTAATAGACTCGCATTTTTTTCCACCGTGACCAATTTTGTAAGCTAATCACATCATCTGTTACAACACACTCCTGGGGCTGGGAAATGTGGCCACAAAGAAGTGGAACGAACTATCACATGTGCAATGCGTGGGTTTAGGCATTTACTTTTAAGAGGCAAAAACAGATTTACTTTACCTCTGGTAACATCAAGAGAAAGAAGCTATAATCTAGAATCCGCATTAAACATCACGTTCCTTCATTCCCAACTGGGCAGAGCCGGTTTACAGTGGGAAATGACATAGGTGGAGGTCATGGTAAACAGAAATACTGTCGCCAGTAAACTTACTTACATAAGAAAATTTTATTTTATTTGATGAACCGATAGCCATTTAAAGGAACAGGGCTCTTATTTTACTTGTACTTGATTCAACTAGAGACGCTGAAAAATTTGGAGCTGGACTGTGATTCGAATTCGTATCTCCTCTTTCGAGGATCTGAATCTCTCGGAACAGTATAGTTCAATCATTTCGTTCCTTTTTCCAAGACTGCAGTCTTCTCAAGGTCTCTTCCAAAAGTAGTATTTGGGTCCGATTCCTGATTTAGTACACAAATAATCATAGTTTCATTTCAAGCCCTATCACGTGCACACCGGCCTGCTAATGAAAATTAACGTGCATTTTTAATGTCTGTTCATGTGTTGCCAACAATTTATGGTCAAACACGCATACATCTTACTGTTGGTGAGTAAGCAATTGATACTTAAGCTATATTCGTGGACGATAATAAAGAACGATAGGAGTGCGGTTCGATTGTCGCTCAGGCACAATTTTGTATCCTTATTTTAGATTCAAACACCTAGCAGCTGGTAAGAAACACCGATACGTAACATTTGATTTTACTTAGTTAACAATCCGATTATGTGTTGGGTTCGTATCTCCGTCACAGTACTTCACATCATGCACTTCATCTTTAAATGCATATACACACTGTTACTTCTGAATGGAGATATATCAGACATCTTTCGTGGTTAGTTAACAGGGATGAAACGGTCCTCATAGGAGTCCCAGTTTATTACAAAAACTGTCGTCTTTTATTTTCAAGTTTAGATTTTGTTACTGACATTGGCGAAAATTTCGGTAATTCATGACTCTTCACGGCTAGTCAGCAATATTATATGATTAGATTAGATTAATACTTGTTCCATAGATCATGAATACGACATTTCGTAATGATGTGTAACATGTCATTTTAATGAAAGATTTCTTTACATACCGGTATTCAATTTCTTTACAACACTTTTTACCCTCTCTCTCACTCTTTTCTATTTTTATTTCTCTCTCTCTCTCTCTCTCTCTCTCTCTCTCTCTCTTTCTTTCTCTCTTTCTCTCTCTTCTGTCTATCTCTCTCTCTCACACACACACGTTCTTTTTTATTTCTATTTGTTGGTGTGCTCGACTATCAGCGAGGCACGAAAATGTCCGTGAATGAGTTTCTTAGTTTTGAGTACAATTACGAAAACAACTATGAGAGTTACTGATTTATGATGCTTAGTTTTCAGTCAGTTCTGAGTACTATTAGTAACTACGCTCCAGTCCCTAAACCCAGTAACAGAAATGCGAATCAGACGCATTACGTAATCCAGGCCGTAGCAGCCGCGTCTTTGAGACGCCAGCTATGGTCACTTCCCAGCCCGCTGTAGGATCACATCAGTTCCTCTTCTTTCTGCTGGTATTGTAACTGAGATTTGGCAACAAGGCAAGGTATGTTTTGCAACTCTGTGATCGACGAGTTACTTCCTGGTGTGCACGGAATTAAGCCTCAAAGTTCACTTGATTTTTCCTGTCATTTCCATTGAATAATCTGAGTTATTATCGCTTGAGGTGTAACAAAAGATTGTAAATTTACGGTTTTCAGCCCAGGAAAGCCATTGCACGTGGAAATCGCAACTAATTTCGTCCTTTAAATAGCAGTTTACGAGCTCTACCCGCTATTGGTCTTGTAAAAGGAAGCTAATACACATATTCCTTCGCTAGGTCTGTGGTGACGTGCTGACCTGTGAAAAACGACTGTTATGGTTCACGGTTGCAGTCTCGCTGAGTGTAACGTTTTTATCCCTTCTGTGAAAGAGCTACATGCAGTCAGATGAAACATCGATAAGGAAATCGCAAGAAAATACTTTCAGCTCATAGTGCAACGGTGAAAAACACAATGCTGCACAACAGGTAACGCCTCTTTCCGCTGCTGACAAGAAATTTTTGGGTTTCTAGGAATACATAACTTTATTTATGAAATGCCACATTTGCATACCTGTTGAGTATGTCACAGCATACCAATTAAACACAGACCCAATCGAAATCTAAGTGAGTAGTATTTAACAAATTCGTGCCGATAGAAGCACGCTTGTGTACAGATACTCAGTTTTATTAAAAAATTTTCCTCATCAGGTTATTGTGGGCAGTGAATTTCATTTCTTATAATACAGTGCACAATTTTCGTAAGGTTTCTTTTAGTGTTATTAAAACAATACTAAACATGAGAGAGAAATTAATTATCAACGATATATGCGAATTCTCTGATGTTATCTATAACAGTCTCACAATGCACATGCAGTTTATTGATTACACGCATGTAGAAAACATGTTCTGAGTTAAGCCTGTCAAACAAGGTTTGAAGAAGAATAAAATGCCACTACCAGACGACAGCTAATGTAGAAAATACTTTTCTGACTATTTTTGCACTATGCGCTCTCCCCATACATAATACAAATGCTTCGCGATGCATCTGCTGCCTGGCCGTCTATTAAACCTGAAAGAAAACAAAATGTCGCAGAAGTTAGCCCTTTTTCCACATGCGGCTATTTCGGGTTGAGAAGTGAAGGGAATTATATTCAAAGTTCTATTAAATTGATAACTTCAGCAGACAGCAGAATTGCGTTTTAAAAAATGTGGCAGCGAATGTAATGGAACTCGCGACGTCTTACCTACAGTGCGCGATGCTAACTGTTATGCTGCTAGCTGTCATGTAGCTTCAGTGGCTCCAAAAGTCAGCAACAGTTCCTCCAGAACTTCCGCATTCCACAGTGCTGTGAGAAAATGCATATGGCCGGATCTAGACTTCTGACAGACAGACAGTTACAGCTTTTCTTTTGCACAGCACGACGTTTTCAACAAACAGATAGCGCAATAGAGTAGCTCAAATGGAAAGGAACACTTCCTATTTAAATTTCTGCATCCTACACTGTTGTCAGTTCTGTGTAGATGGCAGTTTCGTGATTTTATTTCGGTGATTACAAAATAGAGTCGACTGTATGCACTGGGTAGCCGAGCCAGCTAGTTCATGGCGATTCGGTCAACCAAGTAAATGAATGTACTGAACATGCTGCAAACGACAACATGGAGCCTGTGTGTCAGAATTCTCATCGAGTGTGCCGTAACAGTGTTATGATAGAAAAATGAACATCAGAGATGAGCATTTGGTGGTCTATTGCATTGATGATAGGTTCCAATGATGATGGTCTGAGTTTGATTCCAACTTTTACCGATGATTTTTAATTGGGAGAGACAGATTCTATTCTCTTCTGGGTACGCCAAGTGAAGAAGGTATAATGGCATTGAGATATGAAATTCATATTAAACATGATATTCTTTCTCTACCAAGTAGACGTTCTGTTGAACCACAGTAAAGTCAGGAGTGGCGAAATGTGGGAACTCTATCACCAGTAAACTCTCTTATACTACCTATTTATCTCTAGTGACGAAACAAACGCTATGTAGGGTCAGAGGACACTTATTCCATCTTTTTTTTAGCTTCTGTACGTCTATAAAATTGGTTCTGAAGTTGGAATGCAGCTCAGACCGCCCTTAACGCGGAATTTGATCCATTCATGACAATACAGCTCGACTACAATTTGTTGTTTGTTAAAAACTGCAGATTCCTCAACATCTCCACATAATGCGCGTGAATGGGTTCGAATCCTGGCCTGGCACTAAAGTTTTCATTATGTATTGTCAGGCTCTAGCATGAGAACACCTATCTGCTAGTGGATAATAATTTTGATTTTTAATGCATTTTAATTCGTTGTCAACGCTAACGATATCCGACGTTTTTTACTCCCAGTGAGACACAGAGCTATTTGATAATTCACTGTAAGTTCAGGTATGTTATTCCGAGCTGCCGGTGGAGAAAAATTCGGTAGCTGACGTCTCTTTGTGTGTAGTCAACCACGATACGTGTGGAGTTCCGACATCTTACAGTTGATTGTGCTTCGATAACAATCCGATTAGGTTCTGTGTTCGATTGGTTGTTGTTGTAACCTTTTATGTTCTGTGTTCGAATCCCTGTCCAACACAAAGTTATACCTCAAGGCATTCAAGTAAGTTACTTGTGAAGAAGCAATATTTAGCATCTCTTGTAGTTCGTTAACAGGGACAATAGATGCTGGGTAGAAATTCAAGACCGTTAAAAATGTTTACGTTATGTAATTTAAAGTTGATTTTTGCTAACTGATACCGTCTGAAATCGAGGTATATCAATCTCTGTATGCCTAGTCAGGAATGACTGTTAGTTTCCGCCAGTCACGAAATCTTAGTCTGCATGATCTGGGTTTGAATCCATATGCAGAACGAGACGCTTCGTCGAGTCATTTGAAGTTCATAGATATTCTCAACTAGCCGCTCGTGAATAACGTAAATTTTTTATGTCATTTAGTGTTAAATGAAAAGTATGGTATGTTGCTTGAAGAGTAAATCATGAATACGACGAACTTACTACGTGCATTACCTATCTGACGTAATAACGAGAGTGGTAACATTTCAGGTATGTCATTTATTGCAATAAATGTGAGCTTACAAGCCTTAAGGACAATCTTATCTGTGATAAGGTGTTCCCTGGTATCTGTAGTATCGTGGTATTACTTTACATCTTGAGTTATTGCGATACAGAATAGAGTTTTCTAGTGGTGACTTTTAGGAACCAAGCCTTAAGGACAATCTTATCTGTGATAAGGTGTTCCCTGGTATCTGTAGTATCGTGGTATTACTTTACATCTTGAGTTATTGCGATACAGAATAGAGTTTTCTAGTGGTGACTTTTAGGTACCATTTTCAATAGTCAACTGACTGTACTAAGGAGCGGTTAGAGGACCTGCTAGACAGCTGCGTTATGTGGGTTGCATGCGAATCAGGCGAAATGCAATTCAAATCGTTCGCATACTTTTGAGCACGACTGTACATCAAACACGAATTGCCTCAACTTCAGAATTTACATGCATGATCCCATGTCTTTGCTTGTATCTTTGGCAAAACCCAGGAATGGACACCAGCATCTGTGAAACAGCAAATGTTTGTCGTCGCAAGTGATCAGACCATGATCATCTGCCACTGGAATCAGCTATGGCTGCAGCAAACCAACGTCACGACGACACTGCCTTCACTTCCTGGAGGAGCAGATACTTCCAGCGGCCATAGTCAGCTGACACCGCATTGCACAACCATAACTATCTCCTCTGGCTATGCCGATATTTCCTGTCGTGGTGACTGGGCTGCTATAGACGTCACCCCTTTCCATACGCCAAGATATCGAACTCAGCGAGAAAGGGTGAAAGCAATATTACACCACAGCAGATCATATCCATCACTACCATAGGTCAATGGGTGGAGTTACTCTCAACGGTCTCCCTCCTGCTGCATCAAACCGTGGATTGTCCATATTACTTCGAAAACTATGAGCCTATTAAAGGAGGGAGACATTTTGTATACCCATCTCACATCAAGATTCGCCATGACAACCAAGTACAAAATAAGCTACGAGTGGCGCCACCAGGTACTGGTTCAAGTACTCACCTGTTTCACTGCCAGTGGTGTGTCAGTGCAGTCGCGCATTAATCACACATTAGGCCTACAGTCACCATTCGGCGCTGAGAACGAGAGTGCTGTACCACTCGCCATCTTTCTTCACTCGCACCCTCTCGATCTTTGCTTACCTCATAGCTTATCAATCTAAATGCTACTTTAGCATGACTTGGCTCCAACAGTAATTCTACTGCCATGTAGTAGAGCCTAGGAGAGCATGTTTTTGGAAAAGTGAAGTGTGTGTCAGCAACAAAACAAAAGTTAAATTCAAAAAGAAACAATACTTGCTGCATAATCTCTGTTTATACGAGGATTACGAATATTAACGGAGCAACAGAGTTCATTGACCCTCTGCATTCTGTCACATACCGTATATAACTTTTTCATATCTTGAATCAGTAAGGAAATAAGAGGCATCTGTCTTGCTCGCCACATTTAACTGCAATTTAACTATGGAATAATAAAAGAAAAGATCCGGATGTAAAACTAAGGAAGAAAAGAAACATGCAATTACACAGAATAAGTCGCATTGCTGAAAACTCATTTTGAATGCAAATCCTTATCTCTTTCACTAACCATGGCATGTTATCTCTCGAAATTCGCTAGACATGTTCAAACTGCTTCAGCTATTTCATTTGGATACTCCACCTAGCTGCACCCCTTTTCATTTTTTATTATTGTTTGTAGTGATTGTGTTTTCGTTTCTCTTGCTTCTAGTCTTGTTTGTATTCCCTGCGGTAACCTTTTCTGCTGATTGTTTCTGCCTTACTCACTATACAAGGTCCGAAGTCATAAGGACAATGTCATAATGTAGGTGGATCTATGTACAAGTACCCCTAACCTCCTTTCTTTCTATACGTGTCTCTCCTATTGAAGCAATTCTGTCTGACTTAATTAAATAAATGGCATGCCACCTCGAATCTTTCCCTAATTCCTTCTTCCATTTTCATGTCTCCAGAGACACTTAATTTAGAAACCTATTCTACTGGCTTTCCGTCAACTAAGGTACTATATAACTCTTTTTATTTCTTTCTTTATCACCGTTTCTGTTTTCCGAGATTTTCAGTCAGTTCCTTTCTCATATCATTCCTACACATAATTAAATAATCAGACATTATTTTAATGTGCTTGAGTGATATTTATTGATCCGTACATCCTAGTATACAGCCTCAAAATGCAGTGTTGTGATCAAACAACTAACACGTGTTCGTTGTCCATGGATGCAGCTCTTCACTCAATTTCCAGGGAGAGCAGTTCGTCGCGAGCTGCAGCGTAGTCGCTGTAGATGTCTGGGCTGGAGTACTCCTGGAACAGCTGGTCGTAGCTCTGGTGGTAGCTGTTCGCCAGCACCATGGCAGCCGCCGCTCTAGGGTACAGCGACTGCACAGAAAGAGATAACACGTCACTGTGACTTCGTCTGTCTCTGTTACTTAGGCCTAATTTCACTCTAGACAAAACCAAAGCTCAACGACGCCAGAGTTAAAACTTCGAGCACATCTAATAACTGAGAGCAAAAATTGTGAATAGGATGTTAGAAGGCTTACAGGAAGAATGAACAGAATGGCAAAACTTTCACGTTTCAAGACTTCCCGTATCAGGAGAATAAATAGACTCTGATACAAAAAATTCACATTTACAGAAATTAATAAGTAACACTAACGATAAGAAGCTCTTCTACAATAAAACATTAATTTAGTCGATCAGTCTTCTGAATGGTTTGATGCCCCAGCCACATGTTTCTCTCAAATGGCAATTTCTTCCCCTTAAAGTACCACTTAGATGGAATATCCCCAACAATATGTTCTATACAGGGTGAACAAAAATTTGCACCCACATGGGACCCATAGCAATTTATTTACACTAACACCACAAAAGGATCTGCAACAAAATATTGTCCTGTATATTTTTCAGTAGAAAGTGGACGTTGAAAATACGCTATAAACACATTATAATAAAGGTCTTCAAGCTATAGCATGCAGCTGTGATGGCCATATAGTACATTCCATAGAGCATCTCGGTAGAATGCACGAGTTGAAGTGCTCTATTCAGGGTGAAGGTGTAATTCTTTTAATTTTTGGTTCCTTGAGAAGGTACCTTACTTCCTAATCGTTGAGAACCAATACAGTAGGACTTGCACAAAACAGGTATAATTATTTAATACCACATCAGAAAATCTAACTCGGGATCTCGGAATTCTAACGCAAAACTGTAACCACTATACCAGTTAGGTGATAACTGACGGCTCGCTTGGCTTCCACGAGTAACGTTATGTACCTATGGTAGGATACATTCTCTGGCGATGCGGTATCTGTTTTTAGGAGCCACTGTGTACAATTAGTATTAAAACTCAGAGAATAACGTTAGAAAAGGAAACTGCGTATCAACATTTTCATACAGGCTGATTCAGTTTCCCTTACCGCTGTCGTTTTATGCAATCCGCATTGAAATACCTACCCCTTCGAAATCCAGACACAACATTTTCAAGCTCTCTCGCTCGCTACCCCCAGACTATTAGGCCTATAGAAAAAATTAGCAGTAGCTTTCTGTAGGGAATTTCATGTAGTTTATGTTCGTAAAGGAGCGCGTTTTCGAGTTATTCAAGGAAAACATATTCAAAAGTGACCTTCAAACGCACCTCACACTCATTCCTGACCAATCAGGATTTATACTGTGTTCGTGGCAGTCAGATGCTTTCACTGTAGTTCTTCGTGTATTCATACGCAGATCGCTCGGCATGTAATTGTACAAAGCTGATGGGTGCGCATTACCGTCACTATTTATGGCCTGCTCAGAAGATGCTGAATGATTTACAGCAGAAACTTTGGCAAAGGGTAAAATTCGTTTACGATTTAATTCTCGCAATATTACGTAAAAAGAAAGAACATTTTGCTGGAGGAACTGATGCAGCAACGAAACACTAACCAGAAAGTAAAGGCGTAAAGACTTCGATTCACAGGACATGGGGCTTGCCTGCATGAACAGCGTGTAGCCAAAACTGCAATATTCTTGAAGAAATAATAAACAGCTATTTCTGTTGCAAAATGGAGGTTTATTTAAACCCCTCTGCAATGGGTTTAAATAAACCTTGCATTTGGCAATTGATTGCTGTTTATTTTCTCCTCAATAATATTTGATCCTACGGTTACCGCTCCATTCTTATAAAAAGTGTAAAACCCTAAGAAACTCGTTCGCTTCTCAGACTCAGAAAGTGCGAACTGGGTGAGATCGCGAATGGTCTACAACAGCTGGGGTCCATATCGAAATAAATCCAAAGAGCCCAAGAGTGCAATTAGTGGAGATCGTTTCTACTGTCCACACAGTCTTCAAGACCGATAAACACTGAATAAGTAAACAGATGCTTTCCTCATTTCATTCTCATTAACTGGTGTCCAGATTCGATCATTACAATGAACTTGTATCCGTCTGACAACATTAATCACGATGACCGACTTCTATTAACTCCCAATGGTCAGTACGCCACTGCGGCCTGACAGGGCAGTAGATGGAACTTGATACAGCGATAGAAAAGCGTACAAGAGGTAAAATTGATCAAGTATTCACAAAGCCTAAGATCTGTAATAGAAATAAATCCGTCACACAAAACAGTACATACAACACAACATAATCGTTCATCTTCCAGACACAAGCCAGGAGAGATGTATCTGATATTGACTTTCCCCACTGTGTATCCTGAAGTCCTCACCGTCACCCGGCGTTCCTCCATGATAGCTGGCAGCTCGGCAGTGGCGTTTGAGATGCCGATGTAAGCAAATTCGACGATCCAGTCGTGCAGCCGCTGCAGGTCTGGTGCCACTGTCTCCGGCAGGTGGACGAACGCCTCGTCCATAGTCCAAATGCCGCTGTCCCTCTGCTGTCCAGCATCTGTTCTCAAGTTCCCCTGAGAAACATATCGACACACTGATGAGTTAAGGCTATTTAATTGCGGTGTATGATTACGGCGGAAAAATGATGATAGTACACAACAGAATCAGAGAACAGTCTCTTACTTGTGAATTGAAGTGTTTCGTGGATCTCAAGCCACCCTTGACAGCAGAAGAGAAGTTGCGGTAGGCTGTGGCCAGCACTGGCAGGATGTTGTCGAATGAATCATTGACTCCACTCTGGATGTTGTTAACAGTGTATTCTATGCCCTCCTGCATGTTGCGAATCGACCTGAAAGTCCACCGGGCTGCGTTGGCTGTCTGGAAGCCGATTCCGTCCGTCATGTTGGCCAGGTAAGAAGAGACAGCGGCTATCATCATCTCCTTCATGGATGTCCCATTCGCAGAGGAGTATGATGTGCTGGGAGCAGGGATGATCCTTGTCGTATTCACGAAAGCTTCCTCCAGTGAGGCTGCGTCCCCTGTGGACAAGACCATACTCTCTCTATGCAATGTAGCTTCCCACGCCTTGTCGCTCACATTTCGATGAGTATTAGCGGTCGCAAGATAAATGCTATCGAATATTATTTAGTTAAAGGTGAAGCATTCACATACAGATAAACAATAGATGGTTGAGAGATCTGACAGTGCACGCAGTTACAGTACTATGGTCCCCTTTCGATTTTAATGCAACCTGATTATTGTCAATTGAGGGTTCATAGATGGTAGGTTACCAGCTTCTCTTTCAGGTCCCGGGTTCTCTACTTGACTCTTCTCTCATTGTCTTTCCTCTACTTATCTGTCTCTGACATTTGTTTCGTCTTAAGTTTCAGTAATATTCAACACAATTCTGTTCCACCCAACGTCCTGTCTACATCGACTCCAGACGGCACACTCTCTCTGACTCTGATTCACACGTTTTTTGTTTCTGTCTTCTTTTTTTTAAAAAAAAGCAATGGCATTCCAATCCTAAAACTTGGATTGTCAGGACTACAATGTTCGATGAATGCACGTCTCCCAAAGAACCCGCAACTCTGACGAAAATGATAAGCTTACAGTTGACGGAAGAAACACCTGGTGACCTACCACAACCCGACTGTAGATGTACAAAAAGAAAAAAAAACCTGTGGTGGTTGAGACAGGGTGCCTGTGGATCGTCAGCACATGACGTCATGACGTGGAGACAACCAAGGAGAATCCATGTGTTCTCTCCATTAAAGTGAACGAATGCGAGAAAGCACTCTGGAAATTTCTCAAAATAACCATTGGGTGCAAGCACAAATGCGCATATGGATAACTGCTGATTGAGAGAGAAATGCGCATTCATTAACAGTAGTGCCTTCTTTCAAATTCTCTCCCAGACACCCAGCTTTATGTTTTGCTTGGTTCCACGAAATCCCTTAAGGCCAACGCCAGACATTTTTCCCTTCTCCACTAATCCTTTCTTGTGCTACACCTTCAAGCCTCGTTTATTCGTCTTCGAAACATAATGTTCCATCTTTTCATCCTTGTGTTTGTAGCCCAACCACTTCCTCGGTATATGCCATATCATTATCTACAATTAAAATTGCTGTTCACAGCTATCATTGTTGAGGCTCTCTTCTAGCACCTGTCTGTGATAAGATGCTTCTAAAACTTTAATGTTGTGGTGGAGGGAGAATTATTAGAATCATAATAGGCTCAAACGTTTCAATGAATTTGTTCCCCATTCTAAGCTGCTGATGAGGTGAATGCGTTGAATAGTATATGTCAAAATGTTCCCCTATAGCATAGAATTACTGAATAGTGAGTCGATCTTTGAACGACGTGACATCATGACTAAATATAAATGGCAAAGTGCAGTTTGCTTCTGGATATAGCTTACCTGGGGAGACGGCAAGACAGACGGCTGCGACGACAACAGCAAACGTGGTCTTCATGTTGAGGCTGTAGGTCTCCAAATGTGCCACTCGCTAGTCTTCACTTCCTATATATACCTGGTATTCTTTACCGTGATACTGTGAACGTCACAAGTGTTTTCATTAAGTTAGTGGAAACGTTTAGTTATCTCTCCCTCGGAGTATGAAATGGCTTAAGGTTAGATAAAAGTACTTGTCCTTCAATTTTTCATCTGACATTTTCTGTGGCTGATAGGTTGCTGATAATAGTCGTACCGACATACGTATGGCTATCATTAAACTCCATCTGAATTGCCAAATGTAAAAATAATGCTTATGTTATCTGATAGACATTTCCGTATGAATGAATCTTAAATTGAATAACACCGATTAGCAATTTGTTTATAACATATAGAAACAATTACGCATATACACTGAATGTCGTCAGTCGGCTGGTTTGATTATGTTAGAAGTCTAGACTTGCTCTGAAAAGGAGCACGTCAGCACAAATGCTGAATTGCTCCTGATCGAGCACATCGATCAATATTTATTCATCGTTTTTTATGTCTCGAACTTGACAAATACGATGCTGCAGCTCTGTCAACTGGAAGATCACTATACCCTCAAATGTATGACAGGTTTTCACTCCTAATCTTACACAACATGTCTTAATTTTTAGAACAATTACAATAATTGTACATGTAAATATCTACCTCTACATACATATCCGCACGGTAATGTACAGTTCGTGGCCGAGGTTACCACGTACCTCTACTAGAGAATTTCTTTCCCGTTCTATTCGAAAACAGAGCTTTGGAAAAACGACTTTCTATAAGCCTCTGTACGCACCGTAATTGCCTGTATGTTTTCCGCATAGTACTTAGACAAATGTACGGCTGTGGCAAAAGACCCGTTCTTCAGTCGGTGTTAAATACCGATTTTCTAAACTTACAAAACAGCACCGTGCGAAAAGAACTTTGTCTTCCGCTCCAGTAATTTCCATTTGAGTTTACGAATCATCTCCGTAATAAGAGCCTGCTCATCGAACCTACCGATAACTTGTCTAGCAGCAATCTCTGAATCGCTTCTCAATGTCTTCCTGTAATGCCACCTGAAGGGGAGTCCAAATACTAGAGCAGTACTTACGAATGGTTCTCACTAGTGTTCTATGAGTCGTCTCTTTTATAGACGAGCTTTACTTCCTCAAAATCTTCTCAATAAAACATTGATCATTCGCCTATCTTACTACCATTCTGACTTGCTCGTTTCATTTCATTTCACATTTCAGCGTAACGGTTCGGTATTTACTCGAGGTGGTTGTGTCAAGTATCACGCTACTATCGCTGTGTTCAAACGTTACAGGATTGTTTTTCCTTCGCTTCCTTATGTTTTCATAGATTTGGAGCAAGTTGACATACATCACACCAACAAATTTTGTCTAAGTCATTGTATACTCCTACAGTAGTCACTCGACGACGGCACCTTTCCGTGCTCCACTGTGTCATCAGCAAACAGTCGTAAATTGCTGTTCACACTTTCCCTCGATTCTGTTGCTTCATTTTGTAACACTCTCCGTAGTATTTGATGAAACACCCAATCTCAAAAGCTGTGTAGGTAGTTGTAGCTTTGTTCATCCGTGGATACATTGGTCAGACGTTTAATATATACAGGGATTGAACAATTTAAAAGTCTGCACGGGTCAGGTAATCGACGTGGCTATGTAGCAGTAACCATCCCAGCATTTACATGAAGTAATTCACGGAAATCACGGAAATTATAAATCGCGATTACCTGATGGGGAGTACAGCCTCCATGCTCCCGAACGCAAGACCAGTCTCTCTAAAACAGCGTAACCTCCTTCGGGTTGTCCCTAGTATACAGTAGAATTTTGTTTACCCATTCTTTCAGAGAATTTATCTCATAATGTAAGAAGTTAGTGCTACACTGTTCTTCCATTTCAAGAGACCATACTCACCAAACATATTGATATGCGTAAGTGATGGGTAAAAGTACTTACAGTCTGTGGTTAAAAGCTATAACGTTTTGAACAGATCTGTATAGTGATCCCAACAGCCGATTTTAGCGTCTTTTTTCTTATGATCCTTCTCCGTAGTTTGTCAATTGTATTTAAATATTATTTATTTGCCCCCATAATATAGTGCTCGAGGATACTTAACACTAGTATCCGACGAAAATGTCATGACTGTTAGACACTGATGATGCGGCTTTAAGAACAAAACAGGCCGATGGCAACTGTTTACAAGTATATTTGTGTATTCACGGTATTCAGTAGAGAATCATTAATCATTATGAAGTGGTTTATTTACAGTATGTGTGTTATGTGGAATTCAGCAACATAGACGAGCTGGAAAACCACATGGACTACAGTAAAACAAATCCCCATCTACTGAACCTTGTTTAAGTAAATATAACTACGCTGATCATATATAAGAAATGCAAGCACTTTAGCGTATTTTTGTTAGTGAAACAACTTATGAAGTGGCACTAAATATTGAAATGTTCTTGTGCTGTGTGGAACAGATCACATGATGTTGCTCAAAACCGTATCTAAAAAAATATATTAGCTATCTGAAGATGGGCATGGTGGCCCAACACCGGTTATGGCATTAAAATGAAACATTTAAAAAGTATTTGTGTTTCATTGCGTCCTTCATCAACTATCATTAATAGCTATGGAGTTCAGAACTTTCAACATGGGTAAAATAACAATGAAATTGTCAAGTCAGGCACTCCAAACATTTTATACATTTATGAACTGAAAAGTGAGGATTATGAAACTAGTACAAGTTGTAAAGTTTAAAAAGACCTATCTCGCTTTCAGTGTAATCCCTAACTACATTAAGGGTAACATTAAGAGCCAGAGTAAATCTGCACATATTTTCGTATCTATGTATGAAATAATGTGGTTAAAAACTGAAGTCAGGTCCCTCTACGAGGATAAAGACATACTAAACAGGTAAATATACAAACCGAATATTGAACTTAGTAACCAGATGCTTCCTACAGCCGTCATGCACATCTTACGCAACATTAATCGACAAATAAGCAAAAACAGTTAATTACCTCTATGAAACGTAAAAAGAAAATTCTGTCAATTACTTCAAAATTAACACTTGCTTTACTAAATAAAGGTCACAGACATAACACTGTAGCAAAATCTAGCGGCAAAAACATCGACGAATTAGTTGTCAGCCCTGTGACATTGCCAAACTAAGTGAACAAAATGCTTCAAGTTCAAAAGCCAGTAAAATCACTGCTAGAGATCTACAATCAACACACAGGTCTAGGGAAACTGATTCAGAAATACTCGCTACCATTAATAAAAAAGTTAAATATAACAAAACCCTTGTTGTTATGGCAGATAAAAGTAACGCAGCATTAGTTATTTATGAAGAAGATGGCATCGACAAAATGTTAAATGTCTTTCTTCAAAACAACACAAAATAACTGAAGACAATTCCCACACCTAATTATCAAGCTCAGCTTCGGAAATTAATTAAAAATTCCACCTACCTTTATCAGACGCTGATGTTTAACATAGTCCGGTCATGAACCTTGCCCCTCCTAAACTAAGATCTCAACCAAAGAAAAAACACAGTGTCCACTACAATCCGATTGTTAACTCAAGGAACGTCCTGCACCTTACATCCCTAAGGAGCTTAAGGATTTTCTTCAGCAGTTTTTACGTATTTGAAGACAACTTCTCTATCAGAAATCCTCAACAGTTTATTAATGATGTAAGTGATGTGCACATACCAGACAGTGGCAGATTTGCACCTATAAACATCGTAAACCTGTGCACAAATTTACCTGTTCATGAAACTATCGAAATAATTAAATGCAAATTAATTAAAGAAACAGACTTGCAACGTCGAAATATACATACTCATAGAAAGGTTAAAATTAATTCAATCACATAACCAATTCTCATTCAATTAGAAAGTCTGTATGCAGCCAAATGGCTTGGCAATGGGAACCAGTCTCATTGGACTTTTAGCTGATATTTACAGTAACGATCATCATCATCATCATCATCATCATCATCATCATTTAAGACTGATTATGCCTTTCAGCGTTCAGTCTGGAGCATAGCCCCCCTTATACAGTTCCTCCATGATCCCCTATTCAGTGCTAACATTGGTGCCTCTTCTGATGTTAAACCTATTACTTCAAAATCATTCTTAACCGAATCCAGGTACCTTCTCCTCGGTCTGCCCCGACTCCTCCTATCCTCTACTGCTGAATCCATGAGTCTCTTGGGTAACCTTGCTTCTCCCATGCGTGTAACATGACCCCACCATCTAAGCCTGTTCGCCCTGACTGCTACATCTGTAGAGTTCATTCCCAGTTTTTCTTTGATTTCCTCATTGTGGACACCCTCATGTCATTGTTCCCATCTACTAGTACCTGCAATCATCCTAGCTACTTTCATATCCGTAACCTCAACCTTGTTGATAAGGTAACCTGAATCCACCCAGCTTTCGCTCCCATACAACAAAGTTAGTCGAAAGATTGAACGGTGCACAGATAACTTAGTCTTGGTACTGACTTCCTTCTTGCAGAAGAGAGTAGATCGTAGCTGAGCGCTCACTGCATTAGCTTTGCTACACCTCGCTTCCAGTTCTTTCACTATGTTGCCATCCTGTGAGAATATGCATCCTAAGTACTTGAAACCGTCCACCTGTTCTAACTTTGTTCCTCCTATTTGGCACTCAATCCGTTTATATTTCTTTCCCACTGACATTACTTTCGTTTTGGAGATGCTAATCTTCATACCATAGTCCTTACATTTCTGATCTAGCTCTGAAATATTACTTTGCAAACTTTCAATCGAATCTGCCATCACAACTAAGTCATCCGCATATGCAAGACTGCTTATTTTGTGTTCACATGTCTTAATCTCACCCAGCCAGTCTATTGTTTTCAACATATGATCCATAAATAATATGAACAACAGTGGAGACAGGTTGCAGCCTTGTCTTACCCCTGAAACTACTCTGAACCATGAACTCAATTTACCGTCAACTCTAACTGCTGCCTGACTATCCATGTAAAGACCTTTAATTGCTTGCAAAAGTTTGCCTCCTATTCCATAATCTTGTAGAACAGACAATAAATTCCTCCTAGCAACCCGGTCATATGCCTTTTCTAGATCTATAAAGCATAGATGCAATTCCCTGTTCCACTCATAACACTTCTCCATTATTTGCCGTAAGCTAAAGATCTGGTCCTGACAACCTCTAAGAGGCCTAAACCCACACTGATTTTCATCCAATTGGTCCTCAACTAATACTCGCACTTTCCTTTCAACAATACCTGAGAAGATTTTACCCACAACGCTGATTAAAGAGATACCTCTGTAGTTGTTACAATCTTTTCTGTTTCCATGTTTAAAGATTGGTGTGATTACTGCTTTTGTCCAGTCTGATGGAACCTGTCCCGACTCCCAGGCCATTTCAATTATCCTGTGTAGCCATTTAAGACCTGACATTCCACTGTATTTGATGGGTTCCGACTTAATTTCATTTACCCCAGCTGCTTTATTGCACTGCAATCTATTGACCATTTTTTCCACTTCCTCAAATGTGATCCTATTTCCATCATCATTCCTATCCCATTCTACCTCGAAATCTAAAACATTACTGATCGCATTTTCACCTACATTGAGCAACTCTTCAAAATATTCCCTCCATCTGCCCAAGGCATCCACAGGATTCACCAGCAGTTTTCCTGACCTGTCCAAAATACTTGTCATTTCCTTCTTACCTCCCTTTCGAAGACTGCTAATTACACTCCAGAATGGTTTTCCAGCAGCTTGACCCATAGTCTCCAACCTGTTTCCAAAGTCTTCCCACGATTTCTTCTTGGATGCTGCAATTATCTGTTTGGCTTTGTTTCTTTCTTCAACATAACTTTCTCTGTCTACCTGGGTTCTGGTATGTAGCCATTTTTGATACGCCTTCTTTTTCCTTTTACAGGCTGCCTTGACTGTATCATTCCACCAAGCTGTTTGCTTCATCCTACTTTTACACACTACTGTTCCAAGACATTTTTTAGCCACTTCTAGTACTGTGTCCCTGTACCTTGTCCATTCCTTTTCCAATGACTGTAATTGACTACATTCAACTAACTGGTACCTTTCTGAGATCGCTGTTATGTACTTGTGCCTGATTTCCTTATCCTGAAGTTTCTCCACTCTTATCCTCCTACATATGGACCTGACCTCCTGCACTTTCGGCCTCACAATCCCAATTTCACTGCCGATTAAATAATGATCAGTGTCATCAAAGAATCCCCTGAATACACGTGTGTCCCTCACAGCCTTCCTGAATTCCTGATCTGTTATTATATAGTCAATGACAGATCTGGTTCCCCTGCCTTCCCAAGTATACCGGTGAATGTTCTTATGTTTAAAAAAGTAATGATTTGCTAAATAAATTTCTCAGGTCCAATGCTCATTTAAAAGATAAACTGATTTATTACAAAATCTATGTTGATGACACAGTCATCTTTTTCAGTCGTACAGTAGATGAAGTGGAATAATTTGCAAATGCTGCGAGTAACTTGCACCACAATATCAAATTCACTGTTGAGCATCAAGCAGAAGAGGGTATTAATTTTATTGGTCTTAGAATAAAAAGACTGATTCAAAAGCGTGCTTTCAAAATCACAGAAAACCAACCACCACAGATGTAGTTACGAACGATGCTTTGTGCCCTCCTATACAACAAAAAATGGCTTATTTCACTTATCTGTGAAGTTCACCTGCCAAGGAGAAAAAAATCAATATTATCAAAAGTGTAACTAAGAGTAATGGCTATAAACCACAAATTATTGACCATCTGTACAACAAAATTAGATAGTGTATCATCTGCAGCAAATTCACAACCAGCAGCAGAAAAGAAACTACCTGCTTTCATTCCATTGCTAGGCACAATCTCATTACAATTTCCACCTGGAGTTCACCAAACCCACCTGCCTAGGCTCAGAAACATCAGGAATTTAAAAGATTATTTGTGGAAAATGCCCCACCTTTTAACTTGGACAGACTGGCAGAAGTTTGAGTACAAGATATTAACACAATGATGCCTTTATACTATAAAATTAAATAGATCTGCAATTACTATTCACATTAATCAGATTGGAGTCTATTTCTATCATTAATGGCAACTTACAGGCCACTAGCAAAAGCAAGAAAATGGACCTCTTAGAGAAACTACAAATATATACTCACACCCTCAGCTCACCCTAGTACATTCTAAATTAGCAGCTGGAGGTAGCCAACAAACATTTTGTGAATAATTTCCTTGAGCTGTTCACAGAAATCAAACACCACAAAGTAATCTCACGACTGCAGTTTGAGATAACATTGTATAATTGTATAAATATAAACTACCATAATGAACAAATGTGTTACTCTGGTGCTACCCTCCAACCTTTTAATTTTGTGTTTCCTAATATTAACTTATAAACTGGAATGATAATCAAATATCTATATATTTAAATGCGTGTACATAAATGTCTACTTATAATATGCAACCAGTTGGCTTTAAACTATTTTGACAATAATTTACAGTGACAGTAAAAAAAGATTTATTAAAAACAAAAACAATTCTTCCCACTCTTTTAATATTAAGTTTACTCTTAGAGTGCAAAATTTTTTCTGTTTGAATGAGTTACATTTTGCACATCCTAAACTTCATCTGTACTGTGGTTATATCCTTGGTCAATATTTAGTGAATGATGTCTTTGTATCTCTGCTTAATAATAATTTTTTGCATTATAAATAAAATGTCAAGTGTATAGCACATATTTGATGCTCAACACTCGTTTTAAGAATATTCTGAAGTGTACTGTAGCGGAAATCAAAAATATATACAACGAGCTAGAAAAACACATGGACCCCAACAAGACAAATCGCCTTTTACTGGAACATATGCAAGAGAACACAACTATTCTTAATCATATATAAAAATGCAAGTACTTTAGCCTACTTTTATTAATGAAACAACTTATAAATTATTCTTGTGCAGTGTAAAGCAGACAACATACTATTGGTAAAAACATATATGTAACGAAAAATATTAGGCATCTAAAGATGGGAATTGTTGTCCAACAGCCGGCCGAGCGCCCGAGCGGTTCTAGGCTCTACAGTCTGGAGTCGCGCGACCGATACGGTCGCAGATTCAAATCCTGCCTCTGTCATGGATGTGTGTGGTGTCCTTAGGTTGTTTAGGTTTAAGTAGTTCTAAGTTCTAGGGCACTGATGACCTCAGAAGTTAAGTCCCATAGTGCTCAGAGCCATTTTTTGCTGTCCAAAACCAGTTATGGCACTAAACTAAAACATTTATAAAGTATGTGTGGCACATTGCCATATCGTCCGTCTCTCTCTCTGTTCTTTCCCCTTCTTTATGGAGGGTATTGGTTTGTTGTGTTTGGAATCGTGGATGAAAATATTTATGAGTCGTTACGTCGCGTATATTTCGCAGGGTAACACCATTGCTGGTTCTACGGACAATTCCAAAAACTTTGTGCATGCACAAGTGGTGGCTTATGGGCTTGCTATCTTCCCTGCAAGACTCTTCGATGGTGATTGTGCACCTGCACAGTCGCAACAGATGGCTGCTGGCCATCTCTACAAGGACTACAGTATGGCCCTGACTAACATTAAACTATACCTTTCACAAATAACTTACCTCACAAAAATCTTCATTACTCGAGCTACTGTAATACAGCGAGCGCCACTACTGCCAGCTAAATAAAAGATTCAAACTACGGAAGGCACTAACTACTGATAGGGACAGTTAGCAAATGAAAGATATTAATAGAGAACAAACAATGTATTTACCTTAATATCATCACAAGTCATAATATATGTAATTTCAAAACTCCGCCATCTCTCTCCTCACATCCACCACTGCTGGCGGCTCACCTCTAACTGCGCAACGCTACGCGCTGTTCACATCCAGCTGCCGCTGCCCAACGCTACAATGGCAGGCAACAATGCAACTAGCCACAGACTGCACACAGCACAGCCAGTGATTTTCATACAGAGCGCTACGTAACGTTGCCAATAAGAAAACATAAACAGTAAACAGCCTACTTACATAAAGAAAACATAAACAGCCTACTTACATAGCCCCCACGCTCCCCACAAAAAATTTTACAAATTTTTTTGGGCAGTGGCCAATACAGATTTGAAAATTTTTTTCATAATTACAGTAAGAAAGATATCAAATGCACACACTTATTGATACAATGTTGGTCAAAAGCTAAAATTTTCTCACAGTCCATAAAGACAGTCCAGATTGTTCATCACTGTAAAATTGCAGTGTTTTTCTCAAAGTCTGAGCAGTAAAAGAAAATGCACACGGAAGTAGTGGATTTCCATGGAGTCTTGAAGAAGCAGTGTTGTCCTTCCAACGGAAAGGCAGTGCTGACTCTTGACATGCTGACAGGTAATGGGCCACAACAAAGCAAACCCACAGCAGAGTCATTCGACGTTTTGAAGAATATTGGTAGGTAGGTCATCACAGAGTAGACCCACTGTAGTCCTGGTAGAGATTACGGTATTGGTGGGCCACCAGAGGTGCAGACCCACTGCAGTCCTTGTAGAAATAATGGTACTGGTGAGTCAGCAAAGGTGTAGACCCACTGTAGTCCTTGTAGAGATAATGGTATTGGTGGGTCATCAAAGATGCAGACCCACTGTAGTCCTTGTAGAGATGACCAGCAGCCATCTGTTGTGACTGTGCAGGTGCACAATCACCATTGAAGAGTCTTGCGGATAATATAGCGAGTTCATAACCACCACTTGTGCACTCACAAAGTTTTTAGAATTGTCCTTAGAACCAGCAATGCTGTTATCCAGTCCCTTGCTGAAATAGTAACACACGTGCAAACAGTAGCAGTCCCTACTTCTCACATATTGTCCATATACTATGACCAACAGAAACGTGTGCAGTGAAATGTAACTAACAAGTTAATAATATCATGAACTGGTGACAATTACAATTTTAGAGCATGAGAATACAATTACAAAGGTACAAAATACATCATTAAAGAACATAACAATACAGATAACATTTGTAGTACAGGCTTTGCAAAAGAATAGAAATAAACATATACATCAGTGTTACAGAAATTATGACATGAGTACATACATAAACGATCAGAATAACTTGCGAAATATCAATTTCAGACATGAGCATTAAAACAAAACAGAATAAATAATGTCTAAACATCTTCACAAGGTAAATATCATATTATTAATGCCAATTATATTTGAGGATAACAGTATTCCTCATCATAGCGAACGTAGCTTAGTATTAGAAGAAGAAGAAATTCTATGAAACTACACAGAGACAGGAAGAAAACAAATACATAAGGGTACACAAACACATAGTGGGATAACACAAAAGGAAAGGACAGGGTTTGTTTCATTGAGGTATTTTGCAAACAAAACTTTCTTTGCTTCTTGGAGATCTCCCTTCATTCATCATTATTCCCAAAAAGTCCTATCTATACCTCCTTCCTGTATTCTATTCATATTTCTTTCAAAATAATTGTTTCTCATTGTACAATACTCATTTTGGCCCAAATCTTTTTCATATAACTTCGCAATGTATTCTTTACCTATTCTCCATAGTCAGTTTCTTATATAGTCTACCCCTCTTAAGCTAACTTAAATCTACTGAGCTCAGATGCTAAACTAAGGGACAAGGCAATGCAGCAGCATAAAACAATTAACACAAACATCAAGGACAAAAATTTTAAATAGGCAAAGCAATTGCAGTACTACAACTAATATAAGGCACTGTGCAGGAAACAAGAAAAATAAATTAGTAGTAAAACTGGCTTAACAGCGTAATACAACGTCAAATTCAGTAACACTATGCCTGGCAAACAGCAGCAGCAACTTATATCTAAACATGACATAGCTCAAGCAAAAAAAATATTACAGTAAAAACAACAATGCAGAAAAGGGAAATGTCTATTCACATCTTAATGTCTATGTAATTAAAGTGGTCATCTTAATGTCTATGTAATTAAAGTGGTCATCTTAATGTCTATGTAATTAAAGTGGTCATCTTAATGTCTATGTAATTAAAGTGGTGCACCACAAAAACTAATTCTAAAAAAAATTACCAAGTAGTTGAAAAGAAAATTATGTAAGCAGTTACTGTTATTAGTCCCTTCTTATTTTTCTTTCCATTCCAAGAGCTCCTTTATCGAAGAATGTGGGTCATAAAATAATTATTTAATAGATATGTTGACAGAAAGTGTTCACATTAGCAAATGCATCTATGTTTATTTTATAAAACTAATGCTGTAACACAGCTGGAAACCAGATATTAAATGAAATAAGCATTTACGCAAACCAAAACATAAAAATATCATTCAGTAGTCATGTGACATTTCATAAGTTAGTAGAAATTCTCTAAACTCTCGTAGAAAGACGCTTGTCATAATCAGGTGTGCAGATGTAAGTATCCTTCCAACTAATGAGGGTGTCGCATTTGCAATGTTTTCTCTAAAGGAATGTCAATGGCGAGGTTAATGGCCTCCCTTTTTTTTCCACCTAATGGCTTTCTTTTGTCAGACGACTACCTCTCAGCTGGGCGCCCAAAACGCATTACGTGCAGGTGGTCACTTAACTTCCTTACGGAAATATTTACCACAGCAGTTTCCGCTACAGTGACAGTCTCATATAAAAATATTTCACAGGTCAAGAATTTGCGTTGCAAATGAGTAGAAGCAAAATCTTACAGCATAATACACATCGTCGTCGTAAAAATATCATAACATCTCAGTCAATTCTCAAAATCGTCGTAGCTTCCTCCAATAATTTCAAAACCTAAAAAAATTCTCTGCTCATGTCAAAGGTGTCATCTGCCTCAAACGTACTTTAAAAATCGTGATCCCATACCAAATATATCATTAAAAGCTCTCATAATATCACAATGGGTCCGAAAAAATATGAACAGTTTAAAAAGTACAGACAAAACAATATTTCGTAAGTGTGAAGTTACCCAACTGTTTAATTGCGAAAACATGTGTCACTGATGTAAAAAAAAAGTTTATCTCTCAGTTAAATGATCAGATAGCTGTGTAATTATGTGTTAGAGGAATATGTTACCGATGTGTAAAGTTGTATAAGCAAATACCATATGAGCTAGGGCTCCTTGTGCTTGCCAAACACATGGTACACAAACTAAGCGTGTACCCCCCTGAGGATTATTGTAATTGTACCCTCAGGTGTTACAGATTACAGCAATGGAATGAAATGTATCACGAAAAACTTTATTTGTAATTCAAAAATCTTTAAAAATAAATGTTTTAAGTACAAAATTAATCACTCAAATACGTGTCCTGTAGCGCTAAATGTGCGTCTTGTTGTAAGATAATCTCTGTGGAAGTGTCATAGTTATTTTCCTCCGAAAGCTAAGTTCTGCAGAAGTCAATGTACTTACCTCATGATAAACCAAAGTGAAATGCTTTGCGTATAGATATCTTAGTTATTACGCTTATTATTGTGATGAAGAAATTACTGTGCTGTAACGTATTGTTGTGCTACGGAAAAGGCTGTCTCATTGTAGCTATACGACAAAAGTTACTACTAAAACATGTTTTACATTCCAGAATAATTCAGAAAAACTGTGCAGATGTAAAACAGATACTCCGCAAAAGCAACAATGTAAATTGTGTCACACATTAGTAACATTGTGATATAATCGTGTAGCTGTCACATAAACTAACCACTGTGTCATCTGGTATCTCTCAGAAAGTACTTTAAATCCGGAATGTATTTTCAAGTAAACCAAAATGTTGCAATAGAATCCCATTAGCAGTACTGGTAAATGTTCTAAGTATGTGAGCCTTATAGTCGTTACGTAATCGTGCAACTAACAAGCAAGAATGTACACACACAATAACACTGTGTCGTCTGTTCGCAATAACAATGCAGTCATAATTTCTGTTTAAATAAGTTCTCTTGGTTCTTGAGTGGATATTGAACTTCAAAACATTGTTGCATGTTAACAGTTTCTCAGTGTGACAAATTGTACAAGTAGCGTGAAGTGAAAATTGCAAAGACTAAGTTAAAAAGCAGATTATCTGTCAATAAATGGTTTTACATGTGAAATGTGATGTAAACCTTTACTCTTCCTAGTACGTAGAGTTTCAACTTCAACGCAATTATCATGTGGTATACGTCGGATTCTGTAAGGTCCATTGTAAACTAGAAAGAATTTGTGACTCAAGTGTTTCTTCTTATGTGACAATGAATGAGCTTGAATGAGAACTTTCTGACCAATACATAATTTCTTTGCATTTGCTTTACCGTGTAGTTTTCTCCTTTTGTCTGCTGCAGATTTTATATTTTTAAGAGCCAAATCAATTATGTCTTTGTGTCGAAGTTTACGTGTATTCGGGAAAGGTACAAGCTCTCTGATTCTGTTCGGAGGTTCTACATTCTTCAGTACAAGAGTAGGTGGTAAAGCAGTGGAATCATGAGGCATTTCATTCAGCACATTTTGAAATAAGTGTAAATATCTGTCCCAATGCTGATGCTTTCTGTGACAATAAAGTCTGCAAAGCTTATTGATTTCTTTCATAATCCGTTCAGAAGGGTTACAATGTGGTGAGTACAATGAAATAAAAACAGGTTTGATTTTATGATTCCGAAGCATGCAGGACCAAACAGCAGATCTGAATTGCGGTCCGTTATCTGAAATGACTTTAGCTACGTGGCCAACTTCACGTAAGAAATTTTTAACAAAGGCGTTGGATACAGACCGTCCAGTGGCTTTACGTAACGGCGTGAAAGAAACAAATTTTGAAGTAAGTTCAACAGCGACTAGAACGTACGAAAATCCATTCGATGTTCTGACAAGGGGTCCCAAGAGATCAACAGCAGCAAATTCTTTTAATTTAGAAGGAATAATAGGAAACAACGGAGCACGATGTGAGATAGTAGATGGTTTCGCCTTTTGACAAAGTTTACAAATAGACAAGACTCTTCGAATTCGCTTTTCCATATTGTTAAAATAACAAGTCGTTCGAAGAATGTGATAACATTTTCGTGGGCCAAAATGTGCGTAGCTGAAATGAATGTACCAAATGAGCTTATTAACAAAATCGTCTGGAATGCAAAGTACCCATAGCTTGTCATCAACAGTGCAGCGTTTGAACAGTATGTTGTTTCTAACCAGGTAATAATGCCGAATCTGAGTGTGTGTCTTTTCATGCCATTTACTTTTGATGTCTTTCCTAATCGGATCTTTATCTTGTTCATGAGCAATGTCCTTTAAAGATGTGGTGATGAAGTTTTCAAAGGCGACTTTCTGAATGTAAAGAATACTGAAATTTTTCTCGAGTGTGCCTTCTGTGTTACTTTTCTCAAGCCCAGCCGGTGCGCGTGACAGTGCGTCCACAACAATGTTCTCCTTGCCGGGAATGTAGACTATTGTGAAGCGGAATTCTTGCAGAAACAATGCCCAACGTTTTAACCTATCATGATTTAATTTTGAAGACATAAGAAATTGTAATGCACGATGATCACTGTATACTTTTACGTGCTTACCAGAAAGAAAGAAACGGAATTTGTTAAATGCCCAAACGATAGCTAAAGCTTCTAATTCAGTAACGGAATAATTTTTTTCAGATTTTGTTAGCACTCGGCTAGCAAAAGCAATGGTTTTCTGAACAGTAGTGTCATTTTCTGTGGCTTCTTGAAATAAATGAGCACCAAGACCGACTTTAGAAGAGTCCGTGCTAAGGCAGAAATCTTGTGACAGATCTGGATGAGCTAGTATTGGCGCGTTAAGTAGCGATTCTTTCAAAGAACTGAATTCCAACTGTGCTTGTTCGTCCCAGTTCCAAATAGTATTTTTTCCAGTGAGAGAACAAAGTTTTGGTGTAACTAGAATTTGCATATTCAGAAAACGACGGTAAAAATTTACGAGACCTAGAAAACTGCGGACTTGTCTTTTTGTGGATGGAACTGGAATGGCTCTGATTGCTTCTAACTTTTCAGGATCCGGCTGAATTCCTTCAGAAGAAATAATATGTCCCAAAAACCTCACCTTTGACCTACCGAATTCAGACTTTTCCAAGTTAACTGTAATTCTAGATTCTGCAAAAATACGTAACAAACTGTTGAGGATGCGATTGTGTTGTTCCCATGAAGCTTCTGCTATCAGAATATCGTCCACATATAAGGTGATGTGACGTTTTAAGAACTCAGGTAATATGGAATTTAACCCATGAATGAATGCTGCCGAAGAAATGTTCAAACCAAAAGGAAGTTTCCGAAACTGATAACAAACGCCGAAGCAAAGGAAAGCTGTGTATTTTCTACATTCTGGATGAAGTTCGATCTGATAAAAGCTGGATCTGAGATCAATGGAAGACAACACTTTCACACCATTAAAATTTTGAAGAAGTTCTTCCATCGTCTGCGGCCTGTCTGTTTCAGGAATAATGATAGTATTGATTTGTCTCGAATCTAAAACAAGCCTGATCGATCCATTTTTCTTCTCAACAATATGTAATGGGTTGTTGTATGAGCTTACTGCAGGCTCAATAATGCCCTCATTAAGCATAGATTGTATTTCTGTTCTAACACGGTCCCTATAATGTGCTGGAATTACGTATGGTCTAACACAAAATTTAGTATGCTCACGAACACGAAATTGGTATTGAAATCCCTTGATTGTTCCAGTTTTGTGAGTAAAAACTGTGGAATGTGCTTGTAAAATCTCAAAAAGGTCCTGCCTATCAGTGTCATTACAATTCTCAATTGTTTGAATTTTATTCTGAATTAACTCATTAATTTCAAATATGCCGTCGATGTCATCCCTGTCAGTACTTGCAGAGTGATTGTTAGTGTCTAGTTCCGTAGAAAATTCCGAACTGTTGTCTAACAGAAGGTAAAGCCGATTAATTTCCTCATCATGGTTTGAGAGCCAATCTTCAAATTTCAAAGCTATTGACTTACCTTCTTTCTCTAAACTTATTTCAGCATCGTGAAAGCTTAAGATTGCTTTGTATTCATTCAAAAAGTCTACTCCCAGTGTAATTTCCGTCGACAATAAAGGAACAATAAGAAAGTTCATAGAGAAGCTGTGGCTTTGGCAAAAGAATTCTAAATTGGTTTGTTGGCGTACATCTACACTTTTTCCAAAGATTGCACCTTGTAATTTAATCTTACGTAACGGAAGTGTAGGACAATCATTCGATTTGTTGCATTTGCTAAAGGCTGTTTCACTAATTACTGAAATGGGACTGCCAGAGTCAAGTACTGCAGTAAATTTTACGTCATTTACTGTAATATGAATCACAGGATATGCAATGTTGTTATGTTATACACTCCTGGAAATGGAAAACAGAACACATTGACACCGGTGTGTCAGACCCACCATACTTGCTCCGGACACTGCGAGAGGGCTGTACAAGCAATGATCACACGCACGGCACAGCGAACACACACGGAACCGCGGTGTTGGCCGTCGAATGGCGCTAGCAGCGCAGCATTTGTGCACCGCCGCCGTCAGTGTCAGCCAGTTTGCCGTGGCATACGGAGCTCCATCGTAGTCTTTAACACTGGTAGCATGCCGCGACAGCGTGGACGTGAACCGTATGTGCAGCTGACGGACTTTGAGCGAGGGCGTATAGTGGGCATGCGGGAGGCCGGGTGGACGTACCACCGAATTGCTCAACACGTGGGGCGTGAGGTCTCCACAGTACATCGATGTTGTCGCCAGTGGTCGGCGGAAGGTGCACGTGCCCGTCGACCTGGGACCGGACCGCAGCGACGCACGGATGCACGCCAAGACCGTAGGATCCTACGCAGTGCCGTAGGGGACCGCACCGCCACTTCCCAGCAAATTAGGGACACTGTTGCTCCTGGGGTATCGGCGAGGACCATTCGCAACCGTCTCCATGAAGCTGGGCTACGGTCCCGCACACCGTTAGGCCGTCTTCCGCTCACGCCCCAACATCGTGCAGCCCGCCTCCAGTGGTGTCGCGACAGGCGTGAATGGAGGGACGAATGGAGACGTGTCATCTTCAGCGATGAGAGTCGCTTCTGCCTTGGTGCCAATGATGGTCGTATGCGTGTTTGGCGCCGTGCAGGTGAGCGCCACAATCAGGACTGCATACGACTGAGGCACACAGGGCCAACACCCGGCATCATGGTGTGGGGTGCGATCTCCTACACTGGCCGTACACCACTGGTGATCGTCGAGGGGACACTGAATAGTGCACGGTACATCCAAACCGTCATCGAACCCATCGTTCTACCATTCCTAGACCGGCAAGGGAACTTGCTGTTCCAACAGGACAATGCACGTCGGCATGTATCCCGTGCCACCCAACGTGCTCTAGAAGGTGTAAGTCAACTACGCTGGCCAGCAAGATCTCCGGATCTGTCCCCCATTGAGCATGTTTGGGACTGGATGTAGCGTCGTCTCACGCGGTCTGCACGTCCAGCACGAACGCTGGTCCAACTGAGGCGCCAGGTGGAAATGGCATGGCAAGCCGTTCCACAGGACTACATCCAGCATCTCTACGATCGTCTCCATGGGAGAAGAGCAGCCTGCATTGCTGCGAAAGGTGGATATACACTGTACTAGTGCCGACATTGTGCATGCTCTGTTGCCTGTGTCTATGTGCCTGTGGTTCTGTCAGTGTGATCATGTGATGTATCTGACTCCAGGAATGTGTCAATAAAGTTTCCCCTTCCTGGGACAATGAATTCACGGTGTTCTTATTTCAATTTCCAGGAGTGTACGTCGTGTTCCTGGAGTAAGATGTCTCTAATGTCTTCCATTCTTACGTAATTACTAGCTATGGCACCTGTGTCGTCAGTTTCCTAAGTACGTTTTGTGGCTGCCAGCGGTGTGAGTCATTGCCTATTGTCTCTTTGTTGGCGCGTGTCGTTATTGGGATTTGGAGACCTAACTTCTACAAATTCACCGTGACGAGAATCCTGCCAGTTCTGATGCAGTTCAGGTCTGTCTGTTAAAGGCTGTTTCACTAATTACTGAAATGGGACTGCCAGAGTCAAGTACTGCAGTAAATTTTACGTCATTTACTGTAATGTGAATCACAGGATATGCAATGTTGTTATGTTTTACGTCGTGTTCCTGGAGTAAGATGTCTCTAATGTCGTCCATTCTTACGTAATTACTAGCTACGGCACCTGCGTCGTCAGTTTCATAAGTACGTTTTGTGGCTGCCAGCGGTGTGAGTCATTGCCTATTGTCTCTTTGTTGGCGCGTGTCGTTATTGGGATTTGGAGGCCTAACTTCTACAAATTCACCGTGACGAGAATCCCGCCAGTTCTGATGCAGTTCAGGTCTGTCGTTACGATCATATCGTCTGTCATCATGTCGGTAGATTCCATACTTTCTTTCTTGTCAGTCACGTGGTGGAGAATTTCTCCCTGAGTCGTAACTGCGCGCTGGAATGTTGCGTCTAAAGTTATTCTGTCTCCCTTGATAATAATTGTTTTGGTTCCCATATTGTCTGTTTCTCTGATTGTCTCTGTGATAGTCATTAACGCGGAATCTTTCCCTGTAACTATTACTCTGCCAGTGGTTGTCATATGGGTGGTGTCTGTTTTGGTCACGATTTACATTGTAAGAATAGGCTTGTCGTGGCCATTTATTGTTTCTGTCGTCACGGAATTGTGACGGATGTGACCTGTAGTGATTGTTTTCCTGTTTTCGCATCCCGCGACTGTCTGTGTCAATTTCTAATTCTTGTAAGAGTCCCTGTAAAGCTTCAATGTCGTCTTTGCAACGTCCTGCCAAAATAATATGCCGTAAATGTTCAGGTAATTTGATTAAGCAAATGCGGATGAGTTCTGAGGGGCTGTATGGGTTTGACAGGTACTGATTCTTGTGCAACATGTCTTCAAAATATTTGACAAGACTGGAAAATTCAGATTGTTCAAAGTGTTTCATCATCATGATGCTACGTTTTATTCGGCCTTGTGTAGCTTGTGACCAATATGCTGAGAGGAACGCATGGTAAAATTCTCCTTCACTGTGACAATCGTGAATGACCGATAGCATTCTTACAGCTGGTTCATTCTCCAAGTAGCCACACATAAATTCTAACCTATGCTCCAATGACCAGTTGGGAGGAAAACAATGAGAGAATTGATGGAGCCACGCTTGTAGATGAATGTCGTTGGCAGAATTCTTAAACGTTTTGAATTTACGTGTAGTAATGAACAGTTTATAGTCAAAATCATCGTGTCGGCGAGTAGCATGTCGGTCATTGTTACGTCGTGTCGGCGGTTCCATCTCAAAATTCGGTGCACATTGCCAATTTCTTTCATAACTTCCGAAATGCCCTGTGTTATTATTTTGTGGCTGTTCCGTATTTCTATGTCACTCTTCCCGTATTGGAGCGCGAGTGTCCTCTGAAATACGTAATTCTTGTATTACCTGTGTCAGCTGATCTTGTACTTCCCGGATTTCTCTTTGGTGTTGCGTATTAATTTGATTCAGATTTTGTTTCAGTTTCCTAATTTGTTCGCACTCTTCTGTGTCATTAAAGACTACCGGTTTTGTGTCATTCAGATTATCATCTACCTTCGAAGATAAGTTAGTGACCTGATCCGAAAGTTCGGCTACTTTCTCTGATAATGAACTAATTTCCTCCATGTGTCTTTCTGAACCAATTTTCAGGGTATCTACTGTGTCCTTTAAGTTTTCCTGAGATTTTGCAAGTTGTTGTTTGTTGTTGTTGTGGTCTTCAGTCCTGAGACTGGTTTGATGCAGCTCTCCATGCTACTCTATCCTGTGCAAGCTTCTTCATCTCCCAGTACCTACTGCAACCTACATCCTTCTGAATCTGCTTAGTATATTCATCTCTTGGTCTCCCCCTACGATTTTTACCCTCCACACTGCCCTCCAATACTAAATTGGTGATCCCTTGATGCCTCAGAACATGTCCTACCAACCGATCCCTTCTTCTGGTCAAGTTGTGCCACAAACTTCTCTTCTCCCCAATCCTATTCAATACTTCTTCGTTAGTTATGTGATCTACCCATCTAATCTTCAACATTCTTCTGTAGCACCACATTTCAAAAGCTTCTATTCTCTTCTTGTCTAAGCTATTTATCATCCACGTTTCACTTCCATAAATGGCTACACTCCATACAAATACTTTCAGAAATGACTTCCTGACACTTAAATCTATACTCGATGTTAACAAATTTCTCTTCTTCAGAAACGCTTTCCTTGCCATTGCCAGTCTACATTTAATATCCTCTCTACTTCGACCATCATCAGTTTTTTTGCTCCCCAAATAGAAAAACTCCTTTACTACTTTAAGTGTCTCATTTCCTAATCTAATTCCCTCAGCATCACCCGACTTAATTAGACTACATTCCATTATCCTTGTTTTGCTTTTGTTGATGTTCATCTTATATCCTCCCTTCAAGACACCATCCATTCCGTTCAACTGCTCTTCCAAGTCCTTTGCTGTCTCTGACAGAATTACAATGTCATCGGCGAACCTCAAAGTTTTTATTTCTTCTCCATGGATTTTAATACCTACTCCAAATTTTTCTTTTGTTTCCTTTGCTGCTTGCTCAATATACAGATTGAATAACATCGGGGAGAGGCTACAACCCTGTCTTACTCCCTTCCCAACCACTGCTTCCCTTTTGCAAGTTGCGTAACCGAATCGGTAGATGCAACTGAGTCCATTTTAGCTTGCAAGGTCTCATGATTTTCATGAACAATAGTTTGCAGTTCTTTTATGGCTGCTTCGTGATTCTGTAATGCATTTTCATGACGCCAAAAAAATATGTTGGAAATGCTCACAAATTTGTGTTTTTACGTCATTACAGACTTTTAGACATTTCGATTCAATGTTATGTAACTCAGTAGTTAAATCTTCACGTGTTTGTTCAAGTGCGGTGTCTAACTTCCGAAGATTTTGTTCCATTGTCTCTAACTGTTGCTGTGTTTGTCTCTGGTGTTGTTCCATTGTGTCTAACTTTTGAAGCTTTTGCTGTGTTTGTCTCTGATTTTGTTCCATTGTGTCTAACTTTTGAAGCTTTTGCTATGTTTGTCTCTGATTTTGTTCCATTTGTTGCATTAGTTGTAATAACAATGCGTTAGTGTCTGGAATCTGTTCTTCTACGCTTTTCGGCAGTGCATTTGCACCGGCAACATTCACATTTTGACAAGCTAAAAATGTGTCTTGACTTATTTGAGAAAACGGTGAGGACGCAAAACCTGAATCTACAGTATTTGTAAAATTGTGTCCTGTCATTTCGGATTCCTGAGGCGAGCTGTTGCCGACCGATCGATCGATAATGCTTCCTTGTTCACAACCTGTTTCACTGTCTACACCATTATTTGCCGCCCGCTCCATTTCCCTATGCACAATTACCAAATTACTACTTGGAATGTCTGTTAATTCACTACACAGTGGTGCTGATAAGCTACGCCCGTCGTCACTATTATTTCTCAGTTTACTTTGGAGCCTAGTGTTACGTTTTTCACACGCCATTATTGTGACAATGTTTCACACTATAACACAGAAAAACACAATTTGAAGAGCAAAAATAAGAGAACACATTAACATAGCACTGAAAATAATATCTAGTTAATTGCATCTGCGAAATACTTGGTGCAAATCTACATGCATGCCACAACTGTTTTACTGTGCAACAATGAAAAAGCACAACTACCAAGGAAATTCTCTCTATAATTACGCGCTAGCAATAAACAAAAGCTACACTAAATACACAAACTACAAGAAAAAATCAGAAGATTCCAGTAAGATATCCTTGGCTAAGGGTCGACATATGAAACGTCCCCTTAGGTACAATTATACATGACTACGTCCCCTTTGAACAATTTATACACGACTGTGCTTAAACTGCCACACAATATTTTTTAGCGCAACGCAATCTGACTTTCAAAAATCCCTACGAAAGAATGGCCCTGACTAACATTAAACTATACCTTTCACAAATAACTTACCTCACAAAAATCTTCATTACTCGAACTACTGCAATACAGCGAGCGCCACTACTGCCAGCTAAATAAAAGATTCAAACTACGGAAGGCACTAACTACTGATAGGGATAGTTAGCAAATGAAAGATATTAATAGAGAACAAACAATGTATTTACCTTAATATCATCACAAGTCATAATATATGTAATTTCAAAACTCCGCCATCTCTCTTCTCACATCCACCACTGCTGGCGGCTCACCTCTAACTGCGCAACGCTACGCGCTGTTCACATCCAGCTGCCGCTGCCCAACACTACAATGGCAGGCAACAATGCAAACTAGCCACAGACTGCACATAGCACAGCCAGTGATTTTCATACAGAGCGCTACGTAACGTTGCCAATAAGAAAACATAAACAGTAAACAGCCTACTTACATAAAGAAAACATAAACAGCCTACTTACAACTTGTGTCCTTAACGCACACGGCTAGCTTAATAATACGCTTGGTTTGTTTAAAACTGTAGTAGAAGTTAATGCCTGATAAATAGATAGTGTTGCAGAGAGAGAGACTCGACGTTATCACCCACATAGCTACACTATTATTCTCAATGTTACTTAAATTCTATGTTAAATAGTGTCCTTTCATACTGTTAATTACGATTTGAATAAAATAAGCAAGTTTGAGTCTCAAATTATTGTTAATTATCTTTGGGTTCATCGAGTACATTTAATGAAAACTTCTCTGCAAAAAATATTTTCTTTTCCTGATAGCAAAAATATTAAGTATATTTTTTGTTATCTTGTGCGTGATGCCCGAAAATCATGCGATTAATTATATTTGGCGTAATCGCTACCAGTGCTCCATTACGATAAGAGAAAGGGAGATGGCAAACGATAAAACTTAAATTCTAGCTATGAATAATTATTTCCATTGAATTATATTGACATGAGGAGAGAGGTAAGAAATGAGATTAAAATGACGAATGCATATATTGTGAAAAAACTTACGTGCAATTAGCAAAATCGTACGTTCAGAAGAAACCTCGTACAAAAGCGTTTGATTGGTTCTAGAGCTGACACCAGAGTGATCATTTTATTCATCCAAGTCCTTATCCCACAATTATATAGAAATTCCTTGAATGATATAGTCAAAGTTTTTATTTGTCTTAGTATTTACTATATTACTGTACTGTTATTTTATTATGTTATATTACTATTTATTATTAATGTTTTTATGTTCAAAACACGTAGCAATGCTTTTTTTTCTTGTTCCAAGATCATATTTCGTCATTGATGGCACATTTACATACACAAACACGCTTTCTTTTTTTCGTAATTGACTAAGGATTTTCCCTTCCAGCAGACATTACATTGCGTCATTCATCGCTTATTAGTAGAAATTTCCTGTTTGGTATGTAGTATATGGAGGAGCCATCTACTTGTAAAAGTAAGTGTCAATTTGATTCTTCGAAGTGAAATTCTTGCCATTTGTTTTCTTTATGTTCAATGTACCTATATTGCACGTTGATCAAACTTCCTTGACGGTTTCATTTGCATTTTATGTAATGCGTTTTCTTGTTTCTTCAGTGTTATACTGTCTCCTGGTAGCCACAGTGACTACGTTAACGATAAAAATGGGCTATTAATGTTATTGGTAAAGTTATTTATAAGAGACACTACTAGTCTTAAAGTTTTATCCTGAGGACCTCTTCTATTAGTGAGTTATAATTGTGACAAGTGTTTCGTTTAACTTTTAGGCATATTCGAGGTTCTTTATATCTCTACTCTTGGCCCTATCTAATACCTAACTAGTCATTAGCTACAATTCTTTTCCTGTGATTCTGGTATATTTCGTAGAATACTGTGATCAACAGTATCAGTTACCTTTGCGGATCTAATAACATGACTGTGACGCATTAATCGCTGTCACGAATATCAAAAATTATGTTATGTTGGTTTTTTCTGACTCATGCCTTCACTTCACCTCTGCCAATTCTCAGAGTGTTTGGAAAATTCCTTACACTCCCGTAGTTTTCGTTGCACATTAAAGTGTTGTTCTTCGAAATGCCTGGCTTGAAACCATGAGAACGCTTCATTCATTTTTATTAATGTTTCTTCGATTTCGAATTTTTTTTATTTTGTGATGACAACAGAAGCAGTTCGCATATTCGCTGCAGTGATGTTGGAGCAATATTTGCGCTGTCTGGATATGACTTATTTTATCTCTTTTCTTACCTCCCTTTTTTCAAGTCTTGTAGAATGTTGTGAAAGTTTCATTGCTGAACAAAAAGGAAAGTATAGTGGTATGATTGAAGGGACCACAACTGTAGACAGAAGACACTAAGGAGTGAAGCATGTACCTCATGAATTATTTGACAACTACCAGAACATGTTTGTATGTAAACATAGTGTATTTCACGAGTGCACATGATAATAGTGTAATATGGAGCTATACCTGATATATGTACGTGAAAATGACCATAAGTGTGTAACTAGGTGGCAAAACTATCATCACAGCATAACTGTAATAATGGTGCTTCATCTTTTTTGATCTCCAACAGTACAAACATGTAAATGAATGTATAAACGCCTGAAGATGGGCGCAAGCCCGAAACCGCTCGTGTGACGAATAAACAACCTTTTATTGTGACTGGTAGCGGATGTTTTTCTACAACCGCATAAAGGAACAGTCTCGGAGTTCGACAGCATCCACTATGAATAAAATTCATTTAAGAGCATTAGTGTCTGAGAAGTAGGTGCTGCAGCTCATTGTGTTTCGCCTACAGACAGTGTCCACTCATCTTCGAGTTATCTTTTGCATCACACGTCTACCCTGTTAGAAAATAGAAAATGATTAGTGTTTCTTGACTTGAAAATCTGTAGCTGAATCAGTCGCACTAACCATATCTGCAGGTTGCATCGAATATTTCATACTACCGGGTTTCACTAGTTATTCAACGAGAGAAAGATGTTGTGTGAAAATCTCAGAACATTGTTAATTCTTAGCAACAAATTAACCCCGAAGTCTGATCTTATTTGAATCAAAATTTCAACATTTACACTCTCATTAGCCAGTTCATCGCATCCACCCAACCTGTTACCAGAAAATTCACGAACGGATTTTCGGTGTAATAGAACGTTCTCTTCGTATTCTACATTTCGGGAACTTTGAACAATGAGTTCCCGGTCATGACTTGTGCAACACCCTACGCGTATTTAAGTTATCCACATACAAAAAAATCCGGAATTCTCACATCGTTCATCCATATATACTGTCTGACATTCCATGTTCTTTTTCTAGACTACAATTTAGCAAAATAAAAAATATTTTCAGAGCTCAGTGTAAACACGTGCGATCATCTTGATGGCTGAGCCCCGAATCCCTTCTGCACTTAAAAGTAGTTATCTAGAGCAGCAAATGCCAGCGGATGCTCTCATTTCTGATTTGCAGATATCTATCATAGCCTATCAGCTATTAGTTCTAATCCTCACTCGCCATCATCTTTTACTTTGGACCAATCATAACAATAGTATCTTTTAATGTAATTCATTAAATAAACAACCTCAGAAATCGCGCAAATAACAAAATAAACCTCTCTGTTCCGAATTTCTGGAGTATGTTTCCTGTTTCCCCAATACTGGTGAATTACATATTACTAATTTAACCTAGTGTATATGATTCACTCTCACTAACCAGATCCAAATTCTCTCGGTATCACACACCCAGTTAACAGAAATATAAATATTCACATACCACATTGCATCGCATTCATCCCTTATGCTTTCTAACAACAAAACACATTAAATGAGCAATAATTATCAGAAAACACTATATCATACGACGAAAATTATATATATATATATATATATATATATATATATATAGTAAGTAGGCTGTTTATGTTTTCTTATTGGCAACGTTACGTAGCGCTCTGTATGAAAATCACTGGCTGTGCTGTGTGCAGTCTGTGGCTAGTTTGCATTGTTGTCAGCCATTGTAGTGTTGGGCAGCTGGATGTTAACAGCGCCTAGCGCTGTGCAGTTGGAGGTGAGCCGCCAGCAGTGGTGGATGTGGGGAGAGAGATGGCAGAGTTTTGAAATTTGTAATACTGGATATCATGAACTGCTATATACATTATGACTTTTGAACACTATTGAGGTAAATACATTGTTTGTTCTCTATCAAAATCTTTCATTTGCTAACTATGCCTATCAGTAGTTAGTGCCTTCAGTAGTTTGAATCTTTTATTTAGCTGGCAGTAGTGGCTCTCGCTGTATTGCAGTAGTTCGAGTAACGAAGACTTTTGTGAGGTAAGTGATTTGTGAAAGGTATAGATTAATGTTAGTCAGGGCCATTCCTTTGTAGGGATTATTGAAAATCAGATTGCGTTGCGCTAAAAATAAAATATTGTGTGTCAGTTTAAGGACAGTCTTGTATAATTGTTCAAAAGGGGACGTTTCATATGTCGACCCTTAGCCGAGGATACCTCACTGGAATCTTCTGATTTTTTTCTTGTAGTTTGTGTAATTAGTGTAGCTATTGTTTATTGCTAGCGCGTAATTGTAGAGAGAATCTCCTTTGTAGTTGCAGCCTTTCATTGTTGATGTGGCATGCATGTAGATTTGCACCAAGTATTTCGCAGCTGCGCTTGCAATTAGCGAGATATTATTTTCAGTGCTATGTTAATGTGTTCTCTTATTTTTGCTCTTCAAATTGTGTTTTTCTGTGTTATCGTGTGAAATATTGTGACAATAATGGCGTGTGAAAAACGTAATACTAGGCTCCAAAGTAAACTGAGAAATGACAGTGAAGACGAAAGCAGTGTGTTAGCGCCACCATGTAATGAATTAACTAATATTCAAACTAGTAATTTGGTAACTGTGCATAGGGAAATGGAGCGGGCGTCAAATAATGGTGTAGACGGTGAAATAGGTAGTGAACAGGGAAGCATTATCGATCGATCGGTCGGCAACAGCTCGCCGCAGGAATCGGGTATGACAGAACACAATATTGCAAATACTGTAGACTCAGGTTTTGGGTTCTCACCATTTCCTCAAATGAGTCAAGACACATTTTCCGCTTGTCAAAATGTGAATGTTGCCGGTGCAAATTCACTGCCGAAAAGCACTGAGGAACATGTTTCAGACACCAGTGCATTGTTATTACAATTAATGCAACAAATGGGACAAAAGCTTCAAAAGTTAGACACAATGGAACAAAATCAGAGACAAACACAGCAACAGTTAGACGCAATGGAACAAAATCTTCACACCACACTTGAACAAACACGTGAAGATTTAACTACTGAGTTAAATAAAATAGAATCGAAATGTCAAAAAGTCTGTAATGACGTAAAAACACAAATTTGTGAGCATTTCCAACCTATTTTTTCGCGTCATGAAAATGCATTACAGAATCACGAAGCAGCCATAAAAGAACTGCAAACTACTGTTCATGAAAATCATGAGACCTTGAAAGCTAAAATAGACTCAGTTGCGTCTCCCGATTCGGTTACGCAACTTGCAAAAACTCAGGAAAACTTAAAGGACACAGTAGAAAGGCACATGGTGGAAATTAGTTCATTATCAGAGAAAGTAGTTGAACTTGCAGATCAGCTAAATAATTTATCTACGAAGGTAGATGATAATCTGTATGACACAAAACCAGTAGTATTTAATGACACAGAAAAGTGCGAACAAATTAGGTAATTCAAACAAAATCAGAATCAATTTAATACGCAACACCAAAGAGAAATCCGGGAAGTACAAGATCAGCTGACACAGGTAATACAAGAATTACGTATTTCAGAGGACACTCGCGCTCCAATACGGGAAGAGGGACATAGAAAGACGGAACAGCCACAAAATAATAACTCAGGGCACTTCGGAAATTATGAAAGAAATTGGCAAGGTACACCGAATTTTGAGATGGAACAGCCGAAACGACGTAAATTCAAAACATTTAAGAATTCTGGCAATGACATTCATCCACAAGCATGGCTCCATCAATTCTCTCATTGTTTTCCTCCCAACTGGTCATTAGAGCACAGATTAGAATTTATGTGTGGCTATTTAGAGAATGAACCAGCTGTAAGAATGCGATCGGTCATTCACGATTGCCACAGTGAAGGAGAATTTTACCATGCCTTCCTCTCAGCATATTGGTCTCAAGCTACACAAGACCGAGTAAAACATAGTATCATAATGATGAAACATTTCGAACAATCTGAATTTTCCAGTCTTGTGAAATATTTTGAAGACATGTTGCACAAGAATCAGTACCTTTCAAACCCATACAGCCCCTCAGAACTTATCCGCATTTGCTTAATCAAATTACCTGATCATTTACGACATATTATTTTGGCAGGACGTTGCAAAGACGACATTGAAGCTTTTCAGGGACTCTTACAGGAATCAGAAATAGACACTGACAATCGCGAAACGCGAAAACAGGAACACAACAATTACAGGTCACATCCGTCGCAATTCCGCGATGAAAGAAATAATAACTGGACACGACAAGGCTATTCTCACAACACAAATCGTGACCAAAACAGACACCACCCGTATGACAACCGTTGGCAGAGCAGTAATAAATACAGAGAAAGATCGCATTTCCATAGTAATCACTATCACACAGACAGCCATAGAAACAGACAATATGGGAACCAAAATAATTATTATCAAGGGAGACAGAATAACTTTAGACGCAATGGTCCAGCGCGCAGTTACGATTCAGGGAGAAATTCTCCACTACGTGACCGACAAGAAAGAAACTATGGAATCTTCCGACATGACGAGGACAGACGATATGATCGTAACGACAGAGCTGAATTCCATCAGAACTGGCGAGCTTCAAACAGGGCAGGGCCTTCTCGTCAAGGTGAATCTGTAGAAGTTAGGTCTCCGAATCCCAATAACGACGCGCGCCAACAAAGAGACAGACAATGACTCGCACCACAAGCAGCCACGTGCGCCGGCTGGCTAATGAAAAATAATATAGATGCTAACCTTGAGAAAAATTTTAGCATTCCTTACCGACGTATACAACGTGATAATTGCTTTGAAGTTTAAACTCTGTCCACTAGGAAGAGTAAAGGATTGCACCACATTTCACATGTAAAACTATTTATTGAGAGATAATCTGCCTTTTAACTTAGTCTTTCCTATAAAATTTTTCACTTCACGCTACTAGTACAATTTGTCACACTGGGAAACTGTTAACATGCAACAATGTTTTGAAGTTAACTATCCAGTCTAGAACCTAGGGAACATATTAAGACAATATTTGCGAGTGCATTGTTATTGTGAACAGACGAGACAGTGTTATTGTGTGTGTGCATTCTTGCTTGTTAGTTGCACGATTACGTATTGACTATAAGGCTCACATACTTAGAACATTTACCAGTACTGCTAATGAGATTTTAATGCAACATTTTGGTTTACTTGAAAATACATTCTGGATTTAAAGTACTTTCTGTGAGATACCATATGACACAGTGGTTAGTTTATGTGACAGCTACACGATTTTATCACGAAGCTACTAATGAGTGACAATTTACAATGTTGCTTTTGCGGTGTATCTGTTTTATATCTGCACAGTTTTTCGGAATTCTTCTGTAAAGTAAAACATGTTTTAGTAGTAACTTTTGTGCTATAGCTACAAGGAGACAGCCTTTTCCATAGGACAACAATACGTTACAGCACAGTACTTTCCTCATCATAGCAATAAGCGTAATAACTAAGATATCTATACGCAAAGCATTTCACTTTTGTGTATCATGATGTAAGTACATTGGCTTCTCCAGAACTTAGCTTTCGGAGGACGATAACTACGACACTTCCACAGAGATTATCTTACAGCAAGACACACATTTAGCGCTACAGGACACTTATTTGACTGATTAATTTTGTACTTAAATCATTTATTTTTAAAGATATTTGAAGTATAATGATACAAAGGTTTTTCGTGAAACATTTCATTCCATTGCTGTAATCTGTAACACCTGAGGGTATAATTTCATTCATCCTCAGGGGGGTGCACGCCTACTTTGTGTATCATGTGTTTGGCAAGCACAAGGAGCCCTAGCTAATATGGTATTTGCTTATACAACTTTACACATCGGTACCATATTCCTCTAACATATAAATTACACAGCTATCTGATCATTTAACTGAGAGATTAACTTTTTTTACTACATCAGTGACACATGTTTGCACAATTACACAGTTGGATAACTTCACACTTATGAAACTGTATTTTGTCTGTACTGTGTGAACTGTTCATATTTTTTCGGAGCCATTGTGATACTATGAGAGCTTTGAATGATATATTTGGTATGAGATCATGATTTTTAAAGTACATTTGAGGTAGATGACACTACTGAATTGAGCAGAGAATTTTCTCTAGGTTTTGAAATTATTGCAGGAAGCTATGAGGTTTTTGACATTTGACTGAGGTGTTATGATGTTATTACTACGACGACGATGTGTATTATGCTGCTGAGGTATGCTTATGATTAATAGGCTGATGCTATATGAGTTATTTGATTATGCTACGTATCTGTTATGATGAAATATTGAAGAAGTGTCGACGAATATGTATATGTGTAATTAGGTAAGGAATAATGATTTGTGGTTAGGGACGCTGATTTGTGAAAAAGGTTGTTGGAAACCAAGTATCGTACTTTAAGAGTCATGAAATGTATGTTAATGCTTGAATGTATCACAATGCCGACGAAAATTTTTTGGACACTGTTATATCAATAGGATTTTGTTTCTACAGATTTGTAACGCAAATTCTTGACCTGTGAAATGTTTTTATATGAGACTGTCACTGTAGCGGAAACTGCTGTCGTAAATATTTCCGTAAGAAAGTTAAGTGACCACCTGCACGTAATGCATCGTGGGCACCCAGCTGTGTCAGATGCCTGGAGAAAAATCCATTAGTGTGTGTCTTTTCAGAGGCACAGGTAGAAAAAAAAGGGAGGCCATTACCCTCGCTACTGACATTCCTTTGTAGAAAGCATCGCAAATATGACATGCTCAAACTTGAAAACATATGATTATACTATGGAGATCTTAATTTATGATATTTACTAAAATACCTAATGAAACGATGAGAAACATTTCACAGCTATTGTCTTGCTAGTTGAGAGAAATGCCATATGGCTTGCTTTATGTATTTATTTACTCATTTTGTTTATTATCTAGTTTCTAGCTGCACTGCAGCATTGGTTAAAATAAAATTTAATAGATGTACTAATATAGTTATTTTATGCCTACAGATCCAGTCAATTATAAATTTATGATATACTGCCAAGAAAACGAGGGCACATGAATAGACATTTCCCTTCACAGGAATTGCATAAACAATTTTTTTTACGATTTTATAACTTATCTGCTAGCGTAAGTTCTCGTGATGCATCACCCTAGTGTTAAGATGTGACATAGGTATTAAACATGGCCATTTTCACTGTAATATTTTTTCTGCTTGAGCTATGTCATGTTTAGATATAAGTTATTGCATTTGCTGCTGCTGTTTGCCAGGCATAGTGCTACTGAATTTCACTTTGTATTACTCTGTTAAGCCAGTTTTACTACTGATTTATTTTTCTTGTTTGCTGCACATTGCCTTATATTAGTTGTAATATTGCAATTGCTTTGCTAATTTCTATAATGCTGCTTGCTTTGCAAATTTGAATTTTTTTGTCATTGCTGTTTGTGTTAATTGTTTTGTTCTGCTGCATTGCCTCGTCCCTTAGTTTAGCATCTGAGCTCAGTAGATTTAAGTTAGCTTAAGAGGGCGTAGCCTATAAGAGAATGAGTTGCGATGAATTTGAAGAAATGCACTGAGAGGCTAAACGAGAAAAGTGCAGAAAGCAGGTACGGATGGGACTTTTGGAAATAATGAAGAGCGAAGGGAGATCTCCGAGTAGTAAAGAAAGTTTTGTTTGCAAAATACTGCAGTAAAACAAACCCTGTCCTTTCCTTGTATTATTCCGCTATATGTTTGTGTACCCTTGTGTATTTATGTTTTTCCTGTATTTATATGTTTATCTGATAAGACTTATGTTGTAGAATTTTTCTAATACTCAGCTACATGAACTATGATGAGGAATACTGTTATCCTCAAATATAATTTGCATTAATAATATGTTATTTACTTTGTAAAGATGTTTAGACATTATTTATTCTGTTTTGTTTTAATGCTCATGTGTAACATTGATGTTTCAAAAGTTATTCTGATCTTTTATGTATTTACTTATGTCATTATTCCTGTAACATTGATGTATATGTTATTTCGATTCTTTTGTAAAGCCCATATTACTACAAATGTTATATGTATTGTTATGTACTTTAATGATGTATTTTGTACCTTTCTAATTGTATTCTTATGTTATAAAATTGTAAATGACACCAGTTCATCAAATTAAGTAACTTGTAAGTTACATTTCACTGCACACATTTCTGTTGGTCATAGTATATGGACAATATGTGAGAAGTAGGGACTGTTAGTGTTTGCACGTGTGTTAATAATTCGGCAAGGGACTGGATAACAGCATTCTGGTTCTAAGGACAATTCCAAAAACTTTGTGAGTGCACAAGTGGTGGTTATGGACTTGCTATATTGTCTGCAAGACTCTTCGATGGTGGTTGTGCACCCGCACAGTCACAACAGATGGCTGCTGGCCATCTCTACAAGGACTACAGTGGGTCTGCATCTTTGATGACCCACCAATACCATTATTTCTACAAGGACTGCAGTGGGTCTGCACCTCTGGTGGCCCACCAATACCACAATCTCTACCAGGACTACAGTGGGTCTGCACCTCTGGTGGCCCACCAATAGCTTACTCTCTACCAAGACTATAGTGTATCTGCTCTGTGATGACCTACCTACCAATATTCTTCAAAACTTCGAATGACTCTGCTGTGGGTTTGCTCTGTTGTGGCCCATTACCTGTCTGCATGTCAAGAGTCAGCACTGTCTTTCCGTTGGAAGGACAACATTACTTCTTCAAGACTGCATGGAAATCTACTACTTCCGTGTGCATTCTCTTTTACTGCTCAGACTTTGAGAAAATAAATGGCAATTTTACTGTGACTAATGATCAGGACTGTCTTTATGGACTGTGAGAAAATTTTTGCTTTTGACCAAAATTGTATTAATAAGTGTGTGCATTTGATATCTTTCTTACTGTAATTATGAAAATTTTTTTCAAATCTGTATTGGCCAGTGCCCAAAACAATTTGTAAATTTTTTTGTGGGGAGCATGGCGGCTATGTAAGTAGGCTGTTCATGTTTTCTTATTGGCAACGTTACGTAGCTCTCTGTATGAAAATCACTGGCTGTGCTGTGTACATTCTGTGGCTAGTTTGCATTGTTGTCAGCCATTGTAGTGTTGGGCAGCTGGATGTTAACAGCTCCTAGCGCTGTGCAGTTGGAGGTGAGCCGCCAGCAGTGGTGGATGTGGGGAGAGAGATGGCAGAGTTTTGAAATTTGTAATATTGGATATCATGAACTGCTATATACATTATGACTTTTGAACACTATTGAGGTAAATACATTGTCTGTTCTCTATCAAAATCTTTCATTTGCTAACTATGCCTATCAGTAGTTAGTGCCTTCAGTAGTTTGAATCTTTTATTTAGCTGGCAGTAGTGGCGCTCGCTGTATTGCAGTAGTTCGAGTAACGAAGATTTTTGTGAGGTAAATGATTTGTGAAAGGTATAGGTTAATGTTAGTCAGGGCCATTCCTTTGTAGGGATTATTGAAAATCAGATTGCGTTGCGCTAAAAAAAAATATTGTGTGTCAGTTTAAGGACAGTCTTGTATAATTGTTCTAAGGGAACGTTGCATAATATATATAGGTACGGCCAAACTTTCAGGAAACATTCCTGACACACAAATATAGAAAAGATGTTATGTGGACATGTGTCCGGAAACGCTTAATTTCCATGTTAGAGCTCATTTTAGTTTCGTCCACCTACGCTCAATGCAGCACGTTATCATGATTTCATACGGCATACTCTACCTGTGCAGCTAGAACATGTGCCTTTACGACACAATATGTGGTTCATGCACGATGGAGTTGGACATTTCAGTCGAAGTGTTCGTACGCTTCTCAACAACAGATTCGGTGACCAATGGATTGGTAGAGGGGGACTAATTCCATGGCCTCCACGGTCTCCTGACCTCAACCCTCTAGACTTTCATTTATGGGGGCATTTGAAAGCTCTTGTCTACGCAACCCCGGCACCAAATGTAGATACTCTTCGTGCTCGTATTGTGGACGGCTGTGGTACAACACGCCATTCTCCAGGGCTGCATCAGCGCATCAGGGATTCCATGTGACGGAGGGTGGATGCATGTATCCTCGGTAACGGAGGACATTTTGAACATTTCCTGTAACAAAGTGTTTGAAGTCACGATTGTACGTTCTGTTGCTGTGTGTTTCCATTCCATGATTAATGTGATTCGAAGAGAAGTAATAAAATGAGCTCTAACATGGAAAGTAAGCGTTTCTGGACACATGTCCACATAACATATTTTCTTTATTTGTGTGTGAGGAATGTTTCCTGAAAGTTTGGCCGTACCTTTTTGTAACACCCTGTATATATTGCCTGCCGAATGTTTCATTTCCTGTACATTAGTCGCACATCTCGGCCGGCGCCGTAACTACTAGCACTCAGCTAGATGGTAGTAACCTACTTGTATATCTGTCACGAATGAGCTGTGACTCATCATATGTAAATGGCTGCTTGCTATTGAGAGACTTCTAGAGGAACGATGAAGGCCTTACGCCATAAAGACTTATTGCAAATACGTTGGGCAGAAGATGTCATCAATCACGACGGCCGTTTTCAACCTAACAAGGCGTGAGATCTAGCTATTTCCTTGATATCTTTATACAGAGTTTTTTTCACCAGGTGAGGAAATATTTTCCAAGTCCATTTGTTTATCTCCATTCTGATTTATCATGTTGTTAGATATAAAGTAAACCCGTATGGCATGAATGACTAGACACCATGAAGGGCTTGTTCAGACACCTAATTGGAAAGGCTTTCTCTATCCTCAGTTTCCACATGCACCATTCCTTTGTGAAGTATGCACGCTGTGTGTGTAAGTGTCTTCGTTAAGTGTGTAGATAACTTTAAAAGTATGTGAGTCTATGTAGTGTCATGTTTGCATTGGAAATGGAGAGGATGAAATCCGCTGCTGCACATAGCCCACTACTCTCAAAAAGAATCAAATGGGCCACCGAGATTAAAGTTCTCATATGATGGCTGGATCACCATCAAATAGCGTCTCATGCACTGCAGAGAGGTTTGGAATTTAATCTGTGACAATGGAGCAGATTGATAATCAGGGACTTCTAACCACGCCACCTGTCCCCTCCGTCGCAAAGGCAAAGGAAAGTTTGTCAACAGCGCACAGCAGACCCAGACAGTCACCCATCCAACCACTGAGACTGTTTAGCTTTGGTGATATGGAAGGGAACAGTGTATCCACCTAGACACAGCCGTTGACAATGTGGTGTCACAACCTTTGCAGATTCTAAACAGCAATAATCTTACTACCCAAATGATTATTGTCATTTTCACAACCTAATTTCACAGCAGCAACTTTCTGCTCGATTTTATGCACATCCTCTTTTATTTGATCTACCCCTTTCTTGCTTCCAATAGTCATCTTTTTCTACAATGAAATTTTCACTCTGCAGTGGATTGTGCACTGATATTGTACTGGCTGCCAGGTTAAATCTGTGTGCCGGACCGAGACTCGAAGTTGGGACCTTTGTCTTTCACCAGCTGAGCTACCCAACCATGACTCACGCGCCGTCCGCGCAGCTTCAGTTATCCCACTATCTCGTCTCCTACCTTCCAAACCTCACTGAAGTTCTCCTACGAAACTTGCAGAACTAGCACTCCGAGAAGAAAGAATGTAGCGGGGACATGGCTTAGCCACAGCCTGGAGGTTGTTTCCAGATTGAACTTTTCGCTCTGCAACGGAGTCTGTGCGTTGATATGAAACTTCCTGGCAGATTAAAACCATGTTCCGGACCTAGACTCGAATTCGGGACCTACGCGTTTCGTGGGTAAGTGCTCCATCAGCTGGTTTCGGGTCTCGATCCGGCGCGCTGTTTTTATCTGCCAGACAGTTTCAGTCATCTTTTTAACAACCTGTGTTAATTGACATTTTATATCCTTTTGGGTCTGCCTATACTTATTCTCAACTTGATAAACATTTTCCTCAACCCTAGTGTCAAACAAACGCAAATCTGTCACTCACATTTGCTTTAGTTCAGCTGTCTGGTGCCCTATTTTTCAGTTAATTTTAAATTTCAATTTTTAACGTCACCAATTAAGCCACTGATGCGACTAGACTGTTGGTAGATTTTTTATCAAGACTAACGAACTGTTGTTCCTTAGTTTTATTTACTTCACAAAAGTTTTGTTTACCCCCGCAAAATTGTTTTTCATTTTTCTTTTCAGTACAGCAAACATTTCTTGTTCACTTTCTGTTCCACTTTCTTCAATTGCTACCTCATCTTAACAGGCACCAAACCACTTTTGGCTTATACTTCCATTGTTTCTTGCTCATTACCTCAAATTGACCAACTTCAGTCACATTAGTATCACTAAAATCTTTCACCGGATTGCTGTCAAAGTTTATACTACCTCTCATACTTATATTTCTTGAAACATTCTGTTCCAGTTCTGCCTGCACAACTGGAGACAACTGAGGTACACCTTCATCTGAAGCATCATTATTTTCTAATTCTGTTGCTGATATTGTTTAACTGGCATTCACACTAAAATGAAAATCATCCCCTTCTTCCACAATTACAGAACTGTCACCTTCCTTCATAATGACAAGTATTTTAATACAAACAAATGCTAGACAAACCAGTTTCGTCTTTCTGAGGTTCGAAACTCCTCTTGTGCTTTCCCATGTTTGCCATTTACAATTTGTTGGATGTAATGTAGAACAAGGTGCTGTAGATACGTTAAACTAAGCAATTTTTGGCTTAAAGCAGGCATCAATGTCTACGAATTTAAGGCTTGTTAAAGATCTAGGCCGTTCTGAAATAGGTGCTGATGGGTGTCTATATATGTACAGGAACTTAAACACTGTGATTTACGTTTTGTTACATCTAAATGATATTATCATTTTAGGAGGCAAGGTGAAAACTGAATACTCCAATTTAGCTTTAAGCAGTAAATTTCAAGTGAAACATTTGGGATACACGAGACTGTTCCTGGAATATAAGACAGATAAGAGGCAAGCGTCGGTAATTTTTAATCAGAAAATTTATTTGGAAAATCAGATGAGGAGGTCTGATATGAATGAATGCAAACCAATTAAGACAACCTTGTAATTTATTACAGAGAAGTTAAGGGTGATAAGAGACCGAATGAGAAAGTGCCTTGCTGAGAATTGGTAGGACGTTTGCTTTATGTAACTCCGACAAATCGACCTGTTATAAGCTATGCTGTAAATTATTTCACTTTTCTTCAAAATGATTCAAAGCAATGATAGTATATCACCCGCAACTTGGCTTGTGGATTTGTAAATTGGTATGGGTATGAGAACGTGTTCCATAACCCAACAGTTTTAAAAAAGGAAGTCTTATAATTGACGGAGACAGTCATTCTCATATTGCCCCTCTTTAAAAATGGAAATATAAGACACTAATACACATAGATGGTAACTTCATTACAAACTTAAGTTTAGTCATTAAATAGATGTCAAATACAGTTAGTTCATATTTTTACAAAATCTTTGCGCAAACAAAATTTTGAAAACTGTAAATATGTAAAGCTGTAGACCATAGTATTCAGAAATAAGACAGAGGGAAGAATTCCGTTTCTGTATTGCTCTCCTTGTGGTTCATCTTTGACACTGTAGAGTCATTTATTGTTCTTTATAACGACTAACATTGTTTTTGTTGTCTGTGAATTGTCTCTGACGTACTGTCGTTTCACAAGTGAATATATTAGTTGAAACTAATGTTTCTTGCTTGTAATCATGCTTGGATCACAATTTTGTCATTACGTTATGGGCCCAAAGTTGGAAAGTATGTAGTAGGAAGGTTTAAAACGTATCTATCGTGCAAGCGTTTTTGTATTTCTAGTTTGTCAGCTTAGAAAATCAAAATGGTGAAAGAACATGAAAGAGTTTAGCACATTGTTCTTTCATCAGAAAACAAAATTAATTAAAACTAAATTTAATGCTTTCATTGCTACCACCTACTTTTTCAACAGAAAATAACCTCAAGTGTAACATAAGAACTACTAAAGAGAAGGTCATTGAATGAGAGATCAATAAAAGCGTTTAGTGGACAGAACCATTTGAGATGAAAGTTTTCTGACTGTATAACCTGATAGTCACTTGCAGACTCAGAGGGATGCCCCTGCAACTGTGGCAAAATTTCGGATTTTTTCATCCAGTGACAGTTATTTTAAGATACGACACAGGTATACACCAACAACACTTTTGTGCTAGTGTACCGAAGAATCTGATTACCGAAACAGTTGACAGCAATAAAAATATAAAGAGAAATAAATAAAAACTTTTAATTATTAAAGAAGCCAGATGGCAAAGTCACTTACGCGAGGAAAAAAATCGCATGCGATTTCAAGATTTTTGAAATTTTTATAGTTGCATTGCAAAAGATGGGAAATCAAGAGATGAAATTATTACATTCTGTGTAAAACATCACTTGAAGTGTACAAAGATGTTGGAAGTACGAAAGTCACCTGGAGATCATAACGTTGCGATACAAATTTTTGATCCAGGGCAAAAAGTAATACACAAAGATTTAGTATATATGCTACAATATGTTTGCAAAAGAAGAAAAGTTCTCATAATCGGAACGCTACTGTAATTATTCTAATTGCTAAGAAAGGAGACAAACATGAAAAGATTGTAAATCCATGAACTTCATCTCATAATGTAGAACATTAGGAGTAGTATAGAAAACACACTGGATCTTAATCAAGCCAAGGAACAAGATGCCTTAGAGATGTGTGCAGCAGAATGAATCATTTTCATCTAATGAACAAAATTATATGATGTAGTAGTGTGCATTAATATATTGTGGATTAATATAGTTTGAGGAAGTTTTAGACAAAATTTCAACAGAATCTGCTCTTGAGAAGCAAGGCACTAAGTCAGATTGTGTCAGATTATTGATGAATGTAATGCGAGGCCATCATTATGTTTTGGCGCAGTTTTGACGAGCCCCTGGCTTCGCCGCAAGCCGCCGAACGACGCCATCCGCTAGCCTGCATCAGCGAGGTCGCACCCACTGTCTCCGGGCGACGCTGTTGTAGCTGCTTCTCTAATAAAATGTATGCTGAATTAGTAATGTTTTCTTGAGGGCTCCTCAGCTTTCTGTCAGGAATCAACTCTCTGCACCACTTTCACCCCGCCCTGCGTGATGAAACTACCAGCTGCTGCCGCTACCAACTTAGTTCTTCGACGTTCTGTAGTGGCCAACCATCTGTGGCCAATTCAGCACACACCAGTGCTAAAGCTCCCACTCTATCAGGATTGCAGTACATTCATAACTTCCAGAGCAAGCAGGAAAGGTTGTTCCATGTCAACAAAACTATTCTCAGTAGTCGTAGATAATGTTTTCAGGGTCAGGAATTGGGGAAGCCAAGGGCGAAATTGTGACTATGCAAAAGCATTGTGCTATTTGCTCCTAGTGCAGATAAACTTCTACAAAGAGTGACAGAATATAATAGAGCAATTCTGAGAGAAGTTCTGAAACTAATTTGTAAGTAGCTGAATTAATGCACATTGAAAGCACTGGAAAGAAAATTGTACAAGATAATAATGATGACAAATAAATATTCAGGTTTTGTATTTGGGGCAATTAAAGACACTCACTTGATGGACAAGAAAGAAATCAACTGAAGAGTAAAAATGCGCTGTGGTACTTTTGGTAAACTAAACATCGTTTTTGAAAGCACTTTTGAAATAATATTCAATTAAACAACTGAGAGCTGTTAAGTGAGCACTGGAGAGATGCCTGTTGGGAATTAAAGTAAAATAAGCAAATGGATCACGGAACAAATGGACTGACAAATGTTACATCCTGGTAACAACTAAGAAATGCAGATGGGCGAGACATGTAGCAAGGTGAATGAATGAACGAATGAAAACATTCATTAACGAAAGTTTGGTAGGCAACAATAAGAGTGGTGCAGGAGCAACATGGATGCGAAGATGAAAAAAAATATATATAGTTTACTTAAATGGAATTATTTTCATTTCCCGCGCACGGGGTCCCGGGTTTGATTATTGACGGGGTCACGGATTTTTCCCGCCTCGAGATGTATCGGTGTAGTGTCGTCATCATCATCATCATTCATCCCCATTACGGTCGGAGGAAGGCAATGGCAAACCACCTCCGCTAGGACGTTGCCCAGTACGGCGGTGCGGGTCTCCCGCATCGTCTCTACGCTTCTCGAAGTATGGGTTCTCATCATCTACATGTTATTATACACAGAAGGAAAAAATAGCAACACCAAAAATTATTGAACATAGAGTAATGAAATGTCGGGAAAACATTCGTAGGACTACCATATTTAAGTGATTAACACTGCAAGATCACAGGTTAATGTAAGCATGAGAAAAGACATAGCGAATGGGAAATTCTGGTACATTCATAACCGGTGTAACCGCTTGAACATTGAATGCAAGCATGCAAAAGTGCAAGCGTTGTGTTCTACAAGTGCGGGAATTCGGTCTGTGGCAGAGGTCGGTCAGTCCAGGGACGGTTAATGCTGTTTCAGGTTGACACTGGCGTTATCACGCGATGGTGTCCCACACATTCGCTTGGAGACTTTACGTGCCACTGTCATTACCTCCCTTTTCTGTTCCAGTCGCGTATGGTTCGCGGGAAGAACGACTGTCTGAAAGCCTCCGTGCGCGCTCGAATCTCTCTCATTTTACATTCGTGGTCTCCTCGGGAGGTATAAGTAGGGGGAAGCAATATATTCGATACCTCATCCAGAAACGCACCCTCTCGAAACCTGGCGAGCAAGCTACACCGCGATGCAGAGAGCCTCTCTTGCAGAGTCTGCCACTTGAGTTTGTTAAACATCTTCGTAACGCTATCACGGTTACCAAATAACCCTGTGACGAAACGCGCCGCTCTTCTTTGGATCTTCTCTATCTCCTCCGTCAACCCGGTCTGGTACGGATCCCACACTGATGAGCAATACTCAAGTATAGGTCGAACGAGTGTTTTGTAAGCCACCTCCTTTGTTGATGGACTACATTTTCTAATGACTCTCCCAATGAATCTCAACCTGGTACGCGCCTTACCAACAATTAATTTTATATGATCATTCCACTTCAAATCGTTCCGCAGCAATACTCCCAGATATTTTACAGACGTAAAAGCTACCAGTGTTTGCTCCGCTATCATATAATCATACAATAAAGGATCCTTCTTTCTATGTATTCGCAATACATTACATTTGTCTATGTTAAGGGTCAGTTGCCACTCCCTGCACCAAGTGCCAATCCGCTGCAGATCTTCCTGCATTTCGCTACAATTTTCTAATGCTGCAACTTCTCTGTATACTACAGCATCATCCGCGAAAAGCGTCACGACCTTCTTGCGACCGTACCTTCTCATGAATACCGCTTGCAGTCTTTGCCGCCTTAAATTATGTATTCGTGACAAGCATCAACTCACCATGTCCAATTTCAAAGGTAACTATGGCTCACGACCGTTGCAAGGTGTATTTAAAGTAAATCTGATTTGCTTTCTCATAGTTGCGCTACTAGCGCCACTATTATACGACTGGCGCGAAATTTGAATGGACATCATCTATGAGATACAGAAACCCGCCCACCAACTTTCGTTTATGTCGCACAACTACTTCTTGATGTTGAACTTATTCGTCAGGGTACAATAAGGAATATATAATAACGTGCCACTCCATATTTGCAGTCTGGGGGTGCTGGCAGTGTCAGTGATTTCCTTCGTTGTGTAATGTCCAGTATGGGCGCTGTCTGATGACCGAAAGCCACACACAATTCCCTCAACTCGATGTTACACTCGTGTCTGGAGACATTGTGCACCACACTACATGAGAAGAAGAAGAGTTCCTGGTGTTTCGTGATTGCTCGTGGCTTTCTGCATGGGGAAAGCAGATAGCAGGTGTGGCGACATCTTATTCCATGCGGAACTCATTGCTCTCATCGTGTCTAAAATGTCGACTGCAGGTCCCTACAACGAAGCGTAGATTGCCTTTGTTCTATTTATAAATGAAATCTCGGCTTAAACTGCTAAAGGTAAATAAATCCCAATGAACCAATGGTGTCTCTCGCAAGATTTATGCTGATTTTTGAGTCAATCAGCTCCAATCTTGAACATACCTTACAGCAGATCGTAAATGACCACCCCCTTGGTAAAGAGACTAGGTCCCGAAGAAAAAGACGATTATGTGAGATTCAAATCACGCTCTTCCCCGTTGATACCGTCCGTCCCACGGATACACCAAACCAAGCTGACTCATAAGAGTTTTAGTTAGGTTTGTGACTAGATAAAAACTATCCTGACAAAACAGATGCAACTCATTTTGTCCAGCGCCCACTCACTAAAAGCGGTACAGTATAAAACACAAAAAATAAGGCACCACAGAGGAATTTTCCGAATGGGACGGAAATCGGTAGATATTCCGCACATGTGCAGAAAAACAAATGATCAAAATTTCAGAAGAAATGGTTGCTTTATTCAAGAGAAAGATCTTCTCAAATTCGGCAAGTCAATATCGCTTTGGTCCATCTGTGGCCATTATTCAGGCAGTTATTCGTCGTGGCACTGATTTGAGAATTGTTGGATGTCCTGCCGAGGGTAACGTACCAAATTCTGTCCGATTGGAGCTTTACACTGTCAAAATCTCTAGCTGGTTGGGGACATGGCCCATAATGCTCCGAACGTTGTCAGTTGGGCAGAGATCCGGCGACATTGCTGGCCAAGAGAGCGTTTGACGAGCAGGAAGACAAGCAGTAGAAACTCTCTCCCTGTGTGGGTGGAGATTATCTTGCTGAAATGTTGCTCAGGATGGCTTCCCACGAAGGACAAGAAAACTGGACGTGGAATATCGTGGAAGTACCGCCATGCTGTATGGTTGCCGCGGATGGCAACCAAAGGGATTCTGCTATGAAAAGAAATAGCACTCCAGGCCGTTATTCCTGGATGTCAGGCTGTATGAAGGGCGAGATTCAGGCTGTATTCCACCTCTGTATGGGCCTTTCCAGACACCTCTTCGGTCGGGAAACTCAATGACTGGAGTGCAATGGTCTGATGATAAGCGCAAACATGTCTGGAACCGCTCCAGACAGCGGTGGGATACTAACCTGACTGTCACCCGCCATTCGGCCCAACAACCAACAGCGATGGTCTGGAATGTCATCCTTCTCATAGCAGGCTCTCTTACAGCACAGCAGTATGTCGGAGATATTCTGCATCCCGTTTTGTTGCCCTTCATGGCAAACCGTCCTGGTCTTACATTTCAGCAAGATAATGGCCACCCGCACGTGGTAAGAGCTTCTATTACTTGTCTTTGTTTTTTTCAAACCCTTCCTAGGCCAGCAAGTTCGCCGGATCTCTCATAATCGGGAACGTTTGGAGAATTATGGGCATGGCCCTCCAACCAGCACGGGATTCTGACTACCCAACACGCCAGTTTAAGTTCGTACGACATCCTCCAGAAGGACACCCAACAAGTGTGTCAACCAATGCTAAGCCGAATAATTTCCAGAATGCAATTTTCACTCTGCAGTGGAGTGTGCAGTGATATGAAACTTCCTGGCAGATTAAAACTGTGTTTTTGTAATAATTTGTTAGCATTTACACGTACATCACGCCTACTAATTTCCACCCCGTTCGGATAATTCCTTGGGTTTTTTATTATTTCTTGTCTTAGAGTGCACAATACTTAAGGACTTCACAAAGTAAATTACACTTGTGGGGGGGGGGGGGGGGGGCTTTTGGGCGCTCAACATCGAGGTCATCAGCGAATTACACTTGTCATCCCGCTCTATGAATCCTGTGCAACAAGAGTGGTGTAATATCTGACGAGAGTACATGTTCCGGATTTCCTGCTGACACAGTTCTGTTGCGGTATGAATAACATGGACATCACAGAGTGAAACTGCAACTGCAGACGCACTCCAAAGTTGAAGTACGCGGAGGCAGTATGAGTCTTAACAACTAAGTTTCGTACACACACATCATAAAAAGTTTTGCATTACTCCAGTTCCCAGAACTCCTGAAGATAGACGGACGTGGATATTGTATCAGAGAGACAGTCCACTTGACTGTTCAGAGATGTCACTAAACCCGCCCAAAGAAGTAAACAACCTTGCATGAGCAGCACATATTTAGACGGAGGGAGTCCGACAGCCGATCAGTTCCAGCCGTGCCACCAGGAAGGAGGTACACAGCTCGTGTTGTCTGCAGTTCAACCAGGTGAATACCGCGGTTCGATCGCGTCCGCATTATTACATCGTGCCAGGAAGGGCTCTCAACAAGGGAAGTATTCTGGCGTCTCGTAGTGAAGCAAAACGATGTTGTTCGGACATGCAAGAGATACAAAGAGACATTAATGTCGATGACATGCTTTGCTCAGGCAGCCCAAGGGCTACAACTGCAGTGGACGACCCCTACCTACGGATTATGGCCCGGTTGAACCCTCACAGCAACGCCACCTTGTTGAACAATGCTTTTCGTGCAGCCACAGGACGTCGTGTTACGATTCAAACTGTGTGCAATAGGCTGCATGATGCCCAACTTCACTCCCGACGTGCAAGGCGAGACAATCTGGACCAACAGTGCCTTGATGAACTTGTGCATAGTATGCCACGACGAATACAGGTATACATCGATGCAAGGTGTCGTGCTACTGTGTATTAGAGGTACCGGTGTGTACAGCAATCTGGACGACCACCTCTGAAGATCTCGCTGTATGGTGGTACAACACGCAATGTCTGAGTTTCATGAGCAATAAAAAGGACGAAAATGATGTTTATGATGACCTCTATCCCAATTTTCTGTACAGGTCCCGGAACTCTCGGAACCGAGGTGATGCAAGACTTTTTCTGATGTGTGTAGATTCATTGCGAAATTCTGGTGGCGTTCGAACCAAATGCAGTGTCGTGTACAGTTACAGGGGATTGGTGCCAATAATTTTATAAAAGTCACCCAAATGTGGGCGACACTGTTCGGGAAGGTAGGCTGTCGATATTCGCCACAGACGAAATGTCCAGGCCGTCTTGCCGGTAAGCTGAAAGTACATCTGAGAGGAAAGAGTTACACAACGGTAGGGACGTTCTCACAGCTTCGTGACCAAGGAGCGGATTTCTATCGCTGAGGAACTGACCGACTGGTAGAACCTCCCGACTATTGTTTACAGGGACTTTGTATCAGTATCAACGTGAAGTGTAGTGCGGCATTAAATGAAAGTTACTTGCCCAGCCGTAATAATGCGTAACTTACTGCTTGAAGTCCGCTCTTAAGGGACATGCAATGACTTAGCACATGGTTTAGCCGTAATCTCAGGCTTTTCACTGATGGTCGCAGAAAATCACAAAGTTCGTCCCACAGGGACGCATGTACTTCACGCGTATACAGAGATTAGCTTGGGTGTAGGAACACCGCCATTGTACGTCCCAATCCAATCTGGCAAGAGGTCGCTTACACCGATGTGTTGCGGTAAACGTTGTTACACGCCAGTGACAGTGAGGAGTAGATCCGAAACTTCATGAGGGGATGCATTCTACTTGCCCATCGGACACGTTTCAGAAATGTGACGGCTGAGGATGTTCTCATATGGGGAGAGAGGGAAAGGTGGCGCAACACACTACTTGACAGAAAATTTAACTGTTCCACTGCGTAAAAATTCAGCTTTAATACTATATAGAGTTAATGGATAAAGAAATCTATAGTATGATAAACTACACTTTAATAGCATGGTAATGTTACAGTCTAGAAGACAACAGCTTCAGGTCGGAAACAACCAGGGTAAGGCACAGTACCGGGAGACTTCTTCCAAAATTCATCGATGATCGTAAACGAGTTGTTCAGGTAGATTAGAAACAGTCTCCAGTTCTGAATATCAAAGTTATGTGGCTAGTGTCTTTGGAGCGAATTAGCAATGGATGTATTAAGAACACCGTCGTTTGCCAGTTGCCGACACGTATCAAGACGCAGCAACGGGCATGGTTACGTAAAAATCTGTGTATCTCACGGGATAATGAATCGCCTCGCTACTTCTGACGTTTCTGACGCAGAGCCTCTTATTTGCTATCCACTCGAAGAGTACATAGTTCGAAACTGTAAGAGAAAGGAAGCTTCAAGACCATCGCGTTTTCCTAATCAGATAGCGAGGCTCAAATAGCCGCCAGATAACGCCAGCCCATGAGAAAGTGACTGAACCTGCCACCATATCTCATTGAAGAAGCTATAACGGCTATCGTACAGGTGCCCTGCACACAGCGGACGAATGTTGTTGGTGCAGACCTCTGTCCGAGGACTGGTTTGATTTGATGCAGCTCTCCACGCGAGTTTGTCCTGTACAAGCCTCTTCATTTCTGCGAAACAATTGTGTCCTACTACTGTCTGAACATGCTCACTGTACTTAGTGTCTCTCCCTGCCATTCCTCCACTCTTGTCCAGACTTCCTTCTTTATCACATTTAATGTTCGCCGACGCTTCTAGAAGTGCCGTATCAATATAAATCTTTCCTTTACTAAAGTTTTACCATAAAACTCTTCTTTTACAACTCGATTCAGTGCATCTTCAATAGTTTTCCTATCTGCGCGTCTACTCCTTTGCAGTGTTCTTAAACGCAATATTTCTAAAGCTCCTATTGTCTTCTTGCCTGTAATCGACATCATTCACGCTACATATCCACATAACACTGTACTCAGAACAAATACCGTCAGAAAATGTTTCCCAACAGATAAATTTATATTCCATGTTAACAAATTCCGCTACTTCAGAACCGCTTTCCTTGCTGTTGCCAGTGTGCTCTTCATATGCTCTTTGCATCTGCCGTCATAAGTTTTGTTGCCCAAATAACACAGTTCCTCAGCTGCTTTCAAAGTCTCTTTTTCTAAAGTAAGAGGGTCATTTCAAAAGTCAAGTTGAAATTCATGTCAGTTCTGAGCGAGACTTTAGGTATGACGGTCATATATGTGTTTGCCGGTTCCCGTGGCTTTGTCGTGAGTAATTCAGACTTATAATGGAAGCTGAAACCGAGTCGCGTCTGATTACACGTAATGACCAGCACTCATACATCAGAATCGAACCCCAGCGAGGAGAAAACACAATGGAAATTCACAACGCTTAGACAGAGGTGTGTGGGAATAGAATAGTGGAAGTAGCACAGTATCACGGTGGTCTGCTCGTCTCCATGAAGACAGGGTAAGCTCTGCGGACAATCCAAGAAGTGGAAGGCCATCAACTACAACAGACAACACCTCTCAGGTATTCATCAACAACATTTTGAGAGAAGATAAAAGAAGCTTGTAAGATGACTGTATATGAGGCAAGAATGTCACTTCAGTTTACAGAAAGGTAACTGAAAAAAATGACAACAGTTGTTGCCAGGTGGCTTCCACATAGTCTAAGTGAAGAACAGAAAGCAGGACGCAAAAGAACCTCTGAAGAATTGCTCAAACGTTATCGAACAGAAGGAGAACAGTTTCTGAAAAGGGTGGTTGTACTCGATGAAACCTAGATACGAGATTTCAGTCATCAGAAACGAAAAGTTTCGATCGTCTGAGCCCGAAATAATTCCACCACTAAAAATCTAAGGTGAAACAGATGATGATCTTTAGGTGCGACATTAATGAAGTTAGAGAAAGAGCTTCCCACGTACGTCTAAGAGGCGCGTACTACAAGCTGGTTCTTCAAAATACTTCACACCCGAAAATTCGTCAAACAAGTCCTCAGACTTGAAATGTTTGCAGATAGTGCCATCAGTTTGCACGATAATGCAACATTGCTTATTGGCCTATTAGTGAGAGAAACGCTCAACAAATTTGGACGGTAAATACGTCCCCACCCACCATACAATTCTGTAATGAACCCACCAGTCTTTGATTTGTTTTCCAATTTGAAGGAACAACAGCGTGAAAAACTTTTTTATTCAACTGATGAAACTTCCAGAGGGGTGACCCTAGTAAACAAGCAACTCAAAAATGAAAGTGCCCTACCCCGAATACAGAATTTGCCGAAACTTTGGGAAGGTGTCATAAGCAAGAATGGAAGGATTCTGAGGGTATTTTGAAAAACAAATAATTTTCTTCAGTTCTATGGTGTAGTAAGCAGAACTTCTTGTTGTACATTTATTTACGTTCATCCTATAAAGTGCAGAATGGCTATAACAAGAAACGCATTTCTGGAAAAGACAAATTTGTTGACATTTCTCTGTAAGTGTTTACAAGTCTTTTCTGAATGTATTTTAAGTGTAGTCTTCGACGGAGTCCACACAAGAAGAGACTAAAAGCTTTTCAAATGCGATGCTACAGAAAAATACTGAAGGTAAGAAATGTAGATCCCGTAACTAATGAGGAGATACTGGATAAAACCGGGGGAAGAAATTCCTGGCACGACTTAATTATAAAACGGGTTCTGTTGATGGGACACATCCTGAGCTATTAAGGAGTAGCCATAGGGTAATGGAAGGAAGAATGGAGGATAAAAACTGTAAATGGAGACCAAGACGTGAATAGAGTAAGCATATTAAAATCGATGTAGGTTGCGGTAGTAAAGCACAGTTGAAGAGGCTTGCACTGAATAAAATAGAATGAAGAGCTACATCAAGCCATTCTTCCCTATGAAGAAGACAATAACGACAAAAACCGTTCATCCTTTAACGCCTTTTAAAGATAACATCAATCCCATTCATTGAATCTCCAAATTCATTGCTATCTCTGCGTGGCGGGTTGCAGAACATTTTTCCACACAAGAGACTTATCATTAAGCGTTGCCCTCTCCCCCTTGCGACATACACTTTCGTTCACGTCAGTTTTGATTGTTAATTGTGTTACACACTGTACTGAAATGTTGTAGTTGCAGCGTCTCTGGCGCTCGTCTCGGCTTGGCGTAAGAAGGGACAGCTTGTGTCACCTGGATCTTAAACGGAATTACAGCGAATCTGCAAACCAGAAAGTTGTTGTATATTTTCCCTGAAATTTTATTCACTTTCTAATTTTCTCTGTAGTTTCCTGTACTGCATGTTCTTTGTTCAAATAGACTGTAATGACAGATAGGCTACAACCGTGCTCCATTTCATTCTCAACTGCTGTCTTGCTATCGCAACCTCGACTCTTAGAACTGTTGTCAGAAACGACGCAAAGGTAGCGATCATTAACAATATAAAAAAGTATCGGCATCAAGATGTTTTGTGGAATTTCTAAAGTAGCAGGAAAAACATCAGCAGAAATTACCCTGGCACAACAGCTGATATAATACTGCACAAAGGGCGTCCACACTATAGTATGTTGGGTGTGGAGTCATATGTGGGAGGACGGAGTATTTTTAATATCTAGGAAGACGAATGACGAGTTATTAGCAGCCACAAAATATTTCGAATTCTGACCCTTTTAGAAACGTTGGCAATACCGATATTTAAATTACTTTCTTGAAAGAAAAACACCTGACTACACTGCATTTCTTTCTTTTTTCCGAGAGCTAGGGTTGGGGATGACAACTCACGCCCTTGCCCCTGGGTATGGACATCCTTGAACTGCACCACAGCAACACAAGCCGTTAATCCTCACTACAGCTGCTCCCAGGGGACAGGATCAGCAAAAACTACCAGCAGAAAAATGCACCTATCAGACCACAAGAAAGGCAAATATGCCCCTGTTTGAAAGAATCTTTCTGAAAAGTGGGTTATCAGCTGCCTCATTTTACCTTCCTCAGCACCTTTAAAATTTTTCCCTTACATTTTGACATGCCAACATCTTCGAGCTCTTTTAACATGCAACTCACCTCTGTTTCCCACAAGCTGCTCTGACTGTCACTCACTCTCACTCAATAGCCAATCGCTGCAGTTCACTCTTACGGAATCACTCTCTCTTGCCCATTCAGACTCACTCACCGAGCCCAACGTATTGTCATGATCTCTTTGTGTCTTCCTAAGTATCACTGTCTCCTGTCTCACAGCCACAATCTCCTTCTTTCAGTCCTGCTTCTACAGTCTCCTTTCACTGTCAATATTACCCTCTTACTCTCTCTTACTGCTACTACCTTATTCGTTCCTTCCCGCTGCTGCTGTCTCTGCTCACCATTACAATCCCTCTCTTCCTCATTTTCATTGTCGTAGACTCTGTCTGTCAATGTCACTAGCTCTCTCCCACTTCCCCTTTCTCCATCTCTTCATTCCTCTTCAACTGGTACTCTCTATTTCACTCTTTTCCTAGAATTTTTCTGTCACTGGGAACTGCCATTGCGTCCTTCTCACACACGCGAAGACACACACTGCCATTACCTACATTGCTTTCTCTATGCTATGACTACTGTTTATTACCTTCCGATATTTATTATTTTCCTGCCTCTTTCTCACTGACACTGTCTCTTTCCCTCCAAGCATAAAAAAGCGAATATCTTCGCATTCCAAATTTTTGGCAAATTTTGAAAGGTGCAGAGAACGGTAGAAGGGGAAAGTTGAGACCCCACTTTTTAGTCAGAGATTTTTAAATAAATAGGAATACATTCGTCTGTTTAGTGCTCCAATAGGAGCATTTTTCCCCTGGTTCCCTTCCTTTCTTTGCCAAAACAGCGTATGTCACTCATATGAAAAGAACTTTATGGGTAATTAAAATGTTGATAGTTTATTTATGTGAAATTGAGATAAAGCAAAAATTAATTTTACACCTCATACCTGATTATAAGTGCACAAAAATTTTGTATGTGCTTCAGTACTACAACATGGAATTTCCAGAACCTTTATGATGATAACGGAAGCACTTTACAGCAGATTCCTCCGTCACTTAATAAACTGAATTTTCGCCTCTGACTGGATGTTGTGTGCATATTTTACGTGAACAAATAGGGTAACTTTGAACCCCTGTACCTCGAAAATGGATAAAAATGCCAAGAAAATATACGTTTAACATTGTGTCATTGTAAAGATCATGAACTTCCGTTAATGTGTTTCAAGGTACGTCCTAATGTTTCAGTAATGCTTATAGTGTTGAAATGCGACCCCATATGAGTCATGAACCTTGCTATTTAAAGAATGGCTTCCATGTCTCGTCGATACACATATCCATATTCTAGGTGCAACCACAATGGAGGGCTATCTGTTGAGAGGCCAGAGAAATGTGTGGTTCCTGAAGAGGGCAGCAGCTATTTCACTAGTTGCAGGATCAACAGTCTGGATGATTGACTGATGAGGCTTCTAATATCAACCAAAACAGTCTTGCTGTGATGGTACTGTGAATGCTGAAAGCAAGGGAAAACTACAGCCGCAATTTTCCCAAGGTCAAGAAGCTCTGCTGTGTGGTTAAATGATGATTGCATACTGTTGAGTAAAATATCCTGGAAGTAAAATAATCTCGCATTTGGATCTGCAGTCGCCGACTACTCAGGAGTATGTCATCTCAGGAGAATCAAAGCAGTTGTCCTACAGCCCGGAGGGAGAAATGTTAGCTCCCGTAATGGGGCAGGTAGGTCAGAAAATTTTAAAAATGAAATGTATAGGTTGAAGCTGTATATTGTGGGAATCAGTGTAGCTCAGTGGAACGAGGAACAGAGCTTCTGATCAGGTGAATACAGGATTATAAATACAGAGTCAAATACGGGTAATGCAGGAGCGGCTTTAACTGTGGCAGGCAAGCTGCTATGAGCTACTTAGGTAACACATTATCAAAGCCAAGATAGGCACTAGGACCACATGTACCACAGTAGTGCAAGTTTATAAGCCAGCTAGCTCCGCAGATGACGTTGACATTGAAGAATTGTATCATGAGATAAAAGAAGTTATTGAGATAATAGAAGAAGATGAGAATTTAAATGTAATGGGTACTGGAATTCGATAGTAGGAAAAGGAAGAGAATGAAAAATAGTAGACGTATATAGACTGGCGGAAGGGAATGAAAGATGACGCCACCTGGTAGAATTTTGAGCAGAGCATAAATTGAAACTTCCTGGCAGATTAAAACTGTGTGCCCGACCGAGACTCGAACTCTGGTCCCGAGTTCGAGTCTCGGTCGGGCACACAGTTTTAATCTGCCAGGAAGTTTCATATCAGCGCACACTCCGCTGCAGAGTGAAAAATCTCATTCTGGAGAGCATAAATTAATCATCAGTAACTCTTGCTTCAAGAATCATGAAAAAAAACTGTATATATGGAAGAGACCTGGAGATACTGGAAGGTCATTATGTAACGATAAGAGAGAGATTTCGGAACCATATTTTAAACTTAAGACATTTCTGAGGGTAAACTTTGACACTGACTACACTTTATTGGTCATGAGCTGTTCATTAAAACTGAATGAATTGCAAAAAAGGTGGAAAGTTAAGGAGCTGGAACCTGGATAAGTCGAAAGAACCAGAGATTGTTGAGAGTTTCAGAGGTAACATTAGGCAATGGTCGACAAGAGCAGGAGAAAGGAGTACAGTAGCAGACACATGGGTACCTTTGAGAGACGAAACAGTGAAAGCAGGAGAGGATCAAACAGGTGAAGAGACAAGGCTAGTAAAAAGCTTGAATAATACAGGAGATATGGACTTTAATTGATGGAAGGAGAAAATATAAAAATCTAGTAAATGAACCAGCCGAAAGGGAATACAAATGTCTAAGAATTGAGACTGATAGGAAGTGTAAAATGGCTAAGCAGGAATAGTTAGAGGACAAATGTAAGGGTTAGAAGCATGTTTTACTGGGGAATAGACAGCTACTGTCTACAGAAAAGTTAAAGCGGACTTTAGAGGACAGAGAATCGGTTGTATGAATATCAATAGCTCAGATGACACCAGTCGTAAGCAAAGAAGGGAAAGGTGAAAGGTGGAAGTGTATATAGACTGTCTATAGAATGGAAATGAGCATGTAGGAAGTGGATGTAGTTGAGGTTGAGACGGGAGATATGATACAACAAAAGAATCTGATATAGGACTGAAACACCTAAGTCGTAAAAAGGCCCTGGAGATAGGCGGCATTCAGTCAGAACGACTGATATACTTGGTGAAGTCAGCCATAACTCTTCCATCTGGTGCGTAAGATACATGAGAAAGGCAAAATATCCTCATACTTTGTAATAATTTCAATTCCAAGAACTAACAGTTTAATGAATCATGGTTGCGAAATAGTAACACGAATTCTTTGCGGAAATGGAGGAACGTGCGAGGCAATAGCAGCCCTTCGACTTATCTTAGAAGCTACGGTAAGAAGAAGCTAACGTACGTTTACAGCATTTATAGATGTAGAGAAAGGTTTTTACAATGTTGACAGGAATGCTCTCTTTAAAATTCTGAAGGTAGTAGGGACAAAACATAGGGAGCGAAATCTGTTTACAACTTGTAAAGAAAGCAGACAGCTGTTATATGAGTCGAGGGTCATTAAAGGGAAGCAATGGTTGAGAAGGGTGTGAGACAGGATTTTAGTCTGTCTCCGATGGTATTTAATCTATATACTGAGCAAACAGTAACAGAAAACACAGAAAAATTTCAAGTTGGAATTAAAGTTCAGGGAGAAGTAATAAAAAAGTTTCATGTACGCCGATGACATTGTAATCCTGTCAGGGACAACAAAGAAGTTGGAAGACCTGTTGAACGAAATGGACAGAGTGTTGAAAGGAGGATATAAGATGAATATCAAAAAAAGCTAAACAAATATAATGAAATGTAGCCGAATTAAACCGGGTGAGTCTGAAAGAATTAGATTAGGTAATGAGACACTTAAAATGCCGAATTATGTTACTTGTCGGCAGAACAACTAATGACGGCCAAAGTACAGAGGCTATAAGATGGTGCAAAAATGGTTCCAATGGCTCTGAGCACTATGGGACTTAGCATCTGAGGTCATCAGCCCCCTAGAACTTAGAACTACTTAAACCTAACTAATCTAAGGACATCACACACATCCATGCCCAAGGCAGAATTCAAATCTGCGACCGTAGTGGTCGCGCGGTTCCAGACTAGAACCGCTCGGCCACACTGGCCGGCTATAAAATGGTGACTGGCAATGCCTAGGAGAGGGTTTCTGAAAAAGAGAAATTTGTCAACTTCGGGTATAGATTTAAGAGTTAGAAATGCTTATGTGAAGGTACTTGACTGTGAGTGTAGCATGCATGTAACTGATGCATGGACGATAAACAGTTTAGACAGCAAGAGAACGTAAACTTCTGAAATGTGGACTGCAGACAGATGGTGAAGATTAGAGGGGTACATTACGTACCTAGTGAGGAGGTGCTGAATAGATCTGGGGAGAAAAGAAATTGGGGGCAGAACCTGTCTAGAAGAAGAGGTCCACTGATAAGACACATTCTGAGACGTCTAGGGATCATCAGTGTAGTGCTGGTAGGAAATGTGGGGGTTAAAAATTACAGATGAAGACCAAGAGCAGACTCAGATCGATGACAGTTGTCCCGAGATGAAGAGGCTAGAGGCTTGTACAGGATAGAGTAGCATGGAGAGCGGCCTCAACTCAGTTTTTCGACTGAACACCACAATGGCAACAACTCTATACGTATTAGCCACCTTGACTTGCAATTTTTGTTTATTAAACACTTCGGTGGTGACAGCAGAGATCTGTCAAAAACAGTAATAGTAAGAATATTTACAAGCCATCTCGGCGATTACGAGAATACCAACTTTGTATTGTAAGCAGAGCCAATTCGAGAAAATTTTTCCACACAAGTTAATTATCTTAACTTTGGGAGCCCCTGCTCCTTTATTTTTCCCTTGTACGATTTCAGCAGTGTTAGGTTTCGCTCCTAACAGTGATGTACACTGTGCACATATCTTGCGGATGGGCACCCCTTTTAGCCTGGCACCCCAAGCGGTCACTACTAATTGTGACTGGTTCCGTACAGAAACCTTACAGTTATGGTGCCTCTGGCGGCTCCCCTCACAGCGATTGTTTCTCTCTTTCGTATGCAAACTCACAAAATAGTAGGACTCCAGTGGAGCCTCGACATTGCAATCCATATCCACCTTTCCCGAAACTTTTCACAAATATCTGATGAGGTATTGTACACGCCCTAGTGAGATATGGTGCTACATAGCAACACGCTTGTCCATTTCTGTACGAGAGCGGCATTGCTCTCATGCCAATAACATCTCGTCCACCTGCCCCAAGTAAGTTCACACTACCAGCAACAATGCAACGATGTTTGGTAGCGTTTGTAACGGCCCCCTGCCTTAATACGATAAAATTCGGTTTTATGTTAGTAAATGAAATACCACATGCTTTAGGAGAATATAACTTCTCATCAAAACATTTCAAAGATGTTTGCAGGGTGGTCGTCACAATGCTGAATAATGCTGTTTCAAAATAAAGTTTATGGCTCTTCACTTTTGTTGTCTAGGGTACTATATATTTATAAGAGGTCCGGATTTTTTTAAAAAAGTAAGGCCGGAGACATCTAGTAGTTTTATAAAAGTCATCACACGTTTTTATTCCTCTTTAAAATACACACATAAAGTTTATATGGCGTCTCTGACAAAACAGTTACATCTTGTGGATGAACCTCTTTGGTTCTGCGATCCACACATGTTTACATACAATGGAATTAGCCCGCACTAAAAACACTGACCAACGTGACTTTCACAACTACACTGAGCCAACTGCCTGCCGGTCTTTGACAGTGCTCGTATTTATAACCTTCCAAAGAGATCAACAAATTATCTCTTTTTTTAGAGTGAATTAAATTGTTATTAAATGAATTATTTACATGAAAGAGTTACAAATGATTCTGGTGTTCAGTTGTTTATGTTAAAACCATAAATGGTGCATTTTACAAATAATTACAAGTGTCAACCAAGTGAAATAGCTGGATTACAAAGTGTTGAGTATGACCTTTCTCATTTGCATAATATTGGGGTCAAAAAGTGTAAATCTGTAAATTACGTGAGTATACAGTACAAAAGTATTATTAAACTTATTTGTTTTTCATACTAAGTGTAGTGAATAATCAGGTTTTCCTGGCCAAATTTTATAACAAGCAATTTCGTAGTCACATATGTTTACACTTTGAATAATCCTTTGCGAGCAAAACATAACAGTTCCTAATCAAATATTCGTATTAAAACAGTTTAAATAAATGTACCTAGCTTTTGCAATCTCTTTTGGTTCGAAATATTATATATTAATGACACTGAAAAACATTGCATCATAATTGCACCCATACGAAATTTAACTAATTTAAGTTTAATTTACTGAAAAATCGTAATTTATCCCCAGTATCCAATACATCCATAATTCTTTTCCCTCCTATCGGGATCATTACAAGTTAAAGCGAGAGTAAGCTACTTTTGTATCCCTCAGCAATGCACAAATTATATTGCGAACGCTTCATCAAAGACACAACCTACGAGTGGGCGAGTCTGAATTATAGTGCTGTCTGTACTGAGTTCATACAGATATCCTTGTGATCAGTTTCACTTCTACTTGTGGTGTGACATGTGTGGTCCAAATAACATCCTGAAGAACGACAAACGGCTGTACGAATTGTTCTTTATTCTTTACCGGTTTGGGCCGCAGCGACCATCGTCACAATATATCACATGGCTAAGCGTTTTATCTTTACATAATCTGAATATCCTCAAAGCTACAACATGCTTATATGACTATACTTGGCACACAATGACTCTAAATAACATAAAACTAGACTGACTATAGATGACAATAGAATATGAAAGAAAATAGCATAGGGACTGATCATAGTTCAGGTGTTGTCCTCCCAAATAATAACGGTGAATCAGAATCAGCTAGAACTGTGGCAAACCAACGATGTCATAGCTCCCCCCTGCACCTCGTCAAGCAGCACTTACCTGCAGCGACCATACCTAGCTAACTCTAAACTAGTCATCCTCAGGTATCACTTCCGGCCCTGACACGATACACTACCGCCACACGAGCAGAGGAAACTGAGAGGTGAATTCTGGGCAGCTATGGAAGTCGAGCCCGCCACCAGTGACCAAGGCGGCGAGTTCCGTGTTTCAGGACCAAGCTAACATCACACCCACTCCTTACAACCAAGGATCCGTAGGTGAGTATACATTTGGCAGTTTCTCCTATGCAACATCACACTCTGTAACAGACCCGTGGTGGGGGAGCATTGTTTCAGTCTTTTCGCATGGCGTAGCTGCTCTCCTATCTGGCCTTTGTGGGTTTTGTCGACAAATGAGCGAGACAGGAGTTTGTCGAAGGTGTGGATACCTGCAGAACGACGGACGGATTTCAGGAAGCCTCTTTATTGTTACATCAAGTTCGAGCGGATACAGGCGTGCACTGTAGTCCAGTAGACACAGACTGGAATAGATCCGTGGCGTCTGTGCATTGGAGGCAGTCGTCACTGAAGGCCACGAGCACTGTTGAGCAAGTTCTGAGTGGCGTCGGCGGCAGCAGCAGCGTCCATCAGAAGCTAGCGCAGCATTGCACGAATGTGTGGCGGAAGAACAGACGCAACATATTCATATAATCTGATAAGCTTTGCTGGGTTTTGAATCCACCTTCTTCACTGCGCATGCACAATTACGTCCGACCTCCTGTGGGGATCTCAGACAGCGAGTACGGAGGAATTGGACAGGTGGGGATCGATGGGAGTGCGGATCGGTGGTGAGGAGAACCGAGATGGTCCGTGCAGTTGCGGTAACACTGTGTCCCGTATGGCGCCGTGGTTACCGCACCTGCCTAATAAGCAGGACATGCCAGGTTCGAATCTCGGTCCGGTACACATTTACACATTTTCACTCGTCGCCGCCGTCTCCGCGTAATGTCCCAATGCAGCTGACAGCAGTGATCTCCTCCCATTCCTTTCCTTTCTTCCCCTCTCCACCTTCAGCTTACATGTAACATAGCATTCTTGCAGTCCTACTGCATCAGGCAGAAATCTGGTGTAGGCTCGCTGCATTCCAAGTGTAGCCCAACGACGTCGAACGTAATACCCTGAGAAGCGCGGCCTGCAGCTGGGTAGAGGGAGCTGTCTGACGCGACATACAGGTCTGCTACATTCTATCGCCTAACTCTTTGCTGCTGCTACGCTATCGAGACCGTCTGCCAAAATGTTGTGTCTACGTGTCGTTACGGAGCTGCACTTGGACTTTGTTTGGTGACTGGCATATATTGCCCAGTTCTTCATATCTCCTCAGACTCCTGTGAGTTTTTTTGTTCATTTTGCTGCTACCAGCGTTGAGATAGCTGAACCGCAGTGAAACTACGTATGTAAACATATACCTGGCTATTCTGTAGTCACGTTGGACTGAAAGTGCTGTCTGTTGTCAGGTGGAGCAGGCTGAATGGCCCCGTGAAGCTTGGCAGGCTATGGAAACCCAAGCTGGCCTTCCTTATTCACAGTGGTTCAGTACACATGCACTCTCGTGTCTCCGTCGCGACAGGCTGAGCTGCTTTAATGGTTGCGACGGAAGTAAGGGCCAGCAAGCTGGAAGCAGAATTTGAACACCTGTGACTGCAACAGTCTTCACTATGAAATCGCCTAGTTAATACCAACCTATTTGTAGCTTCATCTTTTTGATAAAGTAGGGTTCAAATTTCACTCAAGACATAGATAAGGTAAGGTAAATTTCCTCCGAGTCACCTTCTGTGGAGGGGCATGTGGCTAGCGCACTGCTCTCCCAGTGGTCGTCAGGTCTAAAATTAAAGAAACAAACTCCTATTTTGGCGCCTATGTCCAATACACAATATAATCATACAAACTGACAACAGATGTCCGTACGATCGTGTTCTGCACGAAAGGTGGCATTCCGTTCAACGGACAACCACGCCAACGTTAACGTCAGGGCACCTATCAAACGGGTTGTGTTTGCCGGGTAGCCCTGCATCTACAATAGCTGCGTGCGCAGTCACATAAGGTGCAGTATGGCACAGAGGAGACGCCTATCAGATTCTCTGATGTGTAGGGCTATAGAAGGAACGGAAGCCGCGCTAGGAAATGCTCGACAGCCATGCACACGTCCTCTGTTAAACCAGGCCCATGCGGCAACAAGCCGCCGACACGAAACACTCTCCGAGAAACTTAGCAAGAGCTGTTGAGGAAAATAACTGTTTAACTGGACTTAACTACAGGTAAAGTTATAGTTTAACCATGATAGCACGAATAGAGCGCTTCGAGTAACTTGATACGCCCTAAGAAATAAGCTTCACTAACAGAGAACTGCAGAAAGGAGGCTGTAATTTCTTCCAGGAAGGAATATAATAATCAATTCACGAGGGTCTTATCATTAGGAGGAGCTCACAACATGCTTAAAAGGGCTGGATAATAGTGATATCAGAGAGCCCACCAGCTTCTAAAACATCGTCAAAACAAATATTAAAACTTAGAAACAGCTGGTTCTCTTGTATAAGAATTTTAAACAAACACATTAAAAAAAACTATGTGAGACGTTAACATTAACAATGGCAAATTTTTTGAGACAAGTTACTTCATATCACACAGAGCAGACAGGACAGTACACTAGTCCTAGACTCACAAAGCCAAATAATAAGGCGTGCATGACGACTCACAGAAGACAAACACGAACATCTGTTTAAACAGCTCGCGAAGCGGAAAATCGGTACACACAGCTGAACAACTTGTCGCGCACAACGTATGCGGAGCGAAAGGGATGACTACTTGATCAGTAGCGTAGTAAATTTCTATTAGTCGGCGGAGATTGATGTGTTGTTGTTGGTCCTCAGTTTGGTCATCGCCTGGGAGAAGCTTTTGAAGAAGGTATTCTGCACAGCTTCTCCAGCCTCGCCTTGCGGAGCCGTCTGGACGTTCTCAGTGTCGAGAGTACAAGTGGTGTTTTGATTGTGTCAGTCTGCAGTTTGTACGGTTATCCCAATATATTATTTTCCAACTGAGTCCGCGCAAAATTGTCCCAGTAGTCCCGTCTTGTATTGTTAAGTTCAGTTTTATACCTGTCTTCAGCGTCCCAATAGATTTAGAGTCTAATTTCCCATTCTCTTGCCGATTTTTCACCTTTGATAGTGTCGTATTTTGTCTCCTGAGTCTTTCCAGAATCTGGTCAATGATGTGGACCTGTTTGCGTCCTTCGTTTGCTACTGGTATGGCAGCCGACTGGGCTTTTTGTAATATATGTGTCAGTGTGGTAACTATGAAATCAATGCTACGGTGTTTGGTGTAGAGGTATCAGTTACTGTTTTCCTCTCTCAGACTTTTCACGTTTGCTTTGTGTAGCAGCAACCATGGGTGCTGTATTGTGCGTGTGTTTGTGTCAGTAGTGGTTGCTGTGTGACTATGTGTGACTTTGTCTAGGACATGCCTGTTTGGAATGTGGGTCACTGATTTTTTATTTGCGGGAGTAATGTCAGTGTTATTGGATCCACCTGCATATCCACAGAAGGTCGGTGGCTGTGCTGCTTTATTCAATACGAAAGGTTAAATTCGTTTATTGTGTCTACAACGTCCTGCCCTCTGGCGTCCATTCTGTCGGCATGCCAGGGACTCGAGCGTGGATTGATAGTTTGTATCAGTAAGCGGCTACCTCGGGCGAAATGTGTTATCTCCCTTGTTTTATTTGTGAAAGGTTCTGTTTCGAGTGAGTACTGAACATACATGGAAGAGATTATCCAGTGTTCCCTGTCTGTTGTAATTTCTATTGTTACGGAGTGTTCCGTGTTGAGCTGTGTAATTTGTGCGACTGTTATCTATGTCTTTACCACCAAGATTGCTGCCTTTGGATCTGTGGAACCTGTGATTAAAGTGTATTGCCTCGGGATGCCAGGTATTTTCCCATTGCGCATGTATGGTTCCTGTACGCAAATTAGGTGAGCTTCTTCGTCCTCTAGTAGTTCAATTAGCCCTGTCCCCATTAAGGCACTTCTCATGCAGTTTGGTTGGATAAGTTTCAAGTTGTTGGTGTATATTTTGTGTAGACGTAGCTTTTTGTCCTGTCCCTTTTTAGGGTCATAGCTGTATGTGTATCTTCATCTACTTTTCTTTGAGTCGGGTATTTCTCCCTGCTTGTGAGTGTATTTGTACCTGCTTACTATAATGGCTATGTTCGCCTTTCGTTCTTGTGTCAGGTTTGTTTTTCTGTTTGGTGTGTTTGATATCTTGTTGTCTTCATTATACCATTTGTGTTTACTTTGATTGTTGATGTATCTTGTGTGGTGTTTTGGTCGTTTTCTGTTTTTAATGTATCTGGGCTATGTATGCTTCCTCCGTATATAAAACGTATTGGTTTTATTCCGTTTTCACATTTTGTCGTGTCATATTCTTTTTTGTTTTCTACATTTTCGGATTTTGTGCTAGTGACATGTGTATTCCTTTGACTCATTTGATCTTTCTCGTTGTTATGCGCATGTGTTGCGTGTGTACTATTACGGCCTCGTATGTCATTCTGTCTGTGAGTCGGATGCGTATTATTTTTGTCTTGTCTCCCTATGTTGCGTAGATTGCTATGTGTTACTTCATTTACACTGATATTTTGGAAATTTGTGGTAAGGTCTTACGGGACCAAACTACTGAGGTCATCGGTCCCTAAGCTTAAGCACTAATTAATCTAATTTAAACTAACTTACGCTAAGAACAACACACACACCCATGCCGGAGGGAGGAATCTAACCTCCGACGGGGGGAGCTGCGCGGACCGTGCAAGACGCCCTAGACCGCGTGGCTATCCCGCGCGGCTCCTTATACTGATATAATGTACTTCTAGTTCCTCAGTTCTTAACAGTGTTGCATATTGAAATTTTGCCCACTGACGGAGTTCATGCTTGACGTGCCTCCCTACGTAATAGTTCATTGCTCCTTGTGTGCATGCATCGTCAATGTAATCTGTAATGCCAAAATATTTTTCTTCTACGATGGTATTCATAAGGAAAAGTGAGTCTTCATTGTGTTCAGAGTTCTTGATAGCCATAAGCTACTGCGCTCCTCCACGCTCTTCTTTTTGTGGAGGGTGACTCATATTTCCTCCCACAGCTGTTCTGGACTGTCTCAGCGGGGTGGGATGCAGCTCCGCCCGTTTCGTTTTCTGTTATATAATTAAACATTTTATAGTGAGCCATAGTCGGTTCTCTCTATTTCTCTCGTAAATTTGCTTGTATGTAGGGCAATTTGGTCCCCCAGCTTTATTGCATGTTCTGTTGCGGTGTTTGCACGGTATACAGCCTACAGTGATATCTTCTGTGCAGTCAGCCTTATTGTGGCCAGGCTTTGCACATTTAGCTCACACGTGCTCTTTGTCACGCCGTTTTTTTGGGTGACCGTATCCATAAGAGTTAAAGCATTTCTGAACCACCACAAACTCTTTAATACTAAGTGATTCAAACTGGATGTAGACCCAGTCTCTTTGCAATAACTGCTGGCGAAGTCTTGGGCTGACTTCAATAACGTTATCTACCGTTCGTTTTCTCCTTGGACCAGTTTTGAACTCGATTGTTACCTTTTCTGTGAATTGTTCCTCAGACATGTGGTTGCTAAGATAAGCCGGCCGTGGTGGCCGAGCGGTTCTAGGCGCTACAGTCTGGAACCCCGCGACCGCTACGGTCATCATCTGACAAGGTTGTAGGAACGTTATACACTGCCAAGAGTGGCCGCAATTTGGGCAGTTTTTTACACCTTACGTCTTTTAGGTTTTCCGTATTTTCCATAACTTTTCTTGTGTCTTCCGGAGTTCCTGTTTCCAAAATTGCTGTATTGTCGTTGTGATTGATTTGACCTTAATTTTGTCCTGGGTCTTACGGTAGCGTTCTCGCTTCCCGAGCATGGGGTCCCGGGTTCGATGCCCGGCGGGGTCATGGATTTTTCCTGCCTCGAGACGACTGGGTGTTGTTGTGTCTTCTTCATCATCATCATCCATCCCCATTACGGTCGGAGGAAAGCAATGGCAAACCACCTCCACTAGGACCTTGCCTAGTACGGCGATGGAGGTCTCCCGCATCGTCCCCTACGCTCCTCGGGGTATGGGACCTCATCATCAATTGTGCCTCTAATTGTTTTTGCATTTAGGTTGCTTTCAGATTTGAAGAACAGTACGCTGGTTTGTTTTGCTTTAGTCCATAGAATGCGTTCCTCTACCTTGCTTTTTGGTTTTCCTGCATTGTCTGTTGCAGCGACTGCCGCAGATGACAGAGCAGGAGGTTTGGTTTCTGTAAGCAATTTATGATTTTCAGTTTTTAGTTCTGCTATTTCGGCGTCCAGGCGCTGTATGCGATCTAGTGCTCGCAGTTCTTCATTCTTTCCATAAAGTTTCGCCTGTCCTAGAGCCAAGACCTATTCTCTTGTCTTTAAGTGTTATCTGTAACTTTTTCAGTATCTCGTCTACAGCCTCTGTCCTTCGCGTCTCCATGGTTCTCCGTTTAGGTGTAAGATCCCCCCAAGAGCGTCTTAGTGGCATTCCTTGTGTTAGTCTGCCTGTCCTGGTATTATCCAGACTGCTCCTGCGGCGTCCAGTGGGGGTAATATTCATATCGGTGAGGTTCCCGGCTGCACAGTACACATCGCTTCTAGAGATCGCGTTGTTTACGCACACAAGTAGCTGTTGGTCGTTTTGGAACCTGGTGCACACGTCCTAAGTATTTCACAAAGTGAGATTTTAGAAGCTCGCTCCAGGTTTCTGATGTTAAAGGTTTGTTAGTACACTTTGGTAATAGCTACATTGCTTAAAACAGCTTCCATGTAATTCTTCATGCTTTCCCGGCGATCTCTTGACATCTTGGATATTCGGGAATCCAGCGGGATGTTCGCGTCGTTCTCGCACGATATTTCAACATCGTGCCTCGCTGTCTTCTTCAGGTGCTACCTGAGACAGACAGGTAGCACCTGAAGAAGACAGCGAGGCACGCTGTTGAAATATCGTGCGAGAACGACGCGAACATCCGGCTGGATTCCCGAATATCCAAGGTGTCAGCTTCCATGTAGTTACAAATTACCACGGCGTCAGTGTTCCTCGCAGTCACGAAAAGACAGTCTATTTCTAGTTTGTTTGGCTGTAGCGTAAAAGCAGATTGCACAGGGCAAAAACTAGTCACACGCCGGCTGAATGACGCTTCGCGGCCTACTTCGCTTGTTATTTCTCATATGCACGTGCCGACGCCGTTACTGCTGACGCGTCTGCTGTTTCCGCACTCGCCGACGTCACACGCCGTCTACGCCGCACAGCCGGCGGTGTCATTTGATACGCCAGTGCTGCTGCTGCTGATGTAGGTTCGTTGACGTTTCACAGTCCGAAGCGACGCGCCACGCCACGACCCGGGCCGCGGTGAACGACTGTTACGTGTAGGCGAAATTCACGAATACTGGAATGAGATTTTCACTCTGCAGCGGAGTGTGCGCTGATATGAAACTTCCTGGCAGATTAAAACTGTGTGCCCGACCGAGACTCGAACTCGGGAGCCTTTGCCTTTCGCGGGCAAGTGCTCTACCAACTGAGCTACCGAAGCACGACTCACGTCCGGTACTCACAGCTTTACTTCTGCCAGTACCTCGTCTCCTACCTTCCAAACTTTACAGAAGCTCTCCTGCGAAACTTGCAGAACTAGCACTCCTGAAAGAAAGGATATTGCGGAGACATGGCTTAGCCACAGCCTGGGGGATGTTTCCAGAATGAGATTTTCACTCTGCAGCGGAGTGTGCGCTGATATGAAACTTCCTGGCAGATTAAAACTGTGTGCCCGACCGAGACTCGAACTCGGGATCTTTGCCTTTCGCGGGCAAGTGCTCTACCAACTGAGCTACCGAAGCACGACTCACGTCCGGTACTCACAGCTTTACTTCTGCCAGTTCGAGTCTCGGTCGGGCACACAGTTTTAATCTGCCAGGAAGTTTCATATTCACGAATACTGTTTACAAGTCTTTTGTGACCACAGCTTTATCCGTACTGGTCGCACTCACTCACAGTGGTACTGATGGCATTACTTACACTTGCTAGCCGAACGCGAACGTTATTGAACCCGTTTTCCACCGTAAATGTGCAGCACAATTCGAGCGGACATTACCCCACTAACGACACGGCGGCCAGTCGAGTGTTTAGTCTGCTTTGATATCTCGCTTCTGTGGATTTTGAGAAAGCTTTCGATAATGTGGATAGACAATTTCTATGGAACACCATGGCTGAACGAGGTTATCCATCTCACCTCATAAATGCTATTAAACATCTATACACAAACACCTAAATTGTTATAGTTGATGATGATGATGATGATGTTTGGTGTGTGGGGCGCTCAACAGCGCGGTTATCAGCGCCCGTACAATTTCCCAACCTTTGTTCAGTCCAATTTCGCCACTTTCCTGGATGATGATGAAAATGATGAGGACAACACAAACACCCAGTCATCTCGAGGCAGGTGAAAATCCCTGACCCCGCCGGGAATCGAACCCGGGACCCCGTGCTCGGGAAGCGAGAACGCTACCGCGAGACCACGAGCGGCGGACAATTGTTATAGTTATGGGAAAACATAACAAGAAAGACAACGAACACTAGCAAAGGAGTACAAAAGGATGCTGTATATCTCCAACTTTCTTCAATACATACACAGGGTGGTCCATTCATAGTAACCGTGCCAAATATCTCACGAAATAAGCGTCAAACGAAAAAACTACAAAGAACGAAACTTATCTAGCTTGAAGGGGGAAACCAGATGGCGCTGCCATAGGTCAAACGGATATCACGGCGATTTTTAAAATAGGAACCCCCATTTTTATTGCATATTCGTATAGTACGCAAAGAAACAAGAATGTTTTAGTTGGACCACTTCTTTCGCTTTGTGATATAAGGCGCTGTAATAGTCACAAACATATGGCTCACAATTTTAGACGAACAGTTGGTAACAGGTACGGTTTTTAAAATAAAATACAGAACGTAGGTACGTTTGAACATTTTATTCCGGTTGTTCCAATGTGATACATGTATCTTTCTGAACTTATCATTTCTGACAACGCATGCTGTTACAGCGTGATTACCTGCAAATACCACATTAATCCAATAAAAGCTCAAAATGATGTCCGTCAACCTCAATGCAAGTGGCAATACGTGTAATGACATCCCTCTCAACAGCGAGTACTTCGCCTTCCGTAATGTTCGCACACGCATTGACAAAGCGCTGACGCATGTTGTCACGCGTTGTTGGTGGATCACGATAGCAAATATCCTTAAACTTTCCCCACAAAAAGAAATCCGGGGGCGTCAGATCCGTGAAAGGGCGGGCCATGATATGGTGCTTCGACGACCAATCCACATGTCATGAAATATGCTATTCAATACCGGTTCAACCGCACCCGAGCTATGTGCCGGACATCCATCATGTTGGAAGCACATCGCCATTCTGTCATGCAGTAAACATCTTGTAGTAACATCGGTAGAACATTACGTAGTAAATCAGCATACATTAATCCATTTAGATTACCATCGATAAAATGGGGGCCAATTATCCTTCCTCCCATAATGCCACACCATACATTAACCCGCCAAGGTCGCTGTTGTTCCACTTGTCGCAGCCATCGTCGATTTTTTGTTGCCCAATAGTGCGTATTATGACGGTTTACGTTACCGCTGTTGGTGAATGACGCTTCGTCGCTAAATACGAGGTCCATTCAAGTTCTAAGGCCTCCGATTTTTTTTCTAATTAACTACTCACCCGAAATCGATGAAACTGGCGTTACTTCTCGACGTAATCGCCCTGCAGACGTACACATTTTTCACAACGCTGACGCCATGATTCCATGGCAGCGGTGAAGGCTTCTTTAGGAGTCTGTTTTGACCACTGGAAAATCGCTGAGGCATTAGCAGCACGGCTGGTGAATGTGCGGCCACGGAGAGTGTCTTTCATTGTTGGAAAAAGCCAAAAGTCACTAGGAGCCAGGTCACGTGAGTAGGGAGCATGAGGAATCACTTCAAAGTTGTTATCACGAAGAAACTGTTGCGTAACGTTAGCACGATGTGCGAGTGCGTTGTCTTGGTGAAACAGCACGCGCGCAGCCCTTCCCGGACGTTTTTGTTGCAGTGCAGGAAGGAACCTGTTCTTTAAAACATTTTCGTAGGATGCACCTGTTACCGTAGTGCCCTTTGGAACGCAATGGGTAAGAATTACGGCCTCGCTGTCCCAGAACATGGACACCATCATTTTTTCAGCACTGGCGGTTACTCGAATTTTTTTTTTGGTGGCGGTGAATCTGTGTGCTTCCATTGAGCTGACTGGCGCTTTGTTTCTGGATTGAAAAATGGCATCCACGTCTCATCCATTGTCACAACCGACGAAAAGAAAGTCCCATTTATGCTGTCGTTGCACGTCAACATTGCTTGGCAACATGCCACACGGGCAGCCATGTGGTCATCCGTCAGCATTTGTGGCACCCACCTGGATGACACTTTTCGCATTTTCAGGTCGTCTTGCAGGATTGTGTGCACAGAACCCACAGAAATGCCAACTCTGGAGGCGATCTGTTCAACAGTCATTCGGCGATCCCCCAAAACAAATCTCTCCACTTTCTCGATCATGTCGTCAGACCGGCTTGTGCGAGCCCGAGGTTGTTTCGGTTTGTTGTCTCACGATGTTCTGCCTTCATTAAACTGTCGCACCTACGAACGCACTTTCGACACATCCATAACTCCATCACCACATGTCTCCTTCAACTGTCGATGAATTTCAATTGGATTCACACCACGCAAATTCGGAAAACGAATGATTGCACGCTGTTCAAGTAAGGAAAACGTCGTCATTTTAAGTATTTAAAACAGTTCTCATTCTCGCCGCTGGCGGTAAAATTCCATCTGCCGTACGGTGCTGCCATCTCTGGGACGTATTGACAATGAACGCGGCCTCATTTTAAAACAATGCGCATGTTTCTATCTCTTTCCAGTCGGGAGAAAAAAAATCGGAGGCCTTAGAACTTGAATGCACCTCGTAGATCGCGGGCAGAAAATCTGTCATCGTCCCGTAATTTCTCTTGTGCTCAGTGGCAGAACTGTACGTGACGTTCAAAGTCGTCACCATGCAATTCCTGGTGAATAGAAATATGAAACGGGTGCAATAGATGTTGATGTAGCATTCTCAACACCGACGTTTTTGAGATTTTCGATTTTCGCTCAATTTGTCTGCTACTCATGTGCGGATTAGCCGCGACAGCAGCTAAAACACCTATTTGTTCATCATCATTTGTTGCAGGTCGTGGATGACGTTTCACGTGTGGCTGAACACTTCCTGTTTCCTTAAATAACGTAACCATCCGGCGAACTGTCCGGACACTTGGATGATATCGTCCAGGATACCGAGCAGCATACATAGCACACGCCCGTTTGGCATTTTGATCACAATAGCCATACATCAAGAGGATATCGACCCTTTCCGCAATTGGTAACTGCTCCATTTTAAGACGGGTAATGTATCACGAAGCAAATACCGTCCACACTGGCGGAATGTTACGTGATACCACGTACTTATACGTTTGTGACTATAACAGCGCCATCTATCACAAAGCGAAAAAAGTGGTCCAACTAAAACATTCATATTTCTTTACGTACTACACGAATATGTAATAAAAATGGGGGTTCCTATTTTTAAAAAATGAAGATGACCTTCAGATGGGAGTCTATAAGTTGCAGCAGATAACCTCAAATTACAACTTAACGTCGTCGGTAGATAAAACGAAACTGATGGCCTTTCTGGGAAGACAGCCGGTAAGATCTAAAATAGTCTTGAATAATAAAATCTTGGAACAAGTGAAACATTTCAAATATAACCATGACATGGACCAAAAATGAAATAAATTTATTTCCACATAAGAAACCATCGCCAAAAGTTTGCAGAATAAAAGCAGGAAACAAACCAGATGAAGTTTTTTAAAAAATAGCAGTACCAGCCCTTATAGAAGCGAAGCATGGGCATCAACAAGGCGCTAAGAAAATCGAACATAGGCTCAAGAAATGAGATTTCTAGGAAGAGTGGAAGGATGTACACGGAAGATCGAAAAAGAAATGAAGATGTAAGGAAAGATTTCGGAATATGTAACCCCAAAGAGAAAATAAAGGAAAAAAAGGAGAAAATGAAAGGAACAAGTAGACCGTATGGTTGGAGAAAAGTTCCAAGTAAAAACTCTAGATTATAAATGCACTGGAAGAAGAAATCAGGAATACCGTGCAAGAGACGAATACTATAACAGGCAATTCGCTTAATATATGATGTGAAGAAGAATAGTAAACTTGATAGTTACACTGGTGTGCGGCTTACACTTTCTTGCGACACTTCGAGTAGTCGCAACTATGACGACATCCCTTCGTCACCATGATATCAAGTTGCTACGTTCATAACGTCGCCATACGTTTCGTGTTTGCTGTGGAACAACCAGTAATTCTACCTCGCTGGAATTCTGTCTGGCTATTGACCCGTTTTGCTCTTCCTCTGGCGTTGCCAGGGAAGAACTCTGAAATTTTTCTGGCTCCTTTAAGTATATCATTCTGTTGTTCAACACCTTCTTTTTCGTCGCCTTCAGTTCTTATAATTTCATGGTTTCTGAACACGCTATACATAACTTTCCACTCACTGTATTTCTTCCATGCTACCTTCAGACTTTCAAAGAGTCCATTCTTTTCAACTTTCGTAAAAACTTTCTCGAAATCAATAAATCATACAAAGGTAAATTTGCCTTTCTTGTGAGTATTTTCTAAGATTGTTGTAGGCTCAGTTACACTTTACTGCATTTTCTTGCGAAATACAAAGTGTTTTTCCCAGATGTTGTCTTTTAATCGATTGGCCAATCTTTGTTAATAATTCGTGCGTATTTTTTGCACGCACCACTTGTTGTACTGATGGTTCGGTAATATTGAACCTGTCACCTTCCACCTCCTTTGGAATTGGAATTGTTAAATTTTTCTTAGAGTCTGAAGGTCTTTTGGCTGTCTAGAGGAATAGCTTTGGCATGGGGAGTTCTGTCGAGGACCTCAATAATTCTGAGGGAAAATTGTCTACTCCATAGGCTTTATTCTGATCTAGCTCTTCTCGTATCATATTTCCTCTCCCTTCTTCATATATTTCTAATTCTCTTTGCATAATATTGTCATAAAGTTTGTTTCCCTTGTATAGCCCTCCTACACAGGGTGTTCGATTTAACTTGGGACAACTAAATATCCCAAAAACGACTCATCGTACGAAAAAAATGTTCTAGGTGAAAAATTAACATTAGGGAGACAGCTGCCTGTGTTACAACTGGCCAACTCCTTACCACCCCTCCTTCTTGGGCATGGCCATCTTTGTATTTTCTAAAGGTAATTCTCCATATTCAGACTCTGCGCCGAAATACCTAAGGGTTACTCAAACCATAGTGTTCCATTCTTGGTAGAGGGTGTTGCCCATATATATCAAGTGTGCCTATTTTGCAATTAATAACCGATGCATTTCATTCTGAATTTCACTTACGGTGTAAATTTAAACCCATGTATTTAAGCATTTACTGTGAATTACAATTATGGTGAGAGGCAACGGGGCTCGCAGATAATAAGTATCCCGAAGGGAACAGAGCACTATTGGATCCATATCTTTGTTCCTGAATCACGCTAAACGTGGTTTACAACCAGAGATAGAAATGGCTGACAGTATTGTACTGTAAAATCAAATTTGCAACACTAAAGTAAATTTCAAACATAGATATCAACCGTTAGAACACAAAGTTGTAAATAAATGAAATGTAGAATCAAACACTTCGGTTCTTAATTGCAATAAAAGGTACAGTTGCTATTTGCCGATTACAGTGCCATCTGCCACGAATAGAAAACAATGGTTTGAGTGAACCATACGTATTTTTTGACGTAGAATTAGAATATGTAATATAATGGGTGATCTCCTTTTGAAAATACAAAATTGATCACGCCAAGGATGAGGGACGAAGGGTGTTAGGAGATTGTCAATTACAGGACGGACAGATTTCCCCTTTACAAATATCAAGTTTTCACCTAAAACACTTTTTCGTATGGGCTGTCGTTTTCGACATATTTAATTGTCTCGAGTTAAAACAAACAAAGTTTATATTCCTTCCACCTTTCTGTCTCCCGTTGTTTGCTTCATACTGGCATATTAGTACACTGAGGTGAAAAAACTCACCTCCTAACATTGTGTTGGACGTCCTTTTGTCCGGCATAATACACAGCTCAACGTGACATGGAGGTCCCCTGCATAAATATTGAGACATACTGCCTCTATAGCCGTCTATAATTGAGTAAGTGCTGTCGGTTCCGGATTGTGTGCATGAACTGACCTCTCCATTAAGAACCATAAATGCTCTATGGGGCTAATAACGGGCGATCTGAAGCGTCAAATCCTTCACTCGAATTGTCGAGAATGTTCTTCAAACCAGTCGCGAACAATTGTGGCCAACGGACATGGCGCATTGTCATCCAAAAAAATGGTTCAAATGGCTCTGAGCACTATGGGACTTAACATCTATGGTCATCAGTCCCATAGAACTTAGAACTACTTAAACCTAACTAACCTAAGGACAGCACACAACACCCAGCCATCACGAGGCAGAGAAAATCCCTGACCCCGCCGGGAATCGAACCCGGGAACCCGGGCGTGGGAAGCGAGAACGCTACCGCACGACCACGAGATGCGGGCCATTGTCATCCATAAAACTTCCATCGTTCTTTGAAAACAATAAGTCCGTGAATAGTTGCAAATGGTCTCCAGGTAGCCGAACGTAACAATTTCCAGTCAATTACCTGTTCTGTTGGACTAGAGGACCCAGTCTATTCCCTGTGAATACATCCGACACCATTAAGGAGTCACCACCAGATTACACAGTGCCTTGCGTCCGTGGCTTCGTGGGGTTTGCACCACTCTCAGACCCTAACATCAGCTCCTACCAAATGAAATCGGGACTCATCTGGCTATGCCATTGTTATCCAGTCATCTAGAGTTCAACCAAAATGGTCACGAGCGGCACTGCAGGCTATAGCAAAGGCACTCGCGTCTGCTTGCAAAGCCCATTAACGCCGCAATGTACTCACGGATACGTTCGCTTTACGTTGCCCATTGGTTTCTGCGGTTATATCGTGAAGTGTTGCTTGTCTGTTAGCACTGGCAACTCTACGAAAACGCCGCTGCTCTCAGTCGTTCAGTGAAGGCCGTCGGCCACTCCGTTGTCCGTGGTGAGAGGTGATGCCAGAAATTTGGTAATCTCGGCTGACTCTGGACACTGCGAATCTCGGAATATAGAATTCCCTAACAATTTTCGAAATGGAGTGTACCAAGCATCTTGCTCCAACTACCATTTCGCGTTCAAAGTCTGTTAATTCCCGTCGTGCGTCCATAAGCATGTTGGACACCTTTCCTTATGAATTACCTAAATACAGATGACAGCTCTACCAATCCACTGCCCTTTTATGCCCTGTGTACGCGATAACACCGCCATCTGTATTCGTGAATTCGCTATACCATGTGTTTTGTCACCTCAGAGTATAGCTGCTTCTCATTTTACCGTAAGTCTCTTTAATGTTCCTATAGGCAGCATCTATCTTTCCAATACTCATGCATGCTTCTAAACCCTTTTTCTCAAGCCATTTCTGAGTGACATTTTGCATTTTCTGTCAGTTTGATTCTTTAGAGGACTGTACTCTTTCAAGCGTATTTCATTTCCTAAATTTTTGTATTTTCTCCTTTCGGGTGTTTTCCAAGGATTTCTGCAGGACCTTCTCTCTAAGCGAATGTGATCTTTCGCTCGATTAACTATTTCACACTAAAAGGTACCCATTATTAGTCCTTCATTAAACACCCTGTTGCAGTTAATCGTTTTTCTTCGAAACCGTCATCAATCTCTAGTTCTTTTGACGTATCCAGGATCCACTCCTTCATTTCCTACATGCCTGCAGTTTCCTTAGTTTCAGTCTGTCGCTTATAACCAATAAACTACAGTCAGAGCTGTAATCTGCACCTAGAATCCGGCCGGAGTGGCCGTGCGGTTCTAGGCGCTACAGTCTGGAGCCGAGCGACAGCTACGGTCGCAGGTTCGAATCCTGCCTCAGGCATGGATGTGTGTGATGTCCTTAGGTTAGTTAGGTTTAATTAGGTCTAAGTTCTAGGCGACTGATGACCTCAGAAGTTAAGTCGCATAGTGCTCAGAGCCATTTGAACCATTTGCACCTAGAAATGTTTTGCAGTTACAAAAAGGAAACGTCGTATGAAAATGTTGATGGATATACTACGGTTTAGGTTCAGTCGCTTTCGTAACGTGTGTTCTTCCTTCTTGAACAATGACCCCTTTCTTTACGGAAATGTGAAAATAGTGTCGTATGCGTGTTTTTAGAATATATATGAGTGTAGTACGAGTAGTGTAATGTTACGTTTATGTTGTATGATGATGAAAGGAGGGAGACGGCAAAACCCGCTATCGGGGACAGCCAGCTTCTCTCGAATAGCACCAAGGGGATCGCCGAGTTTGATGTCCCAATCCGACGGACGGATCACCATTGACCGTGTCACATGTCATTATTTCATAAGGTACTGTGGAGCGGTTTGGAATTTAATCCAGGACGTTGGCGGAAAAATTGGTGATCAGGAGCCTTATGCCACCATTTCTCCTTCCCTTGACGCTCAAACAATGGCAGTGAAAATTTCAGCCACCACCAGGATTCCACCCAGCGTCACAGCGCTGGCGTGAGTAATCGATCTTGGTTATGGGGCCAGGTTTTTGCTAGTTAAATTCTGGTTTCGAATTCTCTGTCGTATCATTATATACTCTAACGAAACCTTCTTGTGTCTTCATATCTCTTCCAGGTATACAACTTTCTTTCATGATTCTCAAATACATTGTTAGAAATGATGGTTTAGTGCTGTCAGATTTCTGGAAGGCGGTTTCTTATTTCATACCTTTCCCATACTGTGTGTTCCCGACCTATTTTTCTTACTCATCTTTGTCCCATTCCACGTTCTCGACCTACTTTTCCTCTTTTTCTTTATCCTACTGTCGAATTCAAGTCCCCCATAACCATTAAATTTTCGTTTCCGTTAATAATCAGAATAATTTCTTTTAACTGTGCACTCCTTCGTCCTTCTCATCGTCTGTAACCTAGTAATTATAAAAACGTAACACTGTAATACATGTTTGCTAAATCTCTATCTTTTATACACTCCTGGAAATGGAAAAAAGAACACATTGACTCCGGTGTGTCAGACCCACCATACTTGCTCCGGACACTGCGAGAGGGCTGTACAAGCAATGATCACACGCACGGCACAGCGGACACACCAGGAACCGCGGTGTTGGCCGTCGAATGGCGCTAGCTGCGCAGCATTTGTGCACCGCCGCCGTCAGTGTCAGCCAGTTTGCCGTGGCATACGGAGCTCCATCGCAGTCTTTAACACTGGTAGCATGCCGCGACAGCGTGGACGTGAACCGTATGGGCAGTTGACGGACTTTGAGCGAGGGCGTATAGTGGGCATGCGGGAGGCCGGGTGGACGTACTGCCGAATTGCTCAACACGTGGGGCGTGAGGTCTCCACAGTACATCGATGTTGTCACCAGTGGTCGGCGGAAGGTGCACGTGCCCGTCGACCTGGGACCGGACCGCAGCGACGCACGGATGCACGCCAAGACCGTAGGATCCTACGCAGTGCCGTAGGGGACCGCACCGCCACTTCCCAGCAAATTAGGGACACTGTTGCTCCTGGGGTATCGGCGAGGACCATTCGCAACCGTCTCCATGAAGCTGGGCTACGGTCCCGCACACCGTTAGGCCGTCTTCCACTCACGCCCCAACATCGTGCAGCCCGCCTCCAGTGGTGTCGCGACAGGCGTGAATGGAGGGACGAATGGAGACGTGTCGTCTTCAGCGATGAGAGTCGCTTCTGCCTTGGTGCCAATGATGGTCGTATGCGTGTTTGGCGCCGTGCAGGTGAGCGCCACAATCAGGACTGCATACGACCGAGGCACACAGGGCCAACACCCGGCATCATGGTGTGGGGAGCGATCTCCTACACTGGCCGTACACCACTGGTGATCGTCGAGGGGACACTGAATAGTGCACGGTACATCCAAACCGTCGTCGAACCCATCGTTCTACCATTCCTAGACCGGCAAGGGAACTTGCTGTTCCAACAGGACAATGCACGTCCGCATGTATCCCGTGCCACCCAACGTGCTCTAGAAGGTGTAAGTCAACTACCCTGGCCAGCAAGATCTCCGGATCTGTCCCCCATTGAGCATGTTTGGGACTGGATGAAGCGTCGTCTCACGCGGTCTGCACGTTCAGCACGAACGCTGGTCCAACTGAGGCGCCAGGTGGAAATGGCATGGCAAGCCGTTCCACAGGACTACATCCAGCATCTCTACGATCGTCTCCATGGGAGAATAGCAGCCTGCATTGCTGCGAAAGGTGGATATACACTGTACTACTGCCGACATTGTGCATGCTCTGTTGCCTGTGTCTCTGTGCCTGTGGTTCTGTCAGTGTGATCATGTGATGTATCTGACCCCAGGAATGTGTCAATAAAGTTTCCCCTTCCTGGGACAATGAATTCACGGTGTTCTTATTTCAATTTCCAGGAGTGTATGATAATGCGCTTGCTACAATGTTTATAGAGGGTGGAGCAAATAAAAGTGTCTGGAGAACATAATTCCACAGTAGAAAGAGACACAGCATACAAAAGGAAAAACAGAACTAATCTTACTATAACAGATGCTAAAAGTGACCATCCTTCATCTCTTGGCACTTTTGGATCTGATCAGCAAGTTACTGCAGGCAGATCGGAGCTGGACTGCTGGAATTGCTGCAGTCCCATCCGAAATGTTCTGCTACAGTACTTGAAGACTATGAGGATTGTTGAGATACGTCTCAGACTTGATGGTTCCCCACACAGAGTAGATGCACACTGACACATCAGTTGACCTGGGTGGCCAGCTAAGGCCGAGACCATACTGACCTCTGCATCCGTTACCTTGCGGAGTATATCACCAAAATGTAGTGGTAATCTTGATTTGTCCATTCGTGACAGATGGGATATCCATTTTTGTCGGCATTCGTCAACCTTACTGTTTGTATTGAAAATATTTAATTCCTTCCTGATATCTGTATTTCTTTTATAGTCTAGCTTGGTGTATCCTGTTATGTACCTGAGGAATTTCATTTCATTGGTTAGTAATCTTATTTTATCTTTCTTTTTCATTGCCCAAGATTCACTTCCATATAGTAAAGTTGGTACTGACATAACTTTATAAAATTTTAGCTATGTTCCTGTTCTTACTTTACGTTGGAGGGCTCTTCTGACAGTGCCACTTAAGTAATTAAATTTCTCAATTTTGTCTTTTTGATCTAGGTCTCCCCTGTACAACAGCATGGTTCCTAGAAATTTGAATCTATCTACTTGCGCTACAATATTGTTGTCTATAATTATTTTTGTTCTTACTGGATTTTTTCCATAGAATACCAAGGCTTTTTCTTTTTTTTGATTACTCGAAGTTAACACTTGGTCATCTGCGAATAACAAAGCCTAATGTAATCTTGAAGTTATATGTATAGTTCTTCAGTTTCATTCTCCATTGCCGTATAATGTGATCAATGTATACAGGGTGCGTCAAAAAAATGTATACACACTTTGAAGCGTCATACAAAATTTATTTCCCGTTCTACAATGTTAAATTTCTGGAAATGGAAAGCTTAAAGTCCAACTGGAAAAATATGTGTACTTTGCAAATGTGATTAATGTTCAAACTGGTAGCCTTCAGCATCAATACATTTCTGAGTGCCAGCCGCAGTGGCCGTCCGGTTCTAAGCGCTACAGTCTTGAACCGAGCGACCGCTACGGTCGCAGGTTCGAATCCTGCCTCGGGCAAGGATGTGTGTGATGTCCTTAGGTTAGTTAGGTTTAATTAGTTCTAAGTTCTAGGCGACTGATGTCCTTAGAAGTTAAGTCGCATAGTGCTCAGAGCCATTTGAACCATTTGAACATTTCTGAGTACGAGTCACCACTGATTCCGTACATCGTACCAAATTGTCCAACGAGATTTCTGTGCACACCACCTGAATCTCATTCCAAAGTGTGTCCTGGTTACGTGATTTACGTTTGTACACCACATCCAGCGGCGTGAGGTCTGGAGAGCGTGCAGGAAACTCGATTGGTCCCCTACGTCCTATCCACAGGCCTGGCACATTGTGATCCAGATATGCTCGTACGTCCCTATGATAGTGCGGCGGGGCGCCATCTTGTTGGAAACAAAACTCATCATTGCCGTATAATGCACGAATGGCAGGGAATATGGAGTCAGCAAGCATTGTTAGGTACGTTTCTCCAGTAACAGTATCTTCAAAGCAGAAGGGCCCAATGAGTCCCCTTGCAGACAAACCACACCACACATTTACACCAGGCAAATTCACAGCTTTTTCAACTGTAATGTAGGGTTATCTTCAGCCCAGTACACACAATTGTGCCTATTGACAGTTCCACTGAGTTTGAATTGGGCTTCATCCGACCAAATTATGCTACCCATAAATCCCGGTTCACGTCTCACCATCTCCTGATCCCATTCACAAAATTCTAACCTTTGATCTGTATCGTCGTCACTTAGCTGTTGCACAAGCCCTGGAATGCACACACGAAACTTGCCTTTCTTGGAATTCGTAGCACACTACTAGCACTTACATTACTCTCACGTGCCGCTTGCCTTGAAGATTTTTGAGGCGAATGCTGAAACAGTTAAGACCGCAGTTGTGGAATCATCACTTGTAGCTGTATGAGGTCGCCCTGATCGACTTTTATACGCACCACACACTGTTCCATGAATTTCGAATTTGTCTCGTAGGAACGTAATTCTTAACCTTGAAGGTGGTTCTATACCATACTCACTTCTCCACTGTCTTCGAACTGCAGCTACATTCTCAAACTTCCAGTACCAGTTAATTATCTGCTTCCGCGCTTCGAAGTTCAAATGCACGTCCGCCATGTTGCAGTTACTTCCTTGCCACTGCTGCCACCTGTTGAAGAAACATAACATTACTTTCTCACAGATTTTAACCTTGTAGAACGGGAAATAAATTGTCTATGACAGTTCAAAGTGTGTTTACATTTTTTGACGCACCCTGTATATTAAAAAGCAGTGGAGAGAGGCTGAAACCTTGTCGAGCTCCTAAATTAATAACCTTTGTTGTTTCTTCATTATCCCCAATTATTTGGATTCTTGTATTAGCATAGATATTTTGAACTACCTGTACAATGTGTATTGGTATCCTCTTCTTATTAAAATTTCCCACAATAGCTGTCTATTTACTTTATCATAAGCCTTCACATAATCGATGAAAAGGATGTGTGTTTCTTTATTGAATTACTTATGTTTTTCTATCATTTGCTGTAGCATAAATATGTTGTCCGTACAGCTTCTCCCCTTTCTGAATCCATTTTGTTCTCCTGACAACAAGCAATCCATTTTAGTCTTTCGGTTACTATTCTAGCATGGATCTTATCGCTGTATTTTATAGTGATATGCCTCTATAATTTTCGGGTTTTGATCTGTCTCCTTTTTTAAATTTTGGTTTTATAAGTGAGATCTTCCATTCTTTTGGTATGTCCTTTGTTATCCAGCTAAGATTCAAAAATCTGAGGAACCTTTTTCAGATGTTACTGCAGAATGTTTTATTAGTTCGCTGTTAATGCCATCACTTCCTACTTCCTTTCGGTTCTTTGCATATCTGAGAGCATGTTCTAATTCTTGGGATTCAAGGTGATCTGGATTTGTTTCAAGCTCTTCATCATTTTCTGTGTTCATTTCATCAGTGCACATTTCCTTGTGATAATGCAGCCAGTCTTTGCTCTTTATCACATTGATATCTACTCATGCATTATTACTATTTGATTTTATGATAACCTTATTGTGATCTAGTTACGAATGGGGAACAGCTTTACCTCCAGAATATTTTACTCAGGACAAAGCATTTATCATTAAGTCAGGCAACAGAGCTGTATGTTATCCGCAACCATTTCCAATGTAGCTTCCCCTTGTTTTCACTGGTTCACAGTACCAAAAATTTAAAGCCATATTGGGTAACGTGGAAAGAGATCATCCAGTTATCCAGGCTGTCGCCCTTGCAGAAACTGAAAAGGCTGCTGCCCCTCTTCAAAAACCATATGTTAGTCGGACTTCTCCACAGATACCCTTCAATGCTGTTGCACATACGGTATGACTATCTGTGTCGTTGTGGCTCGTGGGGAAGACTACATATTTTTGAATTACATTTTATCTGTTGGCCTTTAAGTTTTTCCTTCTTAGACAGTATTTCAATATATTATTAACGAACTTTCCATTTCTCTCGGGTTTGGTTGGTGTCATATCTTGGGAAACAGTGTTTTAGCTTCCGACTTTACACAAATCTATTGCCATATACACTGAAGCGCCAAAGAAACTGGTGTAAGCATGCGTATTCAAATACAGAGATGTGAAAACACGCAGAATACGGCGAGGTGGTCGGCAACGCCTACGTAAAATAGCAAGTGTCTGGTGCAGTTGCTAGATGGGTTACTGCTGCTACAACGGCAGGTTACCAAGATTTAAGTGAGTTTGAACGTGGTGTTACAGTTGGTGCAAGAGAATCGAAACATTTGAGACGTCATGCTACATACATATGTTGAAAAAGTAAGGAATGATGAGGTCGTGCGTAGAATCGGAGAGAAAAGGAGTATGTCGAAAATACTGACAAGGAGAAGACACAAGTTCATAGGACATCTTTTAAGACATCAGGGAATGACTTCCATGGTACTAGAGGGAGGTGTGGAGGGAAAAAACTGTAGAGGAAGACAGAGATTGGAATACATCCAGAAAATAATTGAGGATGTAAGTTGCAAGTGCTACTCTGAGACGAAGATTTTGGCACAGAAGAGGAATTTGTGGAGGGCCGCATCAAACCAGTCAGAGAACTTATGACTCAAAAAAAAAAAAAAAAACTGAAGCATCGACTAATTCGACCTGAAGTTAGCCGAGTTTCTGAAACAGCAGCAACCACCACCAGAGCCGGGGGTTCATCAAACAGCACAGAGGATGCTTCCACAATTCCAGCAAGGGTAAGTGGACAGATACCAGTTCGGTGATCCTTCACTTACAGACACGTAGCATAGATGATCCTATCAAACAGCTCCAGTATCGCCGGCCAAAGTGGCCGTGCGGTTAAAGGCGCTGCAGTCTGGAACCGCAAGAGCGCTACGGTCGCAGGTTCGAATCCTGCCTCGGGCATGGATGTTTGTGATGTCCTTAGGTTAGTTAGGTTTAACTAGTTCTAAGTTCTAGGGGACTAATGACCTCAGCAGTTGAGTCCCATAGTGCTCAGAGCCATTTGAACCATTTTAGCACCAGTATCTGTTGTGGTCCAGTAGCAAAATCTATGACCTCTTATGTAAGCTAATCACTCTCTACGGTACTAGTCGTTTTACCCACGAAGAAATTCTTAATCAGTTGCTTAAACGTTTTTATAGACAACGTACATATTAGCGACGCGCTTAAATTTTTTGCAGCAATACAACCAGAACACCGAGTGTTATATTTCCTCATCACGGAGACTACGGGAGAGCAGTCACTGATAAGCTATGGATACTGTTTCAAACATTGAACATTTGACTATAAAAAAACGTAATGCATGCAGTTCTCAAAACCGAACTCTTGAAAATTAGAAACTTTCTCTCTCAAGGTGGTCAAACAGTCAGTGAAGTCCACCAATTTAAATTCTTAGGACTGAGAATATGTGGAATGCTTTCTTGTCAGTACCACCCTGAAGATCTTGCACAGAAACTGAATGCTGATACTTTTGCTACAAGAAGTATCTCTTCTGCCTCTGACACTGAAACGTGAACCATTCCTGTACATACACTACTGGCCATTAAAATTGCTACACCACGAAGATGACGTGCTACAGACGCGAAATTCAACCGACAGGAAGAAGATGCTGTGATATGCAAATGATTAGCTTTTCAGAGCATTCACACAAGGCTGGCGCCGGTGGCGACACCTACAACGTGCTGACATGAGGAAAGTTTCCAACCGATTTCTCATACACAAACAGCAGTTGACCGGCGTTGCCTGGTGAAACATTGTTGTGATGCCTCGTGTGAGGAGGAGAAATGCGTACCATCACGTTTCCGACTTTGATAAAGGTCGGATTGTAGCCTATCGCAGTTGCGGTTTATCGTATCGCGACATTGCTGCTCGCGTTGGTCGAGATCCAATGACTGTTAGCCGAATATGGAATCGGCGCGTCCAGGAGAGTAATACGGAACGCCGTGCTGGATCCCAACGGCCTCGTATCACTAGCAGTCGAGATGACATGCATCTTATCCGTATGGCTGTAATGGATCGTGCAGCCACGTCTCTATCCCTGAGTCAACAGATGGGGACGTTTGCAAGACAACAACCATCTGCACGAACAGTTCGACGACGTTTGCAGCAGCATGGACTATCAGCTCGGAGACTATGGCTGCGGTTTCCCTTGACGCTGCATCGCAGACAGGAGCGCCTGCGATGGTGTGCTCAACGACGAACCTGGGTGTACGAATGGCAAAACGTCATTTTTTTCGGATGAATCCAGGTTCTGTTTACAGCATCATGATGGTCGCATCCGTGTTTGGCGACATCGCGGTGAACGCACATTGGATGCGTGTATTCGTCATCGCCATACTGGTGTATCACCCGGCGTGATGGTTTGGGGTGCCATTGGTTACGCGTCTTGGTCACCTCTTGTTCGCATTGATGGCACTTTGAACAGTGGACGTTACATTTCAGATGTGTTACGACCCGTGGCTCTACCCTTCATTCGATGCCTGCGAAACCCTACATTTCAGCAGGATAATGCACGACCGCATGTTGCAGCTCCTGTACGGGCCTTTCTGGATACAGAAAATGTTCGACCGCTGCCCTGGCCAGCACATTCTCCAGATCTCTCACCAATTGAAAACGTCTGGACAATGGTGGCCGAGCAACTGCTCGTCACAATACGCCAGTCACTACTATTGATGAACCGTGGTATCGTGTTGAAGCTGCGTGGGCAGCTGTAACTGTACATGCCATCCAAGCTCTGTTTGACTCAATGCCCAGGCGTATCAAGGCCGTCATTACGGCCAGAGGTGGTTGTTCTGGGTACTGATTTCTCAGGATCTATGCACCCAAATTGCGTGAAAATGTAATCACATGTCAGTTCTAGTATAATATATTTGTCCAATGAATACCCGTTTATCATTTGCATTTCTTCTTGGTGTAGTAATTTTAATGACCAGTAATGTATGGAAATATAATCACTGCTTATTAGACAAAAATTTTAACATTTACATGCTTCAATCCACACTCGAACCCGTTACTGCTTTTACATTCGTTTGGTTGCCACTCGCCCAAATATTTCAGATACTCCAATGGGTTGTTGTCTATCCCTTCGGCCTTTCTTGGTCTCAGGTATTTCTGAGCCCTTTTAAATTCGGTTCTAATAATGGGTCCCCTGTGTTTTCCATATCGACCCCTATTTCTTCGTCCACGGACAAGTCCTCCCCTCACAGACGCCTTCAGTGTACTCTATCCGCTCTCTCCTCTACTTTTAGCAGAGGAATTCCCATTACACTCTTTAACGCAGCCACTATTGCTCTGAATTGTACCGAAGGTTGTTTTGACTTTTCAGTGTGCCGTGTCAGTCCTGTAGATGGTCATTTCATTTTCGGCTTTTTCACTTCTTTTGTGAGGCCACCTCGCCTTGGCTGTCTTGTAAATCCTATTTATTTCATTTTTATTGCTATGTTTCCGTCTTCATCTAAACATTTTTGCACTTCCTTTTTTCATTGTTCAGTTGAAGTGTTTATTCTATTCTATTATTTATCTAGTGTTTATTCTTTTCTATTTATTGTTTTTGTTTCATGCCATTATGTTAAGAAAACTGTAAATAAGTTTCAATGTGAATATTAATGTTTATGTCAAATGTCAAATAGTATTGAAATGGAATTGAAATGTAACAAATATTGAAACTGTTGTAAGATGTTTAAAATTGTAACTGTGTGTCTGGTCCATACGTAGGCAATGTGTTAGGATATGTAGAATGCAAAGCCTCCGGTGAATACCCGGTCTGTCAGGGAGTGGTAAAAGGTGGACGGCAGGCGAGCGCGGGAAAATGCACGCGGTGACTGCGCGGCACAACGGGTACAGTAGTAGCTGGAGTTTGGCACTGGTCTGAGCAACACCTTCTGGAGCGAGGAGGGTCTCCTGGAAGACATAGCTCCACTGAGCCTCGGGTATGCCGTTCCAACGCCCACACAGCATGGCAAAATTCCAAAGGCACTAAATGGAAAAGTATTGCGACGCTAAGAAGAATTAAAGTGCTGATACGTCAAGAGCCATAGCTGTGGTTGTATGTGTGCTCTGTGCCTCGCCGTCTTGCCGCCCGCCAACCGCCGCATCGATACCAGCAGGTTGAAACTTTTAGTACTGTATTCGTATGGATCAGAGAGTGAACTGTGTTTGTTTGGTGCAATAATAACCTAAATTTTACCAGAACTTTTCCATCATTTAATTACCCTCACAACTAACCTAGACAGGGTCCTTTCCAAACGTTCTGCAATACGAGTGTCCCGAAATGAAAATTTAAAATTGTGTTAATAATAATTATTTGCAGAACTAGCTATATAAGAATGGTGTTTAAAGAAATGTTTTGTTAATGAACCAGTAAATGAATAGCGAGGGTCTAACGAAGTCGAAACATAACTTTAGTATTGATATAGTAATGAAGTTTATTATTTCGTGACAGATTTAAAGGCATTTAAATGAGCAGTAAATAAGATGAAAAGAGTAGTAACTTATATACTGGAAATCTTGAACGAATAATAAATTCAGTAATCATTTTTTTTAAATACAGCGATCATAACAGCTTCAGGGTCCCCCCCCCCCTCCCTAATTCACTTGAATTTTGAAATGTTCTAAATTGGTTTGACCAGCAAAAGTTAGTTAATATAAAAGTCAAAATTTATCAGTGTTTTATCTTTATCAAAATTGACATTTTGTGTGTGGCATGAAAGAACAATTTCTAGGGTAACCTATGCCCGATTTTAATCAGATTAATAGACAGTATAAAGTTTTGTAGTAAACATTATAGTGTAGTGTTATGTATTCACGGTTTTCCATATCAGTACAGAACGTGAAACTATCAGTTCAATACATTTTCTGGTTCTAAAATTCTACTATATTATGCAGTGTTACAACTTGTTGTTTTGCATGAATATATACCAACTTATATAGGGAAGAAATTCAGTTAATGCCTAATTAGGCTGCAGACCGTATTATTATCTCATTGGTAACATCTTCTGGGTTGCTTTTGATCCATCCTGACGTGTAATTGCATTTCGAACTTACTTGACGAATTATTGTTATTACAGAGTGGATGTAAGTCTGATTTGCCACCATTCAGGTACACGCGGTCGATAACTATGCGAAAACCTTTCTCATAAGGTGAATCCCTCTCACTTACCATAGCACAGGCTTTAACGAGTACTGTGTCAGGGATTACAGTACTCCCAATCGCAGTATCCATATCTTCAAATGCGTCTCGTCATTCCTCAATAATTCAGTATCCCATTTCCTTCTAACTGAATCTTCCTGACTAATCTCTAAAACTTTAGTCTACTCTTCATCATTAATAAATTGCGATCTGAGTCTATATCTGTCCCGAATACGCCTTAAAAGCCAATATCTGGTTTCGGTAGCCCTGTCTGACCATGATGTAAACTAACTGTAATTTACTCGTATCTCCCGGCTATTTTCCAAGTATACATACTCCTCTTATGATTCCTGAACAGAGGAAACGCTACTACTAGACGGAATTTATTGCAGAACTCACTTTGTCTTACTCCTCTGTCATTCATACACCAAGCCCGTATTTCCATGTACACCTTTCTTCCTCTCTTTCCCCTATAACCTCTTTCCAGTGACCCGTGACTATTCGACATTCATCTCCTTTACATGCTGTATAACACATTCAATGTCCCCACATGCTTTCTCTGTGTTTCATGTTCGGCTTGCGACGATGGCATAAGTATATGAACTGTAGTGGTCGGTGTTGGTTTGCTGTTGGTTCTGATGTGAACAACCCTGTTACTGAACTGTTCACCATAGCTCTCTCCCTCTCTCTCTGCCCTGCCTTCCTATTCATACCGAATCGTACTCCAATTATACTGGGTACTGTTGATATTACCGCATACTCATCTGACCAGAAATCCTTGTCTCCTTTCCATTTCACTTCACAGACCCGCAATATATTCAGATCAAACTTCGCATTTTCCTATTCAAATTTTCTAGTTTTCCTATTACGTTCGAACTTCTGACATTACAAGCCCCGACTCATATAATGTTATCCTGTCTTTGATTATTCCATCTTTTTCTCGTGGTCACCTCCTCCCCCGGCAGTCGCCTCCCGGAGATCCGAATGGGAGACTAATTCGAAGTCATTTACCAATGGACAGATCTTCATGATACTTTTTCAATTACAGCCCACATGTCTTGTGGATACGCATTACGTGTCTTTAATGCAGATGCAGATGCAGATGTTTCCATTGCCTTCTGCATCTTCATGCTGTTGATCATTGCTGATTCTTTGGCCTTTTCGGGGCAGTTAGCCACACAAAGACAAGAGAGTGACCTGAACCTCTGCCCACCCCTCCACCCTCTTTGCTCTTTGACAATGCCGTTGGCTCCTCATACTGATGACTTTTGTTCAGAAATGAAATACTGGTTAGGTTCGAACGCGGGATCCAGAACTTTTTTTTTACTAGCCAAAATCGTTACCCGTGAACCATGCTTCCAGCATTGCTGGAAAATGTGCTCAGCAGTTCGCGGTGCCATGTGATTCGTACACAATACAGCCCCAGGACACTTCAGTTTGGATATCCACCTGTTTGTCAACAACACTTTCCCAAAATGGTAAGTGCAGCTTGTTTCTGCATGTAGCTTTCCTGGGGACACGAGGGTGGCGGGCGGGGGGAGAGGGGGGGAGGGGGGCAGATGGCTGCGAAGAGGACAGAAAATGTGGTCTTCATATTGAGGATGTAGGCCTCTAACTGTGCCACTCTCTAAACTTTATCTCCCATATGTAGCAACCGACAGTTTCGCAGTGTGAGACTACCAACGTCACAGATTTTCCCATCAAAGTAGCAAAAACACCTCGTTATTTCCAGAATTATCTGTGCCATCTATCTCGGAGTATGAAGTGGCTCTTAACTGTTTTTTATAAGCAGTTTTCGAAGAGTTCATCTCTGGCACTCAGGGGCGGAGATTTTGTTGATAACAGAAGTGGCAGTACAAATGTGGACAACATTAAACCCTGTCTTTTAAGTCGAATAAAAAGTAATGTTTCTATTATCTGGCTCGCATTACCTATTTTTTGACGCAAAACTGTGACGTCCAATGCACAGAATGTCGTCAGTCGACTGGTTTGATCATCACGACAGGAGTCTCGACTTGTTCTGAGAGGAAACGATCGATTTAGCAGCTGCACGTCAGCACAAACATAGAAATTTTGCTGATGAAGTACCCCGATTAATATTTGTTCGTCGAAAATTATGTGTAATCCCAACGAATAGGAATTTACGTCTCTATAAACGAGACTGTATATAATCACCTCAAATCAAAAATGCATACATAATCTTAGACGTCTTATTTTTGCTTTCGGGTAGTCACAGCAATTAAACGTTTAATAACTATCAGAGCGCCACCTCGTGGTGAAACGCTTGATCAAACTCCTAATTACAAAAGTTGTGGGACATGCAGTTCTAGCTTTATTTATCCTTGGATTGATTTTACTAAGATATGGAACGTTTCTTTTATATATGCAGGCATCTGACAACTTAAAGGCCTATTCTGACGAGGATGAGAGCAGTAACCGTCCCAGTGTTTTATCTGAAGTAATTCACGGAAATCACGGAAAATATAAATCAAGATTACCGGATGGAGATTAGAGCCTCCATCATCCCAAATGTGAGACCAGTCTCTTTAAAACAGAGCAGCCTCGTTTGGGTTATTCCTAGTATACAATACCATTTTATTCACACATTCTTGCAGAGTAGTTGTTTCATTCTATAAGAAGTTATTGCTACAGTGTTCATTCGCTTCAAAACAAAAATCGCTGTACAGGCCAAACACACACATTATTGCTTAATGGAAAAAAAACTGTTGTTACTCTTTTCTTTCGTATCTGAACACAAAGTTTTTTGGTAAACTCTTTAATATTTTTATTCGCTTAATTTTGCTTTGTTTCCTTGTTAGTAAATTCTCTTTTACTCTTATGTTTTTTCTTTCTTGGTATATGTCAGTGCTGTTTCTTCCATGGTCGCGGAGAGAACTGCTTCTGCAGAAATTGTAGTTTGAAAACTGCATTCATATTTTATTTATTTGTCCAAAAATTAATTTCGTAATTAAGAATTGAGTTTGCTTATTACTGGCATGTAACTGAAAGGTAATATCTGTTGGATATTAATGACAGGACTTTAAGGACATAAAATGCTGATGTCATTCTGTTCGCAATATTTGTTAGCACCACTTCGAGTGGGAATCAATGATCATTAGTAGAACATTTGTCTTTATTATGCAATATATCGAAATACCATCTACAACTAAAACAAAAGCAATGTCATTTTGGCTCTCTAAAGTGAAACTAACCCCATTTGTTTTCTTTGTGTTCAATGTAACTTTATTGCATGTTGACCGATGGCAAACTCCCTTGAAGTTTCCATCTGGTTATTCTGCAAGAAGTTTCCGTGGCTACATGCTTTCGAGGTAGCAGCAGTGCCTTTCCTTTGAAAACTTCATAATAAAAACCCTCTACTGGTTTTATACTATTTATCAGAAATACTACCGGTCTTAAAATATTACTATGAGGAAATCCCATTTTAGTTAATTTTGATATTGATGAGAGTTTCTTTAAATGTTTGCCCATATGTGACTTTTTTGCACCCTACTCTTTATGCCGCATCTGCCAGATATGACTGGAACTAGCCGTTAGCTACAAATCTTTTTACTGATCATAGTAGTTTATTTAATATCACCCTATGACCAACGCCATCAAAAGCGTCAGGCAGATCTGAGAATATTCCTGTGGTACAGTTACCCTTGTCAAGAGAATCAAGTACCACTTTCGTAAATTCTACTATGTTCGGTTGGTCGTATGATTTTGTCTGGCTCTTTCCTTCACTTTCACCTACGGAAATGTTCTGAGTATTTGAAATGTTCCTTGCAGTGCCCAAGTTTGGATGCCACGTTAAAATGTTGCTCCCGCAAACAGCTAGAATGAATAGTTGACATGGATATTTTAGTGTTTCTGTTGCATTTGCGTGCAACTGGTCCTCATTCAGAATAAAGAGTCGTCAGCGGTATGTATCTAGTTGAGTAAAAGAACTGAGTTAGCGATAGTTTTTCCCTTTAATTTTCAATTTTTTAGAATTTTTTACTTTATTATGTTTTGTCTATTTTGTGGTGACATGAGAAAAAGCTTGTATGTACGCTGCAAGTGAAATTGTGTCCATCTTGCTGCAACATATCTTCCCCTTTTCGCATCCTGCAGAACGCCATGAAACTGTCTGTCTAAAGAAAACGGAGAGACAAGTGGTACGATGCAAGATATCAAAATTATATCACACAGCTTGAAACAGACGAGAAACACACGATACATGCTCAGAGTTCCTCAGGCTGTGTGATTGATGCAGCATACTGTAAGCAGCAAAATGGTCTTATTATTCATGTCGGGAACAAGCTGACATGGTGTTTGTACAGCCAAGCAGATGCAAACGTTTAAGAGGCAGCAGGGCTATACCAAAACAAGTACCCTCATAGACACCAACCACATCACCCAACATTTCAAGCCCTTCTCGGGGGTTTGTGTGATCATGGGCCCTTTCAGACAGATGAAGAGCAGGGAGGTGGTTGACTGCACGTACACCACATTTGGAGGACCAGGTTCTGTATCTCGATTGTTTCCATTTGCTTGTTGTAGCGTTGCTCTTGGGGGGCGAAAAGAAAAAAGAATTGTTTTTTTTTGTTTTTTTTTTTAATGTCGAAAAAGTTAATATTTTGGTGGGTCACTTGGGAACAGAATCAGGGATTGATTACACTATTATAATAACATACGTTGAGCATTAAATACCTGAATAAGAGCAGCATATTGATATATTTGAGATCGTTCGGAAGAAATATCATCATTTCTGTGCATTTTTATAGTCGTGCTGTAGTCATGCCCGGAACAACACTAAGGGACCAGAAGATTTATAGACTTTAAAAGAAATGCAACACTACACAATTAAAAAAAAAGAGCTGATTAAAAAAATAATAAGAAAACGATAATGTTCCTTCTGCCTCATGCTGCGTTCGCCCCATCAGCGTGATCGTATTTTCTGGTGATGAACTAACACAAAATAATTATCATTCAAGTAAATAAGGAGATGGAATTCATCAAGATTAATTTACTAATATAAGCACACATATCTTTAACACACTTTTTTAATGCTACGTACCTTTTCATATTCAATTACATGAGATGATCATTGTGGTTAAATACGTTATACATAACAGTCAAAATGGCCTCTTGATGCTGTCCGTTCGTATTCAATTACAAGAAACTACATGTTTTCTGACTGGAAAAATAACAGTTAGCATATTCACTCAGTATTTTCACATAAAATATACACTCCTGGAAATGGAAAAAAGAACACATTGACTCCGGTGTGTCAGACCCACCATACTTGCTCCGGACACTGCGAGAGGGCTGTACAAGCAATGATCACACGCACGGCACAGCGGACACACCAGGAACCGCGGTGTTGGCCGTCGAATGGCGCTAGCTGCGCAGCATTTGTGCACCGCCGCCGTCAGTGTCAGCCAGTTTGCCGTGGCATACGGAGCTCCATCGCAGTCTTTAACACTGGTAGCATGCCGCGGCAGCGTGGACGTGAACCGTATGTGCAGTTGACGGACTTCGAGCGAGGGGGTATAGTGGGCATGCGGGAGGCCGGGTGGACGTACCGCCGAATTGCTCAACACGTGGGGCGTGAGGTCTCCACAGTACATCGATGTTGTCGCCAGTGGTCGGCGGAAGGTGCACGTGCCCGTCGACCTGGGACCGGACCGCAGCGACGCACGGATGCACGCCAAGACCGTAGGATCCTACGCAGTGCCGTAGGGGACCGCACCGCCACTTCCCAGCAAATTAGGGACACTGTTGCTCCTGGGGTATCGGCGAGGACCATTCGCAACCGTCTCCATGAAGCTGGGCTACGGTCCCGCACACCGTTAGGCCGTCTTCCACTCACGCCCCAACATCGTGCAGCCCGCCTCCAGTGGTGTCGCGACAGGCGTGAATGGAGGGACGAATGGAGACGTGTCGTCTTCAGCGATGAGAGTCGCTTCTGCCTTGGTGCCAATGATGGTCGTATGCGTGTTTGGCGCCGTGCAGGTGAGCGCCACAATCAGGACTGCATACGACCGAGGCACACAGGGCCAACACCCGGCATCATGGTGTGGGGAGCGATCTCCTACACTGGCCGTACACACTGGTGATCGTCGAGGGGACACTGAATAGTGCACGGTACATCCAAACCGTCATCGAACCCATCGTTCTACCATTCCTAGACCGGCAAGGGAACTTGCTGTTCCAACAGGACAATGCACGTCCGTATGTATCCCGTGCCACCCAACGTGCTCTAGAAGGTGTAAGTCAACTACCCTGGCCAGCAAGATCTCCGGATCTGTCCCCCATTGAGCATGTTTGGGACTGGATGAAGCGTCGTCTCACGCGGTCTGCACGTTCGGCACGAACGCTGGTCCAACTGAGGCGCCAGGTGGAAATGGCATGGCAAGCCGTTCCACAGGACTACATCCAGCATCTCTACGATCGTCTCCATGGGAGAATAGCAGCCTGCATTGCTGCGAAAGGTGGATATACACTGTACTAGTGCCGACATTGTGCATGCTCTGTTGCCTGTGTCTATGTGCCTGTGGTTCTGTCAGTGTGATCATGTGATGTATCTGACCCCAGGAATGTGTCAATAAAGTTTCCCCTTCCTGGGACAATGAATTCACGGTGTTCTTATTTCAATTTCCAGGAGTGTACAATACCGATGCGGAACGCACCATGTCTGCGTCCGCCTTTCATGGAATACAAACAGTAAAAGGTGAGGCGCCCAATGCCTCATTTGTCTTGAAACAACAGAATTCTTTTTAAAATCAATAATCGATACATGTACATTGAGATTTATAGGCACCGCGCAAGAACGGCAAAGCTAAAGAATAATAGATTCTGTCGCTGCTATGCGATGGTTCATTTCTTTTACTTTACAATTGTTCGATAACTTTAGGCCATCAGGCGTTTACTATTGAGCTTATACTAATGTTTGTGAGGCGAAAATTACTAATATTACATTGTCCACACACAAACACCATCTCGCCTTGTTCCCAACAAGAACACTGCACTATTCTGCTACTTACTGTACACTGCGTCAATTACACAGGCTGTAACACATAAAGAACATGCGGCACATTGACAGAGGAACTTCCATTCGTCAGCGCCAGCTACAGTGGTAATGATGCATTTCTGGACACATTTTTATATGATCTTTTTTCCCTCTCGCCGCGCGGTCTCAGACGTCTTGTCATGGTCCGGGCGGCTCTCTCCGTCAGAGGTTCGAGTCCTCGCTCAGGCATAGGTGTGTCTGTTGTCCTTAGCGTAAGTTACTTTAAGTTGGATTAAGTAGTGCATAAGCTTCGGGAGCAATGACCTCAGCAGTTTGGTCTCATAAGACCTTACCACAAATTTTAGATTTTTTTCTTTTTCCCTCCACCTCCAGTCAGGAATCTGTCCCTGGAATTTGTCGGTTGTATTAATATGATATTTTTGGTTCAAGGTAGCTGCTTTCCTGCTAATACATATAATGCAGTAATCTAGTAGCAGGTTCCATGTTTATTAATGTGATTAAGTTAGCATTAGTTGGAATTTAGTGTGTGTATGTGTTACGGTACTAGCCTATGGTGGCTACTTCTTATGGTTAGTGTAAATAGTGCGTCACTGGAATATCTGGGCCGAAAAATGTTGACATCAGCGTCACCACTTCCTTATGATGAAGGTCATTACCAGTATTCCATCGTCAACGCATCCAGCCATGTGCCAAGGCCACTTGCAGTGTCCTGACATTTTCATGCTATTTCCCTGAGAAGGTCATCTGCACCCCCAGACCCCATGCCCCCCCCCCCCCAGCCCTGCTTCCCTGCTCACACTCTCCCCCTCCTCCTCCCCCCTCACAAGCTGCCCTCTGTCTTCAGAGCTGCAGTGCTCCTGCTTATAATGCTGTCAGCCAGTGTCATGCTGGTTCAGCTTCCCTCCCTTCAGGCAGCTGTAATTTGCATGCACTGCAGTTTCTCACCACTGTATTATACAGAAGCTATGAGCTGGTGAAGCCTTTGATTGAAACCTTATGAGAGTAACTTAATATGCATGATGTTTGTAAAACTCATAATGCTAACAAGATTGCCATCATTACTTCACTTTCTACATGTACATCTAGATCTCATGTCTTTAATTGATGAGATGCTTGCATTGAACAAAAAGGAATTTATCAGGTCTGTTTGTTCAAAACATCTGTCAGAGAAATGGACTCGCAGCTTTCTGCAACAAGAATGGAAAAGCATGGTAATTGTATGACTGTACACATAGCGATAGTATTCAAACAAATAATGGCAATGCAGCAGAATGACAAGTAAATGTATTACTTGACTGAGTCCATCAACGCACTGTTCTGCATATGCTGGAACTGTATAACCTTTTTAAAATGTCATTCCAGTCTCCCTACATCAAGAAGTGTTAAAGTGTTACCAATTGAAGTAAGTATTCAAACATCTATAATAACTATTATTATGTTTGTATTTTGTAATACTTCGGGTTTTTGTGATCTGTACTTCAGTGCTAGCAGAGTTACCACTACATCAAGAAATGGAGGTCTTCACAACATCATAGCAGCAGAAGTTTGCAAGTGTGTGTACCAATCAAGTCGAATATTGTAAAATTGTTCTTATGTAAATAAGTATAGCCCGCCAAATTTCTTTTTCATTTTCATACCAAGCAGTCAATAACAGCTCATACCTATCCATTTTATTAAGAGGACATATTCATTGATAAATAGGTGCACACTGCCATGCTTGTGATAATGTGATAATAAAAATTACTTTGAATGTGGGGCACTTTTCAGAGCGTGCACACACTATGTAAATGCATCGCCTCTGATTCTGAGGTACTCATCAGCCACACAGTATGATATTTAATACTCAGGATACGCCATCATAGCCTTAGATATGACTTCAGCACACTGCTTCACAGCACACACAAACCACATAAATACTTTGCTATCGAAAAAATGTTTTGATCACTCTTGCATAGACAAGTGTAATAAGCTCTGACTGTATTCAGAGATTTATAAGGTGACAATGGGCATCCATACTCTGCAGCAAAGATAATAATTAATTCATTCATAGTGATAGTGATGACAAGTAGTTCACTCAAGGGTAAAGATAATGAGATGTATATCAACATTCCCTGCTGCAAGACAGTGTAAGTATTAACGCTGATGGTGATGAACAGGAATGTAGGTGAAAAAAAACAAATTTGCTGAACTAATAATTCCTTTTCCTTCCATGTAAGGTGAAATCATTCTGGCAGCAGCCACCTAATGTGGCAGTAATGCAGTTCAGTTCAACCTACTTGTTAAACACCAGTGGCTCTTAGTGTATCAGTGTCGGTATGATATCGAAGCAGGAGTTCTGTCCAGTGGTAGTATTTTAAAAACCCCAATTTAGTGACGTGAGAATAATATTATACACGGATGAATCGTGTTGGCTCTGTGATGCGTCAATGCATATTTCAGCTTTGTATCACAGAAACGTTCACTCTTTGTCAGTGATACTGGATGATCATACAATCTCTGCAGGGGACTTTCCTTTACCCTACCAGTTAAGATGTACATCTACAGGACGTGGCTTTTAATAATTTCATGTATTCCAGCTGTAGAATACAGCATGAAATAGAGTCTTGACTAAGGTGTCAGCCGTATGTCCGCTGATTCTGTGAGACATTGTTGAGCGATCTGCTGCAGTTAGATCACAAAACTCTCCACCCATCAGAAGAAAACATAGCCAAACGTTACGTTCACGCTGTGCACTGATGAAGGTGGAAATGCATGAATCGGCTTTACCAGAAATGGAAATATAACTGTGATCGTATTTAAGTTTGTTTGAATACCAATCTATATGTAAGTGCTTATAAATTACAAAATCTTTAAGAGCTATATGTGAGTATGCATTAATGTCCAGAATGTAGATGGGAAGAATATATACTGCATCTCACGGTCGCTTCCAGCTTTCGATAGAAATTACTAGACTCATGCACGTCTTACAAGTACGTACAAGATATCCAATACAAGATATCCAAACTCTGCAGGCATTAGAACTTTAAAGCGATCTTATCCCACCACAATCCCAGATCAGGCAATGTTAGAGAGGCGGAATCCTAATTATTGGTCACATGTCTATGGTCTGGGAGTATATCAGAAAGAAAGCAAGTCAGGAGAGGTGAAGTATAAGGCAGTTAGATCATCCACTTTTCCAATCTAGCTGGGAGCAACCTAGACACGTAGGTTTCTAGTTTTCATATGAAGGCAAGAAGCGTCACTACATCTGAATGTCCCACCTTCTTTCCACCTTGCTGAGTTAAGATGAGCATAAACAGCGTTTTTGCCACAGTTGCCTTTACTCTTCCACTAATCATGAGTACTTAGAAAGACAACTGATTGTTCGAGCCAGGAACTGGGCGCATCTCGTGGTCGTGCGGTAGCGTTCTCGCTTCCCACGCCCGGGTTCCCGGGTTCGATTCCTGGCGGGGTCAGGGATTTTCTCTGCCTCGTGATGGCTGGGTGTTGTGTGATGTCCTTAGGTTCGTTAGGTTTAAGTAGTTCTAAGTTCTAGGGGACTGATGACCATAGATGTTAAGTCCCATAGTGCTCAGAGCCAGGAACTGGAATGTGTGAAAACGCCGAGTGAGGATAAAAAGTTGTTCATGCTTAAGAACGCCCACCACCAGGTACTCTGTTCATTTATTGTATACAATGACTTTCAGTGCTTACTAGTTCCTGTGGCACATTGCGAAGCTGATCTCAGTGCCCCCCCCCCCCCCCCCCCACGCAATTCAATATATATGCCATATGTGACAGCATATCAAATTGTTTACTCATTTGTTACCACTCGCAACAAATTTGTATCATTTCTGCGCATAATCTTGTGAGGTCGCTGCTCTCTGAACTCAAAGATCTTGCGGAGGGTAATAATGGTTATCATAGCAACAGGCTTCCAAAGACCAGCTCACAGCAGAATGATACCTTATACAAGCAGGCAGTTGAATGTCATATTTCTGGGTTGCCTTTGAACCTAAAAACAGAAACTCCAAGTGGAAGCTACTGTCATCAAAAGGAAAACTTATGTGGTGTGGCTCACACTGCATGCAACTTGAAGTATAAACCGCCATGACACATACCCACCTTCTTGCAAAATTTGAGTGGGTATTATGCACCCATTCTTATTGATCACTATAACGATTTCTGCATGGAGAAAATAAGGTCTGAATCATACCTAGCAGTGTATAAAAATTCATTTCGTTCTCAAAACGAATCAAACCAAGGGTAGCAATCTGTTTCCGAGATTCCTTCCAATTCATGCACCCACATCTTTGGAAATTTGCTGAGACAATTCATCTAGAGGATACACATATCACCACCGCCGCAAACCCCGACAATATACTGTTACAGCTTGTAACAAAGAAGGGGATCCCCTTACCTGGATTCAGTGGAGAGGCTCCACAAAACCAGGTTGCACCGGAATAATTGCATTCACCAGTAAACTGAAAGGCATAGCCGCAATGGATGCAGACCATAAGCATACTGCGAATGTTTAGCAGCAGTCCATCGTCTATAATTTAGAGGGATACGCTAAATTGTGCAAGGAGACAGATATGTGCTTAGTAGCAGTCGCTTTTGAGAAATTCTAGAGTGTATGTCTGGACACAGATACTCCGATCCTGCCTTCTATTATACTGCGCCAGAGCTTTTGCAGGATGCAATGTCAAAACTACATGTATCAACATCTAAGTGGTGGCTGATGTTGATATTTTGCTTTTTTTTCGAATGCGGAATACGTAGGGAACCTTGCCAGTGCGTCCAAAGTTATACCAAGTTGAGTAACCCACGATTGAGTGGGGAGGACTACAGGTTTTGCGACAGTTCGAGTTACATCCTTTCCTTGGATATAAACAATCTCTATGTGCATGCCACACAACTAACTGTTCCATTTGAAGCGTTCTGATGGGTCTCCAAAGATAAAGTAGTCCGAGTGAAGAATGGGGCCGGCCGCAGTGGCTGCGCGGTTCTAGGCGCTGCTGCTCGGAACCGCGGGACTGCTACGGCCGCAGGCTCTAATCCTGCCTCGGGCATGGATGTTTGTGATGTCCTTAGGTTAGTTAGATTTAATTAGTTCTAAGTTCTAGGCAGGGATATGTCCTGGAGTCAGACATGGAATAACTTATCAATTTACATGACGGGCACAGCGACTCGCCACTGTGTCTGGAGCGTTTAGCCTCACGATATGATTCCATTCCTAAGCTGAAGACAAGGCTGGGGAATAAGCAGAGACACATTCTACACTAAGGAAACCTCTACCAGTGTCTCACGTTCAGGATGTGACTTCTTTGAATCACCTGCACCAACTCCTTCTACCAGTCCCCTGGTTTAAGAGGTACATTCATGTTAATATCAAAAAGAGGACACTCTTAACGACTGTCTTTGAATAAATGTTTTTATAAATTAACGAATAATTCAGTTTTGGATAAAACAATGGAGGATGTTAGAATCTGTTGCATAACTCATTTAGCTTATTGTTGGGATGGGCGTTATACCGCAATAGATTACATCAACATGCCAAATTTTTCACAGACTCCAAACATCACTGAAGGGTTAGTCACTGTGGAGATGCCTAAGGTCTCAGTGAAGTTCGCGAAGCCTGGGTATATTGGTATGTGTCGTCTAGACCTCTCCAAACTTCGCTTGTATAGCTTGTGCAGGATACAGTGGCCAATGCGCAGCGGCCAGTTCTCTTCCAAAGCGCTGGGCGGGTTCATTCGTTTGTTCAGAAGGGGAGGCCGACAAGCGTTATCTACCTTTCAGCCGGTCGGCGATGACAGAGTCGACGAGCGAGCTCTGCAGTTTTTCTCAAACGATTTTACAGAAACTATTTGGTAAAAAAGTTGCATTCCTGCCTTGCTTGTACCTTCATATGTCACCTTCATTATGATGTGTCCATCATTTCGTTAATGGTCACAGTTATTGTGATATTTACGTGCAAGTAAGACACTGCACGAAATTCGACAAAGTTTACAATGAAAAATAGGGGTCGCTATGATTTTGAGTCTGGTGCATATTACATAATATGTTGCTGTATATGAAATTTAGCTGACAAATTCAAATTTTTCTTTAGATTTTGGTGGAGGTCTCTATCTGACACCAGTCTTGAGAGAACTGATCTGATGTGGCTCACTCATTTGCGATCGCACCGAGCATGAAGAAGAGCCAGGGTGAAATATTCACGACAGTCTTCATACTTCATAAAATATTTGAGATATCGAAATAGGATTTTGGCAAATGATTTCACACAGAGAGGAGATGACCTTTCCTTGTGGTTATTACGCAAAACTTCATTAACTGCGGTGTTATTCCACTAACTAAAGACTTTTTCCATGAAAGAATGTAATTTTCGAGGGTCATCAATAGCTGGTGAAACGAGAAATGCTATGGGTTTTGGAACAACATAAGTCAAGTCATTACATGTTTATTTTTTCTGAGGATACGCTTTTTCATAAAATGCAAATCTTACTTTTGCCCAGTTCCTCGTTTGATAAACTTAATAAACCACTGTTTGAGAATTTTCTCGCAATTTCGTCTGCACAACATATTAGTGGAATGAGACTGTGTAAACTCTAATGATTTGTGGCAAAAGAAGCAAATTTTAACGTGACAAGAAGAGAAATGCGTAGGTTTACTCAAAATTCCCCACTCGTGACACTTCTCTGGAAGTTACAAATGGTTAATAAATCAGGCAAAAATAATCGATGCGTTTTCAGCTGAATTCTTTCTATATACTGACCAAATAAGATGTGACACATCTTTCTAAATGCCTGCCATGAAAGTCTCGTTGAGAAGGGGTCTCGCTCGATATATACAAAAAGTGTGAGTGCAGGCTTCAGTTTAGGACAGCACTTCCCTTCCAGCGCTCGGCGTTTCCCCCTACAGCGCCTGCTTACAGCCCCCACCACTACCATTCTCCCCACGTGCGTCCTGCCGTCTATAGAGCTACCGGCCGTGGTATTCTGTGTGTGGTATACTGATTCAATTACGACTTACAAAACCAGACTTTGCTGATGTTACTTGCATATAGCTGGCTGACAGCATGATGAGCAGGGGTGCAGGGGGTAGCGGTGGCGAAGTGCAAGAATGAGAGGGCAGCATGCAGAGCATGGGTGTGCATGGGGCAGAAGTGTGGGTGGGGCAGGGTCAAGGTGGGCTTCACAGGACCATAATGTGATGATGTCAGGATTCTTTAAACGACCCAAGCATGAAGCCAGAGGCATTGATGGCGAAATTCCAGGAATTAGTTTCATGATAGTAAAGAGCTGATTCTGATAAGAAAATGCTGATGCTGATGTCAGCATTCGTCTGCCATGAAACGGCAGTGAGCCACTTATAATGTATAATTTTAAACATATATTTTATAATTTGAGTTATTCCACATGACTGTAGGCCCTCATTCTTCATGGGGTTTAAGGAACACAGTTCGTGAATTAATAAATGAATATAGGAAGATTCCTGAGGCCATGGCGATATATCTGACCAGTTTGAATCCCTTAAATTGTCTTTTACATTAAGAGTACTATGTATCAGAGAGTGAAACATTTGAAAGATAGATCTACAGGCCTTGTCCTTAATGCTTCTGATATCGTACCTCCTGTACAATGATATAATTTTATGGGAACATTCAGCGGCACTTGTGAATATTGTCTGCAAAATATGCTGCGAATAGATTGAGTAGCAACAAAGTAATAAAATTAAATGTCTCCAGAATGCGGCAGTTCTTCACACAACGCACTGTTTATGATGTTCTCCTGAACTATGAGTCGTACAACGATATAATATTCTAGGTACATACAATAGCAAATATGGACACTGTCTGCAAAAAGTTGTAACAAAGAAGCAGTAAATTTAAATGTCATGCATGAAGCTTGATTCTTTTCACGGATCTCATTGTTTATGACATCATATCTCCTGAACTACGTGTATTACAATGATGTAATTTTCCACTTACATTCAGTTGTTCATGTGCATACTGTCTGTGAAAAGTGTCGTGCGTAGACTTGGTAGTAAAGAATTAATAAATTATAGCGCTATACCCTATTCGGTACGTTTACTGCATGAACTGCACAAAAGTAGTAAGCGATCATCAGTTTTACTTTCATTATTTTAGAGGGGTTGTCAGCGAGAGAAAATTTTGTAACGGTTTGAAATCATGCAAGAGGCTAAGTACTCTTGTTCTCAAATATTAGATGAATATAGTCTGGGAATTCACGTATTACGGTCAATGCTTTTTTTCACACCCATCCATCCATCCCCTTTCATAGGTAGGTGGTCACCTACGACTACGGTATATGTGTTCCAAGTTTCGTAGGAATCGGTCCATTCGCCTGGCAGGAGATATGGAAAACACACACACCAATATTTGTAAGGATTACTACTGCTCCTCTTTTACGTTCGGCCATTATCTAAAATTTAAATCAACTTTTTATTAACAAATGCACGAAGCGCACTTTACAGATTTTTCACATTTCGTTTTCGATTTATATTCCGTCACTATATCACTTTGACTGCTCACACTTCTGTGTTTGTTTTTATTCACTCACTGCACTACTTTTTCGGTTCCTCCCTTCGTCACTAATAAGAAACTGGCTTTCGAATCCACGACGGGTCTTGCTTTGTATACGCCTGCCAACGGGCAGCTCAACCAGTGGCGAAATACAGAAAATACCGAAAAGGCTTCAAATGGTCCGCAATCGCCCAGAACATTCCACAACATTCGAGAGTATTCTGGAATGTTCCACAATTGTCTTGTGACAGCCAGAGCGAGAGCACCAGCAGCAGCACAGTACTGTTTGTATAAAGCGTTTATTTTGCATTTTGTTTACGACCTTCCACTAAGGAAGGGATTCTATTTGTGTTTATCTGCTCTGCATAGTAACTAACAGTTCTTGATAAAACTTTACGTAGTTTTCGTGTTAGATTTCTTAGTGTTTTCTTGATCGTTTAGAACAGAAAGCGCCCTAAAACCGTCATTTGTTTGTTTCGCGGCCGTTAGCCACTAGTCACTTGAATCAGCAGTTGTCTTGTGACAGCCAGAGCGAGAGCACCAGCAGCAGCGAGTACTGTTTGTATAAAGCGTTTTTGTACTTATTTGCTGCGCTTAGCTTTTAAATAGTTTTTCTGGGAAAACCTAGCGTAGTTTTCGCGTCTCGTATTTCAGTGAGTGTTTCTTGATTATCAGAGTAGCTCATCAGAAGATTATCTTGGGAATTTGTCACCGTATAGGGTAGGGTAAACATAGTCATGTGTAGGGACTGTGGTTGTTGTGAGCGGACGCAAGGAGAATTGGCCACTCTTCGGGGGCAGGTGGAGGCTTTGTCTGTTAGGCTCATCGAGCTCGAGGCGCGGGCGTCGGCTCGTAGTGGCGTTGGGGCAACTGTGGTGAGACCTATGCCTACTTCGGTGGCCTTGGAATCACATGGAACCCCTGATGTCGCTGCGTCTTCCGGCAGTGAGCATCTTACCGGTCAGCCGTCACTCCAGGGTGAATGGCGGACAGTGGTGGGCTCTCGCGTGCCTGGCCGAAAGGCGAAGGTGGGATCTGGCCGCGTGGCAGCTGCCTTACCCCTTTCCAACAGGTACGGGGTGCTTCCTAGTGGTGATGACATCGTTTCCGAGCCACCACAGGATGCCTCGCCTGTTGGGCCAGTGGCCGATTCTCCGGCAAGGTCCCGACAGTCACAGAGGGCGGGCCTATTAGTTATAGGGAGCTCCAACGTTAGGCGGGTTATGGAGCCCCTCAGGAAAATAGCGGGTAGGTCGGGGAAGAATGCCAGTGTGCACTCGGTGTGCTTGCCGGGGGGTCTCGTCCGTAATGTGGAGGAGGCCCTTCCGGCAGCTATTGAACGCACTGGGTGTGACCGGCTGCAGATAGTAGCACATGTCGGAACGAATGACGCCTGCCGCTTGGGTTCTGAGGCCATCCTTGGTTCCTTCCGGCGGCTGGCTGATTTGGTGAAGACAACCAGCATCGCACGCGGAGTGCAAGCTGAGCTTAATATCTGCAGCATAGTGCCCAGAGTCGATCGCGGTCCTCTGGTTTGGAGCCGTGTGGAGGGTCTAAACCAGAGGCTCAGACGACTCTGCGACTATAATGGTTGCAAATTCATCGACCTCCGTTATTGGGTTGAGAACTGTAGGGCCCCCCTAGACAGGTCAGGCGTGCACTACACACCGGAAGCAGCTACTAGGGTAGCAGAGTACGTGTGGCGTGCACACGGGGGTTTTTTAGGTTAGAGGGACCCCCCCTTGGGCGAAACGATAAAATACCTGACGGCTTACCAGAGAGGACATTATCATCGTTGATAAAGAACGTCCGTCCTCAGAGACCAAAAACAGGAAAAGTTAACGTAATATTGGTAAACTGCAGGAGTATCCAGGGCAAGGTTACTGAATTAGTATCTCTTATTGAAGGAAATAGTGCGCATATAGTATTAGGAACGGAAAGTTGGTTAAAACCGGAAGTGAACAGTAACGAAATCCTAGACACAGAATGGAATATATACCGCAAGGATAGGATAAACGCCAATGGTGGAGGAGTATTTATAGCAGTAAAGAATTCAATAATATCCAGTGAAGTTATTAGCGAATGCGAATGTGAAATAATCTGGGTTAAGCTAAGTATCAAAGGTGGGTCAGATATGATAGTCGGATGCTTCTATAGACCACCTGCATCAGCAACCGTAGTAGTTGAGCGCCTCAGAGAGAACCTGCAGAACGTCGTGAAGAAGTTTCGTGATCATACTATTGTAATAGGGGGAGACTTCAATCTACCAGGTATAGAATGGGATAGTCACACAATCAGAACTGGAGCCAGGGACAGAGACTCTTGTGACATTATCCTGACTGCCTTGTCCGAGAATTACTTCGAGCAGATAGTTAGAGAACCAACTCGTGAAGCTAACGTTTTAGACCTCATAGCAACAAATAGACCGGAACTTTTCGACTCCGTGAATGTAGAAGAGGGTATCAGTGATCATAAGTCAGTGGTTGCATCAATGACTACAAGTGTAATAAGAAATGCCAAGAAAGGAAGGAAAATATATTTGCTTAACAAGAGTGATAGGGCACAAATCGCAGAATATCTGAGTGACCACCATCAAACGTTCATTTCTGAGGAAGAGGATGTGGAACAAAAATGGAAAAAATTCAGAAACATCGTCCAGTACGCCTTAGATAAGTTCGTACCGACTAAGGTCCAAAGCGAGGGGAAAGATCCACCGTGGTATAACAATCATGTACGAAAGGTACTACGGAAACAAAGAAAGCTTCATCACAGGTTTAAGAGTAGTCGAATCATAGCTGATAAGGAAAAGCTGAGCGAAGCGAAAAAGAGCGTAAAGAGAGCAATGAGAGAAGCATTCAACGAATTCGAACATAAAACATTGGCAAACAATCTAAACAAGAACCCTAAAAAGTTTTGGTCATATGTAAAATCGGTAAGCGGATCTAAATCCCCTATTCAGTCACTCGTTGACCACGATGGCACCGAAACAGAGGACGACCGAAGAAAGGCAGAAATACTGAATTCAGTGTTCCGAAACTGTTTCACTGCGGAAAATCGTAACACGGTCCCTGACTTCAGCCGTCGCACGGACGCCAAAATGGAAAATATTGAAATAAACGATATCGGAATTGAAAAACAACTGCTATCACTTGTAGCGGAAAAGCATCCGGACCAGACGAGATACCCTTAAGATTCTACAGTGATTATGCTAAAGAACTTGCCCCCTTTCTATCAGCAATTTATCGTAGATCGCTGGAAGAACGTAAAGTACCTAGCGACTGGAAGAAAGCGCAGGTCGTTCCCATTTTCAAGAAGGGTCATAAATCAGATGCGAATAATTATAGGCCTATTTCGCTTACGTCAATCTGTTGTAGAATAATGGAACATGTTTTGTGTTCTCGTATTATGACGTTCTTAGATAATACAAATCTCCTTCATCATAACCAACATGGATTCCGCAAACAGAGATCATGTGAAACTCAGCTCGCCCTATTTGCCCAAGAAATTCACAGTGCCGTAGACACTGGCGAGCAGATTGATGCCGTATTCCTGGACTTCAGGAAGGCATTTGATACGGTTCCGCACTTACGTTTAATGAAAAAAATACGAGCTTACGGAATATCGGACCAGGTTTGTGATTGGATTCAGGATTTCCTAGAAGAAAGAACACAACATGTCATTCTTAACGGTTCAAAATCTGCAGATGTAGAGGTAATTTCGGGAGTACCGCAAGGAAGCGTGATAGGACCTTTATTGTTTACAATATACATAAATGACTTAGTTGACAACATCGGTAGCTCCGTGAGGCTATTTGCAGATGACACGGTTGTCTACAAGAAAGTAGCAACATCAGAAGACTCGTACGTACTCCAGGAAGACCTGCAGAGGATTAATGCATGGTGCGACAGCTGGCAGCTTTCCCTAAACGTAGATAAATGTAATATAATGCGCATACATAGGGGCAGAAATCCATTCCAGTACGATTATGCCATAGGTGGTAAATCATTGGAAGCGGTAACGACCGTAAAATACTTAGGAGTTACTATCCGGAGCGATCTGAAGTGGAATGATCACATAAAACAAATAGTGGGAAAAGCAGGCGCCAGGTTGAGATTCATAGGAAGAATTCTAAGAAAATGTGACTCATCGACGAAAGAAGTAGCTTACAAAACGCTTGTTCGTCCGATTCTTGAGTATTGCTCATCAGTGTTGGACCCTTACCAGGTTGGATTGATAGAAGAGATAGACATGATCCAGCGAAAAGCAGCGCGATTCGTCATGGGGACATTTAGTCAGCGCGAGAGCGTTACGGAGATGCTGAACAAGCTCCAGTGGCGGACACTTCAAGAAAGGCGTTACGCAATACGGAGAGGTTTATTATCGAAATTACGAGAGAGCACATTCCGGGAAGAGATGGGCAACATATTACTACCGCCCACATATATCTCGCGTAATGATCACAACGAAAAGATCCGAGAAATTAGAGCAAATACGGAGACTTACAAGCAGTCGTTCTTCCCACGCACAATTCGTGAATGGAACAGGGAAGGGGGGATCAGATAGTGGTACAATAAGTACCCTCCGCCACACACCGTAAGGTGGCTCGCGGAGTATAGATGTAGATGTAGATGTAGAATGATATGGGATGATCCGGGATATTCCAAAACATTCTGGAATCTTCCTGAATGGTCCACAGTATTCCCGAACATTCCAGAACATCCTGGATAATTGTGGAACATTCCGGAGTGTTGTGGAATGCTTTCGAATACTCTAGAATGTTATGGAATATTCTCGAATACTCTCGAATGTTCTGAAATGTTCTAGAAGCCGGCCGCGGTGGTCTAGCGGTTCTGGCGCTGCAGTCCGGAACCGCGGGACTGCTACGGTCGCAGGTTCGAATCCTGCCTCGGGCATGGGTGTGTGTGATGTCCTTAGGTTAGTTAGGTTTAAGTAGTTCTAAGTTCTAAGGGACTTATGACCTAAGATGTTGAGTCCCATAGTGCTCAGAGCCATTTTGTTCTAGAAATTTCTAGAGGGTGAAACTTCCCAGTCCTTATATCTTCAAATGCACACCCTTCAGGTAAAAACGGGAACCTTCTTGGTGGATGGGGCATAGAGAGTTACGCCACTATTTAACTCCCTTGATCGTACTGGGACTCGTTTCTGAGTTTTAGCGACTGACACATTGTACACATTTTTTTATAATATATACATTTTTATCGCGTCTCTCTGATACATCTCTTTCTCTTGTTTCTAAAAATGTTCCCCTTTTATTTGTACTAAGTTCGCGTATTTGAACCCACTGCCTCTGTTCTTGGACATTATTCTGTAATAATATTTGTACAACTTACTTCCTACTTTTAATTGTTTGTAGAACGTTTATGACAGTCTCTTTCTCTCTAGTGTAACCTGTTTTATTGATGTCTTTGTACCTGCACCTGGCGCCATCTGGCACCTGTTATCTTTACTAATTCTCTGACTCACATCAGATTGCATCATTACTTTGTATACACTGCATGAGCACGGATCGTCTCCCAGTATTTTGTTCCAGGGTCTTGGTTAGAGTTTATGAGTGTGGTCGTATTCTACGCTGCTATGACTAATGACCTACATGGCACAAGGTAAATCGGTTGTTGCATTTTTTAACTATTCTTCTACGGTGTCCTTCATGTTCGTTACCATGTATATTAGGCGTATTTGACGAAGGCTTTTTGGCAGTAATTATAATATTTTTACATGCTTTGGTCTCATTTTCGTCTTATATATTTACATTTTCGGCTTTTATTTTCTATTGCACTTCCAGATAATATGATGATGCCCTGCTTAGCTGAAGCGCTCCGTTTTCGAACCAACAGATAACACTGTGCAACCTGGGACTGTTCTTTAATATTAATTGAAAGAAATTAAATTCATTTATTGAGTTTTTCTGACGCCCATTCTTCATAAACTTCAGTTGGCTCACAAATCTAAACTCACTTTTCCAAACTGCTATTTCGTTAATTGTCGAGGAAAATGTTTTTGGTTTCATACAAAATTATTTGTCGGAGTAAGCTCACAACTGCACAATCCCCAGCCCGATTCCCTCTCCTCCTACGCTGCAATTGGTGGCTGAGCACTGTTGTGACTTGTGCTCGTGTGATGCTCATAGGCTCATAATAATAGAGGCAAACTAGAGAATGTCTTGCTTTCCCAAGTGCTGTTGCAGGTATGGATGCTAGGGTTGTGTCAAGCATAGCATGGCTGAACAGGGAGGAGCTGTGATACAAAGTAGCTATTATGGACAGGCCCTGCGAGCACAATGGTGGAACTATCTCACTGACTTTGGCAGGTCATGGGTGAGCCGATGCAGCTGACAGTGGGAGAGCAGCAAACATGAGTTGCGAAATAAACAGTATTCGGTTGGGCATTCAGAGCTCTAGTTAGTGTTACAATTTTACAGAGGTCTGTCACTTTCCAAGGGCCATGTTATGAGATTGCAAGCTAGGGCCACACATGTTGTCAGTAGGCTTAATGAATTGTTATCAGTGGTTAAAGGAGAAACTTGGCTTGTGTTTAATGAGTTACAGGGGGCGAATGGCAAGGGCAGACCTTTTAATCGGTAATTTATTAACAGCGTGTTCTGTGCTGGGTGGCTCGATGGATTTTAGCTTATGTTTGGGTTCAGCATGGGCAAATTTTGCGGTTATTGTCCCCAGTCCCATAGCCTGTTTGCTCGGCTTTAGGACTGGAATTATTCTACTGTCTCATGTGGCACGAAATATTGCCTAATCACTGCTCGAGAGATGGCGTATAGGAACAATGTCTATTCTTTATTTACTATGCACTTTGTGTGTTTTAAGTGTGTGTCGGATTTGTCTGTTTTGTTTGTAGTGTCTGTTTCTATTTCTGTTGTTACGTTTGGAGTTCGCAGAGTGTATCATCCCATTCTGCACAAGAAGATCCAGCCTTTCTTGTGGGGGAAGGGGGGGAGGGAGGCTGTGAGAGGGGGGGTGGAGTTTTTGTTACCCTGAATTAAAATTCGTGGCACGTATTTCGTGCCTAACCAGCCAGCTGCTGTGACACTTCTCTGGTATATGTTTTTGGCCAGAGTCGCCTTGGTGGATATGTGTCTCAGCTAGCAATGCACAAAGGTCAGTCACCTGCTCCGTTCTCTTGGGGAAACATCTCGTGGAAGCCAGCGCTGTGATCACGGTGGAATGATTGGGAAGCGTGCAGCATCACCGGTGATAAATGCAGGGTATGAGCTGGGGACCTGATCGAAGTTGATGAAGTGCGGTGCACTTGGAGGTGTGGATAGTGGGGTGGGAGATGTAGTGACATTATAGCAAGCCTTCCCTGTAGCTGTGATCCGAGCAGATGATGAGGCAATGGGTGCTGCTGGGCCTGATACGTGGCGTTGGCCCTAGTCATCTAAAGAGGTGTAGCATGCTGAGCATACCACAGTGGTTATAATTGTAGCTGTGTGGGGAGAGGGGAGGGGGGGAGCTAACGAGCACAAACCCTACGGCAGAGATTGTAAGACGACTATCCGGGATTGGGACTCCACTAAATATTGATGTGGGCCGTGGTCACAGATTGTGGACATAAACATGCCAAGAGGGCAAGATGACAGTGTAACCAGAGGATACATGGACAAAGGCTTCCGTATTACAAGAGGAGCATGAACAGTTTGCTTCAGTAACAGTGGAATGTTCGTCTGTTGAGTTGATGCTAGCTGTGCTTTGTGTACAGTGAAGAGCCACGTGCATTGAATGTAACCATTTTTCAACATATTCCAGAAGGAAATACGGTGTGCACATTGTGATGTACTGAGACTACTGCCGTTGCTTTTACATTGGGTATGCGGTGGTTTTCTTGAAAAGACAACCACGTTGATCTCGTATTTTGTTCTCGCTGTTCTCCGAGCATATATACCATTCTACAGAGAACCATAATTGGTAGTTTTGGGTAGATAGTATTGTAGTTGATTGGTCACAGTGTTGCTGATAATGAGTAACTGGCGAAGGGAGTGGATAGTAGTACTTAGTTCAATTATGAAGGCATGAAAGCGCAGTTAGCTTTGATGGATGGTTTCTGATTTATTGTTAGTATTAAACGGTTCTGTTTACAAGTTATTTTGATTGTGTGATTATTGTACCTTTTGGCTAAGAGACCAAGTATTGATAACTTCTTGTGTTCTTGATCTTGCCTCCAATATTGGTGTTACTGGGGCGTAGTTATTTTCAAATTGTTTTATTTATATGCTGAAGAAGTTTTAATTTATTTATAGTGTTGTTCTGATATCCCTGCTTCAAAAACTGTACCTGGGTCAAATATTTAATTTAAGTTTGCCAAATTCCTACTTTGTTAATTGTCAGGGAAGATAATTTGGTTTAATACAAACTGTTTTGTCAAAGTAGTCCCACACTTTTATATACCCAGCTCCACGCCACTACATACAAATCCTACGCTACAGATTGCGAGTAGGCTTCCACCTCCCCTCATTAAATAAGAGCCAAATCAGGGAAATAATGCATGTCGTAATTGTTTCGGACTGATGTTGGGAGCTGCGCAACTGAAGATGTGGACAGATGGATTTTTTAAAATGTAAATTCCATATCACAATCTCAAAAGCGTTCTATGTGGTGCAGTTAGCTAAAATTCTCGGACTTATTCTTCCAATGACTGCAGTTTCAGGTTGTACAACAAACGAAAAAGAGATATCGAAAATTTGTAACGAAGTCACGCTAGTGGCGAATCTCTGCCGCGTCTAAATGTCGCGTCTCTCCACAAGAGGCTTAAAATTGAACTGGCAATACAACGATTGTTAACATAAATATGTGGACTGGTATTATAGTAAAGTATTCGAACGCAATGTAAATGAGAATAAGCTTAATATACTGGAACTTGTTCAGAGCTACAGAGAATGATGCTTAAATGACAAGATGAAAATGGCAACAGACAAAAACGAACAGCCATGCATCGCCTAGCTGCTCGCGAAAAAATTGAAGACTGCACCCTCGTTTATTTGTACATACAGTGTAAATGTCGGTATATGGACTCTTTGGTCCTGAATCTTTATACGAAATTCTGCACAAAAAAGATAATTTTTCATGAAAATGGATCTTACAAAACTCTATCACATTTACAATTGTTTTTGACTTCATTGAGTAGCATGTACTTGACTTCCCATAGACTATGCACGTGTATGAGTGTATGAATAGACAATATTACTCAGCTATCTTCTCTCTCTTCCACTTTCTCCTTTTCTGCCCCTTCCTCCCTCTCTCTCTCTCTCTCTCTCTCTCTCTCTCTCTCTCTCTCTCTCTGTAGCTCAATAAGTTCTTTTTCTTTTCTTTCAATCTTAAAAGATTATTTTTAAAGAGGACTATTGTCTGATCTAGAGGCACACACACTTATTGAACTACTGGAACTTGTTCTGTCCTACAATTTCTTCTCCTTGGATAACATGGATAACAAGATTTATAAAGAAAATGAAGGTATAGTGATTAGTTTTTGCCTGACACACACAGTACCCAACACATTTTTATATCATTTAGATAATAAATATTTAAAGATCAATCTCAATCTGCTAAACAGATATTACGCTACAGAAGATATGTATACTACACCATAATTCTTTTAAACGGAAATATGAAGGAAAATAATTATCTCTATAACATTTTAATAACTTGCATAACAAAGTAAAATTTACAATAAAATCGATGAAAACAATGAAATTAACTTTTTAGCTACGGGAATAACAAATGCTAACCTTAAACATGAATTTTTTATATTCGGTAATTAACAACCACTCATATAATACTCCAGTCTTCTTGCCATCCTGAAAGACAAACATGTTTTTTCGATGCAGTGATTGAACGACTAGCTAAGCTCCTTTCAAGTGAAATGGGTGAATTGACTTAGATACCTTCTATATGTAGCAATACGTAATGGTTGCATCTCTGACATAGAAGATAGATTATTTAACGCGAAAAAGAACGTTAATGTGAACCTAGAACGAAGTCAATTACGCTAAAAATTGTAGAGAGAAAATAAAAAGCAAGTCTGTCACCCTCCCGCATATAGGAAATGTATTCAATAACAATGAGTACATCTTTCGTAACACTAATGTTGCAGTAGCTTTTCATACCAATGACACTTCCAAAAATAATATAGAGCACACCATCGGTAAGAGAGGTCTATTTCACTAGTCGGGAGTGTACAGAATTTATTGGAGTGATTTTGGTAAAGTTTTTATACTAAAAATTGGACGGAAATGCCATGTCACATACAAAGAACGTATTTGCAAAAGTGAGAACAATCAATCCACATTCCATCTACACAGGAAAACTGAAACCCAGTACGTTTCAGAAGTACAGGACAATTGTTTGTTGCTCAGAATTGCCAAAGACTGCCATATGGATATTTTAGAAGAACTGGAAATTTACATACATTTGTTCAAAAAAACACTGTACTGTTTTGAATGAAAAAACTCATCTTCATTTCATTGAAAATTTCAAAGACATGCTGCAGAGCATGAAATTATTCCAACTAAGATATCCATACATCTGGTTTTAATTTCACTTTAGTATTACATTACCCAAGTACCTTTCCCACACTATGTATTCAGTAATTTGTTTTATGCATAATATGTCTTTCTTTTACTTATTTTGAAACATCTGTAAAATGTCTATAGTCTTAGTTTTATTCATTTTAAAACATCTGTAATAGTAGCTGGAGTATCTGGACCTCCATATTCCCTCACTATATACACGCTCACTGTATATTACTCCTGTTGATATGGCTCATTCTAGTGCCACGTCTGTATACATAAGTGTTCCAATTACGTATGTTATGATGTAGAACATTTAATAAACTTAAATTAGATTTACATTTCATACAACATGGTTTTAATTCATTGTATGTGACTTCCTCTGTAAAATTTCAATTGGTCATACATTAGACGCAACTGTCGCTTTAGGTTGTTATATGAGACCTTGATCGAACTATTTGGCTATGAAATCGAGAGTGTTATATCCCTTACATTGAAATATACTCCGCTACTTAGTTATGTATCAGTGGCGGATCATAGGTCTAAATTCTGGGGAGACGGGAAACGTACTGGAAAATCCCATTTCCTTCCCTTTCAATGTACCCATAACACCACCATTACTACTGCTATAACTACTTCAACCAAGATGACGATGACGACGACGACGACGAATAACACTACTACTACTGTTTACAATAATAATGATGACACTCACTTTTATCTACAAACGAACTGGTAGAGTAGGCATTTGAACGTAGTTACTTTTAAAACAAGTTAACTCGACGATCTTTCTTCTTCAAGTATCTTCCGATGACATGGTCATACCATGTGTCTCGGCTTTCAGGTATTCGCAGTACTGGTTTTTCAGCTGATGTACAAGCAAGGGCTAATAAGCGATCCCAGGTCATACTGTTCCTCAACTATGTTTTTACCCGTTTTAGACAAGAGAAAGTCCTTTCAGCCGAAACACTTGTTACAGGAATAGTAGCAATTAGACAAAATAGTTTTAAAGCTTGTGGAATAATTTTGCCCGATTCATTCTCAATCATTCTTTTGACAACGTCTGCAAAACCGACAGAGTGAAACATTTCTTTATGAGAGAAGGAAATATAGTCTCCAGGCGTACACGCAAGTGTGAGTGACTGAAGGATGAACCATACTTTCGAATAATGAATTCACAGCGTCCACAGAGAAATGCTGACCATAACTGCCGAACTGAGTAGTATCGCCTAATTTAGGAAGAGCAGTTTATCAAAAAGTGAAAACCTTGTTTCCATCCATTATCCAATACCTTGAAGTAGACCTGTTTGTGTTTTGGCATCAGTGGATTGCCAACGTATTTAACCTTCATTTTCAGTTTTATTCATGGAAGCCTTAGCTTGCGAATTAGTGAAGGACTTCGTATAATTTAAAAAGTCTATCAATTTATCTTCGTTTCTTATTGTTTTCATGGAAGCTATGCATTCTGAGACAGCAATGTTAAAAAACAGTGCATCTTTCTTTTTCTGATGAATGGTTTAAAACAGTTCAGTCTTTAAAAATATTCTTTGAAAAATAGAGAGAACAAAACCAAACCCGAAGTCCAGGAGCCTATGTGTGAAACCTCGGGCTTCTCTTGTAATGGTTGTACTGAAGTCTGTACTGTCAATTATTTCATATAAAATCTCAACTAGGCCGGACGGCTATCTTGAAAGGCAAATATTATTCTGGCATTACAGTTCCATCTCGTTTCAATGTTCGAAGGAGTACGTTTACCAACAGTACTGTCGGGAACTGCTGTGCGTTTGGAAGACTAATGTAAGAAAGTAGGCATACCCTGAAGAGTGCAGAAGAAAATCCTTACTGGTTTTATACAATAACAGCTCTGCTGCTCCTGCCAGAACAGAAGAGCCATTATGGGTTTGGCCATCAGTTTTCCCTCGAAGTCGTAATTCCGAAACACGCCACTTAGTACAGTGAAGAAAGCGGCAGCAGTTCTAGATTCGCTAACATCGTGAAGACCAAGAAAATGTTCTTCAATGTCGTCGTTAGAGTCCGCTAGTCTCACAAGAATACAGCATTGTGACTTGTCTGAAGTGTCCGTTGATCCATCAATAATTCAGGCATAAAATGAAGTTCTATCCAAACTTGAAGGTATGCTTTCATAATCTCATTTATACATTCAATCAGTTCGTTGTGTACTCTTTCTGAAAATTCCTGAAAGTACTTCATTTTCTTCTACTGTGCTTTCAAATCTTATTTTCTCTTTAGTCAAGTTTAAATGTGGCTGTGAAATTTCCGGAATTCAGGTTATCTTCTGTCTCATCATGACCTCTGAAAGCTAGCTCCTACTTACGCAAAGGACTTGTGACGTCAAACAGAATTTTCATGATCTCTCTGTTAATTTTCATTTCATTTTCGTGTCTGATTTTCAACAGCTTGTGATGTTCATTAAGTATCTCTGTGTTACTAAACGCTTCATTGGATAGTTCTTTATATGAAATAAAACTACATAGGTGATGTTTAGAAATGCCTCTGAGCACTCTGGGACTTAACACCTGAGGTCATCAGTCCCCTAGAACTTAGAACTACCTTAACCTAACTAACCTAAGGACATCACACATATCCATGCCCGAGGCAGGATTCGAACCTGCGACCGTAGCGGTCGCCCGGCTCCAGACTGAAGCACCTAGAACCGCTCGACCACACCAGCCGGCCGATGTTTAGAAGAAGCATGCCGTACTAAACCTCTAGACACAATCTTCAGATCGTAATACCCTCAGCAGACCATATAGTTTTTCTTGTGCTTGAGAGCAAACATGGCCAGCAGAATAATTTTCCACTTTTTCTGCTCATATCATGAACATTGTAAAGCCCATGTTTTGAACTCAGCTTTCTGAAAAAGGCATAGCGCCGATGTTGGACGTCCTGTCTTCAAAATTTCATGTCATTCAGTTTCTCCTGCAAGTAAGTAAAGATGTCCTCACTCGAAAGCGTTACATCAGTACTTGTACATGGTTAGGTTTCATCCATATTAAATGCACACAGAAAAACTACTGCAGACGAGACAGCTAACATAAAAGAAACCTAGAGAGGTTGCGCCACAGCTAAGTGCCTCCTGTGCAGCGGAAGCGCCCGGCAACACGGCAACAACAGCCTGTAGCCCCTCATCTGTTCCCTGTAATGACCTTATGGTTACCACGGCAACCGAAAGTTTCCTGGTGGCCTGCCATATGATTCGCGCCTCCATCAGCCTTAGGTCAGGTTTAAGCTTTCGCACTTTCACTTGCTCTCTAGTGCTGGTAGTTTAGAAGTAACAGAAGCTAACATCTTTCGTGCTTGGTGACAGAAGTATATGAAGGTTTATCGACAAAATAATTATTACTACTACCACTACTTCTACCACAGAAAAGTGAGGAGGCACACCTTCCCTTTCCTCCTCTGATCAGTTGCCACTGTGAGGTATACATTTTAGGTATCTGTATGGTATGTCCTTGAAATGTTTCTGTACGTTGGAAGCAGTGGCTGTAGCTTGTTTCACACTAGCGACTATGTGTATATGTAAGCAGTTACTTTTATGCATTTTATTTCTGCCACCGCAACTGTGAGTACAACATACATAAACTGTAAGACACAGAAAAAAAAATCTAGTACCCTAAAGTGGATACATATTAAGGTACCAGTAATCACAATATCTGTACTTGCAACACTGTATATTGCCGATATAATTGAAATTACAATGTAACAACAGGCAACTCTGTATAAACGCGAAGCATTTATATTTTTATCATACGATTTGCTCATAACTGGTTACATCACTGTGTGTCTTAATTTTATATTCAGTGACAATTTCATGGCTTTATTATCTGACGTCTATGACTTTATATTCACCTAATACGATGCTCTAAATGCTTTCACGTGAGTATGTGACGTTTTATTATGTATGTGTTATCAATTTTATCAGCAGCTCGCAGTGTTAATCATGATATTTTTCAAATATTTAAGAACTGTGGGACATCTCCTACTGGACATATATTGTCTTATGTTATTTTTTCCTTAGAGAGCTTTCTTTGGTAGAGTTTATTACTGCCTTGTACTTGTGCCTGCCATACACCTCTCACTTCATTTCCATGTACTTTCTGCACCCTATAACGTTTTTTAGGAGGGATGATATTTGCCGAGGCTACAGGTCTTACAATCTCCTTGAGAGAAGTAAGCAGAAAATAGCAGAGAGGCTGCTACAGTGGAAGAGAAAGGGAGCAGTTGCGGATCACCAGCGAGAGTGGAACACCGTGCAAGAAAGCTCACATGTAGCCACCTAGAGACAGAGCTAATGGCATGGAGAGCAGGGAGGCAGTTGGGCTTAATACTGCCAAGTGTGGGTAGTGCTTGCCGTCGACATGAGGCACCATTCTGGCTGTAGCAGTGGACACGATTTTTCTCCGTGAATCTATAAAACACCGTGCAGTGGGGAGAGGGGGAGCCATAATGGACAAGCTGTCTCCATTGCAGAGGTTCGAAGACAGTACATAGCGCTGAACTGTGCTGTCTTGATGTGCTAACAGTTAAGTCTGCACTAGCATTCTGGAGCTGTCATGGTTTTATGTTGATGGCACATGGCAATGCTATTGTGGGCCTGTAACTGTGAAGCAATCCTCGTATGATGCAAATGTAGTTTGTTGAAACATGGCGAGGCTGCTGTCAGGTCTAAATTTAGTAAAGCAGTGCCTTATTTATGCCAACGATCTTGCCACAGTGCTAGCACCAGTTCCAATCAAATCATCCAAGTTAATGTGGCGTTCGCTGTGTTATTCAGTGGTTTGGTATTTAACTAATTTGTAAATGGAAATGATAATCTTATTTTATTACATTGAGTAATTACTAAATAATTTTTCACCCGGCTAAAGATTTGATCAAGCTGCTAAAGAACTCCAAGTTAACGTTGTGTTAAAGTGTTGTCTGTATGTTGTGTGTCACTAAATCACAGTTCATGCAACAGATTCTATACAACTATTGATTAAGATGGAAGCAGTTATCTTCAGCAAAATGACCATTAAAACCACCGAATATCAGCCGCGCACAACACTGACGTATGTTACCTGAAACACTATTCTTCTCAACTCGTGCGTAATTAATTTCGGCTCCATACATCAGCTAGAAAAGTTTGTTATAACGATCGTGCTATGAGCACTGTTTTTAAAGAACCAATCTGATTCGAGTTATTTTCATTAAAATGAGTTCGGAACCACCGGTGCACATTTATTTTTACACATTTGTACTACCTTCGTCATTTATATCTGCAGAGTTTCGTAATTTGAATTTGCCGCTGAGATAATTGTTAAGATGGCGGCAGACAATTGATAGAGACTTTCTATTGTTAGAGCAAATAAGTAAATATTTAAAATATTTATTAAACGCTATAAACTATACTTTCATATTGTGCAGTATTTAGACCTCATCAAGGAAACATTTGATTTGTTTCTAAGGAAAACACAGACAAAAACGCGATACAAATCGCTATCATCAATGGCTGCGCTCCTTGCAGCGGAAAGAAATAATTAACACAGATAATGCTTACTGAGAGAGGAATTAAAGTTACAAATAATTATTCATTCATGTTTATAATAATAATGAACTCTATTTTCAAGTAATAATTAACAAATAATTACAATTTCTTAACAGACCTCAGTTCGATATGCGTCCGGAACCTACAAAAGCCATCCAACAAAAGGTAAAACAAAGGAAGACAAAAGCAGATCATAAAAGGAATTTACAATTATCATTGTCTTTGTATGATACACATCGATATGTCTAATTACAACATAGAATATTATACAAATAATTAATTCACTATTTTTTCATATGCCGAATAGATAATGTTTATAACTGTTACAGGCATAATTTCCTCTCGTCGCACTGTAGCCAAAAATTTATCACGTGGATGTTACATTAAGCACTGTTGGGCTAGGTAGCACTTTGATGGGTGACCGTCACACTGCTGAGCCCTGTTGTCAAGCAGGGTGCACTCAGCCCTTGTGAGGCCAATTGAGGAGCCGCTTGATTAAGAAGTAGCGGCTCTGGTGGCGAAAGCTTGACAACGGCTGGGCGACTGGCGTCCTAACTAGTCCAGTGATGCCTAATGGCTAAGGATGACAGGGCGGTCAGTCGGTACCATTGCGTCTGCTGGGGCCTGTTCGGACAGAGCTCACTTTTTGTTTAGTGACTTACTCATGGACCTGTATTTTCTAGTGACTGAAGTTATCTCTCCCTGCCACTTACTCATTCCATCTGCGACTGGGTAAAGTGTCACTGTAGACTGTGTCTGTCTGTGTGTTCTGTGTGTTGCTTCTTCAAGTGTTGGGCTTTGATTGGGTGTCTTTGTGTTTCCCTACCGAGGACATGCAGCTCTACTGTATGATTAAATGATGATGGCGTCCTCTTGGGTAAAATATTCCGGAGGTAAAATAGTCCCCCATTCGGATCTCCGGGCGGGGACTACTCAGGAGGACGTCGTTATCAGGAGAAAGAAAACTGGCGTTCTACGGATCGGAGCGTGGAATGTCAGATCCCTTAATCGGGCAGGTAGGTTAGAAAATTTAAAAAGGGAAATGGATAGGTTAAAGTTAGATATAGTGGGAATTAGTGAAGTTCGGTGGCGGGAGGAACAAGACTTTTGGTCAGGTGATTACAGGGTTATAAATACAAAATCAAATAGGGGTAATGCAGGAGTAGGTTTAATAATGAATAAAAAAATAGGAGTGCGGGTTAGCTACTACAAACAGCATAGTGAACGCATTATTGTGGCCAAGATAGACACAAAGCCCATGCCTACTACAGTAGTACAAGTTTATATGCCAACTACCTCTGCAGATGATGAAGAAATAGATGAAATGTATGACGAGATAAAAGAAATTATTCAGGTAGTGAAGGGAGACGAAAATTTAATAGTCATGGGTGACTGGAATTCGTCAGTAGGAAAAGGGAGAGAAGGAAACATAGTAGGTGAATATGGATTGGGGGGAAGGAATGAAAGAGGAATCCGCCTTGCAGAATTTTGCACAGAGCATAACTTAATCATAGCCAACACTTGGTTCAAGAATCATAAAAGAAGGTTGTATACCTGGAAGAATCCTGGAGATACTAAAAGGTATCAGATAGATTATATAATGGTAAGACAGAGATTTAGGAACCAGGTTTTAAATTGTAAGACATTTCCTGGGGCAGATGTGGATTCTGACCACAATCTATTGGTTATGGACTGCAGATTGAAACTGAAGAAACTGCAAAAAGGTGGGAATTTAAGGAGATGGGACCTGGATAAACTGAAAGAACCAGAGGTTGTAGAGAGCTTCAGGGAGAGCATAAGGGAACAATTGACAGGAATGGGGGAAAGAAATACAGTAGAAGAAGAATGGGTAGCTCTGAGGGATGAAGTAGTGAAGGCAGCAGAGGATCAAGTAGGTAAAAAGACGAGGGCTAATAGAAATCCTTGGGTAACAGAAGAAATATTGAATTTAATTTATGAAAGGAGAAAATATAAAAATGGAGTAAATGAAGCAGGCAAAAAGAAATACAAACGTCTCAAAAATGATATCGACAGGAAGTGCAAAATGGCTAAGCAGGGATGGCTAGGGGACAAATGTAAGGATGTAGAGGCTTGTCTCACTAGGGGTAAGATAGATACTGCCTACAGGAAAATTAAAGAGACCTTTGGAGATAAGAGAATCACTTGTATGAATATCAAGAGCTCGGATGGCAACCCAGTTCTAAGCAAAGAAGGGAAGGCAGAAAGGTGGAAGGAGTATATAGAGGATTTATACAAGGGCGATGTACTTGAGGACAATATTATGGAAATGGAAGAGGATGTAGATGAAGACGAAATAGGAGATAAGATACTGCATGAAGAGTTTGACAGAGCACTGAAAGATCTGAGTCGAAACAAGGCCCCGGGAGTAGACAACATTCCATTTGAACTACTGATGGCCTCGGGAGAGCCAGTCATGACAAAACTCTACCATCTGGTGAGCACGACGTATGAGACAGGCGAAATACCCTCAGACTTCAAGAAGAATATAATAATTCCAATCCCAAAGAAAGCAGGTGTTGACAGATGTGAAAATTACCGAACTATCAGTTTAATAAGTCACAGCTGCAAAATACTAACGCGAATTCTTTACAGACGAATGGAAAAACTAGTAGAAGCCGACATCGGGGAAGATCAGTTTGGATTCCGTAGAAATACTGGAACACGTGAGGCAATACTGACCTTACGACTTATCTTAGAAGAAAGATTAAGGAAAGGCAAACCTACGTTTCTAGCATTTGTAGACTTAGAGAAAGCTTTTGACAATGTTGACTGGAATACTCTCTTTCAAATTCTAAAGGTGACAGGGGTAAAATACAGGGAGCGAAAGGCTATTTACAATTTGTACAGAAACCAGATGGCAGTTATAAGAGTCGAGGGACATGAAAGGGAAGCAGTGGTTGGGAAGGGAGTAAGACAGGGTTGTAGCCTCTCCCCGATGTTATTCAATCTGTATATTGAGCAAGCAGTAAAGGAAACAAAAGAAAAATTCGGAGTAGGTGTTAAAATCCATGGAGAAGAAATAAAAACTTTGAGGTTCGCCGATGACATTGTAATTCTGTCAGAGACAGCAAAGGAGTTGGAAGAGCAGTTGAACGGAATGGATGGTGTCTTGAAGGGAGGATATAAGATGAACATCAGCAAAAGCAAAACGAGGATAATGGAATGTAGTCGAATTAAGTCGGGTGATGTTGAGGGTATTAGATTAGGAAATGAGACACTTAAAGTAGTAAAGGAGTTTTGCTATTTGGGGAGCAAAATAACTGATGATGGTCGAAGTAGAGAGGATATAAAATGTAGACTGGCAATGGCAAGGAAAGCGTTTCTGAAGAAGAGAAATTTGTTAACATCGATTATAGTTTTAAGTGTCAGGAAGTCGTTTCTGAAAGTATTTGTATGGAGTGTAACCATGTATGGAAGTGAAACATGGACGATAAATAGTTTGGACAAGAAGAGAATAGAAGCTTTCGAAATGTGGTGCTACAGAAGAATGCTGAAGATTAGATGGGTAGATCACATAACTAATGAGGAAGTATTGAATAGGATTGGGGAGAAGAGAAGTTTGTGGCACAACTTGACCAGAAGAAGGGATCGGTTGGTAGGACATGTTCTGAGGCATCAAGGGATCACCAATTTAGTATTGGAGGGCAGCGTGGAGGGTAAAAATCGTAGGGGGAGACCAAGAGATGAGTACACTAAGCAGATTCAGAAGGATGTAGGTTGCAGTAAGTACTGGGAGATGAAGAAGCTTGCACAGGATAGAGTAGCATGGAGAGCTGCATCAAACCAGTCTCGGGACTGAAGACCACAACAACAACAACCACTACTTCTACCACAGAAAAGTGAGGAGGCACACCTTCCCTTTCCTCCTCTAGTCAGTTGCCACTGTGAGGTATACATTTTAGGTATCGGTATGGTATGTCCTTTAAATGTTTCTGTACGTTGGAAGCAGTGGCTGTAGCTTGTTTCACACTAGCGACTATGTGTATATGTAAGTAGTTACTTTTATGCATTTTATTTCTGCCACCGCAACTGTGAGTACAACACACATAAGTTGCTACTAAAGGCAACATACAGACTGTCGGTTATGACGGTCACGTCCACCTATCGTAGCTTGTGACACAGCTTGAATAATCTTAAAATTCCAGACACTGACTATATACGTACATTTGAAAACCTCTGTGGCCATCTTTGGTTCTAGCAGCAAACAGTGGTCAGCTGTACAGTTGGCTATATGTGATATGCATCCGTCTGTAGCACTAACCCCGTCTGATGATGCAACTTGAAAAAGTGCACTGCTTAAGCACAGTTTATCCAGGGCGTTAGGGGCTAAAATGCACATATTCATATAGGGGACAGTGTACTGGACAACATTACGTCAGTATTTACTTCATTTGCAGACAATTATAGATATTAAGAGTAGTATGCTTTTTAGATTGATGGGTACCTCCAAGGACATGTCACAAGAGCAAGCCATTTTTATTTTCCCCTGGGCAGCAGGTCAGGATTCGAAGTGTAGACATATGGACGCAAACTGATTAGTCAATACTGAGAGGCGGAATCCACTTATAGGTGCAGTTAAGAATGTGCAGAAAACATCAGGCAGTAAATTATGAGATGTTTTTGTGGAAATACTGTAAGACACAGAAAAAAAATCTAGTACCCTAAAGTGGATACATATTAAGGTACGAGTAATCACAATATCTGTACTTGCAACACTGTATATTGCCGATATAATTGAAATTACAATGTAACAACAGGCAACTCTGTATAAACGCGAAGCATTTATATTTTTATCATACGATTTGCTCATAACTGGTTACATCACCGTGTGTCTTAATTTTATATTCAGTGACAATTTCATGGCTTTATTATCTGACGTCTATGACTTTGTATTCACCTAATACGATGCTGTAAATGCTTTCAAGTGAGTATGTGACGTTTTATTATGTATGTGTTGTCAATTTTATCAGCAGCTCGCAGTGTTAATCATGATATTTTTCAAATATTTAAGAACTGTGGGACATCTCCTACTGGACATGTATTGACTTATGTTATTTTTTCCTTAGAGAGCTTTCTTTGGTAGAGTTTATTACTGCCTTGTACTTGTGCCTGCCATACACCTCTCACTTCATTTCCATGTCCTTTCTGCACCATATAACGTTTCTTAGGAGGGATGATATTTGCCGAGGCTACAGCTCTTACAATCTCCTTGAGAGAAGTAAGCAGAAAATAGCAGAAAGGCTGCTACAGTGGAAGAGAAAGGGAGCAGTTGCGGATCACCAGCGAGAGTGGAACACCGTGCAAGAAAGCTCACTTGTAGCCACCTAGAGACAGAGCTAATGGCATGGAGAGCAGGGAGGCAGTTGGGCTTAATACTGCCAAGTGTGGGTAGTGCTTGCCGTCAACATGAGGCACCATTCTGGCTGCACCAGTGGACACGATTTTTCTCCGTGAATCTATAAAACACCGTGCAGTGGGGAGTGGGGAAGCCATAATGGACAAGCTGTCTCCATTGCAGAGGTTGGAAGACAGTACATAGCGCTGAACTGTGCTGTCTTGATGTGCTAACAGTTAAGTCTGTACTAGCATTCTGGAGCTGTCATGGTTTTATGTTGATGGCACATGGCAATGCTATTGTGGGCCTGTAACTGTGAAGTAATCCTCGTATGATGCAAATGTAGTTTGTTGAAACATGGCGAGGCTGCTGTCAGGTCTAAATTTAGTAAAGCAGTGCCTTATTTATGCCAACGATCTTGCCACAGTGCTAGCACCAGTTCCAATCAAATCATCCAAGTTAATGTGGCGTTCGCTGTGTTATTCAGTGGTTTGGTATTTAACTAATTTGTAAATGGAAATGATAATCTTATTTTATTACATTGAGTAATTACTAAATAATTTTTCACCCGGCTAAAGATTTGATCAAGCTGCTAAAGAACTCCAAGTTAACGTTGTGTTAAAGTGTTGTCTGTAAGTTGTGTGTCACTAAATCACAGTTCATGCAACAGATTCTATACAACTATTGATTAAGATGGAAGCAGTTATCTTCAGCAAAATGACCATTAAAACCACCGAATATCAGCCGCGCACAACACTGACGTATGTTACCTGAAACACTATTCTTCTCAACTCGTGCGTAATTAATTTCGGCTCCATACATCAGCTAGAAAAGTTTGTTATAACGATCGTGCTATGAGCACTGTTTTTAAAGAACCAATCTGATTCGAGTTATTTTCATTAAAATGAGTTCGGAACCACCGGTGCACGTTTATTTTTACACATTTGTACTACCTTCGTCATTTATATCTGCAGAGTTTCGTAATTTGAATTTGCCGCTGAGATAATTGTTAAGATGGCGGCAGACAATTGATAGAGACTTTTTATTGTTAGAGCAAATGAGTAAATATTTAAAATATTTATTAAACGCTATAAACTATACTTTCATATTGTGCAGTATTTAGACCTCATCAAGCAAACATTTGATTTGTTTCTAATGAAAACACAGACAAAAACGCGATACAAATCGCTATCATCAATGGCTGCGCTCCTTGCAGCGGAAAGAAATAATTAACACAGATAATGCTTACTGAGAGAGGAATTAAAGTTACAAATAATTATTCACTCATGTTTATAATAATAATGAACTCTATTTTCAAGTAATAATTAACAAATAATTACAATTTCTTAACAGACCTCAGTTCGATATGCGTCCGGAACCTACAAAAGCCATCCAACAAAAGGTAAAACAAAGGAAGACAAACTCAGATCATAAAAGGAATTTACAATTATCATTGTCTTTGTATGATACACATCGATATGTCTAATTACATCATAGAATATTATACAAATAATTAATTCACTATTTTTTCATATGCCGAATAGATAATGTTTATAACTGTTACAGGCATAATTTCCTCTCGTCGCACTGTAGCCAAAAATTTATCACGTGGATGTTACATTAAGCACTGTTGGGCTAGGTAGTACTTTGATGGGTGACCGTCAGGCTGCTGAGCACTGTTGTCAAGCAGGGTGCACTCAGCCCTTGTGAGGCCAATTGAGGAGCCGCTTGATTAAGAAGTAGCGGCTCTGGTGGCGAAAGCTTGACAACGGCTGGGCGACTGGCGTCCTAACTAGTCCAGTGATGCCTAATGGCTAAGGATGACAGGGCGGTCAGTCGGTACCATTGCGTCTGCTGGGGCCTGTTCGGACAGAGCTCACTTTTTGTTTAGTGATTTATGCATGGACCTGTATTTTCTAGTGACTGAAGTTATCTCTCCCTGCCACTTACTCATTCCATCTGCGACTGGGTACAGTGTCACTGTGTCTGTCTGTGTGTTCTGTGTGTTGCTTCTTCAGGTGTTGGGCTTTGATTGGGTGTCTTTGTGTTTCCCTACCGATAAGTGTTGAAGGTCAGTAGTATTCGAGCCCAATTTATGGTAAAGTGATCTCAGTTAGGCAAGATACTTGATATGTATTAGGTGAAGGCTTACGGATTTCGTACATTCATCTGTGCCTCTCTGAAACTTTTGCATTGCTGTGGATGAGAGTTATTGCACTGAGCCTTATTTTTAATGTCTTAGATGTAAAGGTTATTTTACAAATTGAGTGCTAATTCTCGGTTTATGCTTTCTCACATGTGCTCCAATTTGTTATATGGTTCATTTGGTTGTGTAAAATCAAGTAGCATTTGGTTAGGAAACTACACCTACACAACGCCAGCCATTTACCACTCCCATAAGATATCCTGTACCACAATTTGGTAACAGGGCATGGTTGTCAGTTGTGAAGGCGTGATGATGGCGGCACTATTAACGCAATGAAATTATGGTTGCATCTCCTCGCACTTATTGTTCTCATGTTACAGATGTGGCAGTTAGGCTGTCTGTGGTACTTGTTGGCTAAGAGTGGAAGATCTGCCATATGAAGTCACCATTTTGGACAAGCCCCCGCAGGTACAGTGTTGACCCGGCAACTGTGCCAGCTGAGGGTGGAGCCGCACCTGTTAAAGTTAGGCGAGCAACAGGAGGTAAGTAAGTTGTTACCATCCAATGAGCTTTGACCGAAGTAGAACTGATCATACAATGTTTTGAAGGTGAGGTGCCCTCTGTGCCTTTAAGACGATTCCAGGATGGAGTGAATCATAAACAGGCTGATAAATGTAATGTATTTGACTAAGGAAGGAGTCAACAACAATAGACTAGAAGAACTGCAGGTTAGGGGGTGCATGGATAGAATTAGTGGTAAGTGGCATGCTGTTGTCTAGCTTTGTACAGAGAAATAGAGTGAACCTTGACAAGGTGCAGAAGAAGAAAAATAATGATGTGAGAGAATTAGATGCCTAGGTGATTTCACCAAAGCAGCAGAAAACATTTCGTTACTTGATAAGGTATCTCTTTCCATATAACTCAGAGTGTAAAGACCCTTTTAAAGCATTAAGTGATTGAATGAAAAATACGACATCGCCTCCGTTTATAACTACAGATATTGTTAATAATCCCAACCAAACTACTTTATAAATTTCCTCTACTGCTCATATGCTTCATTCCTCCTTTACTTAAGTGACTGTAGTTTCACGTGCCCTGTAAAATTTTACTTTGTATAACCATAGGTGTTCCACTAGCTTGTTTAGTCTCACTTGTAATGTTTTAACTGTTAGTGATACTGGACCTATTAAGGACAAGATTGTCTTGACTAGTCACTCCCTCTCAGCATTTCACTTTTTTCTTCTCAGAATATTTTTGTAATTTGTCATGAAATTCACTTTGTAATTTGTGACATATTTTATCTACAGCAGATACTTTTACATCCCACTTAACTGAAATAATTCCTCTAGTTTTCGTCTTGAGCCACACATATTTATCTTTGTACCTATCGATGGCGTAACAGCCAAAAGGCGGTTTTTTAAAATAACACAAAGCAGAATATCACACAACCTTCGTGTGTTTTTTCATTCATAATGGCTCTTAAGATTAGATAAAGGTTGTTATACGTCAATTCTATATCACTCGTTTTCGATGAGATCATAAATACCAGAGAGATGCTGTTATGTTGGTGATAGCAGTCGTGTCGATATATGTGATGACAACAACACACTTCATCTGAAGTGCCGAATGGAGAAATAATGTATGCTTATTGACGAATTTTAAGTTGGATAAGATCGCGTCTCAACGTTTTGACGCAAATCAGATTAAGAAACAATGACGCACATGCACAGCACGTCGCCAGTCGCATGATTTCAACATCAGGTCAAAATCCTGGACTTGGTCTGAGAGGAAACGATAGATTTAGCAGCTACACATCAGCACAAATGCAGAAATTTGGCTGATGGGGTACTTTTGTCAAGATTTGTTCCTCGTTGAACATGACCAGTTCCTCATGAATAGGAGTACTCATCTCTATAAACGAGAACGTCCAGAGTCCCCTCAAATGGACTGGCAGTATTGCATACATGATCTTACACTTAATGTTTTTACTTTCAGGTAGTCACAGCAACAAAAGTGTAAATTCTTCATATGTAACACTTGCTGTGGAAGTGATACCGACCATCCTACACATGTATCAATTAATACCTTTATGCGATAGCATATCTGGTTTGCCAGCAGGTTCCACCGTGCATGTCAATAATGCAGTCTCGTGGTAGGTAGCCGCACAATAATGTGAGTCATTCTTCAAGCGTGTCACGATACAGATGTGTTTCTGGTAGTGTTAAGAAAAGCTGAAGTTAATATTACGATGAGAATTCATTTTGGTAAACCTTACTACAATGAAGGAGTGTAAAAGTGTTCACTTCGCCTCTTTCCATGACCTGTTTACGTTTACACTGTATCTGTCAAAATTCACAGATCTACCAACAGTGGATGTTGGAAGAAGTCAGACTTTCTTATGTTACTACTGGTTATCCGACACGAGTCAGCTAAAATTTAATTAAAAGGAATTGCATCAGACGCGTTTCGCTTTTATTTGTAAAGCATCTTCCATGGTTATTCTGCAAATTGGATACATACATTTGGGCATTTTTTAAGTTTAAAAACAGCGTTTTTTTTATAAAGTTGGTGTGCGAGTTACTTAGCGTGTTTCTTCACTCCTTGCTAGCAGCGGTTCATGTCGAACGACTTCTATTCACATGTGTACTTGGCAGTTTTTGCCATTCAGCCATATTTCTTGGGGTGCATTATTTACACTTCACTTTTTTAAACCGTTTCTCATTCCATGTAGTAACAGTTTGTATGTCTGTTCGTTTGTTTTCGTTCACATTGTGAGTGTTGCCAACCTGTGAAACTACATTGTGTGTGTGTGTGTGTGTGTGTGTGTGTGTGTGTGTGTGTGGGTGGGTGGGTGGGTGTGTGGGTGTGTGGGTGTGTGTGTTTCTGTTTGTGCTGGTGAGTTAGTGAAAATTTGTGAAACTGTATGTTAGGTAAAGGCGTGAGAGGAGTGGGGGTGGGTTGATTTTTTTTTGTGGGGCGGGGGGTGGGAGGTGGCCGCGAGTGGGGATGGGCCTGAATGGCGATTATGGGACATAATCTGGGAAGAGATGCTAGTGGTAAAGGGATCCTGTGATTATATGTGTATATTTAATCTTATATTAAGTGCTCAATCAATTTAAGGAGTGTGTGGTTTGCCAAGATGGCCTGATCATTTATGAGCTGTTTCTTTTCTGTTACGGTTTTTTGTATGCGGTAGTTTTCTTGTAAGGTGAGGTGATTTTTATTGTTTCTCCTATTGATTTCTATGTCTGTGTCTCTAGCTGTAATTTTATGTTGGTGTTGCTGTACATATTTTGTAAAAGTTTAATAATTTGTCCTACGCTCCCATGCTCTTACATGTTCTTCGTATCTGGGGTCAAATATGCTCCTGGTTTGACCTGTGTATCTTCTGTAGGCAGTTGGCGTGACCACTTCTGACACCAAATCTGCAGGCATCCCGGTGGTCCCGGTCGCCTACGGTGTACTGGAGGCCGAGCGGTGACCTCTCCAGTTGTCAGGATGCTAGGAAATGAATGTGGACCCGTTAGAAACGCCAAAGAAACATTATTAATTCATAACACCTTTATTCCTGCCGAGTACAATGTGGCTTGCTGATATCAACGACCTTCCCCGAGTCCTCACTGACTCGTAGCGGTGACACCAGCTCCAGGCCGCACAGTCTTGCTAGCGCAGCGCTGCGTGCGGTGACGTAGGGAAGGAATGTCCATACTTCGTACTTCGGCCGCGTGTGGCTGGCGACGCCCGGCTGGTCGGCCGGCTCGCGGCGGACAGCAGGCTGCTGCGCGTAGAGGCTCCGGGTTGGAGTCCCGGCGCTGTCAGCACGGGAGGCGTTCTCGTAGTGCGGAGTGTACTCTGTCCCACCCCATCTTCTTCCCTGCTCCTCCTGATGGCTCGTCCGCGGTGGACGGGCGGAACGGGCTGCAGTCACCCCAGCGTCGTCGGCTCACCCAGTTGTGACGGTGGATGCACGGGGCCTAGGCCCCACATGATCTCGACGACGGCTCTCTGATGTGGTCAGCATTGGCGGCGAGCGAGTCTGCCACCATGTCTGCTAATCCTGAGTTGATGATTGACAGCGGCAGCAGAGAGGAGTAGAGCTGGTACTGTCCCCTCATGTCAGCTGCTGGATGGGCCGCCCTTACTGCAACATTTCCTTAATAAAGATTAACATGTCGATCACCGAGCTGAGCGCTAAGCAGCGTCCCAGTACACACGTAACTGCAAGTCTAGCTGCGAGTGTCCTGTTGCTATCAAAGCTGGCGTATTTAAAGGGAGCACGAGCGACGTCTTGACGTCATGCTCGTTTCTAATGAACGCATTCGTTCCACTTATACTGCTGATTCATCTGTCGTACTCGCCCCTTAGGTGTTCCTGCGACAGAGTTAGGTGTTGTTACGGCAGACTTACGGGAAGTTGTGAAATGCAGTACAGCTGACACTATACCTCTGTCTTGCACTCTACGCAAGTCTCCGTCTAATACAAACCCGCGTGCTAAGCAATTCTCTCTCGCCTGTTGTGTGTAACCAGGCCATTGCCCCTGCGTGACGACACATTCCATACATGTGCAATCCTCTTAGCTCTTGCCTAACCTACTGCCTCTGGCTCTCGGCATAGGCATCGAAACTTTGACAATGTTCCACGTTTCCAACTCTTTACTATTCCGCTACACTACACTTCCATCACATGTATTGCATTTCACTTTGTATATTTCTGATTTATGATGTAGATCAGCTTTTCATATCGTTTTTGGGAAGTATTTCTGAAAAGAGTTCTTCGTTTGATGGGCTGTTTTTTGCCTTGTTTTTCGAAAATATTGGGTATTGTGTGTGTGTATTTCTGGTTGTATGGCATTTTGTACCATCTTCTACCTTCTGTTCCCTCCACACTTTGTGTTGTTTCTATTCTTGTATTTTGTGTATTTGTTTGTGTGTGGTTTTGTCCTTTTTTGAAGACAGCTGGATTTTTGTTCTTTCCTGTCTCCTGGTTTCCTTGTTCAGCTTTGTAACTAAGTTCTCTTTCTGACCATTGTTTGTTGCTTTTTGTATTATGGTATTCATTTCTTTTTGTAATTGTCTGTGTCTAATGGTGTCGTGTTTGGTCTGTGGATCATGTGTCTAAGTACTGTCTGCTTTTGAGAAATGGGGTGTTGTGATGTCTCATGTATAACTATGTCTGTTCTTGTCGGTTTTCGGTGTATGTCAAATGTTTGTTTGGTGTTTTGAATCTTTATGGTGATGTCCAAGAAATTTAACTATTTTGCTCTTTCTCTATTGCAAAATGTATTTTATCATGAACAGGATCTATGTGTGTAACTGGTCAATTTTATCGCTTGGTTTATCTACCAGGCACAAGATGTCATTCATATATCTAATCCAGTATAGGATGCTGTATCTATTTTGCACTATTTTGTAAAATATTATCTATTCTACATGATTCATAAATATGTTTACTAGGCTCTAGACACTGGGGATCCTATTGGTAATCCTTCACTTTGTAAATAGAATTAATTATTGAACTGAAAATAGTTCTGTTCTGTTATTATATCTAGAAACCTGACTGCTTCTTTGATGTATTTATGTGGAAGTGTACTATGTGTCTTAAGACTTTATTCTATAATGTTTATTGTTTCAGTTATTGGTATATTGGAATATATATTCTCTACATCAAATGACAGGAGGGTGACTGTGTCTGGAACTTGTATGTCTTTTATGTACTGAATCAAACATTTGGTGTTCCTTATTGTTCTGTCCTCTTATAATTTTTAGTTTTCTGATGTTTTTAAAATGTACCTTAAAAGTGGGAGCGTTTCTATTATTCACAATAGCTCTGATGGGGAAATCTATCTTGTGTAGCCTTGATTGGCATCAGAGGGAAGTTGCACTGGGATTTGTCTGTAGCAGTTTTCTTTCTTCATTGTTTTCTATTGTATGTTCAATTTATTTCAGAGTGTTTCTTAACTTCGCTTGGATTCTGTTAGCTGGATCTGATTTCAGTTTTATAATTTTATTTTTGCGTAATCAACTCTTGTGTCTTACTGACATATTCTATTCTAAAGCTCTATTTTATTCTAAAGCTCTATTTTATCCAGAATGAGATTTTCACTCTGCAGCGGAGTGTGCGCTGATATGAAACTTCCTGGCAGATTAAAACTGTGTGCCCGACCGAGACTCGAACTCGGGACCTTTGCCTTTCGCGGGCAAGTGCTCTACCAACTGAGCTACCGAAGCACGACTCACGCCCGGTACTCACAGCTTTACTTCTGCCAGTACCTCGTCTCCTACCTTCCAAACTTTACAGAAGCTCTCCTGCGAAACTTGCAGAACTAGCACTCCTGAAAGAAAGGATATTGCGGAGACATGGCTTAGCCACAGCCTGGGGGATGTTTCCAGAATGAGATTTTCACTCTGCAGCGGAGTGTGCGCTGATATGAAACTTCCTGGCAGATTAAAACTGCCAGGAAGTTTCATATCAGCGCACACTCCGCTGCAGAGTGAAAATCTCATTCTGGAAACATCCCCCAGGCTGTGGCTAAGCCATGTCTCCGCAATATCCTTTCTTTCAGGAGTGCTAGTTCTGCAAGTTTCGCAGGAGAGCTTCTGTAAAGTTTGGAAGGTAGGAGACGAGGTACTGGCAGAAGTAAAGCTGTGAGTACCGGGCGTGAGTCGTGCTTCGGTAGCTCAGTTGGTAGAGCACTTGCCCGCGAAAGGCAAAGGTCCCGAGTTCGAGTCTCGGTCGGGCACACAGTTTTAATCTGCCAGGAAGTTTCTCTATTTTATCCATCAGAACCACTGCGTTTCCTTTATCTGCCCTTGTGATGTTAGTGTTGTGTTCCTGTAGTTTCTTTCAAAGTTTTGTCAGTGTTATGGAATCTGTATTGTTTTGATTTACCTCCGTTTTCTTTCATCTGTATGATTCTGGAATATCGTGGATCATTTCGGAACATTCTGGAATGTTGTGGAATGCTTTCGAATGCTCTTGAATGCTCTAGAAATTTCTAGAATACGAAGCTTCCCATCCCTTATATCTTCAAAAGCACGCCCTTCAGGTAAAAACGGAAATCTTCTTCATGGGTGGGGGATAGAGGGCCACCCCACACCTTGATCGTACTGGGAGTCATGTCTGAGTTTTAGCGTCACGCGTCTCGAAACTGGATGTATTCTTCTGTGCGTAGTTTTCCCTGATTCAGTCTTATGTAAAGCATCCGTTCCGCTTCTATTTTTGCATAAATACCCTCCATGAATTGTTAGAATAAGCGGGGAGTGTCGAGAATGCGAGTGTATGTTTCACTGTCTCTGATCGTAAAGCAGTAAGCGTAGAACTCCTTAAAGTGGCTTTTTTGTCTATTTCTACTCCTGTTTCAGGTTACATTTGTTTCTCATTAAAATCATATCCGTCCTATCGGTGCAGAAATATTAATGGATATTGGAGGGCATCATATGAACGGTGTGTTTCGGCAATCATTGCAGTCCTTCTCTTCTTCATTGTACAGTTATGTCGCGGCTTTTGGTTTCATTGTACATAATTATGATGGCAATTTCATCTATCTGAGGTTCATTAAATCGACGTTCGTGTTCTCCATGTGGTCTTTTGTCAGCTCGAATTATAACTTGATAGTCATCAGAAATCATTTGTTTTAGTGCTGTTTTAAATATGTGAATCAGTTAATTGTATCCAGGTAAGATCCTCTGAACACCTTGGACTACTATTTGTCTCAATTTCTTAATGTCCGCTGAAATATACTAGCAGAAATGTATGGTCTTCCTTGTGTAGTGGCAGTAATAATCCCATGTTGAGATAGATTTGTCTTTGGAGGAAAAAAACACAATCGATTTCATCTCTGCTAGTGCTGATCGAAGTGACACCAAAAGAAGTCTTTTAGAAGCAGACGTGGTGCGCTTTTATATTTTGTAGAAAGTGGTTTCATTCTGGAGTTCCCCTGGTCATGTAATGTAAAAATACCTGCAGAGGTGTTTGTAGTAATGGTAATCTAATTTGTACGTTCATGAAACGGAATCTTTGTGTTCCCCTACTGAGGTTTTTTCACGTTCCAGAATTGGCAGATGTTATCCATTTTTCCGATTTCGACGTGTTTATTTTTGTTATACTCTTTTGTCGGATCATAGTAGAGTGTTTCATTTGTTAGGTTGTACTGTTTAGTTGTCCTCGGCCACACTTCTCGTAGGGTGATATTTTCATAGCTGGCTTGAGTTCGCAGTCTTTTATTATAAGAATTTGGGAAATTTTTGATTCTTCAGTCCATTCATTTCGTTGTTTTTTGGTTTCTCTGCTTCTCACGGTGCTCAGTGTCCTTCGTTGGAAACTTAAACGTGCTTCGTGCTCTTCGTCTGTTTCGGTTTTTCGTTGTTTTTTTCCACCGTTTTTCTTCAAAACTGGCAAGATCTCCTTTTTTACGTTTGGGCATTGCCTAAAATATAAAGCAAATCAACTTTTTATTAACAAATGCACTAAGTACAACATACATACTTTTCATACTTTATTTTCGATTTATATTCAATCACGGTGATAGTTTGACTGCTCACAGTTCACTGTTTGTTTTTAATCACTCACTGCACTACTTTTATGGTTCCTCCCTTCGTCACTGACGTTCGAACCCCCGACCGGTCTTGTTTTTATTCCCCTATCAGCGGCGAATTCCAGAACATACGGAAAAGGTTTCGGATTGTCGGCTTCGAATGGATGGCTTCGAATGGTCGGCTTCCAATGGTCGGCTTCGAATGATGTGCAATGTTTCAGAACGTTCCACAACATTCCAGAGTGTTCTGGAATTTTCCACAATGATCTAGGACGTTGCGAGATGTTCCAGAACATTCTAGAATCTCCCGAATGTTCCAGACTATTTCCCAACACTCCACAACATCAGGTATCATTGTGGAACATTCCAGGACATTCTGGATTGTTGTGGAATGATCTCGAACACTCTGGAACGTTCTCGAATACTTTTGAATGTTCTAGAAATTTCCCGAGGTGAAACTTCCAAACCTTTATATCTTCAAAAGCACACCCTTCAGATAAAAACGAGAACCTTCTTCATGGATCGGATATAGGGGGCTAACACACCATGTAACTCCCTTGATCGTACTGAAACTCGTTTCTGAGTTTTAGCGGCACACACATCGTATTATAATCTACATATCTATTATTACATTACACTGCTAATATTATTTGTTATATAACCTAAAACATTGAGTTTAAGAGTTTCTGCCAAAATATTCCTCACTGGAACGAATGAAGTTGTCAAACAGAAATTTTTGCTTTCAGTAGTAAACTCCACCAAAGTACATAACTCCTTTCCGAATTACGTTAAGTTTTTGGAATACTTGTACATATTATATTCAACCTTCGCAATATGTTCTGAGAAAAGAGAAAAACTTGTAACAAGAAAGGATATTAATGAATGTATGGATTGCACAGCATTTGTTTGCAGTTTTTTAATTGAGCTATATAGGATGTTCTAAAATTAGCACCAGATATAACACATACAGCACACTTCAGTGTTCTGAGTGATACTGTCCCTATGAGAGCTGTTCCTCAAAGAATCAGCTGTAACAGAAATATTGCATATGCCGATGTAGCTGAACTAAGTTTCTTTTATTCTAATTTTTAGGATTTCCGAGCAATGTTCTGATTTGTGGCTAACCCTGCCAGATATTTTGTACATACATACATTAATCCTTGTTCCATAGATTATGAATACGACATTTCGTAATGATATGGAACGTATCACTTTAAGGTAAGTTTTATTTGCACAAAATAAATTTTTTTCCGTTACAGCTTATCTAAAAATTGACGTTGTCAGCGTCTAGTGGTTATTGTGGTCGGTATGCAGATAAGTGACGGGCAGAAAGATGAGAGAGGGGAAAAGAAACGGAGTGGGAAAGGGGAAAAAGGAAAAGTAAGAAGGGGAAAGGTTGGAAGTCACTAACATGGACGGAGTTTCAGATAGAAACCACGAGAAATTGCAGAATGGTCTCTGATGACAAACAGTTCAATGGTACAGACGCTTTATCTTGTTTTCGGCTTCCAGATGGAACCACTTTAGTATGGTAAATTATCCAGCGCAACGAAAGTGTATAGAGTTTGTTCTTCGTTCGACGTGTTGTTTGTTATGGGTGGTAGGGAACTGTGGGTTCTGGCCAAATGGGCTCACGAATTATCTGTCAGCACTTTATCCCTGCTATCATATGATAGCCGAGACAATTCTCCATGTCATAGTTCGTTGACAGCAGCTCCAAGGTCATGCCAGGATTATAACATCCCGCCAGTTACTGAGGTAATGGAGGGAATGGAGGATGGGAGAGGAGGGTCGTGTCACACCCCCCACCCTGCCTGCATTTACACAAATTTTACATGAAGCACTCCCAAGCCCATGCAACTCCCACCCTTCTCTACAGCCAAATACACTCCTGGAAATGGAAAAAAGAACACATTGACACCGCTGTGTCAGACCCACCATACTTGCTCCGGACACTGCGAGAGGGCTGTACAAGCAATGATTACACGCACGGCACAGCGGACACACCAGGAACCGCGGTGTTGGCCGTCGAATGGCGCTAGCTGCGCAGCATTTGTGCACCGCCGCCGTCAATGTCAGCCAGTTTGCCGTGGCATACGGAGCTCCATCGCAGTCTTTAACACTGGTAGCATGCCGCGACAGCGTGGACGTGAACCGTATGTGCAGTTGACGGACTTTGAGCGAGGGCGTATAGTGGGCATGCGGGAGGCCGGGTGGACGTACCGCCGAATTGCTCAACACGTAGGGCGTGAGGTCTCCACAGTACATCGATGTTGTCGCCAGTGGTCGGCGGAAGGTGCATGTGCCCGTCGACCTGGGACCGGACCGCAGCGACGCACGGATACACGCCAAGACCGTAGGATCCTACGCAGTGCCGTAGGGGACCGCACCGCCACTTCCCAGCAAATTAGGGACACTGTTGCTCCTGGGGTATCGGCGAGGACCATTCGCAACCGTCTCCATGAAGCTGGGCTACGGTCCCGCACACCGTTAGGCCGTCTTCCGCTCACGCCCCAACATCGTGCAGCCCGCCTCCAGTGGTGTCGCGACAGGCGTGAATGGAGGGACGAATGGAGACGTGTCGTCTTCAGCGATGAAAGTCGCTTCTGCCTTGGTGCCAATGATGGTCGTATGCGTGTTTGGCGCCGTGCAGGTGGGTGCCACAATCAGGACTGCATACGACCGAGGCACACAGGGCCAACACCCGGCATCATGGTGTGGGGAGCGATCTCCTACACTGGCCGTACACCACTGGTGATCGTCGAGGGGACACTGAATAGTGCACGGTACATCCAAACCGTCATCGAACCCATCGTTCTACCATTCCTAGACCGGCAAGGGAACTTGCTGTTCCAACAGGACAATGCACGTCCGCATGTATCCCGTGCCACCCAACGTGCTCTAGAAGGTGTAAGTCAACTACCCTGGCCAGCAAGATCTCCGGATCTGTCCCCCATTGAGCATGTTTGGGACTGGATGAAGCGTCGTCTCACGCGGTCTGCACGTCCAGCACGAACGCTGGTCCAACTGAGGCGCCAGGTGGAAATGGCATGGCAATCCGTTCCACAGGACTACATCCAGCATCTCTACGATCGTCTCCATGGGAGAATAGCAGCCTGCATTGCTGTACTAGTGCCGACATTGTGCGTGCTCTGTTGCCTGTGTCTATGTGCCTGTGGTTCTGTCAGTGTGATCATGTGATGTATCTGACCCCAGGAATGTGTCAATAAAGTTTCCCCTTCCTGGGACAATGATTCACGGTGTTCTTATTTCAATTTCCAGGAGTGTATGATAAAGTAACTGAACTGTCAAAAAATTCAACAACTTTGTATACATTACTGATTTCCAAAATTCGTTTAAGGACTGACTCTCCAACTGTCACATTGGTAACTTTGATTTGAAGCTATGTATCATCGGCATAGAATATTGGAATGATTATACAGCGTATTTCTCTATAAATAAATAAAACCAACATTCGATTACAAAATATAAATAACAAAACAGGAATTCTTATTGGCTGAAAATCAGGTTTTTACCTTAAATGCTATCCCACAAGCTCTGAAAACATAAATAAAAGCAAGCCTACTATCACATCCTACTTGCTCCTGTCACCAGCAGATTGCTGCACTATACAAAACGAGTGTTTAGCGCCACCAGCAGATGACAGCACTGAAAAATCGACCTTAGTTTGATTCTGTACCATATCAACATATAGCTCCACCGTTAAAATCGTTCCTAGGTGGGTGGTTGTACCATGAATAAGTAGTTCTCACTGTTATCAACAGATGGTTTTACAGTAAAAAAACACAACAGTGTTGTTAATTATTTTCCACAGCTAAGATGTTGCAGTGTCCTAAAATGCCTGCAAAATACTTCAGCAGCATAAAAAGTGCAGAGTTTAAACGAAGTATAATGGCGCTGAGTTGAGGTTAATACATAAAAAACACTGTAAGACTCAAATCACTTAACGAAATGTCGGAATATTGCAATTTAAAAATGCAGCAAATGTAAATTAATTATTTTCTGCATCTAAGATACTGTAACTTAAAAATGCAATAACTGTAAATTATTTTGTGCATCTAAGATGTTGAAAAAATTCTAAAATGCCTACAAAACGCGTCATCAGTATGGAAAAGTGCGACGTTTACATTCCTAGTTGAGCTTAATACCTGAAAAATGCTTTTTAATGACACAATACTGCAAAAAAGTCGTCACTGTAAAAGAAAGCACAAGTTAATTTCCACATATACACATATTTGCAAAATTAGTACCCACAGTTCTGAAGTATGTACCATAATGGTTATGAAGTATGTACGCTAATAGTAGATTTCATCGCTTAGTGGCAGTTGGACCTAAAACTTTGATGTCATAAAGATACTCTGACCAAGCTTATAACAGCTGAAAAATAAGTGTTAGATAAGCAGTGAAACAGAGAGACTGAGTATAACTAATAAAATCTACTCTCAACACATCCTCAAATAAAATATTTCCGAGGCAGACCAAACGTACAATGTCTACATTGCTGGTTGAGGTTAATATAAGAAGACAAGAACGTAGTAAGACTCATATTGATTAAAGTGGCCTTAAACACATCGGCAGCGTAAAAGGAAACGGGAATTAATTTCCACATATGCATATATTCATCAAATAAGTGAAGGCGGAAAGCCTCGCTCGCGGGGTGGAATCTGAGCTATTTGTAGTGTCGTTCTCAGAACCGATCGCGGTCCTCTGGTTTGGAACAGAGTGGAAGGCTTAAACCAAAGGCTAAGACGATTCTGCAGAGATTTGGGGTGCAAATTTCTCGACTTCCGCTATCGGGTGGAGAAATGTAGGGTCCCTCTGAATAGGTCAGGCGTGCACTACACGCAGGAAGCGGCTACAAGGGTAGCGGACTACGTGTGGAGTGCACATGTGGTTTTTTTAGATTAGAGAATTCCGTCCCTAGGCCCAACAAGACGCTTCCTGAGACGCGACAAGGTAGCAGTAGGCAAAACGCAACAGGGAATGACAATATTAATGTGGTATTAGTAAACCGCAGGAGCGTCTATAGAAACGTCCAAGAACTGCTCTCATTAATAAACGGTCACAATGCCCACATGGTACTACGCACGGAAAGTTGGCTGAAACCAGATGTAAACAATAATGAAATTCTAAACTCAGATTGGAATGTATACCGCAGAGACAGGCTGGACAGTGAAGGGGGAGGCGTTTTTATAGCGATAAAAAGTGCAATAGTATCGAAGTAAATTGACGGAGATCCGAAATGTGAAATGATTTGGGTGAAGGTCACGGTTAAAGCAGGTTCAAACATAGTAATAGGATGTCTCTATAGGCCTGCTGGCTCAGCAGCTGTTGTCGCAGAACAACTGAAGGAAAATTTGCAAAATATTTCGAGTAGATTTCCTAACCATGTTATAATTCTGGGTGGAGATTTTAATTTACCACATATAGACTAGGAGACTCAAACGTTTATAACGGGTGCCAGGGACAAAGAATCCAGTGAAATTTTTTTAAGTGCGTTATCTGAAAACTACCTTGAGCAGCTAAACAGAGAACCGACTCGAGGCGATAACGTATTAGACCTTCTGGTGACAAACAGACCCGAACTATTTGAAACAGTTAACGCAGAACAGGGAATCAGCGATCATAAAGCATTTACAGCACCGGTGATTTTAGCCGTAAATAGAATTATTAAAAAAGGTAGGAAGATTTTTATGTTTAGCAAAAGTGACAAAAGCAGATTTCAGAGAATTTGGCGGCTCAACACAAAAGTTCTATCTCAAGTACAGATAGTGTTGAGGATCAGTGGACAAAACCATCGTACAATATGCTTTAGATGAGTATGCGCCAAGCAAGATCGTAAGAAATGGAAAAGACCCACTGTGGTACAACAATCGAGTTATAAAACTGCTACGGAAGCGAAGGGAACTTCACAGCAAACATAAACATAGCCAAAGCCTTGCAGACAAACAAAAACTACACGAAGCGAAATGTAGTGTGAGGAGGGCTATGCGAGAGGCGTTCAACGAATTCGAAAGTAAAGTTCTATGTACTGACTTGGCAGAAAATCCTAAGATTTATGTCAAAGCTGTAGAGGGATCAAAACAATATGTCTAGACACTCTGTGACCAAAATGGTACTGAAACAGAGGATGACAGACTAAAGGCCGAAATACTAAATGTCTTTTTCCAAAGTTGTTTCACAGAGGAAGACTGCACTGTAGTTCCTTCTCTAGACTGTCGCACAGATGAAAAAATGGTAGATACAAAAATAGGTGACAAAGGGATAGAAGAACAATTAAAATCGCTCAGAAGAGGAAAGGCCGCTGGAACTGATGGGATACCAGTTCGATTTTACACAGAGTACGCGGAGGAACTTGCCCCCCTTCTTGCAGCGGTGTACCTTAGGTCTCTAGAAGAACGTAGCGTTCCAAAAGATTGGAAAAGGGCACAGGTCATCCCCGTTTTCAAGAAGGGACGTCGAACAGATGTCCAGAATTATAGACCTATATCTCTTACGTCGATCAATTGTGTAATTTTGGAACACGTATTATGTTCGAGTATAATCCTACTCTGTAGGAATCAGCATGGGTTTCGAAAAAGATGATAGTGTTAAACCCAGCTTGCGCTATTCGTCCACGAGACTGAGAGGGCCATAGACACGGGTTCCCAGGTAGATGCCGTGTTTCGTGACTTCCGCAAGGCGTTTGATACAGTTCCCCACAGTCGTTTAATGAACAAAGTAAGAGCATATGGACTATCAGACCAATTGTCTGATTTGATTGAAGAGTTCCTAGATAACAGAACGCTGCATGTTATTCTCAATGGAGAGAAGTCTTCCGAAGTAAGAGTGATTTCAGGTGTGTCGCAGGGGAGTGTTGTAGGACCGTTGCTATTCACAGTATATATGAATGACCTTGTGGATAACATCAGAAGTTCACTAAGGCTTTTTGCGGATGATGCTGTAGTATATCAAGAGGTAGTAACAATGGAAAATTTTACTGAAATACAGGATGATCTGCAACGAATTGACGCATGGTACAGGGAATGGCAATTGAATCTCAATGTAGACAAGTGCAATGTGCTGCGAATACATAGAAAGAAAGATCCTTTATCATTTAACTACAATATAGCAGGTCAGCATCTGGAAGTAGCTAATTCCATGAATTATCTGGGAGTAGGCATTAGGAGTTATCTAAAATGGAATGACCGTATAAAATTAATCGTCGGTAAAGCAGACGCCAGACTGAGATTCATTGGAAGAATCTTAATGAAATGCCGTCCGAAAACAAAGGAAGTAGGTTACAGTACACTTGTTCGCCCACTGCTTAAATACTGCTCACCGGTGTGGGATCCGTACCAGATAAGTTGATAGAAGAGATAGAGAAGACCCAACGGAGAGCAGCGCGCTTCGTTACAGGATCATTTAGTAATCGCGAAAGCGTTGCGAGGATGATAGACTCCAGTGGAAGACTCTGCAAGAGAGATGCTCAGTTGCTCGGTACGGGCTTTTTTTTGAAATTTCGAGAACATACATTCACCGAGGATCAAGCATTATATTGTTCCCTCCTACGTATATCTCGCGAAGAGACCATGAGGATAAAATCAGAGAGATTACAGCCCACACAGCGGCATACCGACAATCTTTCTTTCCACGAACAAGGAGACTGGAATAGAAGGGAGAACCGATAGAGGTACCTAAGGTACCCTCCGCCACACACCGTCAGATGGTTTACGGAGTATACATGTAGATGTAGATGTAAGTGCCTCAATATTCCAAATTATGTGCCCCAAAGTTAGACTGCAGCGGCTAGTAAGAGTTGATTTTTTAAATGTTTTTTAGGAGTTAGGCTTCAAAATTTGATGTTGTAAACCTACCCTGACCAGGCTTGTAGCGGCAGGCAAATAGACAGATTGAATGCAATTAATTAGCCCTACTTACCACACACACCCTTAAAGTACATGCAGGGTGAATCACCTAAAACTTGCACCGCAAATATTGCGGAAAGGGAAAGTTCTATTGACGTGTGGTTTTCTCTGAATGGATTGGTAGTCATGAGCTCATATTGTTAGCCGATAAACAGATTGTGATAATACTTAGAAAGTGCGTTTTTGTGCAAAAGTACATCTTTAAGTGGAAAAATGGCTATTGACATTAACAATCTAAAAGTAGGCCAATTTAGAATGTCACACTCTTGCAGTCTGGTACTCAATGGCTGCTGTACACGTGCTAGCATTTCAGCAGAGATGTCACAGTAGGCTGCAGCAATACGTCATGCATATCATCAGATGAAGTTGGTGCATCTTTGTAGACCGTGTCTTTCAGCATTCCTTACAGAAAAAAGTCTACAGGAGTCAAAACCAAAGAATGTACTGGCCAAGGTGCAGGTCCTCTGGTCCAATCCAATGATTTGGAAACCATCTGTGAAGACGTGCTTGTAGTACTTCGAGCACTATAGACTGTCAGCCATCATGCTGCAACCACAGGTTCCTCCTAGTCTGCAGAGGAACGTCATCTAACATCCATGGTCTGTTAGGAAGCTGAGATACTCGTGCACTTTAAGTGTTCTGTCTGTGAAATATGAGCCTACGTGCTGATGATTCACTTTCCTACATCACACGTTTGCACTCCATGGACGCTGACGTTCCACTTGACGAAGCCATGGGGACTGTCAACAGTTCAATAGTGCATGTTTCTGCAGTTTACGTGGCTATGACTGGTAAATGTGGTTCACCACTAAACAAGATTCACGATACATCTGAAGTATCTTGCCTTAATGCTCATGTACATAAGTTAACAAAATTATCATAATTGTTCCCATGCAGCTGTTGATGGAGATAGTTGATGGGGGTGGTAGCTACACCGATGGGGAATGCATAGGACACTTGCCTGACTAATACCACTTCTACACGGGATTTTGCAGGAGCTAACGTGCGGATCAACTGCAACAGCAGCAAGAACATTAATCTTTCCCTCTTCTGCCATCACTTGTTTCCTTCTCTTACGTTATCTAGACGTTACACTACAACTCTCACGTAACTTGTTGAAGATGTTGACAAACCATTGCCGAGATGCTGGCCATCTTTCGGCATACCTTGCCGATAACTGTACAAGAACGAACTGCATTCTTCCTTCACTCTCCATACACCATTAGCACGTCAGCTTTTTCTGCATTGGTAAATCCCATCGTTCCCTCATGACCGTCTGCCTATATTGTCTAGCATGATGTAGTGCACTCAAGGAACACACAAGCACACTGCGAGAAAACATAACAACGCTGTACCTAGCGACTATGCATGTAGAATGTCACCAACATGTGTCGGTATGGAAACTTTTCTAAGTACTATACCTCGTAAACGACCCGCACTAAAATCCAGCAACACTGCATCTTGATGAGAGTACTCTATCAGTTTTCCTGTTGCGCATTCTTTTGGCAGTTCCTTGTAGAACTTTATGTTTACAACTTTTTCAAATGACTCGCCATTAGATGTTGGTATTCCGTTACCTCTGGAAATGGTTATTCCGTTGCTAGGTGTACAATATCCACTACGGCACATTTAGGTACAATGTATCTATCCTTTGTAAGCAGATGTAAGCAGATCTAGGAATGGAGATTTATCAACAGATTTTCTCGTGTGTCCGTTAATGTAGTAAACATACTCCGAACCATCATTCTGGGCTAGGACTCCAACATGCGATCAGTTACCAGTGCTATTAACAATAAATTCAGGTTTTTATATTCCCTACTCGTTGCCAAATTTTGCCATACACTGTGTTTAAAGCAAAATGCAAGCCTTGTCTGCACAACTGCAGTAGCTTTTTCTTTTTCAAGTTGCAGTTTATATTCTTCCTTTATGGCAGTTATCTTCGCCATATACTCCATTTTTCGTATTTGACTTCAAACTCTTCCATTTCCAGTTTTCTTTTCCGTACACACACCATAGTAACTGCACGTAAAGGTATGATTTCTGTAATGGGGAATAGTTTAAGTCTGTGTAATACACTTACTCTTTTTCTTTGGAACTGTGGGATAACATAGTTTGCAGGTAACATTCGCTACTCGCCAATATCTGTATGTGACGGTATTGTGGAGAACAATGTCCTCGATTGAGAGAATAATGTTTCCCCTGCTTGAGTGCAGCAGTTTTGTGTAATACATAGGGGAGAGTCCTACTGTACCGGCCACCCTAACCTTTTGTCTTGTGAAATATGAAATATTTAAATATTTAGTAATATAATACAGTAATCTGGTACATAAACTAATGCGCTTAATGCATTATGGACGTACGTGTATTATTCCCTGAAACGTTACAGAAGTGACACGTCAAGCAGAATAAAAACAGCTGGTTTTTCAGTCAGTACAATAACTGTCTTCCAGTACTGCTCAGTCCTCTATAGGATGATTTTCAGGCTTTGTTGACGACAAACATTACATAAGTAAAGAAAATCATTAAACACATTGTGGCAGTGATATTTTTCATGTCTGGTGCAAAGTGATATCAAAAGTGCGCGAGAGTTTTCTTTTTTTTTTGGTTATGTGTTGTTTTTTATCTTTGCCGTAAGACTATAGAGTCTCCTTGTTTTTGTTACTTCTCTGTTGTTTTTTTAGATTCTTCTCATTGTGAGTTCTTTTGCGAATAAATATTTTTTCGTTAACTCATTATACCGGACGGCTATGAAATTATTTGTTGTAGGCAAGTCGCCTAAAACATAATTACATGAAAAAAATTCAGTAATTTCGAAAATCATTATTCACTTCTTACAATAATCACAAATAAAGAACTATATACTTTCTTCGTACATCCATAGTTTAAATGGATGACAGTGGGACGTCAGCTGGTATAAATTTATATTGAAAATGAAGAAATTCCTCCAGCTGTATTTAAGGTGTCGATTTTATTTTGGCAACTAGTTTCAACGTTGTAACAACGTCATTTTCAGGCCCATACACTTGTTGACGTCAACTGCGTGCGGCTGACACTAGAAGTCAGTGGTGAGATATGGACGTGCTCCATGTGGTAGGTGGGTAGACACTAGTCTGAAGTTGAGATCTAAACTAGTGTCTACCCACCTTCCACACGGAGCAGGTCCATATCTCACCATTGGCTTCTAGTATCAGCCGCAGGCAGTTGACGTAAACAAGTGTATGGGTCTGAAGATGACGTTGCTACAACGTTGAAACTAGTTGCCAAAATAAAATCGACATCTTAAATACAGCTGGAGGAAGTTCTTCATTTTTAATATAAATATACACTCTTGGAAATTGAAATAAGAACACCGTGAATTCATTGTCCCAGGAAGGGGAAACTTTATTGACACATTCCTGGGGTCAGATACATCACATGATCACACTGACAGAACCACAGGCACATAGACACAGGCAACAGAGCACGCACAATGTCGGCACTAGTACAGTGTATATCCACCTTTCGCAGCAATGCAGGCTGCTATTCTCCCATGGATACGATCGTAGAGATGCTGGATGTAGTCCTGTGGAACGGCTTGCCATGCCATTTCCACCTGGCGCCTCAGTTGGACCAGCGTTCGTGCTGGACGTGCAGACCGCGTGAGACGACGCTTCATCCAGTCCCAAACATGCTCAATGGGGGACAGATCCGGAGATCTTGCTGGCCAGGGTAGTTGACTTACACCTTCTAGAGCACGTTGGGTGGCACGGGATACATGCGGACGTGCATTGTCCTGTTGGAACAGCAAGTTCCCTTGCCGGTCTAGGAATGGTAGAACGATGGGTTCGATGACGGTTTGGATGTACCGTGCACTATTCAGTGTCCCCTCGACGATCACCAGTGGTGTACGGCCAGTGTAGGAGATCGCTCCCCACACCATGATGCCGGGTGTTGGCCCTGTGTGCCTCGGTCGTATGCAGTCCTGATTGTGGCGCTCACCTGCACGGCGCCAAACACGCATACGACCATCATTGGCACCAAGGCAGAAGCGACTCTCATCGCTGAAGACGACACGTCTCCATTCGTCCCTCCATTCACTCCTGTCCCGACACCACTGGAGGCGGGCTGCACGATGTTGGGGCGTGAGCGGAAGACGGCCTAACGGTGTGCGGGACCGTAGCCCAGCTTCATGGAGACGGTTGCGAATGGTTCTCGCCGATACCCCAGGAGCAACAGTGTCCCTAATTTGCTGGGAAGTGGCGGTGCGGTCCCCTACGGCACTGCGTAGGATCCTACGGTCTTGGCGTGCGTCCGTGCGTCGCTGCGGTCCGGTCCCAGGTCGACGGGCGCGTGCACCTTCCGCCGACCACTGGCGACAACATCGATGTACTGTGGAGACCTCACGCCCCACGTGTTGAGCAATTCGGCGGTACGTCCACCCGGCCTCCCGCATGCCCACTATACGCCCTCGCTCAAAGTCCGTCAACTGCACATACGGTTCACGTCCACGCTGTCGCGGCATGCTACCAGTGTTAAAGACTGCGATGGAGCTCCGTATGCCACGGCAAACTGGCTGACACTGACGGCGGCGGTGCACAAATGCTGCGCAGCTAGCGCCATTCGACGGCCAACACCGCGGTTCCTGGTGTGTCCGCTGTGCCGTGCGTGTGATCATTGCTTGTACAGCCCTCTCGCAGTGTCCGGAGCAAGTATGGTGGGTCTGACACACCGGTGTCAATGTGTTCTTTTTTCCATTTCCAGTAGTGTACTTTCTTGGTCTACACAACCACCATGCACCCACTCTCCACATTTTGGGCATTGTACCTATTCTTCTCCAAACTTTATTCACAGTCTATTACACATATTGAGCTCTCATTCTTTATCGGAGTGTTCCCTCCAAATTCCAGCTTCTTCTGATGCTTCCTGTTTGTTGTGTCCCTATCTGAACTGTTTATTTGTTTTCCTCTGTTAAATGCATATGCCATTTCTCTATCGAGTGCTTGATCTAAATTCAAGTTCCTTTCTGACTTCCTTTTAGCTGCTCATGGTCTTTTATTTGATCACCTAAAGTGCTCCTCGGGTCATAGCAATATTCAGTTGTCTGCCTTGCTGTCTTTTTCTCCTATATTACTTCATTTATTGCCATCCTCATATTGTCATCAGATCATTTTCCTCTCATTTTCCCCTTATTATTGGCCGTTTTACAGTGGGAAGTGAAGAGAACGAGTTATTATTATTTTTCCACTAAAGTTCTGACTGGTCAGTATTGGAGGACAACAGGCCGGCGGAATTGTGCGATGATCACACAGTAAAAACAATACCGATTGCGTATTAATTAATACACGATGTCCGGAAAGTTTTACTGCTACAGTATCCTTAAACAATACGGTTAAAATAAAGGTAAAAATAAATCCAATCACTCACCTCATAGACGCGTAACACAACATTGAAACAAACTTCATCCACGCTCGTCTCACACAAACAACATTAAACGCTCACAATTCACAAATAACTAAACGCAGGACAAAATTCCCGATGTATCATTAGTGGGATCATGGTGTCTTTTCTCTTGTATGTGTTGACACTTAGTACTAGAAACGAAAACTAGCGACGGCTAGCACTGTAAGATGATCGGTACTGTAAGATTCTCTCTTATGTTGTCTTCGTTGGATTCAGCGTTAAGAATCTCCACGTAGTTTACAGGTAGATAATTAAAATTATAAGCAGACAGAACATAATTTGTAAGCTTTTCTCTGTCTTGTGTGTCAGGAATGGTTACTTGAACACCGGTTACTTCCCGCGTTTTCTTATTACCCCAGGAGACAAACAGCAGAACGTTGTTAACCACCACACAGGAGCTGTTCTCTAAGTTATTACTTAGTTGACACCACACGGACGTGATTGGCACGGAGAACATTGGAGCAAATTGTCAATACTGTTTGTTAGCGTCTAACACACTTAAATATTCTTGCACGGTGTCAAACACACGATCCATTCTGTAGTTGTATGTTGCAGCCTCCAGCCTGGTAATACACTTTCTTTATCCAAGGAAGACGTAAGAGTTTCTCGTAGTCGCATGTCCGGACACATTATAAAATCGATAAGGTGGTAACTGATAACTTCGTTTACTACCTGACTTACGATTGGACATATAAATGTATTATATATCTTTATATCTGGGGGTCACCCACGTTAAGCGGTTTATTCCAACTGCCTTATCGCTGTCTACCATCACATTACTGTTTCCCTGGCAGTCTGCTTCCTTGTAGATTTCTTTTAATGGTGTGGTTGTCTTTTCTTAAGGCTGCTTCCTTATAAAACAGTGTAATTACAACCACATTTGTTTATAAGGCGTACTGTAATCTTTAGTGCTTGGTCGTGGGTTATCCGCACACGCAGTGAAATTAAAGTTTTTTTCGTCATAAGCAAATTAGTGTTAAGAATAAGGACGATTCTAGCGACAGTAATTCTGATAATGCTAATGTGAGTCCCAGCTGTCTTGGCTTCCTGAAGCGTAAAGGAGGTACTGTTTGTCGAGCAGGCTTGGAGGTTACCTGTTGCAATTTTCGTGTATGTGGTCTTAAAGTCGAATCATTCGCCTTCTCTGCTACTTCCTATAGAGTAACGACTGGGAAGCATGCATTTTTATGCGTTCGCAACAATGGCAGCAGAAACGCAGTCTTTTCTAGATCTGTGTTACGGTGTCAACACGCAGTGTTAATGTCTGTATGGCGACATAAATAAATACCTTGGAATCTACAATTGCCTCCCCTCCCCCCCACACACACAAATGTTTTGCATCACCTCGGTTCAGAGAGTTCCGGAAACTGTACAGAAAATTGGAATAGATATTAACATTAACATCATTTCTGCCCTTTTTATTGCTTATGAAAACCACACATCGCATGTTGTATCACCATACAGCGAGACCTTCAGAGATGGTGGTCTAGATTTCTGTACATACCGGTACTTCTAATACCCAGTAGCACGTCCTCTTGCATTGATGCATGCGTGTATTCGTTGTGGCATACTATCCACAAGTTCATCAAGACACTGTTGATCCAGATTGTCCCACTCTCAACGGCGATTCGGCGTAGATCCCTCAGAGTGGTTGGTGGGTCACGTCATCCATAAACACTTTTTAATCTATCCCAGGCATGTTCGATAAGGTTCATGTCTGGAGAACATGCCGGCCACTTAAGTCAAGCGATGTCGTTATCTTGAAGGAAGTTATTCACAAGATGTGCACCATGGAGGCGCGAATTGTTGTCCATGGAAACGAATGCCTCGCCAATATGCTGCCGATATGGTTGCACCGTCGGTCGGAGGATGGCATTCATGTATCGTACAGCCGTTACGGTGCCTTCTATGACCACCAGCGGCGTACGTCGGCCCCGCGTAATGTCGCCCCAAAACAGCAGGGAACCTTGCTGCACTCGCTGGACAGTGTGTCTAAGGCGTTCAGCCTGACCGGGTTGCCTCCAAAGACGTCTCCGACAATTGTTCGGTTGAAGGCACATGCGACACTCATCGGTGAAGAGAACGTGATGCCAATCCTGAGCGGTCCATTCGGGATGTTGTTGGGCCCATCTGTATCGCGCTGCATGGTGTCGTGGTTGCAAAGATGGATCTCGCCATGGACGTCTGGAGTGAAGTTGCGCATCATGCAACCACTGCGCACAGTTTGAGTCGTAACTCGTCTTCCTGTGGCAGGACGAAAAGCATTATTCAACATGGTGACGTTGCTGTCAGGGTTCCTCTGAGCCATAATCCCTAGTTAGCGGTCATCCACTGCAGTAGTAACCCTTGGGCAACCTGAGCGAGGCATGTCATCGACAGTTCCTGTCACTCTGTGTCTCCTCCATGTCCGAACAACATCGCTTTGGTTCACTCCGAGTTGCCTGGACACTTCCTTTACCGAAAGAGGAGGCTCAGTGGTTAGCACACTGGACTCGCATTCAGGAGGACGACGGTTCAATCCCGAGGCCAGCCATCATGATTTAGATTTTCCGTGATTTGCCTAAATCACTTCAGGCAAATGCCGCAATGGTTCCTTTGAAAGGGCACAGCCGATGTCCTTCTTCATCCTTCCCTAATTCGACGGGACCGATGACCTTGCTGTTTTGTCCCTTCCCCCAAATCAACCAACCAACCACTTCCCTTGTAGAGAGCCCTTCCTGGCACAAAGTAGCAATGTGGACACGATCGAACCAAGGTATCGACCGTCTAGGCGTGGTTGAACTACATTCAACACAAGCCGTGTACCTCGTTCATGTTAGAATGACTGGAACTGACCGACTGTCGGACCCCCTCCAGCTAACAGGCGCTGCTCGCGCATGATTGTTTACATCTTTGGGCGTGTTTAGTGACATCTCTAAACCGTCAAAGGAACTATGTCTGTGATACGATATCCACAGTCAACGTCTATCGTCAGGAGTTCTGGGAACTGGGGTGATGCAAAACTTTTTTTATGTGTGTACATTACACTTTTAGGATTATCGTGATGTGTGTTGCTACAAAATACGTGGTATGATCAACAGTCGGAGACACTTGTAGGTTGGACTAAGTAGGTTGGAATAATGGATGTGGACTGCCTCCATGGAAGTCTGTTTTACTGACAGTGCAATGCTTACATAGGCGTATTACAGAGCAAATTTTAGGCACTGATTCGGTTATCTGCATCGCAGCAGCACACATAAAATAGCGTGTAAATGAATTTACATGATCATTCGTTTAGAGGTTATGACCTTGTGATATTAACCCATTTTCCTGCATCTGCCCTATGGAGAATTGAAGTAGACACAACTGATTTGTGCATGCCATTCCGATTTATAGCTACGCACCATGGCTATTTTTCTTACTGTAAATGCTTGTATCTTCCTGTGTTTAAAGCAATATCTAAGCTTTCTTCGTTGTCGTTTTTATGTGTCCCTTAATCCAATAAATGGTCTGTGTTCCAATAGTTTCTGCTGGCTCAGAGTGTAGTCATAAATACTGTTTGTTGTGAGATTCTCGCCACATTTACATGCACAGATTTTTTTCTGTGTCCCTTAAGGCAATTAACGGTCTTGGCAAAATATCAGTAACGTAACAACCATTTTTCAGGAGCATAACGTCTCTTACTAATGGAGTAGTGGTCGACAAGCCCTTAATTTATCGAGAATTATATTATGGAGAATAAATTTGTTCTCGTCAAATACATAGAGAGCTTGATACCAGCCACATAAACGTTTTGTGTATTCTCCATTGAGTGTACATAGAAGAAAATGCTAATGTGTAATGAAGTGAAGAAAAGTCTTTATCCAGAAGCGCCTGTAAAATGGCTGATAATAAACATTATAAACATCCTTCTCAGCTGTTTGGTGACACTAAAGGTTTCTTCTGACGGTGGCCCGTAAATTGTCAGTACTAGTGGATTCAGTGTTTCTAAATCCATGGTTGCTACGCAGCAATCATAAAGCTAAACATATTTTACTTTATTTACTTATTTTATTGTATTTATTCAGCCTATCTTCATGCAACTGGTATCGTAAAGAGGTTTCAACTTTTAACAAAGTTATCAAATGACCAGCTTAGAATTTAAATAGAGCAACAGTCAAATAGGAAGCACATAAGTTACATATTCAATCCAACTTTTATACTGAGCTATATGCTCAAGCTGTGTATATATATATATATATATATATATATATATATATATATATATATATATATATATATATATATAGCAGTTCCTTTCGTGTGTGGTTGGCTACAAAGTCATGGACCATTATAGCCCCCTTGTATCTGCTCAACATCCGCCATTTGTGAACAGCTGGAGGAATAAGATGCTAAGACGTATTTCCTTTAACAGCTGTTGTACAGCTTCGTAATTTACTAGTGTCTCATATTCAGGCTCAGTTTAAAGTTGTAAAGGAAATATAGGCCCACCAACTATTCCATCTGGAACAAAATATGTATGTATCTATGTATGTATGTCGATATACCCTCAAATTTCTATGAGAAAATAATAACCCTCACTAAAGACGGCAGCTGCATACAGATCTTTTATCGAGCCATCATTTAAATATATCATGGTTCCAAAAGACTAACATGAATTGTCTACGGAAGACTAGAAGAGCAGAAGAAGCCTTCCAGGGGAAAGATGAGTTTGGGAACACATGAGCCAATACTGATTATAGGATTTATTTCACGCAAAATAATGTAGCTGTCATTGCCAAATGTAGATGTTGGCGTGCAGTGGAGAAATGTTGGACGTGGATGGAAACTGTCAGGATGCGTCTTATTAAAACTCGGCCATGATCTTCAAGTGTTTTATTATTCCCAGCTACAGTGCCGCGTTCCTCTCTGTCTACATAACAGGATCCGACGATGCCGAGGATGACACTTTGTTGTCTGCAAAACAGCTTGGCGTGGAAGGGCTACCTCCGCGCAACATAGTGTGGTGTGCCGACCGTGTACAGCCGTGAAGTTTTGATGACGTCAGGATGTGCCGGCAGCCGACTCAGCAGCCTTCATCCCCGTTGCCTCAGCGCCGCTCACTGGGAACCGCAGGGTGGCCGCTGTGTGCTTCTTCGCCATCGTGGTTAAGATCGTCCGTGACAACAAGTGCCCACGATCCGACAGCCAAATCTGCGGCCCACACCTCGAGATGCCTCCGGCGTGTGTTGGGAGCCAACGAAACTGCTCGCAGTAGCGAGCCGTCGAGTGGCGCTCCGCTGACTGGTTACGGACCCCATGTTGGTCTCAGAGGGTCGAACCAGCAACCCACCGTGGACTGGACTGCTGGTGCCCCATCTGCTGCTGCATGTAGGAAGTGGTGTTATACGCCCCGCCGTCCAGGAGAGCTGCCGCACTTGAATCCTCCTCGTTAGAAAACCGGCACCCATTTAACCACGGCTGTGGGCCTCTGTTTTGCTAACTCACTACTCCGAGTCACGTACTCGTAACACCTAGGTTGGGCAAGTGAGCCCCTTCTGCCTGTAGCTTGCGCCATGCGAACTGCTGCGTTGCCGGCCGCGGTGGCCGTGCGGTTCTGGCGCTGCAGTCCGGAACCGCGGGACTGCTACGGTCGCAGGTTCGAATCCTGCCTCGGGCATGGGTGTGTGTGATGTCCTTAGGTTAGTTAGGTTTAAGTAGTTCTAAGTTCTAGGGGACTTATGACCTAAGATGTTGAGTTCCATAGTGCTCAGAGCCATTTGAACCATTTTTTGAACTGCTGCGTTTACTCTTTTCAGCGGTTCGATGTGTAAGTAGGCTGTTTAGGTTTTCTTATTGGTAACGCCACGTAGCGCTCTGTATGAAAATCACTGGCTGTGCTGTGTGCAGTCTGTGGCTGGTTTGCATTGATGTCTGCCATTGTAGTGTTGGGCAGCTGGATGTTAACAGCGCGTAGCGTTGCGCAGTTGGAGGCGGGCCGCCAGCAGTGGTGGATGTGGGGAAGTGAGATGGCGGATTTTTGAGAATGGATAATCTGGAGGTGTGTCCATCAGAAACAGTACATTTGTACGAATGGATGTCATGAACTGCTATATATATTATGACTATTAAGGTAAATACATTGTTTGTTCTCTATCAAAATCTTTCATTCGCTAACTATGCCTATCAGTAGTTAGTGCCTTCCGTAGTTTGAATCTTTTATTTAGCTGGCAGTAGTGGCGCTCGCTGTATTGCAGTTGTTCGGGTAACGAAGATTTTTGGTGAGGTAAGTGATTTGTGAAAGGTATAGGTTAGTGTTAGTCAGGGCCATTCTTTTGTAGGGATTTTTGAAAGTCAGATTGCGTTGCGCTAAAAATATTGTGTGTCAGTTTAAGCACAGTCATGTATAATTTTTCTAAGGGGACGTTTCAGATGGCCCTGTGGCCTCCATTCTATTTCGATACCGCTGGTAAGTGTAACTTACTGTCAACAGACCTGCGCCTGGCTGTAACTTGTGTGCTCAGAAATATTGCACCTAACTTTTCCCTATCTTAAACGGTGGTGCCGTTACAAGAAAGAAAAATTTGTAACCCACATTTAAATCACTTTGAGAGTTATAAAAGAAACTTATGAAAATGTTGAGTGAAATGTTGTCTTTGAAGCTCGAAGTTAACAGAGTAAAATTCAGGGATTGAAAGATTATCTACAAACTGTACAGAAAGCAGAGTTCAGTTCTAGAGGCTAAAGGACATGAAAGCGATGGAGTGGGTGAGAAAGGAGTGAGACAAGGTTGTGGCCAATGTATCATCAAATTCAGTCTGTTCATAGAACATGCAGTAGAGAAAACAAAAGTGATATTTGAGGTTATAGGTCGAGGAGAAACAAAAGCTTTATCATTAGCTGATTGCACTGTAATTTTGTCAGAGGTGGCAAAGGATTGGGAAGATTACATGAACCGAATGAATTTTATGTTGAAAATACGTTTTAACACAAACATAAATAAATGTAAGGCAACTGTGATCAGCCATATTCAAATCAACTGACGTGACATTCAGGGAATTAGATTCGAAAATGAAACTCTGAAAGTGTTAGGTGAATTTTACTGTAGTGCAGCAAAAAGAATTTACGATGGCAAAAGTGAAGACAATATAAAGCGCAGAGCGCCAATAGCAAGAAATGCGTCTGCAAGAAAAAGACATATTTTAAGATCAAATACAACATTAAGTGCTGGTAAATATTTTCTGAGAATAGAAGCTTCTGAAATGTGGTATTAGAGACGAATGCTTAACATTAGACGAGTTGATTGTAAGACTAGTAAAGGCACACTGAAGCGAGGTTCCAGGAAAAGAATGTTATGCCTCACACTGACTAGAAGAAGGGTAGGTTGAAAGGGCATCGAGTAACAGCTGACATAATAGAGGACTTTCGCCAAGGGGGGTGGGTGAGCGCAGGGGTGGATAAAATCTGGAGACTGAGATCGTGGCCTGAATACAGTAAATAGAATCAATGGGTGTAAAGCGTAATGGTTACAAAAAGATGAAGAAACTTGCAGGGGACAGACTAATGTAGAAACCTTCATCAAACTAGTCTTCAAACGGGCCTGAAAGAACAATATTCATCTGTTGTATGTCATGGACCTATACGTTCGCAGCTTCCTAGTTGACATACGCAGTAAGCTCCAGTACTTTCACACGCCATGATGGTATCTGGCGGCTATTCGCGTCATATTCCACCATTACGAAACCGTGAAGATCTCGCATCTGTAAGGACTTCATACTTTCTTATTATAATATCAAAATCTGTGCTCTTGATGTGAATGACAGAGCTATCAATAGGGTGCCGCGCATCTGATAAAGCCAAAGATAGAGACGCAATTCATTATCTCATGAGATAGACAGAGTCTTCTTATGTAACATTCTCAGTTGCCTAATGTTTGTCCTGTTGCAGCTAATGTCTCGTCACGTAAGCTAATCAACACGCAAAAGATAGAAGTTCTCCTCATACTTCCACTGCTGTTCGTTCCGAAGACACCAGTGTTCAGAACTAGAGTTTGTTTTTAATCCGCCTGAACAACTGCATCGAAAAAAATTGGAAAAGGTAACAGCCGAAATGCGCTTCGTCCCCAAGCTGTTCCACGAGATCACGTCAGCGCCAAGTAAGGTCAATGCTGCGACGCCAACTAATTTTCTTCAGTCACATTTTGTTGTCTCTGTGGGCTGCAACAATATTGTGCTAAAATCATTCGAGGGCGATAGGGTGATGCGTTATCTCTCTGACAGTATAGACCGAATATGGGGCGGTCTTTGTGGTGCTCCGGATATCGTCAGTACATGGAGTAGGCCTAAAGGTACACAAGCACTGTAACGTCAACGAATTGCTTTTAGAAACGTTTGACACACTTTGAAGTGGAAGGGATGCAGCCTTGTCTTCCTCAGTGCACGGATTGCCCTAGGAAGCTGAACGCCAAAATACGGGTGTACAGTTGAAGGGTTGCTAAAGGAGCAAAATGCACTTTGGTCATTCAGAAAAAACTTCATTTAAATAACGCGAACACAAATATGCACTAATTACACATTACCACTTGCTCATTGCATTTAGAAAAGCATGCTATCACTTGGCATGATCCAAAACTACCAAATAAACATAAATATTTTTCACTGAAACGCTAAATGGGATAAGTCCATCAACAAAATGTCGAGCTATTTATACCTCTAGTAATTATTTTACTGCTCATTCTTGGCGCACTTCACTGTAAAACTGTTTGTATACCTCAGGTAGGCACTCCATCATACTTCCCTGAAGACCATAACTTTGCACCAGTGACCTCACTGTACATGATGGCCGGCCGGTGTGGCCGTGCGGTTAAAGGCGCTTCAGTCTGGAACCGCGTGACCGCTACGGTCGCAGGTTCGAATCCTGCCTCGGGCATGGGTGTGTGTGATGTCCTTAGGTTAGTTAGGTTTAATTAGTTCTAAGTTCTAGGCGACTGATGACCACAGAAGTTAAGTCGCATAGTGCTCAGAGCCATTTGAACCACTTGTACATGATGATTTTGGAATTTTCAATTAGCGACCCTTTTTTCTACAATCATCATTTCCCATTGCACTGCTTCATTAAAAGTCTTCCTTGTCTGAATTACCTCTGGAGTGGAGATTTTAACTCGTGAGGCAGAACTTACTTTACCCATAGCTGTGTTAATGATCATATCAGTTGCTGTCTAGAAGTCCAAAAAATAACAAATTTTTTTCTGAACAGCTTTAAATGGTTACTTATTGTCAGTTATTGCTATGGTGTTCATTACTTCATCAGGAACAAAATGCTTCCTGACGTTTGGTCTCTTTAATAACTGACCTCTTTCCAGAGTGGTGATTCCCAACCATTCTTAGACCATTACCCTGAGTGCGGTCAGACATGATCTAGTACCCCCCCCTCCGCCCCCCCCTCCCCCCTGCAATCTATTCTTCCCTTCGCCCACATTATCACCAACGTCAGAACCTAACTAAAATGTAGAATGAAAGATTCCTTTTGGAAAACTTATTTTTTATATGAGGAAAGATGAATGATATTTAGTTTGTGTGTGTGTGTGTGTGTGTGTGTGAGAGAGAGAGAGAGAGAGAGAGAGAGAGAGAGAGAGAGAGAGAGAGAATGACGAACTAATTCGTGGTGCATCGCAAGTGCTACAGGTAACTCCTTCGCAGACAAGACAGCTATCTATAATGAGGACGGACATTTGTTACGAAACAAACTTCCCCTGCATTACTCCTCCCAATTGTGGCACTTGCTTTACCTGCACACTACAACCCCACCTAAAATCAACCAAGTTAAAATGTGTACACTATACTTACTGTTTGTGAATCACTTGATTGCTGCACTCCTTATTTCCGAACTGGCAGAAATTGGACGACATCAGGCTGTTAATGCTTTGTGTCTGACCACAGCCACTAATAGTAATAATAATAATATTAGTAATAATAATACCTGTACAGCACAATAATAGTCCCCTTGGAGTTACTGCTGTGTCATGCTGTCAATTAATTCATTTATCTGTTTCGAAGCGAGTAATGGAGTAATTTCTGGACTATTGCAGGTATTAGCTACAACTTGTAGAAGATATTTTCTTTAGTATTTAGCATTCGTCACGTTTTTATCTCACTTTTATCATCAGCAATGAGCGGGACCAAGCACAACATATACGGGTAGTGAGTTGACTATGTGAGGAACCTGTAGCCTCGACCGCATTAATGCTACTAATTGAGAGAAACTAATTATTAATAACTTACATAATCAATATTAGAATCTTATAAAATTGTGATAATAGTAATGATCTTTTGAAGATAATTTAGTTTCGTGACTGAAACGAAATCGAATGCTTTATTTACCCGCTCCCCAGAAAATTCCCCTTTTACCTCTTAAGGGGTAATTACCCCCAGGTTGGGAAGTACTGTTCTAGAGATATCAATTTTTCTGTTTGCTAAATCATTCATAATGTTGGCACTATCCATTGTACCGCCAATCGAGGCACATAACAGACACACTGCAAAACGACAGGAATGAACATAAGAGTGTTGCAACTGACACTTTGAAAGTTTTTACAACACAACCTTTATTTACGTGAGTCTACATGGAAATGACTAAATAACAACGAAAAGTCACAATCACTACTAGAGGCAACCAAAAACAACTTCTAAGTGGTAACACACATACACTTAATTCCAAGTCCTATTCCGATGGCGAAGACGTAGTCTTCACTGGGGACGTCCTTGAGGTCGGTATTAGGCGTGAACCGACATCCGGGGCTGGTTCTAGCCTTTAAATAGTATTGGCCAGTCAATCAGATGTTGGTGTAGTAATAATACATCCTGCAGGCCATCTCGAACTCCCTCAGCAGGAAGTAGAGTTTCCAAAACAGCCGAAGTTTACCATTGCTTACGCCTTTGGTCATAGGCAACCTCGGTCCTGTGTCATGTTAGATGTATTGCCGGCCCGCAGGGGCTACCTTGGCGACGGCGTAACAAAGAGTATAAGCTGTGTCAAGTATACCCAACAGTAGTGGGGTAAGGTTGTCCTGAGCCACTCTGTATTGTTGCTAAATTTATTCAAGATGGCGGCCTCTCCTCCACCTCCTCTTCATTTGTGATAGAGTCTGTGCTGAGCTACTGGATTGGGGGGATCTCATGACACAAAATAAGCGGCAAATTCGAGCAATATATTGTTTGTTTATTTAAACATTAATAGGAGGAGGATGAATATAAAGCAAAATGCTGGAGCTGGAAAGCACTGGAGATTCGCCCCAGCAAGTCTACCCAGCAATCAAAGTGGATAGGTTAATGTGTAACAGGAGGAGGATGAGGATAAAGCAGAATACTGGTACTGGGAAGCACTGTAGATTTGTCCCAGCTGGTCCTTCCAATAATCCAAGTGGACAGGTAAGGTGTAAGAGGAGGAGGACGAGGATGAGGACAACATCAAAGACAAAATAGATATACTTTCGTTCCCAGTGACAGAGAACACCTGTGCACATGTATCCATAATAATAGTAATAATAATAATAATAGTAATATATGATGCATATAAAATTTGCCACAGAAAGAAATTCTTTGGGGAGCAGATGGCAGCTGTAACGTAACTCACCGCCTCCAGAGAGTTTCTTTTTTCTTTACTGTTATTTCATTCCTCATTGCCCCATGTAGCCGGGGAAGGGGGAGGGAGGTGTAGGCTGGCTGTGGTACAAATAACCCACTCTTCAGTCAGTAGAATGTAATGCTAACACAGAGGCTGAAAACAAAAAACAAGATTACACAAGTACAATGAATTTAAAATAATTGAAAGGGTGACATGATTGGGAGAAATATAATGAATCATTTGGAAAACAGAGATGAAAATGTGGACAAACAACTCAGATAAAACACTTTAGAAACACTTGAATTCTAAACACTCAAAAAACACTGGGAAAACAATGAGCATGGCATAAGATACACTGACCATTAAAAATGGAGCTCAATGGACTTCCACAGTAACTGGAAAAGGGCCTACCTTCAGACAGTGGACTGTAGATGAAAAAAAATGGGGGTATGGAAGGGGATAGGGCAGTGGTAGTGATGAGAACAGCAAACTGGTAAGAGGTGGCGACAAAGGGGTGGCTGTAGGATACAAGTAGAGAGGGTCAGCTCGTATTAGGAACTGCAGATTGGAGAGTAAAAGGGGCAGGGAGGTGGCATGGAAGAGGATAGGGATGAGGTGTGATAGGGGAGAGGAGGAGGAAGGAGCCCTGGGGAATGGATAGGATAGGATAGATTTAGAGTTGGTAGGATGGGTATAGAAATGGGTGGAATTCGTAATCTGGGAGAGGCAGACAGCTGAAATTTCTTTGGGAGAGGATGTGGAGGGTGTGCAGGTGCCGGTGAAGGTTTGGTGGGGTGTGTAGGTAGAGGTGCAGAAGCACACTAGGATTCGAAAGGAGAGGTGACACAATAGGATCTGGTACGGATCCCACACTGATGAGCAATACTCAAGTATAGGTCGAACGAGTGTTTTGTAAGCCACCTCCTTTGTTGATGGACTACATTTTCTAAGGACTCTCCCAATGAATGTTGGAGTCAAGTTTACAGATGGTGTAAGTTATTCAGAGGTATCCATTGTGAGTGAGGAGAGATGGGAATTTGACGATCTGGTAAATGATTCCTGTTGGGGAAGATAAGCGGATGTGGAGAGCAAGGTGTACTTCTACATCTACATTTATACTCCGCAAGCCACCCAACGGTGTGTGGCGGAGGGCACTTTACGTGCCACTGTCATTATCTCCCTTTCCTCTTCCAGTCGCGTATGGTTCGCGGGAAGAACGACTGTCTGAAAGCCTCTGTGCGGGCTCTAATCTCTCTAATTTTACATTCGTGATCTCCTCGGGAGGTATAAGTAGGGGGAAGCAATATATTCGATACCTCATCCAGAAACGCACCCTCTCGAAACCTGGCGAGCAAGCTACACCGCGTTGCAGAGCGCCTCTCTTGCAGAGTCTGCCACTTGAGTTTGTTAAACATCTCCGTAACGCTATCACGGTTACCAAATAACCCTGTGACGAAACGCGCCGCTCTCCTTTGGATCTTCTCTATCTCCTCCGTCAACCCGATCTGGTACGGATCCCACACTGATGAGCAATACTCAAGTATAGGTCGAACGAGTGTTTTGTAAGCCACCTCCTTTGTTGATGGACTACATTTTCTAAGGACTCTCCCAATGAATCTCAACCTGGTACCCGCCTTACCAACAATTAATTTTATATGATCATTCCACTTCAAATCGTTCCGCACGCATACTCCCAGATATTTTACAGAAGTAACTGCTACCAGTGTTTGTTCCGCTATCATATAATCATACAATAAAGGATCCTTCTTTCTCTGTATTCGCAATACATAACATTTGTCTATGTTAAGGGTCAGTTGCCACTCCCTGCACCAAGTGCCTATCCGCTGCAGATCTTCCTGCATTTCGCTACAATTTTCTAATGCTGCAACTTCTCTGTATACTACAGCATCATCCGCGAAAAGCCGCATGGAACTTCCGACACTATCTACTAGGTCATTTATATATATTGTGAAAAGCAATGGTCCCATAACACTCCCCTGTGGCACGCCAGAGGTTACTTTAATGTCTGTAGACGTCTCTCCGTTGATAACAACATGCTGTGTTCTGTTTGCTAAAAACTCTTCAATCCAGCCACACAGCTGGTCTGATATTCCGTAGGCTCTTACTTTGTTTATCAGGCGACAGTGCGGAACTGTATCGAACGCCTTCCGGAAGTCAAGAAAAATAGCATCTACCTGGGAGCCTGTATCTAATATTTTCTGGGTCTCATGAACAAAAAAAACGAGTTGGGTTTCACACGATCGCTGTTTCCGGAATCCATGTTGATTCCTACATATTAGATTCTGAGTTTCCAAAAACGACATGATACTCGAGCAAAACACATGTTCTAGAATTCTACAACAGATCGACGTCAGAGATATAGGTCTATAGTTTTGCGCATCTGCTCGACGACCCTTCTTGAAGACTGGGACTACCTGTGCTCTTTTCCAATCATTTGGAACCTTCTGTTCCTCTAGAGACTTGCGGTACACGGCTGTTAGAAGGGGGGCAAGTTCTTTCGCGTACTCTGTGTAGAATCGAATTGGTATCCCGTCAGGTCCAGTGGACTTTCCTCTGTTGAGTGATTCCAGTTGCTTTTCTATTCCTTGGACACTTATTTCGATGTCAGCCATTTTTTCGTTGGTGCGAGGATTTAGAGAAGGAACTGCAGTGCGGTCTTCCTCTGTGAAACAGCTTTGGAAAAAGGTGTTTAGTATTTCAGCTTTACGCTTGTCATCCTCTGTTTCAATGCCATCATCATCCCGGAGTGTCTGGACTTGACTTCTTAATCTCAGGAGGAGCTTATAGAACTTAGGAGGGAGGGAGATTCATGCAGTATTTGTATAGTGAAGGATCGCACAGATCAGGGATTTGTACATGTGAAGGACAGTGGAGGGGTGTAGTTCCTATGTTCGGATGGTTAGTAGTTTTAGTAGTTTTCGTCTATTCTGGGCTTTCTGTTGGATTGTTAGTAGGTTTGGTTTCCTCTTTATTTGTCAATTCATCTACATCTACATCTACGTCTACATGATTACTCTGCAATTCACATTTAAGTGCTTGGCAGAGGGTTCATCGAACCACAATCATACTATCTCTCTACCATTCCACTCCCGAACAGCGCGCGGGAAAAACGAACACATAAACCTTTCTGTTCGAGCTTTGATTTCTCTTATTTTATTTTGATGATCATTCCCACCTATGTAGGTTGGGCTCAACAAAATATTTTCGCATTCGGAAGAGAAAGTTGGTGACTGAAATTTCGTAAATAGATCTCGCCGCGACGAAAAACGTCTTTGCTTTAATGACTTCCATCCCAATTCGCGTATCATATCTACCACACTCTCACCCCTATTACGTGATAATACATTACGAGCTGCCCTTTTCTACACCCTTTCGATGTCCTCCGTCAATCCCACCTGGTAAGGATCCCACACCGCGCAGCAGTATTCTAACAGAGGACGAACGAGTGTAGTGTAAGCTGTCTCTTTAGTGGACTTGTTGCATCTTCTAAGTGTCCTGCCAATGAAACGCAACCTTTGGCTCGCCTTCCCCACAATATTATCTATGTGGTCTTTCCAACTGAAGTTGTTCGTAATTTTAACACCCAGGTACTTAGTTGAATTGACAGCGTTGAGAATTGTACTATTTACCGAGTAATCGATTTCCAACGGATTTCTTTTGGTACTCATGTGGATCACCTCACACTTTTCGTTATTTAGCGTCAACTTCCACCTGCCACACCATACAGAAATCTTTTCTAAATCGCTTTGCAACTGATGCTTACTAGACGGTAATTACGGCATCATCTGCGAACAACCTAAGAGAACTGCTCAGATTGTCACCCAGGTCATTTATATAGATCAGGAACAGCAGAGGTCCCAGGACGCTTCCCTGGGGAACACCTGATATCACTTCAGTTTTACTCAATGATTTTCCATCTATTACTACGAACTGCGACCTTCCTGACAGAAAATCACGAATCCAGTTGCACAACTGAGACGATACCCCATAGGCCCGCAGCTTGATTAGAAGTCGCTTATGAGGAACGGTGTCAAAAGCTTTCCGGAAATCTAGAAATACGGAATCAACTTGAGATCCCCTGTCGATAGCGCCCATTACTTCGTGCGAATAAAGAGCTAGCTGCGTTGCACAAGAACGATGGTTTCTGAAACCATGCTGATTACGTATCAATAGATCGTTCCCTTCGAGGTGATTCATAATGTTTGAATATAGTATATGCTCCGATACCCTACTGCAAACCGACGTGAATGATATAGGTCTGTAGTTCGGTAACGGTAACGACCGTAAATTACTTAGGAGTTACTATCCGGAGCGATCTGAAGTGGAATGATCACATAAAACAAATAGTGGGAAAAGCAGGCGCCAGGTTGAGATTCATAGGAAGAATTCTAAGAAAATGTGACTCATCGACGAAAGAAGTAGCTTACAAAACGCTTGTTCGTCCGATTCTTGAGTATTGCTCATCAGTATGGGACCCTTACCAGGTTGGATTAATAGAAGAGATAGACATGATCCAGCGAAAAGCAGCGCGATTCGTCATGGGGACATTTAGTCAGCGCGAGAGCGTTACGGAGATGCTGAACAAGCTCCAGTGGCGGACACTTCAAGAAAGGCGTTACGCAATACGGAGAGGTTTATTATCGAAATTACGAGAGAGCACATTCCGGGAAGAGATGGGCAACATATTACTACCGCCCACATATATCTCGCGTAATGATCACAACGAAAAGATCCGAGAAATTAGAGCAAATACGGAGACTTACAAGCAGTCGTTCTTCCCACGCACAATTCGTGAATGGAACAGGGAAGGGGGGATCAGATAGTGGTACAATAAGTACCCTCCGCCACACACCGTAAGGTGGCTCGCGGAGTATAGATGTAGATGTAGATGTAGATGGATTACTCCTACTATTCTTCTTAAACACTGGTACGACCTGCGCAATTTTCCAATCTGTAGGTACAGATCTATCGGTGAGCGAGCGGTTGTATATGATTGCTAAGTAGGGAGATATTGTATCAGCGTAATCTGAAAGGAACCTAATCGGTATACAATCTGGACCTGAAGATTGCCCGTATCAAGCGATTTGAGTTGCTTCGCAACCCCTAAGGTATCTACTTCTAAGAAACTCATGCTAGCAGCTGTTCGTGTTTCAAATTCTGGAATATTCCACTCGTCTTCCCTGGTGAAGGAATTTCGGAAAACTCCGTTCAATAACTCCGCTTTAGCGGCACAGTCGTCGGTAACAGTACCATCGGCACTGCGCAGCGAAGGTATTGACTGCGTCTTGCCGCTTGTGTACTTTACATACGACCAGAATTTCTTCGGATTTTCTACCAAATTTCGAGACAATGTTTCGTTGTGGAACCTATTAAAGGCATCTCGCATTGAATTCCGTGCCAAATTTCGCGCGTCTGTAAATTTTAGCCAATCTTCGGAATTTCGCGTTCTTCTGAAATTCGCATGCTTTTTCCGTTGCCTCTACAACAGCGTTCGGACCTGTTTTGTGTACCATGGGGGTCCTTTACCAATTTATGAGGTATGAATCTCTCAATTGCTGTTGCTACTATATCTTTGAATTTGAGCCACATCTCGTCTACATTCGCATAGTCAGTTCGGAAGGAATGGAGATTCTCTCTTAGGAAGGCTTCTAGTGATATTTTATCCGCCTTTTTAAATAAAATTATTTTGCGTTTGTTTCTGGTGGATTTGGAAGAAACGGTATTGAGCCTAGCTACAACGACCTTGTGATCACTAATCCCTGTATCAGTCATGATACTCTCTATTAGCTCTGGATTGTTTGTGGCTAAGAGGTCAAGTGTGTTTTCGCAACCATTTACAATTCGCGTGGGTTCGTGGACTAACTGCTCGAAATAATTTTCGGAGAAAGCATTTAGGACAATCTCGGAAGATGTTTTCTGCCTACCACCGGTTTTCAACAAGTATTTTTGCCAACATATCGAAGGAAGTTTGAAGTCCCCACCAACTATAACGGTAAGAGTGAGGTATTTAGCCCGCATCTCGTGGTCGTGCGGTAGCGTTCTCGCTTCCCACGCCCGGGTTCCCGGGTTCGATTCCCGGCGGGGTCAGGGATTTTCTCTGCCTCATGATGGCTGGGTGTTGTGTGCTGTCCTTAGGTTAGTTAGGTTTAAGTAGTTCTAAGTTCTAGGGGACGGATGACCATGGCTGTTAAGTCCCATAGTGCTCAGAGCCATTTGAACCATTTTTGAGGTATTTATTTGTTGCGAGACTCAAATTTTCTCTGAACTGTTCAGCAACTATATCATCGGAGTCTGGGGGTCGGTAGAAGGAACCAATTATTAACTTAGTTCGGCTGTTAAATGTAACCTCCACCCATACCAATTCGCACGGAGTATCTACTTCGACTTCACTACAAGATAAACCACTACTGACAGACACAAACACTCCACCACCAATTCTGCCTAATCTATCTGAGACTTCGTAAAAATTTCTGCAGAACTTATTTCAGGCTTTAGCCAGCTTTCTGTACCTATAACGATTTCAGCTTCTGTGCTTTCTATTAGCGCTTGAAGCTCAGGGACTTTCCCAGCTCAAGTACAACAATTTACAACTACAGTTCCGACTGTTCCTTGATCCAATAACGTCCTGTATTTTCCATGCACCCTTTGAGGTTGCAGCCCACCCCGTACTTTCCCAAGGCCTTCTAACCTAAAAAAACCGCCCAGTTCACGCCACACAGCCTCCGCTACCCGTGTATCCGCCAGCTGAGTGTAGTGAACTCCTGACCTATTCAGCGGAACCCGAAACCCCACCACCCTATGGCGCAAGTTAAGGAATCTGCAGCCAACACGGTCGCAAAACCGTCTGCGCCTCTGATTCAGACCCTCCACCCGGCTCTGCACCAAAGGTCCGCAGTCTGTTCTGTCAACGATGCTGCATTCATCTCGTAAGCAAGACCGGCAGCCTTCACCAAACCAGATAGCCGCTGGAATCCAGAGAGAATTTCCTCAGATCCAAAGCGACACACGTCATTAGTGCCGACATGTGCCACCACCTGCAGCTGGCTGCACCCTGTGCTCTTCATGGCATCCAGAAGGACCCTTTCTACATCAGGAATGACTCCACCCGGAATGCACACGGAGTGCACACTGGATTTCTTCCCCTCCTTAGCCGCCATATCCCTAAGGGGCCCCATTACGAGCCTAACATCGGAGCTCCCAACTACCAATCAGCCCACCCTCTGCGATTGCCCGGACCTTGAAGGCTGAGAATCTCCTCTGAAACAGGGCAGGCAGCTGCATCTGACTCAGCCAGAGAGAGTGCCTGAAACCTGTTTGTCAGACGCACCGGGGAGGCTTTCTGATCAGCCTCCGGGGACGTCTTTCGCTGCCTGCCACGCCTTGGAACGACCTCCAAATCAACGCCTCACTGCAGGCATCAACCGGGGCAACCACAGTGGCAGACCGATCTGGGGACAGACAGGACGAGGTTGACATCCCCGTAATACCCAAGTCTGGCTCCCCACAGTGGTGCCATTGGCAACAGCCTCAAGCTGCGCGACCAAAGTCAGCGCCGCCTGCAGCTGTGAGCGAAGGGATACCAACTCAGCCCTCATCCGAACACAGCAATTACAGTTCCTGTCAATTATAATCGATGTTGAACAACAGTTACTGAAACACGAGTCCGTGCCTAGATAACGCAAGGGAAACACGCAAAGAATGTATGAACTAACCTGTACAAATGCCTAACGATTGCGCTACAATCTGCCTGAATTTACGATGACAGTAACTAAAACTCGAAATTACACCTCCTATACGAAACTCACACACAATTTAAGTAAGAATTCAAGGTCAATCCAAATTATTTTAGTGTTAGTTACCTGGGTGGGATAGTCATAAATGGTGAGGTAGAAGTCATGGAGATGGAAGGTGTGGGTATTGCATCCTATAAGTATTACTTGAGTTTTGGAGGGGTTAATCTTTAGGAGCCATTGATAACAAAAAGAAGTAAACTGCTTGAGATGGATTTGGAGGGACTGTTGGGATTTCTGGAGCGCAGGATGGAGGGTGAGGAAAGCAGTGTCATCAGCATACTGAAAGAGGTGGGTGGGAGAAGGTGGTTTTAGCATACTGGCGGTGTGTAAGAGGTAAAGGAGAGGCGAGAAAATGGAAGTTTGGGGCACTCCTGCAGTGGGGTGGACAGTACAGGAACTGGTGTCGTTGACAATGACATAGGCTGGGGGCGATTGGAGAGGAAGGATGCAGTAAGGTGGACATAGTTGACTGGAAGTGCATAAGTCTGGAGTTTTAAAAAGAGACTGGAATGCCATAACAAGTCGTATTCTAAGTCAAGGGAGACAAAGACGGCAGATTCGTGGTTGCTGAGCTGTTGGGAGAGCAGACAGTGAGGTTCAGGAGCTGATTATCAGCAGAGGAGGAGGGACACAGATGCTGTTGGTGCATATGGCAGTGTATGTGTCGAGAGAGTGTGGATTCAAAGACCTTGTAAAACACTGAGGTGAGGTGGAAGGGGTGGTATGAGGAGGTATCGGTGGGGGCTCGTTTGGTTTTAGGAAAATTGGGTTTTTGAGGTTTTCCACAAGTCGGGATGGTAGCCTGCTGAGAGAATAGTGGCATACAAGATTGCAAGATTTATGGACGTGGATAAAGAGCTTTCTCTGAGGTGGCAATAGGTAATACAGTCATGGTCTTGAGATGTGTTGCGTTTCCTGTGAAGTACTTGTTTTATGTCCTGCACTGTGATTGGAGTGTATGTTTCTGGTATGTCGTTAAGTGCTGGAAGCTTGGAGCCAGGGGTGGGGCTGTGGCTCATGGAAAGTAAGAGATTGGGATTAGTCAAAGGAAGGGATCATCAGGGATGGAGATGATGTTGGAGAGATAGGATACAAAGTGATCAGCTTCAGACAGGTCGTCAGGTAGGAAATGATCAGGGAAAGTATGGGCGCCAGTAAGGCAGTGAAATGCTTTCCAGTACATGGAAGAGTTAACTTGGAGTGTAGCAACGAGTCTGGTGCATGTAGAGCGCCAGTCCCAGCGTTTTTTGGCATTGAGTAAATTTCTAATGTTTTGCTGTATTTGTCACTGGCATGTGAGTGTATCCCAGTCATGAGTCTGGAGGAAGGAGCAATATAAGCGACAGGATTCATGGAGAAGGAGTACAGCTTGTCTGGGGAGATTGTAACAATGAGAATATATGGCTTTATTTGGGATATGAGCAGAGACAGCATCTGACAACGTCTGTTGCAGGAAGGCTGTAATGTGAAGGATATCGTTGGGTTGCTGGAAGCTTATTGGGTGGCTTCCAATCTGAGTTTTTATGGGTTACCAGTAGACTTTCCAGTTGGCATAGGAATAGTCATAGACAAAATTTAGATGGAGACTAGGATAGGGCACATGGGGACAGGGTTGTGTGTAGAATATGATGAAGAGGACAGGTAGGCGGTCATTGCCAACTGGATCAAGGACTTTTGCAGTGAGGCATCCAAGGAAGTTGGAAGATACTAGGATGACATGGGAGAGGGGGGGGTTGCTTTCAGGATGGATGTGCTGTGAGATGGGGATGATGTCATCAGTGTCCCCATGGGAGATTCGGTAAACTTATGCCACCACCTGAGTCTGGGTCTCGAGGTCAGCAGCAATAATATAGATGGAAAAGATATGGTTGAAGAAATCATAGGGTTTGGGATTATTAGGTCAGATATAGATGGTAACACAGGTAACAGTGAGTGTTTAGAAGAAGAGGCTAAGGATAAATTGTTCAGTGGGACTGTTGAGCAAGGGTTGTAGCCGATTGTGATGTTCCTTTCATGGCCAATCGGTATTCCACCTCTGGCCAGTAGGAGAGCTTTATCAGTGTGGTAGAGGATATAGAGAGAAGCACAGATGGTGCAGTATGGTTGTAGGAACGTTTCATTAAGGATTGTCATGCCAATATTGTTTTGGGACAGGGTATGCATAAAAAAGGGCTTGTTGGTGGGTATGGAGTGGATGTTGCTATATGTGATGTGGTAGTGCTGTCATACCCTGGTGAGAGCTGAGGAACTTGGTTGCAGAGGTTAGTAACTGAAAGGTCTATATATGCAGGTGTCGAGATAGGTAAAGACGAAGTGGAGATGGTTGTGGGAGTATGTGGCTTAGATATTCAGGTGGAATACTGAGTGGGCAGCAAGGGAGATTTGCTGAGGGGTGTAGGATCATAGGAAGGAGCGGATATTTTGGAGGATTATGATAAGGAAATGATGTCCACAACAGTGGAAGGTGAGTGGAGGGAGTTGTTGGGATGGATGGGATGATCAATAGGGCAGACATGCAAGTTAATTCAGGTTTGATGGGTGGGGTTTGGCTTGCACTCTGCGGAGTAAGTAGGGTGAGCATCACTTCAGGTGTTGCAGGTGGAGGAGGGAGCCTAGGTTGGGAGAGAGGAGACATTGCTTAAGGAAGTGTGAATGATTATGGTGAGTGCAGGTTTTTAGAATTCTTACAATCAGCAGTAAGCTGGCCATTATATAGGAGGTACTTTTGGCATCGTTAGGCTTGGAAGGGGAATTTGCAGGATTTAACCTTGTGATGGCAGTAGTAAATGAGAGGTCCCTCTGTGAGGAGGTGATCGGTGATGGGAGCATGCTCTGTGAACACTCTCGTGAGAAATATGAGTCCTGAGTCATTGTATAAGTGGCGATGCAGATCTCTCTGGAAGAATGGGAATTGAGATCTGTGAACACTTCCTCTACCATGATGTTGAGGCCAACCTTCATGATCACAGCAGTGAGGTTGGATGAATGGCGAGGTGGCTGGGGTTGTTTGGAGAGGTGGTGTTGAAGGGAATGAGAGTGACATTGGACCAAAGGTAACATGGGAGAGAGTGGGGAGATCTTTGTGGAAGTTCAGACTGGTGGAACTGATGAGGACCAAGTCTTTGTGGGGGATGATTAGGGTGATAGGAATGCTGGGGACATACATTCGGTATTCGAGGGTCAGGGATTTTGCATTTAGGAATTTGGGGTGGGACAGAAGAAAGTGTGGACAGCCTGGGGTGAAGCTGCAGGGGAGGGAACAGAGTCCATGTGTTTAGTGGGGGTCTGGGTTGGTTTGGGGTTTTTTGATGGTAGTGCTGGCTGTGGTGTCTGTATTGGGTCGCTTCTTGGGTGTTTTGATGATGATGAGATGGGGTGAGGATTGAAGAATTACAGAGTGTGGTTCTTGCAATGAGCCAGAGTTAATGTGGCTGCTAGTGGATGGTTTTGTGGAGTCCAATGTAGCGATGGTGGCACAGCAAGGTGTAACTCATGCAGGTGTTGCAGGGGCAGAGGTGAGTGTAGGAAAGGTTCGGAGTGGAGGATGGGAAACTAACAATGTGGAGGGTAGGAAAGGCGTTTCAGGGAGGAATGGTAGGTAGCCAATGTGACTGCAGATGGGGAAGAAACTATGGGAAGGAAGGGTTGGCCTTATGGTGGTGGGCCAGAGGAAGTGCTCTAAGTAGTAATGATGGAAGCAGAGGGAGGGGGGAAGTGATGTAAACGATGGAGGTGACTGGAACGACCATTGTGAGTCAAAAGAAGCAGGGGACAAAGGTCAATGAAAACTACCAATGAAAGAGAGTCGCCGTGATGGTGGGAGATGATGGTAGCGACATCTGGAGTGTTGTGATGACAGTAGATGTGGATGGTGGTGACGGTGACGATGGTGACAGCGGCGAGGAAGAGGGCGGCAAAGAAAGCGGCTGCAGCGAAAAAGCCAGCCGTTGTGGCCGAGCGGATCTAGGCGCTTCAATCTGGAACCGCGCGACCGCTACGGTCACAGGTACGAATCCTGCCTCGGGCATGGATGTGTGTGATGTCCTTAGGTTAGTTAGGTTTAAGTAGTTCTAAGTTCTAGGGGACTGATGACCTCAGATGTCAAGTACCATAGTGCTCAGAGCTCTTTTTTTTTTTTTTTTTTGGCTGCGATGAGAAATGATTAAACGCAGGATGATGATGATGCACCCAGAACTATAAAAATAAATTGAAACGGACGTAAAGCATAGGGTAGTGACCCTACCAGTCTCTATGTAATCATGGAAGTAGTACAAATACATATTTGCTTGAACTTATATCCAGAGGTCTTGTAACACTGATTTAGATTATGAAACACACTTATACATATTAAAAAGTTGAATCGTACCCATAAAAAAGTGACAAATACATATGACGAGAAAATACGATACATTCTATGAGAATAGCAGTCAATACCATACGTCTACAAGCCATTTGAAGAAATCAAACCGGAGAGCTGCTTGCTCATCCCACAACCAGCCACTAGAAGTGGCGCAGGGAATTATTAGTTTGCTGAGACGATCGCGAGTTCGCAAGGCCATCTACCTACATTGCAGGGAACTACCAGCCTGTCACAGCAATCGCGATATGGTGGTGGGCTCGTTACGTTACAAGCTTAAGATCAACTGTCTCCATAGGTTTCCTAAATGGTGATAAGTCGCTTTGTGTCTGAAAAATATCGAATTAATAACGCATAAAACTACGAACTCGTAGAATATCAAGACATCGAAACCTGCAACTAAGGTCAGAGCCCTATAGCAATGCATCTGATACTTGTATTAACCTATTAGACCTCTATTGTACAGGCTTACCATGTATAAAATCGGCAAAGCACCGAAAACCTTCAGTACACCTATTGCAGTATGCCGATGACACCGCCTTCCTTGCCCTCACTCCTACCCTTCAACGGTCCCAATGCCTTCTCTATAATCACCTTGACCATTTCGCCGTGTAGTGTAACCAGTGACTCCTGAAAATCAATGCTTCCAAGACCCAGGCAATCATCGTAGGTCCTACCACTCGCTCCTTCCAGCTCCTTGATTTCTCCATTAACATCTGCGCCTATCCTGTCCGCCTCTCCCCCACCCTCACCTGCCTTGGCCTCACCATTGACCTTCATCTCACCTGGATCCCTCATCTCTGCTCTATCCAATCCAAAGCCCACAACCACCTCCAACTCCTCAAACTCCTCTCTGGCCGGACATGTGGGTTAAACCCCTCTACCATCCTCCACACCTACAAATTCTCAATCCATCCCATCCTCTGTCATGCCAGTCCCACCTCGATATCCGCCCGCCCTCCAAATTCTCTAAGTCCCTCCGCCTCCCTCGCCTTTCGTATAAGCCTCCCACTCCCACGTGGATCCTCTACGACCTGATTCCTTTCCCCCATCTGCTCCTATTCCTTGAACATATCCACGTCCTCTACACCTCCAGCCACCTTGATCCTCCTCATCCCCTGGTTGTTCCTCTCCTCTCCAACCCCCACCCTCTGCTGCGCCTTCACCGTTGTGTCCCCCCTACCCTCCACCTCTGCACCCTTCATCTCCTTTCCAAAGGTGGCTTCCGTCAACTCCCCCACCCAGATGATGCCCTCTCTCCCTCCATTTATCCCTCCTGTCAACTCTGATCCTCACCTCCCCCTCCCTTCCTCTGTCCTTTTCACAGACTCCCTCTCCCCCCTTCCATACTGGTTTTTCCCCACCTATCCTCTCTCTGTCTGCCTCCCTTCTCTCCCTCGAGTCCTTTTGCATTCCCCTCCTCTGCCATTCTCCACTCCCTCTCTCGTCTGCCCTGCCCTCCCCTTATGAGTCTTCTCCCTCTGTCAGTTCCCTCCCCCACTTCGTTTTTCCTCTCCTACCCCCTTTTTTTCCCTCATCTGTCCAGGTTCCCCCCTCCCCCTTGCCACCCATTGCCCTTGGCTGTGGAGTGTCATCTTCGTGCCAACTTTTTAGTGCAGTGTTTCAAGTGAGTGTTAAATGTTGTGTGTCTTTTCCGCAGTGTTGCGAACGGAAATCATACTGTCGCTGGGTGTGATTTTTATATCTCTTGCGAACAGAAACCAGACTGTCGCCGTGTTTTTTTAATTGTTTTTTAATTGTCTGTCTACTATTTTACCTGTCTGCTTCCTGTGTATTTTATTAGCATCGCCAAGCCTTTGATTTATGTTTTAACTTCCACAATTTTCCGCCATTTTACGATTTACGTCACCGTTTTTATCGCCTGCTTTTATTGTTTATTATCTTTTTCTTATGTTTTAAAAATTTCTGTAGGCTGAAGAGCGGCGTACTAAGCTGCTGCCAGCCCGGCCCCTTCGGGGGGAATCGAAACTCAATAGCGGATAAAAAAGCGCCGAAAACTCCCACTATTTACACGTGTAAACTATCGGTCACCACAGAATATCTTGTTACTTCAGAATATCTGAGTAAAACTGTGAACAGTATTCTCAGGAAACACTCGATCTATCGAAACATTTGTTGGAGGCTGTTTTGTGATGGAAATTTTCAATGGAACAGTTGTATCTAACGTCCTCTTACCTCTTATAAGCGACCAGCTAATAAAAAGACAGAATCACGATGATGATAAAGCTGTCATGGTTCCACGAAAACAGATACTCACGATTTCTTTCAATTTGATGGACCAACTGGTATAGTTTTAGAGCGTTTCTCGAGTTCAAATTTGGTGTCTGCGGAAGTTTTGTATTACATACAGTTCAGACACATGAAATATCAATACAGAACAGTGTCTTTCGCGCTGTGTAGTAGCATGTCGGAAAAAACAACCATTTTTACGTTTGACAGCAAGCTACAATTCGCACACTGTCTCTCCTCGTTATTTTTATGACATCCAACGGAGTAACAATACGAACTATAAAAACTTCGCTAACGTCACCTAGTAGAGAACTCGATAAGATTTTTACTGTGTCTCTCTCTCTCCTAATGTATCGAAAGCAAATACCGTCTGCGTCTTGACATCGAGCATAGAAGTCACTGACAAAGAAGGAAAGAAAGACATCCCTGAAGAAGAACTGGTTGCTGTTTCACCTGTGTTACGTGTGACAACACCACCTAACGTGTCTGAGCCTGCAGGCTTGGGTTCTTACACTGTAGAAGAATTCCTATTGGTTCTGGCAGATGTTTCTCTGACCTCCAGAAATGGGAAATCTCCAGCCCTGCCCACCCCTCCCCTCTGACCCCCCCCCCCCAATCCCTCCGCCACCTGTAAATTCTGTAAATTGCCCAGAAAAGCTCTGTCCATGCAGATCTGTTGGCGTGGAAACAGCTGTGTGTGTGTGTGTGTGTGTGTGTGTGTGTGTGTGTGTGTGTGTGTGCATAATGTGTACAATTGATGAGCTGTGGGCATTGAGCCAAGAGGTGTTTAATAACCGTATTACATTTAAATGTACAGTTGGGGACTGTGACCATGGCTTCTTACGTGATGGGATGAAAGGAATGATAATGGAGCAGAATGAATAGAATGCTTTTCGCCAAATAATGATGATGCAGTGGGGTGGTAACTCCACCGGCACCTGAGGCGTCGCCAGCGACGTCATCGGCTGCGGTGCTGCTTGCACTTTGCGAGTGAGTACCCAGATGCACCTGAAAAGTGGATCCAACAGCGTTAAGCATTTAGTAATATTTATTGAGGCAAATCCAACCGCATATATCTGGCATAATGGTTGGGATGGATCAATATGCATAATAATTGACGGACAACATTTACACTGAAGAGCCAAAGAAACTGGTACACCTGCCTAATATCGTGTAGGGCCCCCGTGAGCACGCAGAAGTACCACATTACGATGTGGCATGAACTCGACTAATATCTGAAGTGGTGCTGGAGGGAACTGACACCGTGAATCCTGCAAGGCTGTCCATAAATCCAAAGGGTACGAAGGGTTGGAGATCTCTTCTGAACAGCACGTTGCAAAGCATCCCAGATATGCTCAATAATGTTCATGCCTGGGGAGTTTGGTGGCCAGCGGGAGTGGTTTAAACGCAGAAGAGTGTTCCTGGAGCCATTCTGTAGAAATTCTGGAAGTGTCTGTCTCACATTGTCCTCCGGAATTGCCCACGTCCGTCGGAATGCACAAAAATGGTTCAAATGGCTCTGAGCACTATGGGACTTAACAAATGGCTCTGAGCTTTATGGGACTTAACATCTGAGGTCATCAGTCCCCTAGAACGTAGAACTGCTTAAACCAAACTAACCTAAGGACATCACACACATCCATGCCCGAGGCAGGATTCGAACCTGCGACTGTAGAAGTCGCGTGGTTCCGGACTGAAGCTCGGAATGCACAATGGACATGAATGGATGCAGGTGATCAGGATTCTTACGTATGTGTCACCTGTCAGAATCGTATCTAGACGTAACAGGGGTCCCATGTCACTCCAACTGCACACGCCCCACACCATTACAGAGCCACCACCAGCTTGAACAATCTCTTGCTGACATGCAGGGTCCATGTATTCATGAGGTTGTCTCCATACCCGTACACATCCGTTCCAATCGTTACTATTTGAAACGAGACTCGTCCGACCAGGCAATATTTTCCAATCATCAACAGTCCAATGTCGGATTTGATGGGCCCAGGCAAGGCGTAAAGTTTTGTGTCGTGCAGTCATCAAGGGTACACGAGCGGGCCTTCGGCTCCAAAAGCCCATATCGATGATGTTTCATTGAATGGTTTGCACGCTGACGCTTGTTGATGACCCAACATTGAAATTTGCAGAAATTTGCGGAAGGATTGCACTTCTGCCACGTTTAACGATTATCTTCAATCGTTGTTAGTCGCATTCTTGCAGGATCTTTTTTCTGGCCGCAGTGATGTCGATTTGATGTTTTGCCGGAGTCCTGATATTCATGGTAAACTCGTGAAATGCTTATACGCGAAAATTCCCATTACATCGCTATTTCGGAGATGCTGTGTCCCGTCGCTCGTGCGGCGACTATAACACCACGTTCAGTCTCATTTAAATCTTGATGACCTGCCATTGTAGCAGCAATAACCGATCTAACAACTGCGTCAGACACTTGTTGTCTTATATAGGCGTTACCGACCGCAGCGCCGTATACTGCCTGTTTACACATTTCTGTATTTGAATGCACATGCCTACATCAGTTTCCTTGGCTCTTCGTGTAGATGGAGCCACCCTGCATATGATCTGGTGTATCGTCCAAAAGGTAGATAATTTTACTTTCGGTTCGATGTTGCAAGGACAACCGTCGCCACCGATGACGCCAAGGCCTATGCCTCATGTGTAAGTGGAGTGAGGGGGGAGAGCATGTGGGAGGTCCCAGCTTAGGGATCCAACCCACAAAATAGTGTAACTGCAGTGTGCTATATGTGTGTTTACAACAGAATAACGTCAACAACCTAACTCACCACAGATCTCTATTGAAGTGGAAGTACGTTTTTGTGATAGTTTGTAGATACCATGACTGGGTTAGTGGTTGTGTATCGGTGTTGGATGGTATCAACAGAAATGGTAAGCTACATCAAGTAGCAATACGTGTATGTACATATGGACAAGCAGCGAAAGTATGGAAGAAGTCATAAAATTGGTAATATTCTGTTACGACATGTTCTTGTTGGATATCTGTATTTATACTTAGAGTGTAGTGAAAATGTGTTCGTTCACAGAGTAACTGCTTGGGTTTTTACCTACATCACTGCGCGTATGAGTCTGTGATCAAATTCGTTTCCATAGATTTTTTTGAAGATCTGTGTAAAGTTCCGTCACCTGTATTGGAGAAACACATATTGCACGCAGTCCAGTTGATGAACTAATAGACTTACAAATGCCTTTTGTAAGCTCTGTTTGTATTGAATTACTGGTTATAGGAGTAATATAAGCAGACCTAGTTATAGAACACATCCACACATCTATTCACATCTAACTCCTCTTCATCATTATGAACTTCATGTTCCAACACATTAATAGAAACATCAAATAGTGGTTTAACGTATCTTCACCTTAGATTGAGTCTCCTCATGGTGAACCATGTTGTAGTGTTTAGCCCATGCAAGTTCGTGATACTTGGACGCTATAAATATATACATTACTTTGGATCTTGAGATGTTATCTTTATCGTATCACCCACAAACATGTCCATGATGGATAGACTTTTGCTGGCAAAGATACTGATGTCGGTTGTTCTCAGGTGCCATGCAAGTGTAGATGTATTTCACCTTGCTGCACAATTGATCCCACTCCATATCACTGAACTGCACCGTCATACCTCGGTGGACATTCTCTGTTTCCACTATAACTTCGAAGTAAGTATCAGTCACTAAAACAAGATGGAAAATTCCTGTCCTCCTGCTAAGTGGTTTACTATGTTGGAATGTCAGATGAGAATAACCTGTTAGAAATTTATAGCAGAGATTCAGTTCTTGGTGGGTAACAATCTTGATGCTACTGGTGAGTAACTGAGAGAAATTGCTGTAAATCTTAGATATCTTATTACAAGGTAAAACACCTACAATGTACGAGAGAAATCACTTAAACATACAGAGCCAGCTAGGACATTACATCACATTCTGTTTGTAGGAAGAAACGCTCCATCTGCATCAGAATCAAAAATACGCATGTCTACAGCAAAGATCAGTGTTAGTTTAAAAAGGAAGCTATACAGCCATCCATCAAAAGCGTGTGTGGGTTGCTATGGTGCAACCGGCTGAGAATCTTACAGTTAGTTGGGGACTTATTATTGCAATCTGAATTCGTCATGGGGGGTCAAATTTTGCAATATATTGAATTTACTACTACAAATGCAACTGAAGCAAAGTGACCCATACATTTGTATGAACTGTTACAGCATATTTCCCTGTACAAACACCAGCAGAATTCATCAGAAATGACAACATGTTGTTCAGCTTCTGGTGTGTGTGGTGTTGGGGTTACGCTGTCCTCCTCTAATATACTCTCAATGGGTAGTAAGCATGCATGCAACACATTGTGGGAGCTATCTAATATCTTTGCTAGTCAGTCGCTTTTCTTTTCAATTCCACTTGCAAATGTAGCCACGTAAGAACGAATATACACCTCTGACAGGTACTTTAAGCATTCAATCAAAGTGAATCTGTGGGACTTGTACTTCGAAATATGGAGTACTTTTACCTCTCGTCTGCCATTTGCGTTATAATATAAAATTTCCAATCATGCAAACCTCTGTCACGCCTAGTGTCAGCAGGCAGGGTTTGAACTGCACATTCTTCCTGAGCCAGTATTCCAGAATTTTAGTTAGTGTTTAAATAAATAAATACAGGGTTATTACAAATGATTGAAGCGATTTCACAGCTCTACAATAACTTTATTATTAGAGATATTTTCACAATGCTTTGCACACACATACAAAAACTCAAAAAGTTTTTTTAGGCATTCGCAAATGTTCGATATGTGCCCCATCAGTGATTCGGCAGACATCAAGCCGACAATCAAGTTCCTCCCAGACTCGGCGCAGCATGTCCCCATCAATGAGTTCGAAAGCATCGTTGATGCGAGCTCGCAGTTCTGGTACGTTTCTTGGTAGAGGAGGTTTAAACACTGAATCTTTCATATAACCCCACAGAAAGAAATCGCATGGGGTTAAGTCGGGAGAGCGTGGAGGCCACGGCATGAATTGCTGATCATGATCTCCACCACGACCGATCCATCGGTTTTCCAATCTCCTGTTTAAGAAATGCGGAACATCATGACGGAAGTGCGGTGGAGCACCATCCTGTTGAAAGATGAAGTCGGCGCTGTCGGTCTCCAGTTGTGGCATGAGCCAATTTTCCAGCATGTCCAGATACACGTGTCCTGTAACGTTTTTTTCGCAGAAGAAAAAGGGGCCGTAAACTTTAAACCGTGAGATTGCACAAAACACGTTAACTTTTGGTGAACTGCTAATTTGCTGCACGAATGCGTGAGGATTCTCTACCGCCCAGATTCGCACATTGTGTTTGTTCACTTCACCATTAAGAAAAAATGTTGCTTCATCACTGAAAACAAGTTTCGCACTAAACGCATCCTCTTCCAGGAGCTGTTGCAATCGCGCCGAAAATTCAAAGCGTTTGACTTTGTCATCGGGTGTCAGGGCTTGTAGCAATTGTAAACGGTAAGGCTTCTGCTTTAGCCTTTTCCGTAAGATTTTCCAAACCGTCGGCTGTGGTACGTTTAGCTCCCTGCTTTCTTTATTCGTCGACTTCCGCGTGCTACGCGTGAAACTTGCCCGCACGCGTTCAACCGTTTTTTCGCTCACTGCAGGCCGACCCGTTGATTTCCCCTTACAGAGGCATCCAGAAGCTTTAAACTGCGTATACCATCGCCGAATGGAGTTAGCAGTTGGTGGATCTTTGTTGAACTTCGTCCTGAAGTGTCGTTGCACTGTTATGACTGACTGATGTGAATGCATTTCAAGCACGACATACGCTTTCTCGGCTCCTGTCGCCATTTTGTCTCACTGCGCTCTCGAGCGCTCTGGCGGCAGAAACCTGAAGTGCGGCTTCAGCCGAACAAAACTTTGAGTTTTTCTACGTATCTGTAGTGTGTCGGACCATATGTCAATGAATGGAGCTACAGTGAATTTATGAAATCGCTTCAATCATTTGTAATAGCCCTGTAATATATTGTTCGAATTACCCAGACTGAGTCACTTTCATACCAATTCATAAGTGGGGGAGGGGAAGAGAGGTGATAGGATGGTTTGGGGGGGGGGGCGGAGGAAGTGGAGGAGGGGGAGCAGGAGGAGGGAGGAGTGGGGGAAGTGACATCATCAGTATGACGTTGCCACATGATCCGCCAGGGAGAGAAGGTGGGAGAGGGGTTGACATCTTGAATAAATTTGGTAACAATGCAGAGTAGCTCAGGATGAACGTCACCCTAGTATACCCAACTTTGTGTAACACATTATGCACTTCCCAGTTTAGCATGACCAAGATGTAGGTGTTACCTCTCATGCTATCTACTGGAAATAACAGCTCTTACATCACCTATCATTGGCAGTAGTCTTTCTGGTACGTAAAAGCTCAGTTCACATACCACCTAGTGAAACACTCCGTCTTCAGGCCACGAGTGGCCTACCCATCCGAACGCTGTGTCATCCTCCGAGGAGGATGCAGATAGAAGGAGTTTGGGGTCAGCACACCGCTCTCCCAGTCGTTATGATGGTATTCTTGACCGAAGCCGCTACTACTCGGTCGAGTAGCTCCTCAATTGGCATCACGAGGCTGAGTGCACCCCGAAAAATGGCAACAGCGCATGGCGGCTGGATGGTCCCCCATCCAAGTGCCGGTCACGCCCAACAGCGCTTAACATCGGTGCTCTCACGGGAACCGGTGTAACCACTGCGGCAAGGCCGTTGCCCACCAAGTGAAACAGAAAACACAATTTCCGCAAAACTGGTTCTTAGATCCTTTAGTGCCATAACCTTTCAACACATGGTCGACTATTACATTCCCGGAACATTACCTGTGAGAGAAGATAAGAGATGTTTCAGAGGCCACATTTCAATCCATGTAAACATCGCCTGCATGAGAATCTAACCATCCAGCGGATCTCTGACTGATGCTGTATTGGAACCTGGACTGCCTACCATCAACTTGTTCTATGACTAATCAGTGGTGGCGACCCTTTCCATGGTTTGAGCATTCAATGATAGTGTTCCTACACCCTGCAGTGAAACTGTTCTCTGTACACACGGGGGGTAGCTGCGTTTTTGACATGTCGCCGGTGGCATGAACTGTACAGAATCATGGCGACATTAGTGAAATGCCCGAGACTGCAACTAATACCCTGTGCTGAGTCTCTAACATGCAACATGGACAGCAGAAACTGTTCCATGGTCACAAACATGGTGTGTGTGTGTGTGTGTGTGTGTGTGTGTGTGTGTGTGTGTGTGTGTGTGTGTGTGCGTGTGTGTGTGCGCGCGCGCGGTGGGTGGATGGCTGTGTTGATAAGCGAAAATTTGTACCAGACCTAACCGGGACTGGAAAGCAGATTACCTGCTTAACGGGAGTAACCTACCCAAATTCCCATCCTGTCGTGCACAAGCAGCGTCCTTGTCTGTTCTTCTTTGCTGGCAGCTCACCCGTATTCCTACATTAGTTCAGACGTAATGTGCATCCACACTGAAATAGTAGGAAATGCTGTCACATTCATTGTCATGAAGATATACACACATATACAAGGTGGTCCATTGATAGTGACCGGGCCAAATATCTCATGAAATAAGCATCAAACGAAAAAACTACAAAGAACGAAACTCATCTAGCTTGAAGGGGGAAACCAGATGGCGCTATGGTTGGCCCGCTAGATGGCGCTGCCATAGGTCAAACGGATATCAACTGCGTTTTTGTAAATATGAACTCCCATTGTTTTGTTACATATTCATGTAGTACGTAAAGAAATATGAATGTTTTAGTTGGACCACTTTTATCGCTTTGTGATAGATGGTGCTGTAATAGTCACAAACGTATAAGTACGTGGTATCACGTAACATTCCGCCAGTGCGGACGGTATTTACTTCGTGATACATTACCAGTGTTAAAATTGACCGTTTACCAATTGCAGAAAAGGTCGATATTCTGTTGATGTATGGCTGTTGTGATCAAAATGCCCAACTGGCGTGTGTTATGTATGCTGCTAGGTATCCTGGACGACATCATCCAAGTGTCCGGACCGTTCGCATGATAGTTACGTTATTTAAGGAAACAGGAAGCGTTCAGCCACATGTGAAACGTCAACCACGACCTGCAACAGATGATGATGCCCAAGTAGGTGTTTTAGCTGCTGTCGCGGCTAATCCGCACATCAGTAAGAGACAAATTGCGCGAGAATCGGGAATCTAAAAAACGTCGGTGTTGAGAATGCTACATCAACAACGATTGCACCCGTGCCATATTTCTGTGCACCAGGAATTGCATGGGGACGACTTTGAACGTCGTGTACAGCTCTTCCACTGGGCACAAGAGAAATTACGGGACGATGACAGATTTTTTGCACGCGTTCTATTTAGCGACGAAGCGTCATTCACCAGCAGCGGAAACGTAAACCGGCATAATATGCACTACTGGGCAACGGAAAATCCGCCATGGGTGCGACAAGTGGAACATCAGCGACCTTGGCGGGTTAATGTATGCATTATGGGAGGAAGGATAATTGGCCCACATTCTATCGATGGCAATCAAAATGGTGCAATGTATGCTAATTTCCTACGTAATGTTCTACCGATGTTACTACAAGATGTTTGACTGCATGACAGAATGGTGATTTACTTCCAACATGTTGGATGTCCGACACATAGCTCGTGTGCGGTTGAAGCGGTATTGAATAGCATATTTCATGACAGGTGGATTGGTCGTTAAAGCACCATACCGTGGCCCGCACGTTCACCGGATCTGACGTCTCCGGATTTCTTTCTGTGGGGAAAGTTGAAGTATATTTGCTATCGTGATCCACCGACAACGCCTGACAACATGTGTCAGCGCATTGTCAATGCATGTGCGAACTACTCGCTGTTGAGAGGAATGTCGTTATTCGTATTGCCAAATGCATTGAGGTTGACAGACATAATTTTGAGCATTTATTGCGTTAATGTCGTATTCACAGGTAATCACGCTGTAACAGCATGCGTTCTCAGAAATGATAAGTTCACAAAGGTACATGTATCACGTTGGAACAACCGAAATAAAATGTTCAAACGTACCTACGTTCTGTATTGTAATTTAAAAAACCTACCTGTTACCAACTGTTCTTCTAAAATTGTGAGTCATATGTTTGTGACTATTACAGCGCCATCTATCACAAAGCGAAAAAAGTGGTCCAACTAAAACATTGATATTTCTTTACGTACTACCCGAATATTTAATAGAAAATGGGGGTTCCTATTTAAAAAACGCAGTTGATATCCGTTTGACCTATGGCAGCGCCATCTAGCGGACCAATCATCGCGGCATCTGGTTTCCCCCTTCAAGCTAGACAAGTTTCGTTCTTTGTAGTTTTTCCGTTTGATGCTTAATTCGTGAGATATTTTGCCCAGTAACGAGCAATGGACCACCCTGTATACTGAGCCACAGCAGCTCATTTCGAGTCGAACCGTCACTGCTTCCACATCTTTGGTTCACTGCTGAGTGATGGAGCTCCAGTGCCCGGGGGTAAGCTGAGCAAGTGACAGTTGGCGTAGCGGCAGTGAAGCGAGTGCGCCGACCTTGACAAGACCATTTATGAGAAAGTATGCATTATTGGGAGTGCTGCACGCCAGTGATAGCACTGCGGGCTGTGAGGTTGGCAGCATTTTGCAGTGGTCACTGTACTGGTGGTTGTGCCATTGTCTCGTTGTACGTTGGCTGACGGGCAGAACCGATTTTTGGCGCCTTCCTACGTCAAAGTCATATTTATTACGTAAATTGAAGACTGAGGGGGAGAGAGGGAAAGGAAGGGGCGGAATTAATTATATCAGCTGCATCGTGACTTTATGCGCAGTTAGCAGCGATGAGTGAAAATATGTGCCATACCAGGACTTGAACCCAAAATCTCCTGCTTTGTAGGCAGTTGCATTAATCACTGTGCCATCTGGACACAGGGTTTATCGCAAATGCACGAACTATCTCGGTACGTCCCCCGGATGACCCAAGTTCCTTCCCAAAGCCATCTACCCGCAGCCCCCATCCATGTCCTTGATGCTCAATAATTTTAATTACTGCTGGAGGTTGGACGATATTGTGCATCCACACTGAAGGCTGTGGATTCATTGTCCATCAAGGAATGACTGTTGCGAATTCCGCATCCAAGCACTGTAAGTGGTTTCTTCTGCATTTGTATTGGCAGCATGGCTTTTGCAAGTTCTTGGCAGTTTCCATGACGTATGGACTAACAAATTCGGCGCTACTATAAAATTAAGTACAAAATCCGCCTAACAGATCAGATTGCGATCCAACAAGCGCCACATATTCTTTCTCCTCTTTAGATGAAAATTTTGCCGCGTTTAGAGAATGGTATGCTCCGTGATGGGTTGATTCGACCTTCTACATCACTGTATGCCTCCCGTAGATTCCTTGTCACAAATGTACAGGCTAGGAACTATTGATCTGCCGTGGACTACAGGACGTTAAATTAGAAAGTAGTATTGGAATTTGTTCCGCTCCCCAACCTGCAGCCGGCCGAAGTGGCCGTGCGGTTCTAGGCGCTGCAGTCTGGAACCGCGAGACCGCTACGTCGCAGGTTCGAATCCTGCCTCGGGCATGGATGTGTGTGATGTCCTTAGGTTAGTTAGGTTTAACTAGTTCTAAGTTCTAGGGGACTAACGACCTCAGAAGTTGAATCCCATAGTGCTCAGAGCCATTTGAACCAACCCAACCTGCAAAATTGTTTTACTTGGTTCACAAGTCTTAATCAAGCCTGCTATTAGACCCTATTAACTGAGGACTCTAAGGGTGTGACTGTCTTCTGCACAGACTGGAATCTATATGAGTTCAATTGAGTTCCTTCGCGCTCTCGACCAGGTCTGCTGTATAACCTCAAATTCAAATCATTTTATAGTTATTTAGATGATGTCATTGTCTATGCTTCTTCTGCATTTGGGGGTAGGTGTTTGTCCATCTTAGAGGGACTGGGCTCACTGTTAAACCGTCAAAAATTTCCCTGGCCCATCTACAAATTTCGTTTTTGGGGCATTTAGTTTGGTTAATGACCAAGAGCAGATTCACGATTTGCGAAAGTTTCTCCCTCCAAAGAACAAACAGGGCATAGTAAAATTCATAAGTAAGGCCAACTTCCTTCACAAATTTGTGCCAAATTTTGCACAGTTATCAGCCCATCTTAACAACTTAAACAAGAAGGTCACGCTCCAATTTTTGCAGTTCCCGACTTTAAATATCTGTTTGTGGTTCAAACGGATGACTCTAATTCAGGAGTTGCGTTTGTTCCCATGCATGAAATCAGGGTGAGTGACGTCCGGTTGTTTAAACACTCCTGGAAATTGAAATAAGAACACCGTGAATTCATTGTCCCAGGAAGGGGAAACTTTATTGACACATTCCTGGGGTCAGATACATCACATGATCACACAGACAGAACCACAGGCACATAGACACAGGCAACAGAGCATGCACAATGTCGGCACTAGTACAGTGTATATCCACCTTTCGCAGCAATGCAGGCTGCTATTCTCCCATGGAGACGATCGTAGAGATGCTGGATGTAGTCCTGTGGAACGGCTTGCCATGCCATTTCCACCTGGCGCCTCAGTTGGACCAGCGTTCGTGCTGGACGTGCAGACCGCGTGAGACGACGCTTCATCCAGTCCCAAACATGCTCAATGGGGGACAGATCCGGAGATCTTGCTGGCCAGGGTAGTTGACTTACACCTTCTAGAGCACGTTGGGTGGCACGGGATACATGCGGACGTGCATTGTCCTGTTGGAACAGCAAGTTCCCTTGCCGGTCTAGGAATGGTAGAATGATGGGTTCGATGACGGTTTGGATGTACCGTGCACTATTCAGTGTCCCCTCGACGATCACCAGTGGTGTACGGCCAGTGTAGGAGATCGCTCCCCACACCATGATGCCGGGTGTTGGCCCTGTGTGCCTCGGTCGTATGCAGTCCTGATTGTGGCACTCACCTGCACGGCGCCAAACACGCATACGACCATCATTGGCACCAAGGCAGAAGCGACTCTCATCGCTGAAGACGACACGTCTCCATTCGTCCCTCCATTCACGCCTGTCGCGACACCACTGGAGGCGGGCTGCACGATGTTGGGGCGTGAGCGGAAGACGGCCTAATGGTGTGCGGGACCGTAGCCCAGCTTCATGGAGACGGTTGCGAATGGTCCTCGCCGATACCCCAGGAGCAACAGTGTCCCTAATTTGCTGGGAAGTGGCGGTGCGGTCCCCTACGACACTGCGTAGGATCCTACGGTCTTGGCGTGCATCCGTGCGTCGCTGCGGTCCGGTCCCAGGTCGACGGGCACGTGCACCTTCCGCCGACCACTGGCGACAACATCGATGTACTGTGGAGACCTCACGCCCCACGTGTTGAGCAATTCGGCGGTACGTCCACCCGGCCTCCCGCATGCCCACTATACGCCCTCGCTCAAAGTCCGTCAACTGCACATACGGTTCACGTCCACGCTGTCGCGGCATGCTACCAGTGTTAAAGACTGCGATGGAGCTCCGTATGCCACGGCAAACTGGCTGACACTGACGGCGGCGGTGCACAAATGCTGCGCAGCTAGCGCCATTCGACGGCCAACACCGCGGTTCCTGGTGTGTCCGCTGTGCCGTGCGTGTGATCATTGCTTGTACAGCCCTCTCGCAGTGTCCGGAGCAAGTATGGTGGGTCTGACACACCGGTGTCAATGTGTTCTTTTTTCCATTTCCAGGAGTGTAGATCAAGGGTATTAGCGCATCAATGGGAGACTCTGGCGGTCCTTTTCGCCTTGGAGAAGTTTAGGTTTTACCAAAAACACAGGAAGTTCACCTTACTAACGAACAGACAGACACCTACCTGGGTTCTCACCCACCACAGCAAAACAGGCATGATTGTGTGGTGGGCTATCCACATATTCGCCTTCTGGTTTATGGTCAAGTACATTAGAGATCTGGAGAACAGGATCGCAGATGCATTAAACCGCATGTTTGAAGAAGATGAAACTCAACAGGCTGCATGTGCGTCTGGTGTCTTGACAGAGATCCCAGAATGGATAGGTGACCTTAAGAACAAGCAGGAAGGAGACACCTTTATTACGTTTATTATGCATTAAGCAAAGGATACTTGGGGAAGGGGTGGGATTTGGATTCAGGTTATGCCATAAATAAAGGTGTTGTCTGTTGTAAGAAGCTGGGTAAAAAGAATTTTAAGATTTGTATATCTAATGAGTAGGTATCTCCGATATTCCATTATTTCCATAATTCCTTGCTGGGCAGACACTTGGGTGTTCGTAGAACTCTTACTAAGATCTGAGAGCATGTAACTTGGTCATCCATGTAAAAGGAGGATATTAGGCGTTTGGCGAGGTGTAAAATATGTAAATTTGTCAAACCCAACCCAGATTCACATAAGGCCACCTCACAGTTCATGCGGGAGAGCTGTCCTATAGATAAGTTCTTTACTCATTGCTTGGGGACCCTGCCTTGTACTTAGGGTGGGAATCGTTATATCCTTGTCTTGGTAGATGACTTAGTTAATTTCGAGCCTTGCGGTAACTGCCACCTTGTCTGTTTTCCATCTCACCAAGGTATTTTCCACATTTGGCCCACCCAAGTTCTTGGTGAGCGACAATGCTCCGACCTTTATTTCTAAGGAATTTTAGAAGTTTTGTTTGAGAATGCTGTCCAGCACATTATCACTACTGCCTATTATCCGCAGCCATCATGTGCAGAGAGAATGAACTGAAGTCTTACATCTGCATTACTCATATTTCACACTAGGTCGCAGAAGAAATGGATGTGTCACTTCCTTGCCTCAACTTCACCTTCCATTCTGCTTAGCGTGAAGTGACCAAGGCAACGCCTGCCTCCTTAATGTTTACTTACCCACTGTCCAATTTATGGTTATCGAGCGTAATTTGGCCGAGCGGTTAAAGGCGCTACAGTGTGGAACCGCACGACCGCTACGGTCGCAGGTTCGAATCCTGCCTCGGGCATGGATGTGTGTGATGTCCTTAGGTTAGTTAGGTTTAAGTAGTTCTAAGTTCTAGGGGACTTATGACCACAGCAGTTGAGTCCCATAGTGCTCAGAGCCATTTGAACCATTTTTTTTTTTCGAGCGTAATTTGCAAAGGGTCAGACGTAACATCCAGCTGGTGCATTGCAGGCAAGTGGGTCATTACAATCAAAGGCGACTTCTATTTAAGCCAAGCCTGGTTATCGAGTTTTTGTTCGTAACTTCATTGTTGAGACGATAGGCAGGTTGGAGTCTCCAGTAAGTCGGTCCTCCGTTTTTTAGGCCCATAGGACATGTTTTGAGGCATCAAGGGATCACAAATTTAGCATTGGAGGGCAGTGTGGAGGGTAAAAATCGTAGAGGGAGACCAAGAGATGAATACACTAAGCAGATTCAGAAGGATGTAGGTTGCAGTAGATACTGGGAGATGAAGAAGCTTGCACAGGATAGAGTAGCATGGAGAGCTGCATCAAACCAGTCTCAGGACTGAAGACCACAACAACAACAATGAGGTATTAAGCTTCTTGAGTCTGGTCAGTCTCCTGGTTCGTAATTTAGCAACCGGGAAGACGTTCTTGGTCCATATTAGACAGGTCAAGGAGAGTCGATAAGCTCCTCCAATCCTTTCTTCTGAAAAGAAGGGGAAAGGGGGGATTTCTGGTTTTGATGAAAGAGGTTGACCCATAGTGCCTTGTTTCAATCCATCTCCTCTTGCATGTCTTTGGCTCGCTGCTGTACCGTGTGGCAAGGTGGTGCTCTGGGGCGGGAAGGTAAGCTAAGCGCAAGTGATGCTGGAGCGCTGAGCGTGGCAAGTCCATTTACGAGGAAGTGTGCTTCACGCCAGTGGTAGCTCAGCGCACTATGGAGGCTGGCAGCATTTTACAGTGGTTATTATCCCCGTGGCTATGCGTATTTTGGTTGCACGTTGGCCGGCGGGCAGGACTGAGTTTTGGCTACTTCTGTTTGTCCGTCAAAGCCATTATTGCAGAGAAAGACGCTGATCTTCTGGAAGCGGAGGTGTTACTGTCCCGAACTCTGGATCCAAGTACTGTGTTTGCTTCCTTCCGCATTTGTACTGCCAGTGTGGCTGAGAGCTGGCTTCAGATTGTAATTTAAATGACTGCCCTCACCTGCCTTGGTTCTGGCTATGCGTAATGTGACATAGTTTAAGCTTCCATGCGAGCGATTTGTTCTAAATTCGTACATTCATTTTTACTAAAAATTGGTGGAAATGTTGGTGTGTTCTAACATCGCGCACAAGGACTTCCAAGTTTAAACTACGCTTACATCACCGGATGGTTGTTCCGCTGGGTGTATTTGTCTTATTTGCTCGTGAGCTCACTGCTAGAATTGTGGTAATCTGTAAACTATTAAAGCTTAATTTGCCTTGTTTTAAGTTCTGGAATTTTACGTGTAACATGCTGCTCAGTATTGCAGGTAGTGGTGATGTAAATTTGTGCCCTATCTAATATTTTATTGCAACATATATATGTAAGATTTGTGAAAATTTCTTGTGCTGTCTAGTCAACAGATTAGTTGCAAGTTATCATATTTGTAAGATCGTTCATGTTATTGAGGTTCCAAGGTAGTAAGGTCCAGATTTCGGGCGATTTCTTAAATTTGTGTCAGTCCCGAGCGTAGTGGCTAGTGCGATGTTTTGCTAAAGAAAATTTAATAGTCGTACTGTAGCTCAAATTTGGTCTACTCTTCTGTGCAGGTAACGCGGGTTTTTATATCTGAGCTAATAAGTTTTTGTATACTACGTCTGCCTCCCAACTTATTTATCGATGCACTTGCTTATGTGGCGCTATCTTGCTTGTGTTAATCGTCCATTCTCGGGCCGTTGAGAGGGTCGCTCTGGCCAGTAAGCACATCTGCGATCCGCAAGAGACATCTAGACATCGGGCGACAAACCTTGTGTGTAACCATTCCAGAGATATTCCGTCTTTATAGTGTGCCTGTTGCATTTAGTCCACGCAAATAATTGACAAAGTTAATATGTTGTTCATTGTAGTCAGAAACTGGCCTTGGTCCTTTCATATTTCGTGAAATGACAGAAACTTACTATTTTTTCATGTTCCACGAAGTTGCTTACTGTACTGTTTGATGTTCTTGCATCTGACCTGTTTCTATGTTGATTAATATTTTTACAGGCCTAGTCTTATGTCAGTTATACATTTTCTTACTCTTATTTCTTTAAGGCAGTGTTATTGATAAATGTTAATTATTCTTGTAATTTTGATCCAGCTAATTTTCTTAAGGGTACAATTTTTTATACGGCTAGTTGTTCTTAAGGGGATGGATTCTGTGGTAAATGAATTTGATTTGTTTTTGCAAAAGAAAAAAATTGTAATGCCCAGTTTTATTCTGAGCATTAGGCAACCTGTGAACTTTGATTTTGATATCATTGATTAGAGTCACATTACACAGCCTTGAGATTGCTAAAGCAATTCTGGATTAATTGATGGTTTAAAGTAACCTTCTTTCAAATGATTAATTGTTTAATCGTACTGTTATTTTCTGAATGGTTATGTTAAATATATGTTTTGTCTGAAATTAAATGCTGAGTTCTGTTGAACAACTTGGGTTAAAGTCCCACCACGTGAGTGTTTTCCTAGAAATCTTGTGGGGTATAATTTGTCCATGTCATATATGTTTGGGATCTGTTCTGCAGGACATGTCCATCAGAAAAACACTTCTGTTTGGAACAGCGGCTGTTAATTGTATTAAGCGACAGACGGCAATGACATTTACAGCATTCGGGCTTCGAAAAAAATCAGAAATGACAGTAAAAATTTGCACCAGTCCGAAGCCACTTACCACGTGCCACGTCTACCAACCAGGTGTCAATGCCAATATCAAACGATCCGTCATTGTCTGTACAACCTGCTGACCGAATGAGGCATCTTCCCAGCAGTGCCACTATCATTGGTCAATTCTAGACGAAACATGAGAGCACATCCACATCAACTTTGAAAGACCAACTGCATAGTCCACTTGGGTACTATTAGTGGCGACGTCCTACAGTTTTCTCCGATAATGATCCTCAGTTTGCATCCACAGACCTTAACAGCATCTATTCCGGGAAAGAAATACCACACACAATCACGCTTCGTTCTGTCTTGCCTCCAGCGCTGAAGTCGAGTAGGTGTTCAGAACATTCCAGATTCAAATACCTACAGAGATGATGTTTTCAACCAAGCAGTCTCTTGCAAGATTCTTTGGGACCTACTGGTCCACACAAGTGAGCAGTTGCAGCCCAGGTGAAATTCTACGTGGAAGCCAGCACAAGATGTTATCGAACCTGCTCCACCCACCAGCAGCAGCACAATCACCATAATGGCGATCGTATTTTCATGCTGGATCCCATGATCGGTCTTCATCTTTGTCCAAACACAGGGGTGACCAGCCATCCTAGCAAACTTTTTTCGTCACTAGTGATGATAGGCAGATCACCTGCTATTGGACTCAACCATGTGTGCAGCAAGCCAGCGTTACCAGGACACTGCATTCACCTCGGCAAGATGCAACTGCTTGCAACACCACATCGCACTTTCATGGGTATCTCCGCTGGCTGCGCCACTGTATCGCAATGTGGTCACACCAGCAGGAGGTACTGAGTGGTAACTGAGCGCCTATGTAAGTTACCCCACCATCACCCACCACCCACCACAGATACCGACGTCAGCAAGGCAGAGCCAAGCCAGCTTTACACAACAATAGGGCATACGAATAACTATCATGTATCCATGTTTGGGGCTACTTTCAACATTCTGCCCCTTGCTCCACCGATCCGTGCAGTATCCACAGTATTTGGAACCCTATGAGCCTGTTAAATAGAGGAGGCATTCGATACAAATGCTTTGCCCTGACGAAGGAGATGACACCAGCGACTGATTCCAATGCTTGCCTCATGTATTATCAGTGATAAGTCAATGTAACCAACTATTTTTGATTGGTTCATAATTTGTCAAACTAACCATATTTTACAGTGGCATGCTGTGACCAGTAATTCCACTGTCTTGTATTACAGCCCATGATTGTCTGTTGTTGGTAAAGTAATGTATGCGCTGGCAACAAAACAAATGTTAAGTATTGAAGAAACCGTCGTTCCTACAGAATATCGGATCGATAATAGTATACCACTGTAACAAAGTACTCATATTATGGGATTCTTTCTTTCTTTCTTAATTTCTTTTGATACAGTGAACTACTCAAGAAATATGGGTTGTATAACTTCTTACTCACCCCGTATAATCGCAACTTCCTTATGCGACAGTAGAAACAGGTGAGTAAGTGGTAGACAGAACGAAGTGAAGAAGCATGGAACCACTCAGAACATGTCACATTTATTCCGGAAACAAACATTTACCTCCCTCATTACCCATGGCACGTGATCTGCCGATATTTGCTGGACCTACTCAAAATGCTTCAGCAGTTTCTCGGCAATACTTTTTTCTGTGTAATTGTGTTTTGTTCCTCTTCCTTCTAGTATAGATTTTTCCTCTGGTATTCCTGGTGGTTCGCTAACCCTATACACAAATTCGAAGCCGCAGGTCGGTATTGGGATGTAGGTGGATCTAAGTACAGTTCACCTTCTTTCTATCCATACATCTCTATCTTGTTAAGGAAGTTCTATCTGACTACGTTAAACAAATGGCCGACTGCGTCGAATCGTTCTGTACTTCCTTCTTCTTTCTTCATGTCCACACAGAAGATAGAATCCAAGTACTTAATTTACATACCATTCTATTGGCTTTCAGTGTACTAAGACACTACACGGTTTCCTTACATTTGTTTATTTATCATGGTTTTTGTTTTTCCAACATTTACATCTTCTTTGACTCCTACACATGACCAATTAATAAGACATTACTTTAAAGTGCATAAGTGATATTAACTGAACAATACATCCCAGTTCATAGCGTCGAAATTCAGTGTGATGGTGACATAACCAAAATCTGCTCGTTGCATATGGATGCAGCTCTTCACTCAATTTCCAGGGACAGCAGTTCGTCACTGGCTGCAGCGTAATCGTTGTAGATGTCTGGGGTGGCGTACTCCTGGAACAGCTGGTCGTAGCTCTGTTGGAGGTTGTAAGCCCTCACCATGGCAGTTGCCACGGTGGGGTACAGCGACTGAACAGAAAGAGATAACATGTCACTGGCTATTGCGACTTGGTGCGCCACTGTTATATAATGCCATACCAGACAAAAGCAAATCTCAGCTACACTAGAGTCTAAACACTGAACACATCCAATAAGTGAGAGCAAACTTGCTGAATGGAATGTTAGAGGTTTAGGGCATGAGTTAGCTTAATGACAAAGCTTTTAACATTCATGCCTGTAACAGAAGAACAGAAAGACACTGAAATGAAAGATAGAAATTCAAAGAAATTAAAAAGTAACAAAACATAAAATGCTTTTGCAGAATAAGACCTTTTTAATTGATCAATCTTTGGTTTACTGTACCAGCTAAAAATTTCTCTCCGGTTGCAATCTCTCCATCTCAGAGTAATATCCTCAATTACAATATATTCTGTACATGGTGAACCAAAATTCGCCCACTTGGATGTCACAGCGTAATTCCTTGTATACTAACAGTACAAGAATTCCGCCAACAAAATCTTGTTCCGCAAATATTTTCGGTAGAAAATCAACACCAAAGATGTGTAAACTGACAACATTGTGGCCTTAAGTATAATCACTGTCTTCATTCAATTGTCTGTTTAGTGCGGTCAGTGGAGTTTTGTTTTAGAATACACGAGTTACAGAATCCTATTCCCGGTCCAGGTATACTTCTTTAATTTTTTTTTAACTTTTTGAATTGTATTCTGTGTGATATGGCAGCTTTCTCCGTTGCTGTTGCACAGCAAGTCATATACGAGGGCTATTTGCTTTTCAACGTCCGAGTGGTCGCGAAATGTGAACCACAGTGAAACTTAAAATGTTTTATTTGCAAGATTTAGCTACATCTTCCAGCTGCTTCCTTACATAATCCCCGCTGCCTTAGTGTAGTACCAACTTTCCAATACCCTCGTCACAGATGACAGTCGCCTGTGCTTTCAACAAATTCTCTACGCTGGTCTGTACCAAAATTCTGTCCACCTAGCCAGCGTTTCATGAGAGCAAAAAGATGAAAATCAGAAGGAGCAAGTCCGGGATGTGTGGATGATAATCAAACACATCCCATAGAAAACTCTGCAGGATCGTCTTTGTTGCAGCTCAGATCATGAAGAAGGACAACGTCAGTGACAACATTCTTCTTCGCTTGTTCTGAATTGCCTTTCGTAGTCGTCGAAGAGTCACGCTGTATGAGGCTGCAGCGACGGTCGTGACACATTCCTTGAATTCCTCCAATAAAACATCTGTTTAGTCTCAGAATACAGTAGCCAACCCTTTTCTGATGGAGAAGGTTCGATTGCGCACTTTGGTTTACTCGGGAAATAAGAAAATACACTGTTTGGTTCGCTCTTTCGTTTCTTCATGTTCTAAATGGACCCATGTCTCGTCCCCTATTCCAATTTTTATTTTAATCGTGGTAGCGGTGGAGAAACAATGTCGCTGAGTTTTATAACGGTCGAACAGCATGTTAGAAAGCCAATTTGCACAGAGTTTACGGCACTGGAGTCTCTCGCTCACGATGGTATGCAGAGCTGGCCTTAAATTTCATGACCGCTCAACACAGAAATTGTGAACCGACGATTTTCTCGAATCGCCTGATCCACTGGCTGAAAAGGACAATCGGTTGACACTCGACTCATGAGCTCCTACATCATGAACGTCTGTAAGACCTGCTTCAAAAATTTTGTACCATTGCAGCATTTTACGGTCGTTCACGAAAGTTTCACAATACACATTACTCATTCGTCAGTGACTTTCGGCTGCATTGCACCACTCAGATGGAATAAATCGAACAATAGCACCAGCTTCACACTTGTAGGGAAACATTGCTCTAGGCATGTTTTCGTGCTCACTGAGCACCCAGAATTGATAAATGCGATGTGACACGATCCATCCGCACTAGAGATACCACGCAACACATCTGCGCAAAGCTTCATAGCGTTTTCACTGTAGTTTTAATTTCGCGGCCAACAGGACCTTGAAAAAGAGCCATCGTACAGAACACATGTCATTATTTAATACTATTACAGGACTGAGAGTAAACAGTTTTTATTATTTAAATTTTTACATAATTGTCTCCCTCGCACTACACCCCTCCATCCTTTCCGGTCCACTGCCAGCATTGCTTCTTTTTCTTCAGTTATACCCATTCTCACATTTGGTTTATCACAACTGTATGACGATTAAAAACCAGATAAAATATCACACAGACTAAAGCCATTCGTGTATGCATGAACAATTGGCTCACTATACCGATGTATAAGGTGGACGGTAGCGCCATTACCATCTTTCCCATGTGATTCCCTCTGAAGATGACTGAATGGCTTACACTCCAAACTTTAGCAGAGGACAAAGTGTGTTTATGGCTGAATTCTAGTAATTTTGTAAATCAAGAAGGAGGAGTTCGTTATTGAACAGACTGAAGAACCAAACATTTACGAGTAAAGAATGACATGAAGACTTGGATTCTTAGGACTTGGGGCTCGTATGCATGAACACTGTAGACATAAAACTCTAATGGTGGAAGCAACATAAGGAACTCATCCGATTGTCAGAATCAGGAATCACTGTATAGGTGAAATCATGAAAGACCTACAACAGCTCTAGACTGAATCGAAATGAATCCAAAGGGCTCAAATACGCCTTCACTCGACAGTTTGTACTGTCAGCATATAATCTACAGACTGATAAACACTGTACGAATAAACAGATATTTTTCTCATTCTCTCCAGAAGAACTGATATTCAGGGTTGGCCGCTGTGGCCGAGCGGTTCTAGGCGCTTCAGCCTGGAACCGCGCGACCACTACGGTCACAGGTTCGAATCCTGCCTCGGGCATGGATGTGTGTGATGTTCGTAGGTTAGTTAGGTTTTAAGTAGTTCTAAGTTCTAGGGGACTGATGACCTCAGATGTTAAATCCCATAGTGCTCAGAGCCGTTTTTTTTTATATTCAGGTTCGGTGATAAAAATAGACCGACTTCCTTTCGTCAACATCAGTCACAATGACCAACTTCTGCTGACTGAAAATCGGAATGGTTAGTACATCACCAGGACCTGTCAGGGCAATGGGTGGAAGTTGCTACAGGGAACAGAATGTCGTACAACAATTGATAATGTTCAAGTAATCACTCTGTCGAAGGCCTGCAATACAGCTGCTGCTGTCACTCAAATCTGTCCATAAAGCACAGTTACCAACCACGCAAGAATTCTGATCAGGGTACACAATGCCTAATCTCACAGACAATACAGCATGAGTCTGTCCAAATATAATCGCCACCAGTGAGGCTAACCTGCACTCGAAGGTCCTCCATGACAGCCGGAAGCTCGGCAGTGCCGTTTGAGATGCCGATGTAAGCAAAGTCGACGATCCAGTCGCGCAGCCGCTGCAGCTCTGGTGCTACTGTCTCCGGCAGGTAGACGAACGCCTCGTCCAGAGTCCAAATGCGGATGTCCCTCTACTGTCTAGCACCTGTTCTCAAGTTTCCCTGTGAAACATAGCGACGTGTAAGGTGGTCGAGGCCACTAGAATTTGCTGTGAGAATCTGACCGAAATATAATGAGAGTACACAACAGTATATGGGAAGATTCTCTTATCTGTGAACTGAAGTGCTTCGTGGATCTGAGCTCATTGTTGACAGCAGCAGAGAAGTTGCGGTAGCAGACTGCCAGCCCTGACAGGGGGGCGTCGAATGATCCATTAACTGCATCCTCGATGTGTTTGACTGTGTAATCTACGCCCTGCTCCATGTTGAGCATTGTGTTGTAGACTGCCCGGGCTGAGTTGGCTGCCTGGAAAGCCAGCCCTACCGCCATGCTGACGAGGTAAGATGAGACAGCAGCAATCATCGTATCCTTGGTGGCTGTCCCATTCACTGTATAGTACGTCACACTGGGAGCAGGGATGATCCGTGTCGCATTCACGAAAGCTCCTTCCATTGACGCTGCGTCCCTTGTGGAAACGACAGTACTCTTTGCACAAAGTGTAAGTTTCCACCTCCGCTCGCCTCGTTCGTATTTTAATCAGTATTAGCGGTCGCAAACTAAATTCAACCGGAAATGATATATTTAGGGGTGATGTATTCACATACAGATAAACAAGGGATTGTAATCGATGTGGCCGTGCGCGTAACAGCAGTCTCATGTCCCTGCTTCGATTTTAATACAGCCAAATTATTCTTATGTGTGGATTTACAGATGTTAGGTTACCAGTTCCTCCTTCAGCGCCTGAAGGCTCATTCAGTGATGACTGGCTACAGTGTCGTCCTCTGCCTTATGATGTCATTTGGCCGGCCGGAGTGGCCGAGCGGTTCTAGGCGCTTCAGTCTGGAACCACGCGACCGCTAGGGTCGCAGGTTCGAATCCTGCCTCGGACATGGATGTGTGTGATGTCCTTAGGTTAGTTAGGTTTATGTAGTTCTAAGTTCTAGGGGACTGATGACCTCAGATGGTAAGTCCCATAGTGCTCAGAGCCATTTGAACAATTTTTTTATGTCATTTGAATGTGGTATTGTGGAGTATCGGTTTGGCACACACGTCTCGCAGATAACCACTCAGCTGCGGAGACGGGCGAGAGCAGGTTATACATGGTTTATATTCAATAATTACGAAGTAGCAAACCTCTGATGTAACAACTATAGGAGAATAAGTTTTTGAAAGACTAAACCGCGATTTGACTGCGCATTGTAATATTTATCTTTTGTACTATCCAGATTTCGACTTTGATGCCCTTATCAGGTACAATGATAAAAGTTGTTAGGCTATTATTAGGTCATATCAGTTAAGGCAGTCCAAAGCGGGTAGACATTGCTAACAATGTCTGCAAGATGTAACTGTTTCTCATCGTGTCCGTACGATTGTTAACCTTTAACGCTTTAACTCCACAAACCCGAATAGAGCATCTTTAATAACTTCGAATTCCCACCTTTTCCTATGAATTCACTAATCGATATTCTTAATCACATCGTATTTCCACAACTTACCTATTGTTGACATTTATTTCTTCTGTAATATTCATTAATAATAAAATCGGGTCGGACATTTTCTTCGCTCGGGAACTGGGTATTATGCTATTCTTATGCTGTATTGTCATAATTCACATTCCACTGTTGAGATGGCTATATGATGTGCTGTCCTTAGGTTCGTATCATCGTTATCGGCATTCCACTGTTGAGACGGTTGTATGTGCACGTATCGAAAGCCGATACAAAAGATAACACAAACAAAAATTCAAAACAACTATGTTGCACTCAAGATTCTGCCTTCCCCCACTCTCGACGCATCCCACTGATTGACTCCGAGTCACACTTGAAAAGTAAGGATACTCCGTTATTTGTGTTGTCAGGACAACAATTTTCTGTGGATGTCCCTCTCGCAAAGGACTTGGAATCCTGGTAGCATTGTTATGGGTATGATAGACGGAGCAGACTCGGTGAGGAAGCGTAATGAACTACCGACCGCAGAGTCTCGGATAGTTCAAAAATGGCTCTGAGCACTATGCGACTTAACTTCTGAGGTCATCAGTCGCCTAGAACTTAGAACTAATTAAACCTAAATAACCTTAGGACATTTCACACATCCATGCCCTAGGCAGGATTCGAACCTGCGACCGTAGCGGTCGCTCGGTTCCAGACTGTAGCGCCTAGAACCACACGGCCACTCCGGCCGGCTTCGGATAGTTCAAACAGGCTGCCTGTGGAGCAGCAGCACGTGAAGTGAACACAATCTAAGGCAAGCCAAGTGTACTTTTCTTCGAAGTGAACGAGTGTGAGAAAGATCTCTGAAAATTTTCCAAGTTCGAGTAAAGGTCTGACATGCAGTTTCAGTCTGACAGGAAGTTTCATATCAGTGCACACTGCGCTGCAGAGTAAGAATTCGTTCTGATGAGACGATGTTTGGTCGACGCGACATTGTAAGTAGACGTAACAGTCACACATTGGGAGCTTCTAATTCCTACGGTAAGGTTGTTACTAGGCATCAGATCCGATTTTGACTAATGCGTAAACACCTGACTCCTGATTTTGTCAGTCCATCTAATTTTCAACTTTCTCCTGTAGCATTTTCTTCTGTTCCGGTTTTCCCACCGTCCATGATTCACTACCACACAATGCCACGCTCCCAACGTACATTCTCAGAAATTATTTCTTCAAATTAATGCCTATGTTTGACATAAGTAAACTTCTTTTTTATCCGATATGTCCTGTTTGCCTGGTCTAGTCTGCTTTTTTATGTCCTCGTTGCTTCATCCGTCATTAGTTCAAAATGGCTCTGAGCACTATGGGACTCAACATCTTAGGTCATAAGTCCCCTAGAACTTAGAACTACCCAAACCCAACCAGCCCAAGGACATCACACACACCCATGCCCGAGGCAGGATTCGAACCTGCGACCGTAGCAGTCCCGCGGTTCCGGACTGCAGCGCCAGAACCGCTAGACCACCGCGGCCGGCCGTCATTAGTTATTTTGCTTCCAAGGTAGCAGTACTCTTTAACCTCGTCATCACCAATTAAGATTTTAAGTTTCTCAGTGTTCTCATTTCTGCTACTTCTCATTACTTCTATATTTTTCCAGTTTATTCTCAGTCCATATTCTGTACTCATTAAACTGTTCAATCCATTCAACAGATCTTGTAAGTGTACTCCAGTTGCAATGAGGATAGCAATGTCATCAGTGAATCTTATCATTGACATCCTTTCACCATGAATTTAATTCCCACTCCTGAAATTGTCTTTTCTTCCATTCATTGCTTCTTCGATATAGAGATAGAACAGTAGCGGTGACAGACTGCATCACTGTCTTACACCCTTTTTCATACGAATACTTACTCCCTAGTCTTCCATTCTTACTGTTCCTTCTTGGGTCTTGCACTTAGTGTGTATATTCCTGTCCTTTTCTACAGTTTACTGATGTTTTTCTCAGTATTTCGAACATGTTGCACCATTTTACATTGTCTAACGCTTTTTCTAGCTCGACAAATCCTATGAGCCAGTCTTGAATTTCTGTCTCGCTTCCATTATCAAGAGCAACGTCGGAACTGCCCCTCTGCTGCCTTTACCTTGCCTAATGCTAAACTAATCGTCGTCTAACAGATCCCCAATTTTCTTCCCCATCCTTCCGCACATTATAACTATCAGCAGCTTGGAGGCATGGGCTGTTACGCTATGGGATGGTTCTCGCTCTTACCTGTCCTTGCTACCTTCGTAGCTGTGTGGATGATATTTTTCGAATGTGTGAAAGTGCGTCGCCATTCTCATGAGTTGTACACATCAAACTGAATAGTCATTTGATGGCGGTTCTCCTCAATGATTTTAGAAACGCTGACGGAATGTTGTCTATCCCTTATGCCTTACTTGTTATCAGGGCTTCCTGAGGCTTTTAAATTCTGATTATATTAATCGATCCCCTTTGTCTTCCATATCGACTCCATTTTCTTCATACATCACGTCATCCCACAACTCCTCCCCTCAGAGGCGCCTTCACTGTACTCTTTCCACCTATCCACACTTTTCTCTACGTTTAACAGTGGAATCTCCGTTGCACTCTGTAACGTTACCGCTCTTGCTTTTAATTGCACCGGAGGTTTGTTTTGAATGTTCTGTATGCTGAGTCAGTCTTCCAGACAATCATCACCTTTTCGATTATTCATACGTTTTCTGCAGCCATTTCACATTGGCTGTCCTGTAATTCCTATTTATTTCATTTATTTCTACATTTTCCTAAATATTTTTGCACTTCCTAGTTACGCTGAGCTGCTTCTATTAGCCAAGGTTTCTTTGCAGTTACCTTCCTTGTGAATACTCTTCATCATTACAAAATTGTGGTCTGAGTCTATGTCTGCTCCGGGACACGTCTTAAAATCCAATATCTGATTACGGAATCTCTACCTCACCTGCCGGCCGCGGTGGTCTAGCGGTTCTGGCGCTGCAGTCCGGAACCGCGGGACTGCTACGGTCGCAGGTTCGAATCCTGCCTCGGGCATGGGTGTGTGTGATGTCCTTAGGTTTGTTAGGTTTAAGTAGTTCTAAGTTCTAGGGGACTTATGACCTAAGATGTTGAGTCCCATAGTGCTCAGAGCCATTTGAACCATTTTTTCTACCTCACCATGATGTAATCTGACTAGACTTCCCCTGCCTCCCGGCCATTTTTCAAGTATGCCTCCTCCTCCTCTGGCTCTTGAACAGAGTATACGCTACTACTAGCTGGAATTTATCGTAGAACTCAGTTTGTTTTTCCCCTGTATCATTCCTGCTACCAAGCCCATAGTCTATCGTAACCAATCCTTCCTCTTCTTCACCTACAGCCGCATTCCAATCCCCCGTGACTAATAGATTTTCATCTCCTTTACATGCTATATTACACGTTCAGTATCATCATATGCTTTCCCCATCTTTCAACTTCTGCTTGCGACATTGGCTTGTATATGTGAAGAGTTGTTGCGGTGTTGGTTTGCTGTTGATTCTGATGAGAGTAACCCTATCACTGAACCGCTCACAGTAACTCACTCTCTGCCTACCATCCTGTTCATGCCGAATGCTACTCCGGTTATACTCCTTTTTGCTCCTATTGATATTACCTTATATTCATTTGACCACATATCTTTGTCTTCTTTCCATTTCACTTTACTGACCCCACTATATCTAGATTGATCCTTTGTGTTTCCCTTTACAGATTCTCTAGTTTTGCTGTAACGTTCAAACTTCTGATATTCCAAGCTCCGACTCGCAGAATGTTATGCCGTCGTTGATTATTCCCTTTTCTCTCATGGTCACCTCCCCCCTTCGCAATCCCTTCCAGAGATCCCGACGGGAGGCTATTCCGAAATCATTTGCCAATAGAGATATCATCGTGACACGATTTCAGTTACAACCCACGTGTCCTGTGGATTCGTATAATGTGTCTTTAATGTAGTGGTTTCCATTGGCTTCTTCTTCTTCATGCCATTGCTCATTGCTGATTCTTTCACCTTTTAGGCGCAGTTAGCCACCCCTATAGCAAGAGGTGTCCATCCTTCCACCCTCTTTGCCAATGCCATTGGTAGAATGGGTGTGGTTTCCTGTACCGGAAGTCTACAGGCGCCATTGCTGATGATTTTTGGTCAGAACTGTAGTAGTGGTTAGGTCCGAACGAGGGATCAAGAATTTTTTTTGTTACTACTCAGAGTTGCTACCCATGAACCACGCTGTCAATATTGCTGGAAAATGTGCTCCCAGCAGTTCGCTGTGCCATGTGGTTCGTGGACGATGCAGCCTCAGGACACTTCAGTGTGGATGTCCACATGTTCGTCAACACCACCCTCCCAAAATGGCGAAGTGCAGCTTGCTTCTGCATATAGCTTACCTGAGGAGATGGCGAGGCAGACGACTGCGACGAGCACACAAAATGTGGTCTTCATGTTGAGGATGTAGGTCTCCAACTGTGCCGCTCTAAACTTCATCTCCTATATACAGCAACCGACAGTTCCACAGCGTGAGACTACCAACGTCACATATTTTCCCACCAAAGCAGCAAAAACACTTCATTATTTCCAAAGTTATGTATGCCATCTACCTCTGAGTATGAAGTGGCTCTTGAATAAAAGCATCTGCCGTCAGTTTTTTATCAGCAGTTTTCGATGAGTTTATGATCGCCACTCAAATACGGATATTTTGTTGATAACAGAAGTGTCAATACATGTGTGAACAATAATGAATTCCATCTGATGAGCCAAATAGAAAAATAATGTATGTATTACCTGACTCATATTTGCATGCAAATGGATTTTGTACTGTATAAGATAATGTACCCACGTTTTGACGCAAAACCGTGACGTACATGCACAGTGTCGTCAGTCGGCTGGTTCGATCATCATGAGAGAATTATCAGCAGTGTGAAAGGAAACCATCGATTTAGCGGCTGCACGTCAGCACAAATATAGAAATTTTGCTGATGGGATACTTTGATCAAGATTTGTTCTTCGAAAAGTATGTCCCGTTACCGACGAATAGGAATTCACGTCTCTGTAAAAGAGATCGTATACAATCCCCTGAAATGGATGGGCAATAATGCATACGCGATGTCACACTCTGTGTTTTTACTTTCCGGAAGTGAGAGCAGTTAAATGTTTAATAAATATCATAGTGCGACCTCGCTATGTAAGGCTTGATCAGCTTCCCAGTTTCAAAAGTTGTGGGATAAGTAGTTCTAGCTTTATTTGTCCGTGGATTACTTTTACTAGAATGTGGGATATATCTTACATAAATGCAGGTGTCTAACAACGTAAAGGCCTAGTATGACAAGGATGAGACAAGTAGTTAGACGTGGCTATATAGCAGTAACTATCCAAGCATTTACCTGAAGCGATTCATGAAAATCATGGAAAATAATAAATCAAGATTGGCAGCTGGAGATTAGAGCCTCCATCGAACCGAACGTAAGACCAGTCTCTTTAAATAGAGCAACCTCATTTGGTTATTCCTAGTATACAATACCGTTTTATTTATATATCTTGCACAGCAGTCGTTTCATACTATACGAAATTATTGCTCACTGTTCATTCGCTTCAAAACGAAAATCAGTGTACAGGCCGAACACACACATTATTGCATAACTGAAAAAAACTTGCTATACATTTCATTGGTATCTGAACATCAGTAGCCTTTCGAAATTTGTTTTCTTGCTGTACTCTTTAATATTTTTATTCATTTGCTTTTACTATTTCCTTGTTAGTAGATGCTCTTTCATGTTTTATGTTAATTATTTCTTAGTACATGTAAGTCCTGTTTGTTCAAAGGTCGTGGAGAGAGCTGTTTATGTAGAAATTGTCAAGATTATTGTTTATACTCGTAACTGAAACTTCCTGGCAGATTAAACCGTGTGCCGGACCGAGACTCGAACTCGGGACCTTTGCCTTTCGCGGGCAAGTGCTCTACCATCTGAGCTACCCAGGCTCGACTCACGCCCCGTCCTCACAGCTTTACTTCCGCCAGTATCTCGTCTCCTACCTTCCAAACTTTACAGAAGCTCTCCTGCGAACCTTGCAGAACTAGCACTCCTGAAAGAAAGGATATTGCGGAGACATGGCTTAGCCACAGCCTGGGGGATGTTTCCAGAATGAGATTTTCCTCTGCAGTGGAGTGTGCGCTGATATGAAAGTAAAGTGGGAGTAGACAACATTCAGTTAGAGCTACTGATAGCCTTGGGAGAGCCAGCCATGACAAAACTCTTCCGTCCGGTGAGCAAGATGTAGGAGACAGGCGACACACCCGCGGACTTCAAGAAGAACATAATAATTCCAAATCCAAAGAAAGCAAATGTTTTCAGGTGTGAAAATTAACGAGCTATCAATTTAATAAGTCATGGTTGCAAAAGACTAACAAGAATCCCTTACAGAAGATGGAAAATCTGGTAGAGGTCAGTTTCGGGGAGGATCGGTTATGATTCCGGAGGAATGTGGGAACGCGCGAGGCAATACTGACCCTTGACTTCTCATGGAGGATAGGTTGAGGAAAGGCATTTGTAGACTTAGAAAAAGCTTTTGATAATGTTGACTGGAATACTCTCTTTCAAATTCTCAAGGTGGCAGGGCTCCAATACAGGGAGTGAAAGTATATTTACAATTTGTACATAAACCAGACGGTAGTTATAAGATTCAATGGGCACGAAAGGGAAGTAGTAGTTGAGCAGGGAGTGAGACAGGATTGTAGCCAACCCCAAATGCTATTCAATCTGTGTGTAAAGAAAGCAGCACAGGAAACAAAAGAAAAATTTGGAGTAGGAATTAAGTCTAGGGAGAAGAAATAAAAACTTTGAGGTTTGCCGATGACATAGTTCTGTCAGAGACAGCAAAGGATTTGGCAGAGCAGTTGGACGGAATGGACAGTATCTTGAAAGGAGGATACAAAATGAACATCAACAAAAGCAAAACGAGGATAATGGAATGCAGTCTCATTAAATCGGATGATATTGAGGCAATTAGAGCAGGAAATGAGACACTTATAGTAGTAAATAAGTTTTTCTATTTAGGAAGCAAAATAACTGATGATGGTCGAAGTAGAGAGGATGTAAAATGTAGACTTGCAATGGCAAGAATAGCGTTTCTGAAGAAGAGATATTTGTTACTGAATATAGACTTAAGTGTCAGGAAGTCCTTTCTGAAAATATTTGTATGGAGTGTAGCCATGTATGGAAGTGAAACACGGACGATAAATAGTTTAGACACAAAGAGAATAGAAGCTTTTGAGATGTGGTGCTACAGAAGAATGCTGAATATTAGATGGGTAGATCACTTAACTAATGATGAGTTACTGAATAGAATTGGGGAGAAGAGAAATTTGTGGTACAACCTGACTAGGAGAAGAGATCGTTTAGTAGGACATATTGTGATGCATCACAAGATCGCCAGTTTATTTGTGGAGGGAAGAGTAGAGGGAGACCCACGGATGAATACAGTAAGCAGATTCAGTAGGATGTAGGTTGCAGTAGTTACTTGGAGGTGAAGAGGCTTGCACAGGATAGAGCAGTGTGGAGAACTGCATCAAACCAGTCTTTGGACAGAACACCACAATAACATATATATATATATATATATATATATATATATATATATATATATATATATTTGTAGTGTTCTATATTTGTTATTGTGGTGTTCTGTCCAAAGACTGGTTTGATGCAGTTCTCCAAACTGCCATATCTGGTGCTATTGCTATTTTAGTCTAGACTAAAATGTCAATAGCACCACATTTTCGTAAGAGGAATATCTGTGGTATTTTTGGTTCAAGGCAGCTGATTTTCTGTTAGTACGTGTAATGGAGTAATCTAGTAGTAGTTTCCAATGATTATCAATGCGATTAACTTAGCAGTAGCTGGAATTTACGGTGTGTTTTACAACACTAGCCTACTGTGGATGCTTCTCATGGTAAATGTAAACAGTGGGTCTCTGGTATTTCTGGGCAGAAAAATGCTGAAATCAGCATCAGCACTTTCTTATCATGTAGGTCATTCCCAAAATTCCACCATAATCGCATCCAGCCACCTGCAAACGCCATTCGCAGAATCCTGACATCATTGTGTCATTTCCCTGAGAAGGCCACCTGCGCCGCTAGACCCCATGCTGTGATACTTCGCGCTCCTGCTTTCCTGCACATGCTCCCCTCCCTCCCCCACAAGCTGCCCTCCGCTTACAGGGCCCCTGCTCATCATACTTCGTGTTGGCTACTGTGGGACACTTAAGTTATACGCAAGTTATGGGACAGAATCACGATATCACACCCGGGTGAGTTCATATTGATTCCTCACAAGGTGAGTAACGGAGTCATAACGCAACGGTCCTGGTATAGATCCTTTGAGGTATGACTGAGCTTCTCATAATTTATTCATAAAATTAACTGATAAAGTTCCCCTCCAGATATGATGATGGGAAAGGATTCTGGTGAGTGTGACTGTTTAACAGATAAATGCCTTCCTAAAAAATTACAATTACATTTATTTAATTTAAATCGAACACAAAATTGATCATGAATTTGTACAAGGAACACTAGTGTATATTAACGTAAACCAAACAAATACGTAAATAGTTCTCACCTGATAGAGATTTTGAGAAGAACTAGGACAAATGACACTGCATGCAATCTATTATGCGTGTCTACTACGAGATGGGGAGCAAAGGGAATAGGTGAAATGTATAACATCGACAAACAAGTGGGTAATCAGATGCAGTACCATGATACCACCTAAGAAGGCAAAGTGGTTCAATGGATGCCACCGCTGAAAAACCGCAATTCCAATTTTGGGCAGCTGAAAAATCAACTGAGACCCTACAAGCCAGAGCTGCGTATGTTACGACAGTAAGGTACAAGGCGGCATGCTGATGACTGCTCTTATGGTAGGCTCTGCTGCATGGATTTGGGCTCCGCCGTGGAGACCAATCGAAGTGCGAGTGCGAAAAAAGTAACAGTTCGTGCGGCGGGCCGGACAAGTGAAAATGCGAATAAGTTTACTCTGCAGCGAGGGTGGTAAAGTACGGGACCAGCTCCATTGGAGGCCAGGAAACAAAAACCCTCAAATTTTTTCCGCCCAGTGGACACAGAGTGGCTCTGTTGTGCCAGAACTCGGCCAATCGACGGCGATAAACAAAGATTTCGCAAATTATGACTCTACAACAAATTCATCTAGGCTTCCATTACCTTACTCCATTAACCAACGCGCTAGTATCATTTCTTCCCGCCAAATCAGTGCTGACGTAACACTCTAGTAGCTTATTCACAGCTGCCACCAGGACTTGGCCCGGGAAGCTTTCTGGCCACCGGCGCCAGCAGAATGATACTTGTGGTGCTACATGTGGCGCTGTTCTATCGGCTATCCTGTGATCTCAGCGACCATTTCTCTGGAATGCCTCAAACAGTAGCACCGCTGTGGCGTCGAGATGGCGAGTTCGTGTCCAAAACATCAGGCTTTCTCGAGAAAACAGCCACAGCAATAGCAAATATTGCTAGCGTCCGTCGTTCTGGCCCCTGAGACTTGACAACAAAAGAGAAAGCTGCCAACCACGGGTGGGTCGGGGTTTCATCAGCAACAGACAGTGACCGGATGTTCGTCCTACCTCCTGACCATTCGCTGTTATTGTGAACACTTGGCCTCCTGTCAGGCCAAAAGTTCCCCCTCGTCTTCAATGTGAAATGAATAGAATTATGACATGCATGCATCCTACTGCTGAACGAGTATAGACTGATACATAGCATCCGATTACCTACTTTGCATGACAGCGTAATACGGTTGCAAAATGACATTAATTTGCATGTATGTAAATTCAGATCGTAGAAATGCAAGATAGTATGTTTTTATGTCCCTTAATATATGTATGACGGTGTATTATTGTGCAGTTTTATTTTTTCAATAATTGTACTGTGTAAGGTATTTAAATGAGGGAGGAAGGTATACGGAAATCCATTAAGGCAGATATTGTTAGATAATTCCAACTATATGAAGAACAATCTGATCAAGTTTTATACAGAGACAAGTCTAAATGTAATCGACTCTGATATTATTTTGATGTAACTTCTTTGTACTTTGGGATCAAATCCTTGAATAACAGTTGACTCAGATTTACTCACTTTTGGTAAGTAACTTAGCATAAAACAGTTCACAAAACAACTGCTTCACAGGTTTTTTCATCATATCTTAATGTGTGTAGGACCTTCCATTTTAATGACTTAATAGCCGGAGAGAAAAGCACAAAACAATAAAAATTTTGAGGTGTGCCTTGTGCATCTAATTAGAGAAATAATTTCTTGATGCAGTAGTACATTCAATGTAGATGTAACAATTTGAGATTTTATTTCTGCGATATACATATAAATTATCAGCCCATTTTTAAAACTTCGACATTTTGACACAAAAAGATATCATTTAAACACGTTGATGTCAGTTTCTTTCTCATAACTTTCTTTTCCTCACTTCGAAAATATAAATAATGTTTCTGCTACGCACATACAGGACAAACTTCACAAAAGGTGCACTGTAATATTACATTATTTCCAACACTTGGAAAACTGCTGCACTGAAGTTCACTGTTTCTCTTCTCAGTTCCACTGGAACTCTGAAGTGTATAACTTTTGATTACTTCTGCATAATCTAAAGTCTGCTGTAGTTGGAACGACTTCCTTCATTAGTGTGAACTTGCTGTACAACAAATATGCTAAGAGTCGGCCCCTCCCGCCGGAGGTTCGAGTCCTCCCTCGGGCATGGGTGTATGTGTTGTTCTTAGCATAAGTTAGTTTAAGTAGTGTGTAAGACTAGGGATCGATGACCTTAGCAGTTTGGTCCCTTAGGAATTCACACACATTTGAACATTTTTCTGCTAAGACTGTGGCAAACCAACATTAGCATAACTCCACCTGCACCTCGGCAAGCAGTACCTACGTACACCGATCACACTCAGCCAATACCGCACTGCACTTCCTCAGGTACAGCTTCCAGCCTTGACACGATAGCACACTGCCGCTACCCCAGCGTAACGAAGTGAGGGGCGACATCTGGGCCCCTATCGAAGACGACACCTCGCCATAATCCAAGATGCCAACATCAGTCACTGTGTCTGGGACAAGCTGACATCAGACCCACCCATTACTACTATAGATCTATGGGAGCAGCCTCTCCTCTCCCACGTGAGCTGAAATATCGCTCTGAACGTTTGTTACTTCGTAGTATGGTTAAAAGATCCAGGTATTTGGTACTGCCCGCCGCAGACTCTTCCACCCCCCTAGTATCAAGTGTATCAGATCAGTTACAGCTATCAGTTACTTCAGGGTTGGGGAACGTTGCTTCAGTCTTTCAAGAGGGCACGTACAGTTGATCAGCAGTCGAGGGGGACAGGTGTCTGTCGAAGGTGAAAAACTCTTTACCGTTACGTCAAACGAGTAGACACAGCTGCGCACACTCGTTTAGTGGGCGTAGCCTCGTATCAATCCATATCGTTTTCGTATCCGTGCAGTGGAGGTAGTTGTCCCTGGAGGCCATGCACACTGCTGATAAAGTGCTGAGCAGCGCTGGTGGTGGGAAATGCAGTCAGCTGTAGCTAGTGCCAGTCAGCTGTAGCTAGTGCCAGTCAGCTGTAGCTAGTGCCAGTCAGCTGTAGCTAGTGCCAGTCAGCTGTAGCTAGTGCCAGTCAGCTGTAGCTAGTGCCAGTCAGCTGTAGCTAGTGCCAGTCAGCTGTAGCTAGTGCCAGTCAGCTGTAGCTAGTGCCAGTCAGCTGTAGCTAGTGCCAGTCAGCTGTAGCTAGTGCCAGTCAGCTGTAGCTAGTGCCAGTCAGCTGTAGCTAGTGCCAGTCAGCTGTAGCTAGTGCCAGTCAGCTGTAGCTAGTGCCAGTCAGCTGTAGCTAGTGCTTGAGGCCGGAGCTAGTGCTTGAGGCCGGAGCTAGTGCTTGAGGCCGGAGATAGTGCTTGAGGCCGGAGATAGTGCTTGAGGCCGGAGATAGTGCTTGAGGCCGGAGATAGTGCTTGAGGCCGGAGATAGTGCTTGAGGCCAGAGATAGTGCTTGAGGCCGGAGATAGTGCTTGAGGCCGGAGATAGTGCTTGAGGCCGGAGCTAGTGCTTGAGGCCGGAGCTAGTGCTTGAGGCCGGAGCTAGTGCTTGAGGCTGGAGCTAGTGCTTGAGGCCGGAGCTAGTGCTTGAGGCTGGAGCGACTGCAGTTACCACAGCTGACAACAACCTGGCATACGCTTGCTAGATTCCACGGGCAATGCAGAGATGTCGAACTTTATAGCCCTAGGACCGTGGCCAGCAGCTGGCTAGAAGAGGTTGTTTGATCCGACAGACAGCTTTCCTGACTTCTGACGCCCAAGCCTTTGCTGCTAATTTCCAGTATTCTTGCGCCGAGTTGTTTTGATGTGTTGTGGAGATGAGTTCTACGGCCGATGGCGAACTGTTGCGTCAATGTGCCATCACAAAGTCTTGCTACACGTTGGCGTAATGTCAGATGCGGTTTGCAGGTCATGTGTTTCGTCAGCCACGTGCCTTCGGTACAGTAATTGGGTCGCTGTGTCCAGCAATTCCAGTGCATTATGGTATTCCGTCTGCACCGCAACGCAAGGTAGAGCCCAACAACGAAGTACCTGATACACTATAGGCGACGCCACTAACACCTAACTCCAGTCCTCACAGTGGACTGTCATATACTGCCAACCACTGATGACAAAATTGGATCCAAAGAGGCCACTCGGCACTTCAGACGACAGTAATGCTCTATTTGCCATCCTACACACTGCCAGCAGCAGCTGCAGTGTATATTTTGGAAATTGACTCTCTGATATGTACTAGATTATAACGACTTGGCTTCAGATGTAATTGTAGTGCTGTGTACTACACCCGAATGGGTCTCTGTTGGTAAAATAAACTGTCAGCAGCGACACGAAATATTCCGTTGTAACATCGTCACTGCTCGTGACACACGCAGCAAAAATTTTATATCACAAGGGTAAAGTATTTATCAAGAAATGTATGTACGTTTCCCTTTTCAATGAACCGCTAACGGAGTACCGCACGATAATATGCCGTCACATTATGCCATACCCCACACTCACAATCCATCTTCATTGATTGAGAAGTGACGGAGTGTGACATTACAGCCTTTATCACTGTAAAAGTTTTTTTTTCTGTATTCGCGTCAGTATGTGCGAACTTTTAACATATATCAATGAATGTTGTAACCAGATATCTTTGCCGCGCTCCTGAAAAGCGCAGAATATCACGATAGCTATAAACTGTTATACGCTGCTATCGATCAGTAAAAAAAAACGATGCACCTATGTTTCAAAAAATAACAATTGACAATTTTTACTTCTGCAGGGAGCCGCGACGCTCTCTTGCTGTTCTTCTGTGAGTGTGTTGCGAGTCGGACGCAAAAGTATTGTGCTCCATACTGATATAATCATTTTTTTTGTAAATTTAAGAGTTTAAGTGATTAAAAATATATGTAGCCACAAACAAGCGAGAATGTGTATCACGAAAATTCGCTCCACCGCCACAATGGGCGGCCATGTTAATGTAAGTTTCCGTTTCATAATATAATGCTTAAAGCCTTGAAGTTTATTTAATTTCATAGAAAATCTCTCAACCTTATTTTCATTAATTATACTTGTGATAATCTTTTCTGTTTAAAAGATTTATGCAGCTTATGATCCAGCGTGTGTTCTGTCGGAACAGGAGGCTGTCGTGACGACATCGTTATAGTATTTATTCCAAGTTCTTTCAGTTCCGTTTATATGTTCGTACAAATCCAATTAGTTGGTCCCTTAGGTTTCTTTCATGTAACTTCCGTCTGTTTTCTCCGCGCGATCTTCCTCCAAAACAAAAATTTCTGTTCATTTTTTAGTAATTTTCGATATCGCGAATGAGAAAAGACAGCCGCCTCCTGCTCCGAACGGAACGCCACGGTTTTTCTAACGTCGGAGAGTACTGCACGAATTTTCCGCTAAAAGGTAATAGAATTTCTTAAAGCTGGATCAATTACACATGTTGCTGCTGTTCTCCGACAAATCTGGTGTGATTAATAGTAATTTATTCTGTCACGACAAAAAGAACCAATTTTATTTTTACCAAAGCAACAAAGCTTTCAATTAAATTACTAGAAAAAAAAATCATACCAGATCTGGCGCCCGAACAGGGACTTGACTAAAATATTGAAAGTGTCACGGTACTAATATATGATTGTCTTATTTCATGTATCGCTCTTTGGAACCCTATGCTGCATGAAATTACGGATGAGCAATAAATATACGCAGTATTGAAGGACGCAGTATTTACACAAATATCTTGGGATTTAATAAGACGCAAATTTGCAGCTTTGAAGACAACGCCGAGTGAGTACCAAATTTTCGTTTGCCATAGTTCTGTCTAAAGAGTAGCTCATTTGACCTTCAAATTCGACCTCACTCTATCCTTTCTGTAGCTTAACGTAAAAAAAAAAACCACCTTTTCTTTCTACGTAAATATTCGAAGATTTTCTGTAACCTTTTGCTTGGATTATTTGTTTTATACTGTAGCTAGTATTCTCGTGTAAGTTCAAGATGGATGCCATTTCAGTCTTTTCTGTGTAACAGCGTTGGCAATCAATTGTTTCAACGGCGTTGACTCCATCTTGTCTTTTTGCTACAGACGTGTGTCAGTTATTACCCACGTAACATTAGACATTTGACGAACGCGCCGCGACTTTAACTTGCGCGGCAAGAATAATTGACAATCAGAATTTCAGTTGGCAGTACCCATTTTAAGTTGGCAATAGTTGAATTTCATTATGGCGGACGGACAATCGAGCGCGAACTCTGCAGACGAAAGCGACGGCACTGTTAACAAACATTACCGACTTCGCTCACGCGGAACGACGGCCAGGACAGACGACAGACAAGAGGTAGCTAACGTGGACGACACTCAGCAGGAAACACCCACCTCCCCGATAGCGGTATCAATTGACATTGTCAAAATGTTACAGGAATTGATACTAGACAGACAGGAGAGGGAACAACGTGAGAAAGACAGAGACAAGTTTTTATCAGAGTTGAAAACGGATATGACAACACAGATTGACTCAGTTAGGAATGACGTAAATACCACCATTGACTCAGTTAGGAATGACGTAAATACCACCATTCACTCAGTTAGGAATGACGTAAATACCACCATTGATGCGAAAGTAGGTACCCTCACTACGCAAGTAGGCTCTCTCGCAGCACAGATAGATTCGGTTAAGGGTGACGTCACGGCGCAAGTAACCACTTTGACAACACAGATAAGCACTCGGAATAACAAAATTGATAACATTGGTCAGAATCTCACAACTCAAATCGAAGCGTGTCGCAAAGAAACCGATTCGGTAAAACTTGCGTATAAAACAGTTGCACGACAGGTAGACGAGTTAGCGACAGCGGTAGCCACTGTAGAATCAAAAGTAAGTGCAATGGCGGATGACATTTCGGACCGAACTATTGAGGAAAGAGTTAACAGTAGTGTTGCTTCGCACACTAAAGCACTTTCCGAACATTACAAAGAATGGATTGATGTACAAGAGAAGCTTGTTGAGGAGAAGGTTACACGTGACTTGAAAGATGTTGTTAAATCCGCAACCTTAGACATATTGTCTGCACCCGGCAGTTCAGGAGACACTGTTTGTACTGAACTAGGCCAAATTAGACGAGTGTTTACCCGGGATTTGCCGGAATGGCGGAAGCAAGTAACAGATGAGATATCCGACCTGAAACAGCAAATTCAAACACTACAGTATGATAACCAGAGTGACGGGAAACACTCACTACCTTCTGAGCCAGATGAACATCAATACCAGACAACACAACAACACAACACACCACAGTACATTCCGCGACCGAAAAATGAATTTAACGATTCACGCAACAACAACACTGAACAATTGACACTCACAACCCTCATGAAAGAGGAGAGTGTATTGAAACATAGAGTTTTTCAACCATTCCAACCGGAAAAGCGAAATATTCATCCAGTCGTTTTCCTAAAGAACTTTTCAGGAGTCTTTCCAGCTGCCTGGAATGACAAACAGAGAATACAATTCATTACCGGATACATACAAGGAGAAAGTGCTATATGGGGAACCGAGATGGTTGATAAGTGCAAAACATTTAGCGAGTTTGAGAAGAACTTTTTAAGCAAATTTTGGAGCGCAGGTGTTCAGCAACGCCTACGCAAAGAGGTCTACAACGCCGAACCTTTCCATTCGAACAGTGGCGGACTTCGCCGGTACTTTGAAAAGTACTTGAGAAAGATACAATATTGGGACACTCCCATAACAACAAAAGATGTTATTATGATTCTTAAGTCAAAACTACCCATTTCCATACGCGAAAAATTAGTGAACGTGTCAGAGGAAGATCAGGACGCATTTTTATCCGTCCTTGATTCGCTCGATCTTATACACGAAGACGCGCGTGCAAATGCTAACCGTAAGAACAACAACGCAGGCACGTATTCGAATGGAAACGGTAGTAATGGAAATGGTTCACACGAAACACAATACGGAAACAAACAGTACAATAACCGCAATAGAGGCCGAAACAATGGTTACCGTAATGGTAAACACAAAAACAAGCATTACGGCAACCAACGGTACAATCCAATATACAACACGCAACAACAGTATTACGGGAATGCCCCATACCAACCAAACAATAACGGTAGTAACTTCTACCAGAATGGGAACAAACACAAGGGTAAACGTTGCAACAATCAAAATTGCGGAGGTCAGCTACCTCCACCACAACCCTATGGGCAGCCACAACATCAGCAACAACAGCAATACACGCCTCAGCAACAACCATTCATGCAACAACAACAGTACACGCCACCACAACAGGACTTTAGATACAATAACAATAAACCAAGAAAACAATACAATCCACCGGTATATTTTACGCAGGCAAGTAATGTACCGATTTTTCAGCCTGGTAACCAAGTGCAGTACCAACAAGGGTTTGATACAAATCAACACACACAATGGGTAAAAAACCAGCGAGAATGGTCAAGTGATGTGACAGAAGAATCAAATCAGTCGCATCACAAGAAAGCGGAAAACTAAAGGCAGCACCTTTTCGCCTCCTTGGGGATGCTGCGGGACATAATGGGGGCAAACTCGACCTTGAACGACTTAACGTAATACGTTATGATCGCAACACTGACTTGAGAGACGATTTGTTGCAGGAAAATATTGAGACAGACTTGAATGACGTATGGGAAGACGAAGTACAAGCAATGACTAAAATTTACATAGCCAAAACACCAATAGATGCTATTATTGATACTGGTGCAAACGTAAATGCTTTATCACTATGTATGTTTAAGAAAGTTTCTGCAGGGATGAAAATTTTAACGTTACCAGTACAAGGTTGTTCAGTAACAGGAGCGGTAGGATCTTTATCACAGCGAGTCAATTTGCAAGCTCAGGTACCGATAAGGATTAATTCTACTTCTTTCATGTGTGTATTTCTAGTAGTTAAGAATTTGTCAGTGTCATGCTTATTAGGAATGGAGTTCCTAAGGAAGAATAAGGCAGTGATTGATATAGAAAAGGGTATCTGTACAATCCGAGTAGGTGAACAGGAGGTAACGCTGCAATTGTTGCGCGGCAAGGTCAAAAGAGTCAACACTGAGCACAAAGTTAAGGTACGCAGACTGGTACAGCGAATGTTTTTGAACCAAGCACACATGACAAGACAGGGTAACAGTTGGACGGATTTTGATACTGATGACGGACTTCCGACTAGAGAAGAGATTTTGAATAAAGTAAGCGAATCAAGTGAACTTGATTACATACAAAGGCAAGATTTACTGCACTTACTTATGAGGTATCTTCATGTCTTTTCTTCGAAACCTGGAGTAATACGTGATTACGAATATGACATGAAGGTCGCTCCCCATTCTACTTTTTGCAAGACAACGTACTCTGTCCCGTATGCAAGGCGCGAGGCTGTGAAAAATGAAATACGTAAAATGCTTAAGTGGGAGATCATTGAACCGTCAGACTCACCTTACAGTAGTCCGTTATTGCCAGTTTTGAAGCAGGATGGTAGTGTACGTATAGTTTTGGATGCAAGAAACATAAATAAAATAATTATTCCAGTAAGAACTCGACCTGAGGCTATGGATGAACAATTACAAAGGTTTCATGGAGTAAAATTCCTCACATCGGTAGACTTGAGATCGAGCTACTGGCAGGTCAAGATGACATCACAGTCTCGAAAATATACAGCGTTTATATTTGCAGGTAGATCATACCAATTCAAAGTAGTTCCATTTGGTTTGAATGTGAGTTCAGGCGTATTCATAGCTACACTTGATCATGTATTAGGACCTGAACTGTTGGATCGAGTAACAGTGTATGTTGATGACTTACTGATTGCTACGAAATCTTGGGAAGAACATTTAGACATAATAAGCAAAGTTTTTCAGAGGTTTGTTGACTATGGAGTCACAGCTAATCTACATAAGTCTAAATTTGGTAAAAGCGAGATTAAATTTTTAGGACATCTTGTATCATTACAGGGAATTACCCCAGATCCAGACAAACTAGCAGCTATTAAAAACTTTCCTGTGCCCTCTTCTAAACGCCAGTTGAGAGGCTTCCTCGGAATGACTTCCTTTTTCAGAAAGTTTATTTCAGACCAGTCGATGAACAGTCAAGCATTGCATGATCTTCTAAAGAAAAATACTCACTGGCATTGGACGCCAGAGTGTCAGGCAGATTTTGATCGCATTAAACAAGCACTTCTTAACAGCAATATTTTGTTCCATCCAGACATGGATAAAGAATTCTGTATTTCGTCAGATGCTTCATTTCAGGGGCTTGGTTCTTGTTTGTTTCAAATAGAAGTAATTGATGGAAAAGAAGAGATAAGAGTTATCAGCTTTGCAAGTAGGGTTCTCACAGAATGCGAGAGGTCATACTCGGTGACAGAGTTGGAGGCTCTGGCCGTTGTATGGTCCTTTAAAAGGTTCAATTACTACATCCATGGTCGGAAAATTAAGGTCTTTTCTGATCACCAAGCTCTTAGTTTCTTGCTCTCGTGTAAACTTCTTCATCCTCGTCTTACACGATGGAGTCTCTTCTTGCAAGAGTATGATTTCGAAATAGTATACATCAAGGGTAAAAACAACATTATCGCGGATGCTTTGTCACGCATGCCGCAAGGACTTCCCGAGTCCAGTGAACTTATCGAGCAGATGTCTAACTACCGAATTCTTCTAATGAAAGACCCACTACATAGAAAGTATTTCCTTCAGCTCTGCAAGCAGATGCGTATACTCCAAGAAACAGATCCCAAATGGCGTAAGGTCAAACAACTTCTAACAAAACCCGATCACCACTTGTCCAAATTTTATAAACTACACAACGATGTTTTATTCCATCGAACTTCTCTCCTCTCTGGTAGATGGTGTGTGTGTATACCACACGCATACGTTGAACACCTTATCTGGTACACACATCTTTCCTGGGGTCATTATGGACCTGAAAAATGCAAACGAAAGATTTCTGCGTATTGCTATGTACCAAACTTGCACCATCGAATCCACAAATTGTTAAGTACATGTCTTATCTGCCAGAAGGCAAAACCCTTCAACCATTCGAACCTAATTCCTCTGAATCCAATTATTACTGAGAGACCAAATCAAGTTCTGGCCCTTGATCTCGCCGGCCCCCTGCCGCAAGGGAGGGGAGAGGTGAAATACCTAGTCGCATTGTTGGATCTTTTCACAAAACATGTGAGACTTTATGCAGTGAAATCATCCAGTGCACTTCCGATCATCCGTCGAATCGAACAAGACTATTTTCCTCGATTTGGCAAGCCGGAGGCCATTCTATCAGATAATGCATCGAATTTCACTGGCAGACAATGGCGCAATTTTCTTGCCAGACATGGCATCAAACAAATACTTATATCTCGTTTCAGACCGCAATCTAATCCCACCGAACGTATCTTCAAAGAGTTCAATAGATTCATTCGAACCTACATACCTAATCGACAAACCCGTTGGATTGACTTTGTATCTTCATTCGAGCAGATTGTCAACAATCTTCCACACTTCTCAACTGGATTTACACCTGCGGAATTAATGACGAGTCATCGGGAAAGAAATGAATGGTTAGATCCCATACCTAAAATTGTAGAACCAGAATTAGATTTAGATGTAAAACTTAGGCAAGCATTGGTATCCTTAGCTGTACAGGCGAATCTACGCAAGAAGTCTTACGACAAGAAGGTATCTAAGGCTCTTACATATGATATTAATGAAAAGGTGCTTTTACGGACACATTTTAAGCCATCGAAGTTGCTGAAAAGAAATCGGAAATGGAGGCTATTGTACGACGGACCATTTGTAGTAATTAGAAAACCACATACAGGATGTTATCTAATAGCGGATCCAGCATCTGGCAGAATTAAAGGATTGTATCACCACCAGGATCTCAAGAAGTATAACGAGGCAAAGTAACAAGCAAAGGAACATTAGCCTAAGGTTTAACCTGTGAAACACTTCGGTATTCAAACACACCAATACGAGTACTCACGCTTTGGCGAAAAAACTATGGAGGTAATTGAAGATTTGATTTATTATGGCGTACGAAAAAGAAAGCACATTCCATTTGAGAGGACAGATTCTCAGTTAGTTTTAAGTTAGTCATAGGTGTAAGCAGTCCAAGTTGGCTGTTGGCATTGAGGAATGCCGTTATTGGTGAAAGGAGATACGGAAGGAAGTAGCAGATTGCCACCTTCCAACTCCAATGAATATATATATGTATGTGAAATATTAGGTTAAGCAATTTCTTTTTCAGCCCTCAAGATGGAATGTTAGTCTTTAAGTGTACAGAGTACAGCCTATTGCGTGTAAACTGTGCGTTATTGTAACACCGCCATGAACTATACCTTTTGTTAACGCGATCTTTAGAATTAAACAGATTTGTGTAGCCAAGTGTTTGAACTGTCAAAAGCTGTAAATAACAGAGAGAGAGAGAGTATCACGTAGTATTTGATAGTTTTCAGGAGATTCAATCTCAGATTCAAAGTACCATCTACGAACAGTAAGCCTCATAAGATTTAATAGCTAAGCAACAAAGCATTTCCTTTATTCTGTTTTACAACAGCTGTTAGGTCATGTAGTCGAGAGTGCCACTACATGGAAATATATACGTCGTACTGACAAGTCTGAAGTATTCCTGATGGTAAACGTTTCTTCTTTAAACATGTAAGATGCACTAAAGTAATTAGCTATTTCACAGCCAAGCCCGACAATCGCCCAGAAGGAAGCGTGAGAAACTAGAAAGCTGTCACCAGATATGACTCACATTATAATAATAACACTAAGATCTGATATTAGATTAAAGAATAGCCACTTGAAGGCACACGTGACGCATGTCATGCATCTAAAGTCACAAAAAAAAAAAAAAAAAAAAAAAAATATCCTGGTGTAGTTGTGCTAGAATTTGTATATGTATATAGTGTATTTATGTTCATATTTGATCCTCTCCTCTTCCACTTCCCCATCCTATCCCATTAAAAAAAAGTGAGGATTAGAATTTGACAGGCTCATCTGAGTGCTCTTTAGACGGTTGAAGTGGGAACGAAATTTGTGGGAGAGATCCGTTAGCGAAAGTTTTGTTCTAATCGCGTATCGCGAGTAGCAATGTTGAGAGATTATAATACATTCCGCGAGTAGTACTTGCAGCCAGTAACTTTATGAAGCATGAATCTTCCGGAGAGAAATGCATGAGTATGCTCGACCAGTAGAGACAGAATTTGTTCAATCTGTGCTCTACATAAACAGTGACACTAAATTTTGAAGAGAAACGAAATAACAAGCTACTTAAAAGATTTGTTTTAAGAAAAATTTTACCTTTGTAAAAGGGAGAGAGAATAAACGAAATAATCGTGCCTTGATGCACAAGTAGTGGTATTCAATACGCTAATCCGGCGTGGCGTGACTGAAAAGGTTAACAGAATTTTGTGACTGTAAGCAAACTTAAGAAATGTATGTATGTATGTAATTTATAGACATTGTTAATCTTGTAATGTATTTACCTGTGAGTAACTTGAACTGTGAACTTTGAAATCGCAATGTGAGATGGGAGATGTGAATTTGCAGACACTTTAAGACGTTCTGAACAAAATGCGAATGGTAAAGTGTACAAAATACGTGTGCAGTGACATGTGTACACGCAAGTGCAGGTAGTGACAGCGATCACAGCAAAGCATTTTGCAAACTATATGTAAAACGTTGGCTTCACTGACCTGTGTGTAAGCAGCATGGCAGGTCGCAGGGACTGTCGTGTGAAATCCTCGAAACAGACGTTGGTATTTTCTACCCAAGTTTTCGATACGCCGATCGACGATGGAGAAAGGACACTAGACGTGTGTTTTCCGCGTGTTCTCATTTTAGCAGAGCGCGAGTGACACACGTTAAACTTCCTACGAGCATACACGAGCGCGTGTTGCACTGAACTAGTAACCGGCAACAGCGCGGAGCTGCTTGCAGTTGGACTCAACAATTAACATTTGAAACACAACCGACGCGCGCGCTGTGGAGGCGTGTCATTGACCTTAGAATGTTTTCCGTCTCACAACTACGCAAGAGACATTGCTAAAGCTATCACAGTGAAACTTAATTATGAACTTTATTTATTCTGCAAAAAGAGAAGTCTTAGCTTCAAATTAATTTCCATTTAATCAGTCACGTCGGATATTTTGCGATAGATAATTAAATAAAGACAAGGCATTACTGAGCACTGAAACGTTAACTGGAAGGGAAGGTTATCAATCCTGTCCAGAATCCTATAAAACCTTTACCTGTAAGTCTACATTATAGCACGAACCTAACACAGGTTTCTTTTTGTTTATTTGCATGTAAACGACCTGACGCTTGATGCGAGACACTAGAGAGGCAACACGAGCGAACACAAAAAAGACGCTACCCAGGGTCGTGACCTCTCGGACGACGCCGCTCACCGAACGAGAATAGACGTTCCAGACTCCGGTTAAGTGAGCGCGTGACAAAAGTGTACAGTGTAGTGTCAAGTGCAACGTCCTGATTAACAACGACATTCTAAAAGAATCTAATGAAACGGATAAAAAACATTACGAGACCAAACAGGTCACGGACAATTTTAGAGGACTGTTTAAGTAATTATTTCAATGTATCTGTGTATGTTTGTCTACTGACATGTTTTGTTTTCTATATAGAGTATTATTCATTTATCTTTGTGTGTGTTAGACTTAAGATTGTTTTTTGTCATATGTTGTTTCACAGTAACAGCAATTAAGATAACAGTGCAAGGACACCTTACAATGAACTGAGAGAAGTGCCAAAGTGCACAAAAGACACTGAAAGACTTTATTTGTTTTCATAACTGTACTGGAAGCATAAAATAACTAGATGACAAACTCATTCCAATTTTATGTTAGAACGAAGGTAAACAGATGATAAAACACAGTAATGTCTTGAAACTACATGTGAGTCCTGATGATCCTCCGGAATCATCATGCCTCATATGGGAGGCATTGTGACATTACAGCCTTTATCACTGTAAAAGTTTTTTTTTCTGTATTCGCGTCAGTATGTGCGAACTTTTAACATATATCAATGAATGTTGTAACCAGATATCTTTGCCGCGCTCCTGAAAAGCGCAGAATATCACGATAGCTATAAACTGTTATACGCTGCTATCGATCAGTAAAAAAAAACGATGCACCTATGTTTCAAAAAATAACAATTGACAATTTTTACTTCTGCAGGGAGCCGCGACGCTCTCTTGCTGTTCTTCTGTGAGTGTGTTGCGAGTCGGACGCAAAAGTATTGTGCTCCATACTGATATAATCATTTTTTTTGTAAATTTAAGAGTTTAAGTGATTAAAAATATATGTAGCCACAAACAAGCGAGAATGTGTATCACGAAAATTCGCTCCACCGCCACAATGGGCGGCCATGTTAATGTAAGTTTCCGTTTCATAATATAATGCTTAAAGCCTTGAAGTTTATTTAATTTCATAGAAAATCTCTCAACCTTATTTTCATTAATTATACTTGTGATAATCTTTTCTGTTTAAAAGATTTATGCAGCTTATGATCCAGCGTGTGTTCTGTCGGAACAGGAGGCTGTCGTGACGACATCGTTATAGTATTTATTCCAAGTTCTTTCAGTTCCGTTTATATGTTCGTACAAATCCAATTAGTTGGTCCCTTAGGTTTCTTTCATGTAACTTCCGTCTGTTTTCTCCGCGCGATCTTCCTCCAAAACAAAAATTTCTGTTCATTTTTTAGTAATTTTCGATATCGCGAATGAGAAAAGACAGCCGCCTCCTGCTCCGAACGGAACGCCACGGCTTTTCTAACGTCGGAGAGTACTGCACGAATTTTCCGCTAAAAGGTAATAGAATTTCTTAAAGCTGGATCAATTACACATGTTGCTGCTGTTCTCCGACAAATCTGGTGTGATTAATAGTAATTTATTCTGTCACGACAAAAAGAACCAATTTTATTTTTACCAAAGCAACAAAGCTTTCAATTAAATTACTAGAAAAAAAAATCATACCAGAGGAGCCACTGTGGATTTTCTACTACTCAGTAGTGCACGTTTCTCAAATTATTTGTGGGCGTTGCTGCATCAGTAAATAATACTTTTTCCATAAAGTTTTTGTCTTGCTGAAAATTACTTCCACGTAACTCGGGCTGTAGAGAAATATGGAGTGTGCTATATTTTGTCTATGAAGAATACTTTGGCTGATACGAAACTCTCTTTGTATTTGAGAACTGGTGAGGATTTATTGCATCAACTGTACCTTCGTTTCCAGTAGGCTTTCTCGGGAAAAACTTCCAGACTCTCAAGTCTCTTGACGATATTAATAAATGTTTGACGAGTTTGAGGGCATCTACCTGCGAACCGTTCTGCATACGAATCTGATTTGTTTGATGCGTTTTAATGACATTCGTAATAAATTAAGAACATGTCAACCAATTCTTCAGTAATAAATGGCACTTTACTCACGTAAATGTAAATGTTTTACAAGCAACACTCGGTAGATAAATTACAGCATACGTCATAATAAACCTAGTCTACACAGACTGTAGTTCCATTGCATTTCAGTCAGTTTCTCCGAAGGCCAACACACAACTGACGACGTATCTCGTTTCGAAGACACAGGTTGCCATCGAGAATAGCGTAAATATCACGTACATATAACCTCGGCGGCGCAGGTTTCGTTGCAGAATGCCCTAAACATCCGGTTGGTGGGCCGTTCAGCAGCTGCTACAGTCCCTGTATACAATGTGTTTTTTCTCCGTAATTTCTCGTTAGACCTACAAAAGGGATATCACCGAGACCTGCCATTCTGGTGGCAAAAAACTAAAGTGAAGTTGAAACCCGTGTCACGATTACCAATCAAGTTTCGAGAAGACGTTGCTGTTCGTTTCATGAGCCCCTGGTCACTGATCATTCAGGTGAAAACAGATTACAAGTGTCTTTAACACGTCAAAAGTAACTTCAGGTGAAAAAGTTAGGTGTCTAATCCTGTACGATAACAATACCTTTAAATATAAATTCTACATCTGAATATGTGGCAGCCGACTGAAAAAAGTCTGACAGGTCAGTTTATATTAATCTTTGCACTCTGTCTCCCGGTCTCAGTGAGTTCACTTACATACTTTTTCAGCATTTTCATTTATACATGAACCATGACTAGGGTTGTCACCTTTTTTATAGACACGTAACGTATCTAATTTCAGGGAAAGGAGAATAAAAATCATGAAATGTATTTTCGAAATGTATGTAATTATTTACCTGTACATGATTTTTTCGTACTTCTAATGTTAGATTTGGATTTCTTGTTGGTTTTAAAACGTTAATAATTGGTCCTACAATAAAATGTGTGATTAAATAAATGAACAACTACTTTTTATTTAAATTTATTGATGCTCTGTCTCTCTCTTCCAACTGATTTGCACCCATCATCAATAATTCTCGTTTGGTGAATGCAGAGGTGAAATGAACAGAAATCATATAAGACACATTTTTTTAAAATGTTTGGTGACTTAATCACTTTCTTTGTAAGTACGTACTGTAACTTTTCCGATGTTTTTTTCTTAGCATTTGTTACTTTTCTCTCGATTTCTTTAATTAATATGGTTTCGGCATATGAATCAGCTTTGCAGACACGATATATCAGGTTAAATTTATTTTGAGGATAATATTCTATTCAGTCACAAGATATTGCTGAACATTATGATTTCGTCCGTTCCCTCGCCACTGACGGTTCCGCCATTTTGATCCAGACTGAAAACTCACTATAGAGTAAACGCTTATTCACAAGCGTGGACGAAAAGCTGAACTAAATTCTGATGTATTGGCCCTCAAGAGCAAGCAAATATGGTAACTACAATAACAGAGATGGCAAGCCATAACAGAGTGCATTCAACAATAAAAATTTAATAGTGTCAAAATGGTCTACCGTTTAAGCTCAGAGCTGAATGTACCGAGCTTGAGGTGACTCCCAGTTGCCTTTCCCAGTTAGGAGGTTGTCAACGTGGTTGCAGTCTGTTTACAGCGACGACTAGAGAAAGGCTTAACTGTGAAATAGGAGTACCAATGTGTGAATACGAAAAGCTGTTCTTAATGCCATGAAATGCTGTACCTGATACTTTTCAAATGTTGTGAAGTGTAAAGAGGTTTGTACGCATGGGTCTGAATTGTACGTGTGTAGCCGGTAATTTAATTTTCTGCACAATATACTTAACTTCCCCACGAATGAATGGCTGGACAGCAAAACGGAATGAGATCATTCGCTAAAGTTTGGCAATACCCCTGTGTTCTCCACCTATCCCTCAGCGAAAACTTATGCTTAGTTTTGTACCTCCAATGATACAGCAACTTAATTCCAAAATGAGATTTTCACTCTGCAGCGGAGTGTGCGCTGATATGAAACTTTCTGGCAGATTAAAACTGTCTGCCCGACCGAGACTCGAACTCGGGACCTTTGCCTTTCGCGGGCAAGTGCTCTACCGACTGAGCTACCCAAGCACGACTCATGCCCCGTCCTCACAGCTTTACTTCCGCCAGTACCTCGTCTCCTACCTTCCAAACTTTACAGAAGTTTCATATCAGCGCACACTCCGCTGCAGAGTGAAAATCTTATTCTGAAAACATCCCCCAGGCTGTGGCTAAGCCATGTCCCCGCAATATCCTTTCTTTCAGGAGTGCTAGTTCAGCAAGTTTCGCAGGAGAGATTCTGTAAAGTTTGGAAGGTAGGAGACGAGGTACTGGCGGAAGTAAAGCTGCGACAACGAGGCGTGAATCGTACATTGATAGCTCAGTTGATAGAACACTTGCCCGCGAAAGGCAAAGGTCCCGAGTTCGAGTCTCGGTCCGGCACACAGTTTTAATCTGCCAGGAAGTTTCAGCAACTTAATTAGTTACTCGTGAACTGCATCTGGAAGAATTGCAAATCCACAGCAATATATTAAATAGTTTTAAAAGACGAAAAGATGTTTTTGCTCAAAAGAGTAACTAGTTTTATCACAGTCAACTAAAACACCAAAAGGAGGTTTCAGCGGAAGGACCAAATACGTGTTTCAACCTACGGAGTGGTTTAACTTGAAAAGAAAGAACGAGTAATACAGTCAGTACGCAAAATTACAACGAGCTTAACAATTGTTCTAATACCGTTGCTCCCTAGGATTGGTTTCACTCAGAAAAATGAATGAATAATAATCCAACCGATACGTAAACTACAACCGAATGAGTCGGTTGTTTTCCAACAACCAACTGTCCAGATTGTTTTAATTCCCCTGTTCCCAACACTACGATTCAGCAACGGAGGGGGTAGTTATACTTGTGACATGAGCAAAATGCTTCCAATAGGAAAATATTAACCTCATGGTATTTGGACTAGGAAATTGCAACTCCTCTTCACAGCATACTGGCGACCGATTCGCCAATGCTCAATGGCTAGGAATAATTTGTTCATTTCTGGGTACAGAAACACACGCCCTTGCCAGCTCTGGCAGCTTTTTCCTCTAATTTATCATTACATAACCGACAGTGACATCCTAGCAGCACTTTATTCCAGGCCACAGTGTTCATTTAATCTCTTAGAGTGTACTTTTCCAGATTTTTTGTGAATCTGCTTTTTCTGCCTTCATGATGACAATTGAACAGACTTAAATATGTCCGAAGAAATTGTCTGGCACGTATTAGCGAGAGAGAAGAGCACAAAAGTAGGAAAATGAAGTACAAGCAACGACTGTGAAAGTTTGCTTTTACGGCGCCTTCTACTGGCCAGCCGCGAGAAGAATTCGCGTGACTGGAATATGGCGTCGAGTCGGGTCTGCATTGTGACTTGTCCCACACGCAGTAGTACGGCTTCATTCTAAATCATTTTCAGGAATGCAGTTACGTCGATATTATAATTGTGGCTAGCTTGAAGAGCTTCCGATGACGTAATATAACTATCAAATCGACCCACTCTTTAGTTATAACACCCCTCCTGCTCCGAGCGGTAGACTAATTAAAGAATTACTGTGTTGCTAATGGTTTGACATTAATTCGAGATAAGGCATCGAATCCGAAGTGAAAGTATCACCCGGAAGGTCAGGTGCTGTCAATGCTTGACCGATATTGTGCGATTTGCTTCGTGCAATAACGACCGGCGGAAATTTAAAAAATGTACAAAATAATACGCAAACTACCTAGTGAAACTTTGGACCGAAATGATGAATAAATTTTGAGTCTGTTTGGAAATTACTGTAAATGATTGGTCGCCAGTGCCCTTTGTGTGAGCGAAATCAGTTAAACCTCGTAACTTTGAAATTAAATTACGCTGCTATTTTAGCATGTTGTCAGGCGTGGACAGTCGCAAAGGCAGTGACACGCGCTCATTATCAAAACACAATGATCATCGAGAAAAATTTCAGTGAAGGACAAAAGCAAATTTGCAACTACTTCATGAAATTAAGAGTTCTTTACATTACCAGTTACGTAACAACTAAACTGCGTTTCTCACTGTAATGATAACTGCTATTTGACTGTTTTACAAATGGTTAAGTTTTCGAAAAGAATTTCAGTATATAAATTGACTGTTCTACAATAACAAATAGATTTTTAAAATAATTACTAAGTTCGCTAGTTTGATTTATTACGTAAATTACTTCTCACACATTTTCTGAACTTGAAGTATTGTTAAATACAGCGTTCTGTCAAATTACTTTTCAATATTCAGCATTTAATTAGCAAATCCAAAAAACTAACTTTTTGTTAGATAAATTACTTCTCACAAAAAATTATCTCAACATGAGGTATTGTCAAATGTACTGCTTTGTCAAATTACTTGTTAATGATCAGCACTTAATTAGCAACTCCAAAAAACTAACATTTTGTAACGTAAATCACTTCTCACACAAAATTGCCTCCACATGAAATACTGTTCATTATACTGCTTTGTCAAATGATTTGTTAATAATTACACTTAATTAGCAAGACTAGAAAAAAAACATTTTTGTTCACTTCTATTTAAACTATTAATCAGGCCGATAAACTTCACTCTTCTCATCATTTACTTTCAGCTCATTAATGAAACACTCGGTTAATTATGGAGACAGAGTGAATCCTGTCAGGTAATTGTTACTGACGATTACACATCTTAATACACATAAGTTACTAAAGTATCTGTTATTGGACAATTCGCAATTAACATTGGGAAGCCTTTTACAATTCTGAATGATAAACTGGTCGGGTCTTACGTCATAGCGGTGCGGTCAGTGCGGCGAGGTTCATTATACCAGGACAATGTACGGCCACAGGCTCTTCACCCCAGTTAACTTTGGGCCCACAGCGCTCTTTTTAAACACTGGTTAACCTTGAAGCTTTGCGCTGTGCCCAATTACTTCTCCACATTATGCCTGGCTGTGCCGTACTATGGGATCTTGCAGTGAAACAAGTCTTGCGTCCTCTCGTAGCAGAATTCCTCATTTGCGTGCGATCCGCTCGCTCGCTACTAACCGAATCTCGTTACCACCTCACAGACACTACCCTTCTGCGTCGCGCCCTGCGGCCAGAGACAGTACGACAATAACAATAACCTCTTTAGTTTGCATAACGATATTCCCTGACTTGGCCAGTGCATCTACTACAATTCTTTACGTTCTCTTTCACTGGTTATTTTGCACACAGGAAATTATTAAAACATATACACAGTATATTTATACGCTTCTTTTAAATGTACATAGTTTACAAAGCAGGAAAATTTTATACGTGAGAACTGTGTTGTTGCGTTAGAAAGTGTCCCGATACTTTCGAAACAATATCTATCAATTCACAATTTACGTGTACACCGTACACTAGAAGATGATAGATGGCTAATAATGAAACACAAGAAGGCTGACAATTGTTTTTAGGGCGGCCAGTAACACAGACCACGGGGTTGGCACCTCTTGCCTACATTCTTCTCAGCTGACTACTATACAAGCGGCGAAAATCTCGAAAAAATTGTATTTATCAAAACAGAAACAGTGTAAGATTACGTGATTATCTCCCTACTGCCCCAAATGCCTCTTCAAGAGCTGAACTGTCGCTGATAACAGGTAACTTGTGCTGCGCACTACACGCAGAAAGCGGCTACTAGGTTTAGCGGACTACGTGTGGCGTGCACATGTAGATTTTTTAGAATAGTGAAATCCCTACAGAGACCTGATAAGATGCTCTCTGATTCGAGGCAGGGAAGCATTCGTCATACCAGATCGGAGAAAGAAAACATTGAACAATATAGTATTAGTTAATTGCAGGACCCGAAACTAGTCTTGCTTATAACCTTAAGAATGCCCACATAGCACTAGAGGCAAAAAGCTGTCTGAGACCAGTTACTTACATCAATGACTGGAATATATGTCGCAAAGACAGATTGAACGCTGATGGTGGGGGCGTGATTACAGCCATTACATATACGATAATATCTAGTGAGAGCAGTGCAGATTCCAAATGTGAAATAAATTGTTCGAAATATTAAATGTGGATCTGACGTGGTCATTGGATGCTTTTATAGACCCCTTGCCTCAACAGCAGCAGTGGTGGAACATTTGCTGGTAAATCTGGAGAACATTTTGTGTAAATTTTGTGGCCGTGTTATAGTTTTAGCTGGAGATTTCTTCATAGCAGCTATAGATTAAGAGACTCAACTAATTAGGGCGGCTTGTAGGGACAGGGACTCGTGTGAAATTGTTCTAAGTTCTTTATTAGAAAATTATGTTGAGCAATTAATCAGTCTTGTGAAGGTAACATCTTAGACCTGCTAGTGATAAACAGATCCGAACTTTTCGACTCAGCGTAGAAAAAGGAGTCAATTATCATGACACCATTATATCATCAAAGGAAACAGCTGTAAATAGGAATACAGAGAAAGGTAAGAAGATCATCCTGTTTAGCAGGAAAGACAAGAAATAGATTACAGATTACCTGGAAGATTACCTGGTAGGTCAACAGGAAAAGTTCATCTCGAGCACTTATAATGTCGAACACTAGTGGACAAAGTTCAAGAGTATTATACGATACGTTTCAGATAGGTATATGCCGAGCCAAGTTGTGAGGGAAGGAAAAGAGATGTCACTGTTGTCAAAGAAGAACGCTGGTACGACAGCAAAGAGAGCTTCACTGCAAATTTGAACACAGCCAAAGCCTCACAAACAAACGAAAACTAAACACAGATAAAATTAGCGTAAGGAGAACCATGCCTGAAGTGTTCAGTGAATTTGGAAGGAAAATTCTGTCTACCAACTTTACAGAAACGTGGTAGGGTAGTGGGGTCGTCAGCGTAATTTTGATATCAAATTGATATGAAAATTAATTAAATTGGTCCCCTGACCATGACTACCCCTGCCACCAACCACCCCCCCCCCCCAGACGACGTTATATATTTTTCTCACCTGCACATGGGCCCCAGCCCCCCCCTCTCCACCCTCTCCTCCCCCACCCACCCAATTGGTGGGAATTTCGAATTTTGGCGGGAATTTCGAATTTCAGCGGGAATTTCGAATTTTGGTGGGAATTTCTTTGTACCAAGGCCGTGCTGAGGTGCTCACACCACGCCCCACCTGGACATTGGTGGGATAATAAAAATGGCGGTAACCATCCCAGGACTCGAACCCAGGTGCTTCTGAATGGAAAGCCTTAGTGCACCTCCCCACCACATGGAAACTGTCTGAGGCAGGAGAGGAAAATTATGTTAATGTTCTTTATTTATTTTGGTCGGGAACATGAAGTAAAGATAGGTCCTAATTACATAATGAATCATAAAGATTGGGCCTAATTACACAACTATATGCACGGCACTACACAAAGATGGCCTAAAATCGCAATACAACTCAAAAACTGACGATCCCATGGAATTGGTGGTATCCTGCTAGGGAAAAATTACGCAGTAGCACTCGAAACGAGTAACAGACACACTCATACTGTACGCTTCACCTTCTAGCTGCCGGGAAAAAGGCCGAGGTGTAAGGTACTATCATTATTTTTTTTTGGCTGGAAATATGTTCAACTGAGGAAATGCTGGTTTTGGACAGAGAGGAGTTTAAAAAGTGTATTACCTGTAAGCATACAATATCTATTGTTTGACATCAGAGTTCACTACAAACGCTTGTTCATAAACTACCGTGCAGCCCAGGCGATCAAAGCCAATACACACCTCAACAAATTATGGAAAAAACGCATCGCAGTTCTAATTACATTCCGAAATTGTCATGAAAAAACCAGCAGTCATAATGAATGGGTCTTACTGCAACATACGTACTGGGGAAAATTGTCGTCCGAAGAGACTGGGAAGGGGGAAGTAGTTGAATGTGCATTCTCCTTTTACGAACAATCACAAACTGCCGAAAATCGAGGCTTCTCATCCCTCCCCTCTCTCCCTCCCTCCCTTCCCCCCTCCAACCATCCACCTACATGGAGTATACATGCTTTTTAAATTGTCAGCTGCTCCGCCAAGTGACTCATAGTTTATCTGTGGCCAACAGATAATTACCTCGTGGTCGACGGTCACACCAGGCCTTCCGCTACCCTCCACGCTCGCTCACCGGCACGCAGCTTGCCTTGAGATGGCGCCCCTTATCACAGAAGAAATTTAGCAGCACCACCCCACCCTTCCAGAGAATGTTCCGAATGGCTTTTTCAAAAGTCTGCTGCTTGGAAAACACGAAGCCTTCTGCCTAAACTGACCGCAACCTCACAGTGTCTTCAGTACAGTGTTCTCCAGCGAGCATGCTGTTGGGCAGTCAGCGTTATCGACACTGACAAAAGCTACATACACAACAGAATGTGATGCCGACATCCCTCAGATAAAACCATGATAAATGAGGGTTATCCCGACTACAGGTTGTTTGTCTGAAGGGACAGCCATGACCTCTTGGGGAACTCGGCCACCACAACGTTCCAGGTGCTGGTCTGTAACATTTGTATTTAACATGTCTTTTAGATTTGTGAGCAAAACCGGTATACTTATTAAATTCAACTGCAGGATACAATTCGCATCTCACAATTTTGTGACATCGAGTGAAGTGTACGCTGCTGATCACAGATGATCACTTGTGTATTACAAACATTTCAGACATGTGAAATATCATTAGAGAATACAATCTTTCACCCCATCAGCTCACATGTCAGAAATAACTCATTCATTTTACGTTCGACAATAACCAGCTATTATTCAAGAGGACATAGCTGTTTTGTACAATGTGGTAGGTCCCGTTTTACCAAAGCGAAACTATATCATACTAGCATTCACGAAACAAATCGTGAGAGCCTATCTCGCCCCGCGTAGGTGCGAGATTGAAATCGTTAAATGATATTGCCACAATGAAAAAAAAGAAAAGAAAAAAGGAACACATGTCAAGAATTATTACGTGGTGCCCTAGCCATCTCCTCCACCCACCAGGTGGCATGTCATTGATGTCACTTTGATAGGCTAAGTAATTTAATTGATCATGAGAGTCAGTTTGCATGGTGAGTAATTTTTTTTTCAGTAGTCGGATTACAGCCACCAGGTAGGTCATATGGGAATCCATGGAGGGAAGACGACGTTATTTTCGAGGAACACTATTGAGAACCGACATTTGAAGCTGACAGCAGACGGATTCTACAGCCCACACAATACATTTCAGTAAGCACCATGCTGTTAAAAAGACGATCGTAGCAACTATGTTACTTTCACCCTGCATAAAGCGTGGTCTACAGGCACACTCAAGTCTCTGATAGCGTTACGCTTTCTGGTAGTCAAGTCTATACATTATATTATAAACTTGCGTTGGATCGTGTAGAGAGATCTTTTAATGATTACAGCCACTGGTGAATCATATTCGTGCTAGTCTCATATCTCGAAACGAGTCACCTATTTCAAACCTATATGCTAAGGATACCATAAAGCAAAAACTCCAGCGTTGTTTTTTAGACACTCCCTCTGCATCTTGTACCTGCTCCTCAGTCTGTGCCCCACAATCCTTGCAGCTTCATCCATGTGATTGTCCCAATTTAAGTCGGACCTGAATAGAAGTCAGAGAGCGCTATATCTAACGCCTTCTGCATCTCGTGAAGAAAGAGGATGAACTGAGTTAAAGAGATAGGAGCGTGTTTTGACCAGTCAGTGGAAATGGGAACATGTTGTCATACCTCCGCCAACCGTGTACAATGTGTAAGGCCAGCGCCAAATGAAGCTTTGCCCTGCAACATGAGGTAGTCGTAAAGATAGTACGAGCAGTTATGGTGATGTTTCTTGTTGGGAAATTTAGGAAGATTACACATCATACAGGGTATGGAGGAAGGATGAAGATTTTGCTACTGCATTGCAACACATCTCCAAAGTATATACAGGTACTGCAGTCCGAAGGAGATCTGTGTCTCTCAGGATGGATTCATGTTTATCACACAAACATTGTCTCGCACCTCGGCATTTTGTACCATCCAGCAGAGGAAAACCTGCAAACTATAAAAACTCCGCTAACGTCATCCGTTAGAGAACTCGATAAGATATTACTGCATCCTTATCTTCTCATATAAAAAAATGGTTGAAATGGCTCTGAGCACTATGGGACTTAACAGCTATGGTCATCAGTCCCCTAGAACTTAGAACTACTTAAACCTAACTAACCTAAGGACATCACACAACATCCAGTCCTCACGAGGCATCTTCTCATATATCTGAAACAAATACAGTCTGCTTTCCAGCATTGATGATATGTAGCGATCCTATTACATATACAGGTATTGGTTCATTGGAGCAGGTGGCTTCTTGATCGAAGTCGCTTCCACAGACCGGTGTACATCTTCATCACCTGTACTGTAGGAGGACTGCGTTAAACATACTATCCTCGAAAAGAACATCAACTTCCCTCCACGGATTCCCATTTGACCTACCTGGTAACTCTAATCTGACTACTGAAAAAAAATTACTTGCCATGCAAACTGACTCTCATGATCAATTTAATTACTTAGCCTATCAAATTGATATCAATAACATGCCACCTGGTGGGTGGAGGAGATGGCTAGGGCACACGGAATGATTCTTGACATGCGTTCCTTTCATCTTTGTTTTCATTGTGGCAATATCATTTAACAATTTCAATCTCGCACCTACGCAAGGCAAGACAGGCTCTCACGATTTGTTTGGTAAACGCTAGTACGATATAGCATCGCTTTAGTAAAACAGGACCTGCCACAGTTTACAAAACAGCTATGTCCTCTTGAATAATAGCTTGTTATTGTCGAACGTAAAATGAATGAGTTATTTCTGAGATGTGAGCTGATGGAGTGAAAGATTGTATTCCCTAATGTTATTTCACGTCTCTGAAATGTTTGTAATACACACATTATCATCTGTGTTCGGCGGCGTGCACTTCGCTGGATGTCGCAAAATAATGAGATGCGAATTGTATCCTGCAGTTGTATTTAAAAACTATACCTATTTTGCTCATAAAATTAAAAGAAAATGGAATGTGTATATTTTAGTGGAAAGACGACGTTTATTATCATTGCGATTGTGTTTCCCTTTTTTAATAGTTGTTTTATTATAGAAGATACATTGATGTTAAAAACAAATGTTACAGCCCGGCGCCTGGAACGTTGTGGTGGCCGAGTTCCCCGAAAGTTCGTGGCTGTCCCGTTCGGCAGGATGGCCGTCATTTATCACGGTTTTGTTCTGAGGAATGCCGGCATCACACTTTGTTGTATGCGTAACTTTTGTCAGTATCGATAACGCTGACTGCCCAACAGCATGCTCGCCAGAGCGCATAGTACTGAAGACACTGTGATGTGAGGCGGAAGGTGGAAGGCTTCTTGTTTTCCAAGCAGCAGACTTTTGAAAAAGCTATCTGGAGCGTTCTCCAGAGGAGTGGGGTGGTCCTGCTAAATTTCCCTTCTGTGCTAAGAGGCGGAACCTTAAAGCAGGCTGCGTGCCGTGAACAAACGTGCAGGGTAGCGAAAGGCCTGATATGACCGTCGACCAAGAGGGGATGGCTGTTGGCCACAGAAAAACTACGAGACACTAGGCGGAGAAACCTATGTCCTCTCTGTAGCTGAATGGATGGAGGGGGGATGGAGGGAGGGAAGGAGAGAGGTGAGGGATGCGGGGCCTCGATTCTCGGCAGTTTGTGATTGTACATCGAGGAGAATGCATGTTCAACTACCGCCACCTCTGCAGTCTTTTAGGACGACTATTTTCCCCAATATATACATTGCATTAAGATCAATTCATTATGAGTGCCGGTTTTTTCACGACAATTTCGAAGTGTGATGCCTTTTTTTCATCAGTTGTCGTAGTGTGTATTGGCTTTGGTTACCTGGGTTGCATGGTGGTTTTAGAGCAGGCGTCTGTAGTGAACTCTGATGTCAAACAACGATAGATACTGTATGCTTACAGCGCATACACTTTTAAAACTCCTCTCTGTCCATACCAGCATCTCGTCAGTTGAACATATTTCCAGCCAAAAAGAATAATGATAGTACCTTACGCCTCTGCCTTTTTTCCGGCAGCTAGAATGTGAAGCGTAGAGTTTGAGTGTGACTGTTACTAGTTTCGAGTGCCACTGTGGAATTTTTTCCTAGCAGGAAAGCACCAATTGAACGGAATCAGTTTTTGAGTTGTATTGCAATTTTAGGCCATCCTTGTGTAGTATAGTGCATGTAGTTGTGTAATTAGGCCCAATATTTATAGTTAATTAAATAACTAGGATAAATTTTACTTCATTTTCCCAACCAAAATAAATAAAGTACACTGACCTACTCTTCCTCTCCTGCATCTGGATAGTTTTCCATGTTTTGGGGGACTGCACTTGTGCTTTCCATCCAGAAGGACCTGGATTCGAGTCCCAGAAAGAATACTGCCATTTTTAATTTCCCACAAATTCCCAGGTTGGGGTGGGGTAGGCACATCAGCACAGCACTGAGACAAATAAATTCCAGCCAAAATTATAAATTACTGCAAAAATTCGAAATTCCCTCCAGTTGGTTGCGTTGGGGAGAGGGAGGGTGGAGAGAGGGGAGAGGAGCTGGGGCTAACGGCCAGGCTGAGAAAAACACGTGACGTTATCCAGGGTTGGGGGTGGGCATGGTCAGGGGTGGGAGTGGGCGTGGTTGGTGAGGGAGGAATTAATTGATAAATTTAGTTAATTTGCATATCAAGTTGATAGTAAAACTACACTGATGAATCCACTACCCTACTACTCAGAAAATCGCAGGAAATTTTGGTCTTCAATGCAATTAGTAAACGAATCAAAGCCACCGGTCCACTTTGTGACCATAACGCCATTGAATCGTTGGATGGCACAGAAAAGGCCGAAATATTAAATGTCTTTTTTCAACACCGTTTCATATTGGAAGAGCACACTGTAGTTCTTCCTTAAAATTGTCGCACGAACGACAAAATGCCAGATATCGAAATAATTGATCACAATGCAGAAAACAACTGAAAGCGCTCAGCAGAGGAAAGGCTACTTGGTCTGACAGGGCTCAAATTCTGTTCTGCACAAGGTATGAGAAACAACTTGTCACTCTTCTAGCAGCAGTGTACTGTAGGTCTCTGTATGACTGAAGCGTTCCTAACGATTAGAACTGAGCACAGGTCATTCGTATGTAAATGAGCTGGTGTATAACGTCGGATGTTCCATAAGGCTTTTCACAGATGGTGCTGTTTTATACAGATAAGTAGCAACGCCAGAAGATTGTAGCGAAATGCAGAAGAATCTGATCGATGTTTGATGCAGGGACCAACATAAACAAATGTACCACACTGCGTACATATGAACAGAAAGACCAGTATTATATGATTACACAACTGGATAACAATCACTGAAACCAGTTACTTCTGTAAAGTATTTAGGAGTTGTCTCCTTTATTTTTCGGTCTATTTCTTGCACAGTTGCAGACATACAACTTGTATTAGACCAGTATTGTATGACTACACAATTGGACAACAATCATTGGAACCAGTTACTTCTGTAAAGTATTTAGGAGTTTTCTCCTTTATTTTTCGGCCTACTTTTTCCACAGTTGCAGACATACAACTTGAATAGGTTAAATACCGTCTTTTGCAACTGAAATAAAGTCTTTCATTGAAGTTGCAAAAGACGGTATTTAACCTGTACAACTTGTGCCTAGGAGAGTGCGTGCAAGGTGATTTGAAGTGGAACGACCACATGAAATTAATCGCGGCCAAGGCAGATGTCACATAGAGATTCATTGGAAGAATCCTCAGTAAGTGTAATACATCAGTGGAGGAGGTAGTTGTGTTTTTGTGAAGGATAAATTCGGTCCAAATACAATAGCGTATTCATCATTTTCTAAAGTTCTATAGCGAGCCAGGATGGTTTGGGCCGCTACAGTGTAGAGGTGGTGGATTGGTGGGGTGCTCAATCCATGGTGCTGGTTAGTGTTGGCTACGAAAATTCGGCTGAAAGATGAAACATCTTTATCCAGCCTTGTGTTACAACGATCAACACCACACCACAAGCACACACCCTGCAGGCATTTGGTCTGTTGGCTGCTCAAGGCTGTGGCGGTGAGCTGCGTTCCGCTTTGCTTGCACTGTAGGCTTCACTCACGAAGAGAACACGGCCAGTGACACGACCCGATTTCCCAGAAGCTTCACTCGGTGTAAGAGCAGTCAAAATAAGCAAACACGTGTCTCGACTTATCCATAGATATTCATCTGTTTCTGAGAAAACGACGTTCAAAGTTTTCGAGGTACTTTATCTCCCTTGTGGCGATTACATAATTCAACTGAAGCAGTGGCACAGCGGCTAACATAACGTTTTAACAGTTCTGCGTCCGTGTTAGAAATTCGATTAGTCTTTTATCTACTCATATTTCTAGAAGTTTACTACACGAATGTTTTCCAGTGTATATAGAAATAAGGTTATCCTTATTTTTCTAGTAATTGTTACATCTGGTGAATAAATTAAAAGAAAGAGAAAAAATAAATGAATGACAAAATTATTTGAAATTGTTTTCGGAGAAATTCCTTTAGTGTATCTTGATTCATAACCGATAGTAAGAGCCAGTTTTCGGTAAAATGATCTGTTTTGCGTGCTTTGTAAAAATTATTGCCAACACGTTGTGATGTCGCAACTTATTACGGGATAATATTTGTAGCAGTAAGATACGTAGATGTGGAGCCGGTGGCTGTGAGGAAGCTGCAGGAAGACGTCTCAGTGATGAATCACCGCACAGCTGACGCTATGTGGCCACGCGAACGGGCTATCGTGTCACCTAGTACGACCGTATATTCATACTCCCTGCAAATCTAAATAAATCATAGTACATATTAACCAATTGTTTTCAAACTTGGTATACTACTTTTTGTTATTCAGTAGAAGATCTCATAAAAATTACAGCTTTCTAACTATTATAGCTTCGGAGACTGAGAAAATTACCTAAAAACCATAAAACAGACACTTAGGACATAAAATTCAGTTAGGAACAATAACCGTTTGTCTTTTGTTATCAATTGAAATCATAACCAAAGTTCTTAATGTGTAGAATCATTTAACTGGGGTTTTTATTTTCAAAAACTTTAATTATTTCGCATTTCGTAGTATGAAATTCATGAAAAATTAATATTTGTGTAATATGTTGTTGTGGGAATAAATGGGAATGAATGAGAGTGTGCGTGTGGGACATATTTAAAATCTGATATTACTTTCTGTAAAACATTACGCAATCAGATCGTGGGAAAGCTGTATTGTACCCACATTGCTGATGACGTATGTCAAGGTGTGATTCCTTTTGTAAGAAGGCAGCCAGAATATCAGTTTGAAGTGTAGTCGGTTTCTAAATTAATTTCAAGATTATTTTCTTTTAGGTCTTTTTATTAAACATTACATTAATATTTGCATTTTCGAATGACGCAAATTACTTTCTTAAGAGTGATTGACTTAGGCAAGTTTTAGCGCGAGAATGATCTCGAAGGATCATTCTGATTGATCCCTCAGGCTGATCAGCCAATCAGGATTAAGCTGTTCCCGCGCGTAGAAACTTAGATATGCAGAGAGTGGGGAGGCATCGATAGAGTCGATCGCCAGCTATCGGATGCGAAAGGTCGTGGTAAATGTCACGGTACTCATTATGTGTAAAATGAAGAAATATTGAGTTCTCGCGTTTAGTACGAGCCGTGACTAAAGCTGTCGCAGTCACGAACATTTTGATGAAAGTCTGAAGTTTCTAGATTGTTTTGTTGGAAAGTTACTAGCGTGTGAACTTTCGGCCTCAGTGAAAATTCCGCGTGGCATATTCTGTATTCGTATGTGGGGTATTTGGCGAGCACGTCTTTTACGTAAGACCACTAAATGAGACCGAATGTAGAACTCGCAAATAGTGGTGAATCAGAGAGTGTGAGATCGCAAACATGAACGGGTCGGACTTGTGTAGATTCCTGGCTACTTTGTGTGTGAAATTTGTTGTTTGACTGGGAACTGAGAATGATAGAATAGTACCTCACTAAATGTGATATTGATAGCCATAAGCATGTGTTATTAAGCCATAAACAATACTGCTCTTGAAATTTTATGACGCGTGTTTCAGTCAAAAATACACCATATTTTAACCCGAAATCTTGATAAAGAGGAACTTTCAGGAACTGTTTCTACCACTAGAGTTACGCGGACTCTGCTGGGTAGGTATAAGGCGACGTTTTCTTCAACGTTGCTTTTGCGCCGTCTAGTAAGTACCTGCGATCGCAGAGTGAAGGGACGTGGAGCGGAAGCCGTACTGAGGTAGGTGGACATCTAATATGAACAGTACGACAAATGTTCGAGACGTATATTTTAAACCGCCCCGCCGCAACGTGAAACCTTCAGCAATGTTAACGACGTTTCTTTCCCGAGTGATATCCATAAAAAGAAATGCCAATGTGGCAAACCTGCCTTCGCCCAATGCTCGAGGTATTTCAAGCTTCTATAATTCGAATGTTTTTGCGATCTGTATAATCCAAGAGAATGCACAAAATCTTCCTGAAGAACGAACGTAAGAATGAAATATAAGAATGAATACAAGAATTGGTATAAGAAAAATAATAGAATATGAGAATTTAAAAAGAATGGTACCCTTGAAAATACTATACTCATTACTATTATATATTAAATATATGACACTTACAATGTAAATTTAAAATTGTTATACCGCCCATGTATCTCTTAACTTGATAAGAAACATTCGTGTAGCAACCTCATACGGGAATAGGTAAATCAATGAAAAATAAAATAAAATAAATGAAAAAATAATCATGTTTCGAACACGAGGTACAGAAGCGAGAGACTACAACGCTAGCCATAGTATCGTTGTTTCCATTGACGTTATCGTGCGCAAAAAGTCATCTAAATTAGCCAATGGTCTGCACAGATTTTTTTGTGTAATCTATTTTATATGTTGATCACAAAGTGCAACATCTAATAAACTTTTCACGATAATTAAGGCTATAGAAGCATGTTTTTTGCGATGAACTTCTGAGCAAAAATCTATTCTGGTGGCAAGAGTCGGAGGTTTTTGTTATCCTGCCTTTACAGTTCTTGTGGTGATATTTCCATAGATACTTTTAACCCCTAACACATATTTCCTTATATCAAACCGAAAAGCGAAATACCAGTTTGCATAGATATATCTTTAAATCTCCTTTAATGTAACGAAACATTATTTCCATCCCCTGTTTCACCGCCTTAGGAATTGAATTTCCAAAAACATTGAAACACGTATTTTTTTTATTTCTAACCTAGCACACAAATACCAATTTTCATAAATGCAGCTTTACAAATGCTTCAGTAATTCTTTAATAATTACTTATTTTCAAAACAACTTTCACCAACTATTCTCAATCATAGGGGTTAAATTTCTAAAACGCTGAAACACGGATTTTCTTATTTCTGACTGAGAAAACAAAAACCAATTATTCTAGGTCTAGCGTCAAAGTTGCCTTATTGGTGACATGTTTTCAAAATTTCTTTCATCTCCTATATCACTTCGCTTGGGATGAAATTTCGAAAAATCCCTTCTTAAACGACTTTACAGTATACGATGAACACCCTCTCCAAATTTCGAGTTTCTATCCGAAAGGCGAAATACCAGTTTGCATAGATATGGACGATGATGAGTCAGTCAGTCAGGACATTGTCCTTTATACGGGGTGTTACAAAAAGGTACGGCCAAACTTTCAGGAAACATTCCTCACACACAAATAAAGAAAAGATGTTATGTGGACATGTGTCCGGAAACGCTTAATTTCCACGTTAGAGCTCATTTTAGTTTCCTCAGTATGTGCTGTACTTCCTCGATTCACCGCCAGTTGGCCCAATTGAAGGAAGGTAATGTTGACTTCGGTGCTTGTGTTGACATGCGACTCATTGCTCTATAGTATTAGCATCAAGCACATCAGTACGTAGCATCAACAGGTTAGTGTTCATCACGAACGTGGTTTTGCAGTCAGTGCAATGTTTACAAATGAGGAGGTGGCAGAGGCCCATTTGATGTATGGATTAGCACGGGGCAATAGCCGTGGCGCGGTACGTTTGAATCGAGACAGATTTCCAGAACGAAGGTGCCCCGACAGGAAGACGTTCGAAGCAATTGATCGGCGTCTTAGGGAGCACGGAACATTCCAGCCTATGACTCGCGACTGGGGAAGACCTAGAACGACGAGGACACCTGCAATGGACGAGGCAATTCTTCGTGCAGTTGACGATAACCCTCATCTCAGCGTAAGAGAAGTTGCTGCTGTACAAGGTAACGTTGACCACGTCACCGAGTGCTACGGGACAACCAGTTGTTTCCGTACCATGTACAGCGTGTGCAGCTACTATCAGCAGCTGATTGGCCTCCACGGGTACACTTCTGCGAATGGTTCATCCAACAATGTGTCAATCCTCATTTCAGTGCAAATGTTCTCTTTACGGATGGGGCTTCATTCCAACGGGATCAAATTGTAAATTTTCACAAACAACATGTGTGGGCTGACGAGAATCCGCACGCAATTGTGCAATCACGTCATCAACACAGATTTTCTGTGAACGTTTCGGCAGGCATTGTTGGTGATGTCTTGATTGGGCCCCATGTTCTTCCACCTACGCTCAATGGAGCACGTTATCATGATTTCATACGGGATACTCTACCTGTGCTGCTAGAACATGTGCCTTTACAAGTACGACACAACATGTGGTTCATGCACGATGGAGCTCCTGCACATTTCAGTCGAAGTGTTCGTACGCTTCTCAACAACAGATTCGGTGACCGATGGATTGGTAGAGGCGGACCAATTCCATGGTCTCCGCGCTCTCCTGACCTCAACCCTCTTGACTTTCATTTATAGGGGCATTTGAAAGCTCTTGTCTACGCAACTCCGGTACCAAATGTAGAGACTCTTCGTGCTCGTATTGTGGACGGCTGTGATACAATACGCCATTGTCCAGGGCTGCATCAGCGCATCAGGGATTCCATGCGACGGAGGGTGGATGCATGTGTCCTCGCTATCGGAGGACAATTTGAACATTTCCTGTAACAAAGTGTTTGAAGTCACGCTGGTACGTTCTGTTGATGTGTGTTTCCATTCCATGATTAATGTGATTTGAAGAGAAGTAATAAAATGAGCTCTAAAATGGAAAGTAAGCATTTCCAGATACGTGTCCACATAACATACACTCCTGGAAATGGAAAAAAGAACACATTGACACCGGTGTGTCAGACCCACCATACTTGCTCCGGACACTGCGAGAGGGCTGTACAAGCAATGATCACACGCACGGCACAGCGGACACACCAGGAACCGCGGTGTTGGCCGTCGAATGGCGCTAGCTGCGCAGCATTTGTGCACCGCCGCCGTCAGTGTCAGCCAGTTTGCCGTGGCATACGGAGCTCCATCGCAGTCTTTAACACTGGTAGCATGCCGCGACAGCGTGGACGTGAACCGTATGTGCAGTTGACGGACTTTGAGCGAGGGCGTATAGTGGGCATGCGGGAGGCCGGGTGGACGTACCGCCGAATTGCTCAACACGTGGGGCGTGAGGTCTCCACAGTACATCGATGTTGTCGCCAGTGGTCGGCGGAAGGTGCACGTTCCCGTCGACCTGGGACCGGACCGCAGCGACGCCTGGATGCACGCCAAGACCGTAGGATCCTACGCAGTGCCGTAGGGGAGCGCACCGCCACTTCCCAGCAAATTAGGGACACTGTTGCTCCTGGGGTATCGGCGAGGACCATTCGCAACCGTCTCCATGAAGCTGGGCTACGGTCCCGCACACCGTTAGGCCGTCTTCCGCTCACGCCCCAACATCGTGCAGCCCGCCTCCAGTGGTGTCGCGACAGGCGTGAATGGAGGGACGAATGGAGACGTGTCGTCTTCAGCGATGAGAGTCGCTTCTGCCTTGGTGCCAATGATGGTCGTATGCGTGTTTGGCGCCGTGCAGGTGAGCGCCACAATCAGGACTGCATACGACCGAGGCACACAGGGCCAACACCCGGCATCATGGTGTGGGGAGCGATCTCCTACAATGGCCGTACACCACTGGTGATCGTCGAGGGGACACTGAATAGTGCACGGTACATCCAAACCGTCATCGAACCCATCATTCTACCATTCCTAGACCGGCAAGGGAACTTGCTGTTCCAACAGGACAATGCACGTCCGCATGTATCCCGTGCCACCCAACGTGCTCTAGAAGGTGTAAGTCAACTACCCTGGCCAGCAAGATCTCCGGATCTGTCCCCCATTGAGCATGTTTGGGACTGGATGAAGCGTCGTCTCACGCGGTCTGCACGTCCAGCACGAACGCTGGTCCAACTGAGGCGCCAGGTGGAAATGGCATGGCAAGCCGTTCCACAGGACTACATCCAGCATCTCTACGATCGTCTCCATGGGAGAATAGCAGCCTGCATTGCTGCGAAAGGTGGATATACACTGTACTAGTGCCGACATTGTGCATGCTCTGTTGCCTGTGTCTATGTGCCTGTGGTTCTGTCAGTGTGATCATGTGATGTATCTGACCCCAGGAATGTGTCAATAAAGTTTCCCCTTCCTGGGACAATGAATTCACGGTGTTCTTATTTCAATTTCCAGGAGTGTATTTTCTTTCTTTGTGTGTGAGGAATGTTTCCTGAAAGTTTTGCCGTACCTTTTTGTAACACCCTGCATGTATAGATGGTATATATGTTATGCCGATACATAGCTGATAGGCTCGTACAAATGAACATCTTCGTGGCCCGATGGTGTAGAGACTTCCCTCCAACCCGGACATATTTGCTCTGCTTTTCTGCGACATTGCTAATATTGCACGGCTCAGTATTGCCGCCTTGTGGTGGGTAAACAGACTCGTTTATGAGAGCACATACCAGTGCCTCGGCGCCTGTCTAATCACCACACATACTGCTTGAGTGGAGCTGCTTTTCTCACAGTTACACCAAAAATTATTGACGGTGTTGCATTCGTCCCGTCTTTGGGAAGACACATCGCCTATGTCTGAACCCCAAGCCACTTCAAAAATTCGAGGTTTTGTTTTTGTTGTAAACGCTTCAGTGCTGAAACTATCCTTCTTACAGTTACGTCAGCGCTTTCAGAGTGGAAAAGTATGTACGGGTTTATATTCCAACACGAAAAATTTTGAAACCACATAACTGCGTACCAATCGTGGTGAGAATAATTACACTCGTGTAGGCAAAATGTTTGAGGAAGGAAATTAGAGACTCATTAAGGTCTGCATGAGATACTAGAAGGTTGCTTTGCGTAACGCAGTGTCTAGGAACACAGGGGTTGGCGTTTCAAGGAACAACAGACTCTTTAAAAAAGTAATGGGAACTACTTGAAATTAATAGAACACATAGCCACGTTAGATGTTATGTTCAAAGAGCATTTGCGAATAGCAGGTTCACGTGAAACCAATTTGTGTTATCTCATGAAACTACTACACATTACAAAATGAGGCCATCACTCTGATCTCAACAAGTATTCAAGATAACGTTTTAAATGAACATAACAACGCAACGCACTACTCAGTTTAGCCTGTACTCCAGACAGAGTGTCGTGTAGAACTGATTATCAAAGAATAGTTCCTAGACTTTATTCCAGTTGCAGACGATACTGATGAAAGTCTAACGGACGTTCTCTTAAACGAGTTAGTAACACGGTAGATTCCTTCAAAAATTACGCGAGGCCAGATATGTGACAATGGACCTAATATACAACAGAAGAATATAGGAGTTCAAAAAAGAATTTTTAGTTCCATGCGGGGTTATTCATTAATCCTTCATGCTCGTAATCATGTCGTTTTGTTGTCAACTTCTTAAATACAGATGAAGAACCTTCCAATTTTTTTCTGCACCTACGTATTCATTGGGTATTTGGAAAAGCATTTAGCTAAAGTAACTGTAACATCTCACAGTGGTGCCTGGTGGGAAAGCCAAATAGACGTCTTGGAGACTTAAATACTACATTGAACAAGTGTATGAAGCTGCTTATGAAGCTAGTGAAGAATCAAAAATAGATGCTTTTGGAAGAAACGGAATCAAAGACATTGCAAGGAAGCCACAAAAATACAGATAGTTTGCTGTACAGTGGTCTAGTACAAAATTATATTTAGAGTCAACCAGGTCAGTAAAACTCACCGAAGAGTTATTGTAAACCTACAGGGCGCTGTGGATCTAATTGAAAGTTTTGGCAGTTTTTGAAGAATGTGACACCAGAAGAGGGCCTTAGTACTGCTTGCTGACAAATTTGAATCTCATTCAAGATTTGAAAAGAAAAACAAAATTTGTCCCGTACGAGTGAAAAAGCAATTTACCTATTGTTCTAATAATAAATCTACTCACTATGGTGAGATAGAACGATCCTTCAATGTAAATTTGTCTCCCTAATTGTCAACGCAGATATCTATTCACTAAACGATAGATTTTAGCTTATGAGCCGTCATAGTAAGAGCTACAGCTGTTTATATGACATTCATTATTCCTAGAAGAGGAACAGCGCAAAACTGAAAGCCATATGCATGGCTCTTAATTGATGGCGGTGAATGTGATATCAGTGGAAAGGAACTAATCGAGGAAGTACTGATCTTAGCGTCTATTATTCTTGCTGGAAGTTCTCCACAGAGCTCATTATGTTGTTAGAGTCCAAAAAGTAACTTTCTTGACATTTTTACCAGTACTTTTGTATGCTTACAAATCATTCTGACTTTCCCTACAGATGTAGGTAATGGTTAAAGGAGTTTTTCAAAACTCATGCTGATCAAGACATTAGGTTTATAACTTTTCAATGATGAGTGTGTGGACTACTAACTGTAGTAACTGAGCACTATACTTTGACGACAAGTTAAAGATTGGAAAAGTTCAATATAATGTTTTTATTGCCATCACAGATACCAAATAACTGTAGGAAATACACATAACTTTCCTAATAGAAAAATTCTCTTTAACATCAAGGCAATATTTTTTTCCTTTTCTGTTGCATACAAAAAAATTTTGACCAGTTTTACCTTTCTTGAGCTATAAGTTTTCTAAAATTTAATTATTTACTTACGTAGTTAAACCATCTCTTATGTTTAACACTTCAGTACAAAATTATATATTTTTTGTATTTTTTCCACATTTTCTGATGGAAAGCAAAATATTTGTACATTACAGAATTAAAAAATGTTGCATTATTAATGTAAAAAGAGTACAGAAGTACTCTATACACTGACGGAAAAAGAGATTGCAGCACGAAGAAGGAGTTGTGCGACATAAACGAAAGATGGTAGATGAGTTTCTACATCTGAAACAAGATCTCTGTTTAAATTTCGCGCCAGTCGCATAAGAGTGGCGCTGGTAGCGCCACTATAAGGACTCAGATCAAGTTTGCTTAAAATATACGCTGTAACGTTCGTGAGCGTTAGTTACCTTTGAGACTGGACGTGGTGAGTTGATAATAATAATGATCGTATGGCATTGTTGGCCGGGAGGCCCCATGCGGGGAAGTTCGGCCGTCGTATTGCAAGTTCTTTTTAGTTGACGCGACTTCGGCGACTTTGCGCGTCAGTGAGGATGAAATGATGATTAAGAACACACAACACCCAATCATCACGAGGTAGAGAAAATCTCTGACCCTCTCCGGGAATCGAACCCGGGACCCCGTGCGCAGGAAGCGAGAACGCAACCGCAAGACCACGAGCTGCGGACGGTGTGTTGATGGTAGTCAAGAAAACCTTTAAGGCAACAACATTTCCCTGAGTTTGAACGAGGTCGTGTAACAGCGCTACAAAAAGCTGGATGTTCCTTCTGCAGTACTGCAGGAAGGCTTGGCAGGAATGTAGCGACAGTACGTGATTGGTGACAGCAGTGGTCACGAGTACGTACGGGCGGTAGAGACTGGGTTAGAGACAGTCACGTGGCACTGCCGCGAGGAAAGACCATCGTGTTCGACGTATGACTCTAGAGCATCGTGCTGAATCTGCAGTCAGCAATTAGAGCAACAGTCGGCACAACAGCGACCAACGAAATGCTACAAATAGATTACTTCGAGGACAGTTCCGAGCCACACGTCCTGTAGCGTGCATTCCACTGACGCCAAACCATCGAAATGTGCGACTTCAGTGGTGTCAAGCGAGAGCACATTGGAGAGCAGGGTGGAAGTCTTGTGTTTTTTGATGAAAGCTTGTTCTGCCTCAGTGCCAGTGATGGCCGTGTGTTGGTTAGAAGGATGACAGTTGAGGGCCTGCAACCAATCTCGTTATGATCTCTAGTGCGATTTCGTATGAGAGAAGGAGCTCTCTCGTGGTTATCTCACACATCGTGACTGCAAATTTGTACATTAGTCTAGTGATTCAACCTTTTGTGCTACCATTCATGAACAGCATTTATAACGATATGTTTACGTAATGAGTATACATAAACATACAGTTATAAACGTCCCCGTTCGTAGTCGCTAATTATAACAATATGTTTACTTTTGTGCTGTAACATATAGCTATAATCAGCGGTGGAAACATATTTGCGAACGCCGACCGTGTGCGGCTGATTCTTCTTTGATCGTCTGATCAGTCGGAAGTTGCATTGCAGAGGAGAGTAAATGCCTATTCAAAATATAATTATTTTGAATAGCTCAACATGAATTTCCTAAGGGACCGTAGTTTATCATGCATTTATCAGTAGAGTATGGCGCGGAGAAAATATTTCGCCGCATGCAACTTCCGTCCGAACTCGACGAAAGAATTCGTGACTGTGAACTCTCTATTTGGCAGAAACATAAAGAAAATTAAATAACTTCATGAAGGAGTGAGACATAGATTCTATATTAAATAAATAGTCCATACACTATTTCCATGAAACTCTGAATTTATGGCAATTAATAGACGAAGTTACACTGCAATGAAGGATTTAACATGGATGACGTTTTGACTGGCACTTCTCTTAATGAAAACAACTCCTTCGACGTTTTCACATACACGTCGCACAATAAATCTACTGCTAGGCACTTTTAGTATTACACATTTACACTAGAACAATATTAATTTTAACAATAATAATACGGCGGCAAGACATGCGCGTCCGACACAAGTTACAGGAGACAAGAGAAGAATGAGTAACTGTTCATCGAGAATATCTCGTACCTCAAAAAAAAAAAAAGTGTAAAAGTGTTCTTCATCTGTCTGTTTTTCGCGCCGCGGTTTTCAAAGTCAATAACTCACTGCATCTCTGACGGCGCTTCGACAATAAACAAGTTACGTCACAGGTCGTTCACCTTTTACATTCTCGCAACATTATTTGCTAACTGTAGCTGTTGCCGAGCGACTGCTCGATTAGTGAATGATTTAAAATGATAAGACAATCACATAATGTTACACATTCCAGGGGATGTTTTCCAGCAGGGTAACTCCCGTCCACATACCGCTGTTGTAATCCAACATGCTCTACAGAGTGTCAACATGTTGTCTTGACCTGTTCGATCACCAGATGTGTCCCTAGTCTAGCACATATGGAACATTATCGGACGACAAGTCCAGCGTCATTCACAAACAGCATTAACTATTTGTTTATTGATCGACCAAGTGTAGGAGGCTTGGAACTCCATCCCACAAACTGGCATCCAGCACGTGTAAAATAATGCATGCAAGTTTGCGTGCTTACATTCAACTTTCTGACGGTTAGACCGGTTCTTAATGTACCAGCATTTCGCATTTGCAATTGCTTATCACGCGCTTGCATGAACATGCGATTTTGCGATGTTAATCGCTTGCAGATATTACCAGGCAAATGTATTCCTAAAATTTCATTTCTCCACATTATTTTTGAAGTTGTTTTTGAACCATTTTTGAACAATCGCAGCGTCTTTATCGCTCAACATTCCGAGCCTCAGTATTATGGAGGTCTAGGGAGAACACTGCCAACGGCGTTGCAGCAGTGGTAGCACAGGTTCTCAACATGTCACCGAAGTTAAGCGCTGTCGGGCTGGGCTAGCAGTTGTATTTTCATTATTTCCATTCAGTTTACTTGACAGCACATTTTCATTCAAGCTAGAACCGTACAATTGATCTAATTCTTCCGACTTTCACTAAAGGCTTCACAAGATGCTTTGAATGGAAATAAATTGTTTCTAGTGCTGGAATAAGTTTCTCAAATTTATTTCTGTTATGCAAAGATATTCTGCAGTCAGTATCGACAGGCAATGCAAAGTCTGAGTTGTCTCTCGGTGTCACTGGTGTGGTGGCGTGTTTCGCATCTGGCAAGTTTTGCATACTTTGAGCCAATCAGAGCAGGAGTAATTAAGTCTGACTATGTGGCCGAGAAAGTTTAAAATCACACTTTTCTTCTGGATATCAAGCCCACGAGATTGAAGCAGTTTGGAGGTGATGGGTGCAGTTGGAGGTTTGTGCAGACCATTTCATTATTTTCAGTGGTTTTTAATTGGCAACGTTTAAGACTTTTCGACCGTGTGATATATGTAATCGAACCTCTACACTGGTATCATTTCAAGTACAGAACAGGTGATGAGTTGCAAATGCGATCTGTTATTTAGACCGAGTTTTAAAGAGGCTCAGGGATTGTTTGCTGATTGCAGGATCTTACCATAGTTACTCAATCCGATGAGTCATACACAAAGTTTTGTCATTCACTCTTGCACTTTAGCATATTCATTGTATTCCTGGAAGACGTGTAGAGAAAATTTGTGTTTCTGTGATTTCTAGAACTTCGACTCATGTATCAAGTGTATGGTGAGTCCCACGTGGTTTATCTTCACTGTTTGATTCTGAAGCTATACAGAGATTCAATTTAATATTAGTGTTACTTATTTCTGCTCTTCTCAGCCCTTTATTTAATTTTATTACCTAATCTTGATGCGTAGTTCGTGTGACAGCATGTTGTGCACATCCGATACCGACATGCACCGTTGTCAACTCTGTGGCTATCCATAGTACAGATAATGAAATAGCTCTCATATACAATTCTCCCATTTTATTGTAATAAATATCCCAAACTTCTGAAAGTATAATTTTCAGGTTGTGAAAGGTAATTTTAGTCGCTGGTGGTGGAATGGAAATTTGAATGTGGCAGTTTTTTTATTGTTTGTGTATATACCCACGCAATAATATATGCGCAATATGGTATGATGCTTTCAGCTTTTTGTAATAGTACCTGCTTATTTTGTCTTTGAACTACTGAATTCCTTTGGTGAGGTTTTTTCAGTCTAGACAATTTTCAGTTAAGTTATATGACTGCGTTTAAGGGGTTCATATGGTTCAAATGGCTCTGAGCGCTATCGGACTTAACATCTGAGGTCATCAGTCCCCTAGAACTTAGAACTACTTAAACCTAACTAACCTAAGGACATCACACACATCCATGCTTGAGGCAGGATTCGAACCTGCGACCGTAGCAGTCACGTGGTTCCGGACTGTAGCGCCTAGAACCGTTCGGCCATCGCGACCGGCGCATTTAAGAGGAATCAACCCACTGTATTATTATGGTTGCAAATTGACCATATCTACACATTGTAAGTTTGACAGGACTTTGCAAATGACTTTCACACTATTTAATGTTTCAGTCATACAAGCTATGGCTGTCAGTTTCAAGTTGAGCAGTTTATTATGCGTTCCACTGCGATTATTCTATTTGATTAATTTCAAAGTCATTTTGCGTTACAAATTGATTATAGAGTCATGAGCATTCCTACAAAAATAAATAAACATAAATAATTCAGGCCTTAGTCTAATTACTTCCTGTTTTTATTGCGGTCTTTAGTCGGAAGAATGGTTTGATGCAATTCTCCATGTTACTCTGTCTCGTGCAAACCTCTTTATGTCTGAATAACTACTGCAACCCACATCCTTCTGAGTCGGCTTGCTGTATTCATCTTGGTCTCCTTTTACGATTTTTACCCCCACACTTCCTTCCAGTACTAAATTGGTGATCCCTTGATGTCTCAGAATGTGTCCTATCAACCTATCTCTTTTTCTAGTCAGGTTGTGCCACTAATTTCTTTTCTCCCCATTTTGTTCAGTACTTCCTCATTAGTTGCGTGATCTGCACATCTAATCTTCATCATTATTCTGTAGCAGCTCGTTTCAGAAGCTTCTGTTCTTGTCTAAACTGTTTATCTTTCATGTTTCACTTCTCCACATGGTTACACTCAAAATACTTTCAGAAGACAATTAAATCAATATTCGATGTTAACAAATTTCTCTTCTTCAGAAACGCTTTTCTTGCCTTTGCCAGTCTACACATTACAGTCTCTGAGCTTCGGAAATCATTAATTATTTTGCTGCCAAAGTAGCAAAACTCATCTACTACTTCAAGTAATCTCGTTTGTGCAATGGCGGATTTAAAAATTGTGCGCCCCTAGGCACACCATATTATATGCGCCCCGCCCCCCCAAAAAAACATGTTTTAAATAATAACTATTACCCGATCACTTCGCAGTTGCCGTTTTGGGTGGGAGCGCTGTCAGCTGTTTCCCTACTCTGCTATTCGTTGTTCTGAAGGACGCGTCAGCGGCCTAGTCGCGCTCAATCAAAATGTAATACGGTTCCTGAACTGTGCTTGGTGTACGGCAGCGGATAAAACAAACTTAAAACTGCATTGTGTTAACAAATTATTCTGTCCAAAGACAACAGAAACGAACACAAGGAAAATAACTTTTCTTTTATGGCTTTCTAATTCAGCAGAGCGTGTAGGAGACAACGGATTTTTTTTATACATTCACTTTTTATATGTTCTTTTACACGAAACCGTTGAAAATGAAAGTAAAAACGTTGTGTTACGATCTAAAAATTGAAGCCAATGTGCCATACATTAGAAATTAATATTTACTTTTACGGAGATGCGTTTAAAATTAAAATTAAACTGTCGTTTTACGATCTAATAACTTGAATGTGTAGCAGATAAAAAAACATGTTCGCTGTTAATATATGAATCTTTAGGAAAGTGTAAGAAATGAAAATGAAATAGAGATTTCGATGCACGAACTAATAACTAAATACAAACGAACAGACATATAACTGGATCTGCTACTACATAATTTTACAAACTAGTGTGGAAAAATAAAATTTGTTTTATAATCTAATAGTTAACGTGTAAAGCATTGGAGTCTGTGTAGCTAGATGCTGCCTAATAAGTCTACACAATACCTTTAATCCATGTAGGGGCTCAACAGTTTTGTACATGCAGCTACTGCTTGCACCATAGCTCTTTCTAACGGTGTTAGCAAAGCTTTTACGTATTTGTCGGCAGAACTGAACTATGTTATTTATTAACACTTTTTCATCTGAGTGTACTCTCCGATAAAGTATATTTCCGCGATAACTATACATTTCAGCAGTCGCTAAGAATACGCATCAGTTGTAATATACTACAGTGTCAGTATGACTTGACTGGGTCATTCGGGCGGCTATTGTTTAGTATTGTCGGGCGCCTTTGGTCACGTCTGCACGAAAACGAGTTTTAGTTCCGCGTTCTGCCATCGGCAACTGTAAAATAAACAGGTAATACGTAGTTTGTAAATCCAATGAATGTGCTCTAACCTATAATAAAAATCACATTATAATCTTACATTTTAAAAACTAATATGAAAAAATAAACAAACTGACCAGTCATCAAAGTTTTCCTCTGGCCTTGACGGCAGAAAACTCGTTCATCATATCTTCATAGTTCAGACGGTTATCAGTTAGGAGGTCGGCTTCGATGTGAAGAATGGACAAGGCGTTCAATCTCTCCTCATACAACGTAGAATGTACGTACGATTTCAGGCTTTTAAGAGCCGAAAACGAGCATTCTGCTGAACAATTTATAAGTGCCATACATAGAAATATTCTAAGAGCAATGTCAACATTCGGAAACACGGACAGTAACCTCTCTTTTCGTAAAAATTTACTCCTTTTGACTGGTATGTCACTAATCTCAGACGATTTCAAAAGTTCCGCGAAATGTATACATTCACTAGGGAAGCAAGACTCTAAATCTGTGTCATATGATGCTTGCAGTTTTGCTGCACGTTCAGCAAATTCGTCAGGCGAACTGCTCTTAAGGTTACTGAAAACTGCGAAGGGGTCCAACAGTGTTCTATAGCTTGCCTTCCTCCTCACTAATTCGGGGTACAAGTTGTCGAGTACTGGGAGAAATGTTTCGACTCTAAATTTCTCTCTACCAGTCATAAAAACTTCTGCAGAGTCCGCTTCTTCATCATTATGAAGTTTGCGTTTTCGTGATCTTTTACAGGCGCATTCACAGTCTATATTAGTCACAATCTCCATGGATTTATTTTCATAATAGTCGAACATGCCACGAATAGATGAAATAAATCCTACAAGTGGTTCATATAATTCATGCACTATTTTAGTATCAATATTAACACTTCACAATTTCAGATTTAAACTATTAAATCTCTGGAGTATGTCCTTCCAAACTGTAAATCATGAATACTGTTTCTAGTCTGCTGAGTTGATTCAATAAAGCTGAAGCCTCATTTCGTACAAGTGGTTTTTCAAACGTATTATTGGCAATATGTGTGAGGGCATTGATAACGCCCTCCAAGTTTTCATATAGACTTACACACGCTTCCTCTCTTGCCGTCCAACGTGTTTTTGATAAACGTCTTACCGTTTTGCTTCCTGGTTTCATGAAAGAAAGAAGTTTATCCCAGCACTGTGTAGAGACGGAGAAAAAATTATAAAGGTTTTGCACCATATTGAAAAATGTACATGCTTCCCAACAACTAGTGCCGACTAAATTCAAAGAATGCGCTTTCGGATGTCGTTCTTTTGTCGTGCCTGCAAACCAGGGTAGTTTCCTGACATATTGCTTGCATTGTCATATGACTGGCCTCTACAGTCAGTAATATCAGTGGAATTTCTAAGACTTTCCCGGCGATTAGTTGTCATCTCGTAGAATCGGGTGTACTGCCGGTGGTCCGCGTCTTCCCAACATGATGTTTCGACGTCGTAACTCGGCATCTTTATCAGGTATTCCCTGAGACTGGTTGACGAGCTGACCTTGTTCGGCAAGAAAGGAAGAATGAATTGATTGTTGGTGTTAATAACTATCATCCTCCTTTACCTCCTCTGCATTGCTGCAGATGACGTGTCACTGAGCAAATTTGTTCTGTGCATGCAGTACACGTCAGACGCTTAGTTATTTCCACTGCACTGTGTGGAATACGAAGGTTCTGTTATAGTTCACTAACCTGCTGTCTTCAAGTTGATGTCCCCAGCGCAGAAAACAGCACGCAGGTCGTATGTTCGGTATCTTGAGGCTGAAACTGACATTTAGCGAGGTTCTGTTCTGAAATAATGTGTCACTTCTTTGGGATACCACTCGCGTATTTTAATATAGACACGAGAAGACTACATGATCTTAATACAACACCTTCTGATACAGCAACGTACTTGATCAAACACAATGTTTACGAAAATGTATCTTTACGCTATTTGTGGCACCTGTCTGTGCCTCATGACTACTGGAGTGAATCTTTTAATACTGAATACTGGCAAACACATCCTGCCACAGACAACATGACTGTACATCTCGACTGCCTAATCCAGAGTGACGAACAGCCCGAAACACTTCGCACACCTTGCCAGAAAAGGCGTGACCCGAACGCTTCCGAAGAGCTTCGTCTGCAATTTCGTCAGTCTTTTGTTTTTGATTTAAATTGTTTTTAATAATTCTAAAATGACTGATTGATAATAAGCTGTTGAGAGATATTTACATTAAGAAGTGAAGTCATTCCAATGAGTAGTTTAACTAATAATAATAACTATACTTTAACATTTTGGCGCCCTTGCTCCGAACACAACAGCCAATCACAGAGCAGTAGCATTATGCAGGCGGTCTTTCTCACGGGAATGGTACCGAATCTAACATCTGTCACGGGTACTTCTTGCGTCTCCACTGCTCTGGGAACAGCTTCTAGGAGCCTAATATGATGGCTGACTAAGCCAGGAATATTACACTTGTCCCATATTTATGCCTGGGCCTTGTGGCGCTCCCTATGCCGTCCGCGTCCGTTGCGGCTCTCTTCTGAGGCAGCGGACATCCCAAGGCGTTCCGTATTCGGACCTCTCCCGATAGGCACGATCCTAGCACTATCATGACTCTCCTGAAGTTCCGTATGCTGTCCGCGACCGCGGCGAGTTTCTCTCGTGGCCGAGCCATTCTCCTGGCCTTCTGAATCCGGTATGCGCCTGTGAGGTGCGCTTCCTGCGGCGTCAGGCTGCTGTTGGAGCTGCATATTATGATGGCAATCCTCCAAGGAGCTTGCTGCCGCCTGGTATCACGTATGCCGTTCTGTTCCGTTACTTATGCCCTTGGGCGTCTGTAGTTCATTCCTGGAGAAGGAAACTTTCTTCCGTTGTTTCTGTATTAGTTCCAAAGCAGGATTCCACGCAGTACTAAGTTGATATCCTGCTTCCCGATTGATCAAGTTCTCCGCCATCTTGATTTCAATCGATTCATTAATGACACTAGCACCAGAATCTGGGGGTCTGAGCCAGAATCCCGATTTTGTCATAATCCATGGTGTGCTCAATGTCTAGGCAGTTCTGCTATTGCAGATTTAGTTACCTGTCGTAGCCTGGTACGTCTCTGGTGTTTTTTACATCTTATTTCAACTGTTCTGGTAGTTTGACATCCCACATTCACATGGTATATGGTAGACACCATGTTTCTTTATCCCCAAATCATCCTTGACAGTTCCAAGGAGCGTCATTATCTTGTTAGGTGCGCAGAACACTCACTTGATATTGTCTTTCTTCAAGATTCTGCTGATCTTGGCAGATATAGGCCCAGCATACACTAGAAAGGCTAATTTCCCGGTCTCTTCTCCCTGCTCCTCTCCTGTTGCCTCAGGTTGTCTGGTGGGATGGAGCGCTTTGTGGATGTCCCTGGTGGAGTATCCGTTGTCTGTGAGAATACTAGAAAATCAGGCAAAGCTCATTCACCATTTAAAAGTTTAAAGTAAAATACACTTTCGTTCAAATATCTGATTTTTTATCGCCTATTGATCTTCTTGAATTAGAAAAATCACCGTTACAGTTTTGGTTAATGCCACGTTGTAAGAGAATGTCGTTTTATGATTCATTGACACACCATTCTGCAGGATCATCATTAACGAGTGTATTTCTTTTGTAATGTCTGACTCGACACTTGGGTTTTTCGTGAAACTCGAAATCAGGAACATTTGCTTTTCTTCATTTTTAACTTTTGTTTCGTGTGTATTTACTTCTTTTACAACAGCTGCAGCGCCAGAAATATCATATGTGCTACTAGAACTCGAAGTCGAACCAGCAAAATTTTTTACGAAAACTGTATTTACCCTGTCAAGCGTTCTTAGAACATTGGCTTCTCGTTCTCGCCTTTCCTTCGATCATTTCCGAAATGCCACCCCACTTAATTTTGCACGTTTCCTTTTTTCACTGTTATTAATGATAAGGCACTTTCAAAATTGTCCACCAACACTCAAAACAAAAGAAAAAAAATTGTAAAAGGAAAGAAAGACTGTATCCAGCTCCAATCGTACTGTACCGCACATGAACACAAAGCCTTTTACTTTAAACACGGCACACGAGCACAAAGATTTTTCCTTTAGACACGGAGCGATGATCTGACCAACTCGGATTACTCGACGTAACTGTGCTATGAAAGAACGACAATGCAGAATAATTTAATCTCATTGTCGCCTATTTCTTTATTGTCAGTGAAAAGTAGAAGCACACCTGGCGGCTGGAATAGTCTTGTAAAGAAAATGGGACAGTCTCTGTTTTTGGCTTCTGTTTCACGTGTCGCCGGAATGTTAGCTGGGACGCAAATATGTTCTGAATATTCTTGACTTTGACTTTCTAATTTAAAAAGCAAATAATTTCTGCAGTTTCTTGCAGTGAGGTTTGATGGATCGACTATTATCCCACTTATTCTTATAACATTTTAGCGGTTTCTGTGGGCAGAGAAGACGGACTACGAAGTTTAAGTAGTATTGTTGGCAGTTGATGTGGTGTGTTGTCATTTGTCTGAATACTGCTGTTATGTCTACACGCAAATGCGCCTTGTGTTTCAACATAAAATAAAAATAACCTTTCCTCGAAGAAAAAGAGCTTAATTAAGAAGTTTAATATAAAATTTGCAATGCCACGTACTATTCTATTGCACAGAGTGGGAACTTTGATATCGTGCATGCTGCAGCACAATAAATGAGACAAACAAAAGTTGGTTTCTTCTTCTTTTTTCGCCAAAAGAAGTGAATAAGCAAACAAACATATAAAATTTTTAAACTTTTGTAAAGTGTATTGCACACTTTAGATATTCTGCTTGTGTTCTTTTCGTATAAATATGTGTTTAAAAATGTAAAACATTCCAAGTATCAACATGTTTTGTTAAACGGGTGTCATCAAAATAAAGCTCAGAAATTTAAGATCACAGATCTTTCATGTTAATTACAGTAATGGCAGATTGACTTGATACTTCCCCGTGATTTCTACAAGAAATTTCAGTAGAGTCGGATTTTACATACTGAGGCCCACACATGTTATAGTATTTAAGAGACTGCTGATTAGTTTATCACAGCTTTTCAAGGGTCCAGGTATTTTCACGGGGAAAATATGTTAGGGTTAAGTAGAAGCCGACATTCTCGGAATAATGACGTTTCAAACATTGTATTGCAGACTGCCGTCCTGAAAGCTTACTTCAAAATACTTTGAACAATCATGAAGATGATAACAGAAAGAAGCTCAGTGTTAAATTTCCATTCAGTCACCAAGTAAACTATGTATGTTTCCAAGCTTGTATTGTCGAAGTTCGTTCTTAAGGCTTATTTAAAATAGCAAGTTGTTTAACGATATTAAAAATTTTTGTCGTTTGTAAGGGCAGTTATTTTAAAACGTAAATGGTTAAAATGAGTACAGAGAAAAAATGCCGCTCCCACTAAGGTGCCGCCCCTAGGCCTGTGCCTAGTGGCCCTATATGTAAATCCGACACTGGTTTCCTAACCTAATTTCTTCAGCATCACCTGATTTAATTCGACAAGATTCGATTATCCTCATTTTACTTTTGTTGATGTTCGTCCTGTATTCCCTTTTTAAAACAGTGTTCATACCGGTTAACTGCTCTTGCAAGTCCTTTGCTGTCTCTGACAGAATTACAATGTTATCGGCAAACCTCAAAGTTTTTATTTCTTCTTCCTCAACTTTAATTTCTACTATAATATTTTTTTTTTCGTCTTCATCACCATCATTCATCCCCATTGTGGTCGGAGGAAGGCAATGGCGAACCACCTCCACTAGAACCTTGCCTAGTACACCGAAGATGGTGTCCCACATCGTCCCCTATGGTCTGTCAAGGAGTATGGGACTTCATCGTCGTCTTTCTTTTTCTGCTCGTTCAGTGATGTACAGATTGTGTAACATCGGAGATAGGCTACAACACTGTCTCACTCCTCCACTCCCTTCTCAACCACTGCTTCCATTCATGTCCCTTGTATAACTGCCATCTAGTTTCTGTATAAGTTGTAAACAGCCATCTCATCCCTGTATTTTACCGCTGCTACCCTCATAATTTCAAAGAGAGTATTCCAGTCAATACTGTAAAAAGCTTTCTCTAAGCTATCTTCCAAGGTATGTTATGTTATGTTAGCCGGGGACCTAGAAACGACGGAGAGGCTCCGTCCCCGCCGCAGCCGCAGTGGTCCGCAACCCCACGACGACTACCGTAGTCGACTTCACCCCTCCGCCACTCCACACCGAACGCAGGGTTACTGTGCGATTCGGCCCCCGGTGGCCCCCCCAGGGAACGTCTCACACCAGACGAGTGTAACCCCTATGTTTGCGTGGTAGAGTAATGGTGGTGTACGCGGACGTGGAGAACTTGTTTGCGCAGCAATCGCCGACATAGTGCAGCTGAGGCGGAATAAGGGGAACCAGCCCGCATTTGCCGAGGCAGATGGAAAACCGCCTAAAAACCACCCACAGACTGGCCGGCTCACCGGACCTCGACACAAATCCGCCGGGCGGATTAGTGCCGGGGACCGGCGCTCCTTCCCGCCCGGAAAGCCGCACGATCTTCCAAGGTAAGTTGTAGAGCCTTGTGTGTTCCTACATTTCTCTGGAATCCAAACTGATCTTCCCTGAGGTCGGCTTCTACGAGTTTTTTCATTCGTCTATAAAGATTTCAAGTTAGTATTTTGCAACCATGACTTATGACTTCGGTAATATTCACACCGGTCAGCACCCGCATTCGTATTTTCTTATTCATTATTAAACATTCTCCAGCATTACGCCTATTTGACACTGTGTTTATATCCCTGTATTCAGCTGACTAGAAGTCCTGTCTGCCACTGAAATTCACTCATGCCCACAATATCTAACTGTAACCTATCCATTCCCCTTTTTAAATTTTGTACACATTTAAGGTGTCAGACAAATAACACATCTTCCATTGAATTCCTGAAACAATTCTGGTTAAATTGATATGTCATATGACATAGTTACGTGCAAATGTACTAATTTTATTGATAGGCAAATCGAATACAGACCGACATATCATGAATATAAACCACTAACACTCACGCAAGGATTTGCACGCAGCTAAATTCCCAGACCTGAGCTATGAGACACAAATATGAGGAAACGAGAATTTCACGTTGGCAATACCCGTTCCATGTTCGACCTAAACCTTCACAGCGGGACATCCAGTGGACACAATGCATCGCCGTAGTCACTGCACCCATCGCCGGCAAAAGCCGCCCTTCTCCCTGGAAGACCCTTCGGAAAGCCTTTCTGCAAGAACACGGCTGGAGATGGCATATAGGCGTCCGGAAAAAACCCACTCAAAACACTGGTGACCCCTGTAGCCACCTGTGCTAAAACCTGTGTGGAAAAAAGCTGTTTGTCTCAGTATTACGTAGCAAAAGTTAAACTCTGCCCTACAAAAAAAACGACGCCTTTGATATGCTACAGAAACTCTAGTGGGTGGAGTTATAATTAGTACGAACGCTCTGATTGGCCAGAAAGGAACAGCGTGGCCACCAGCTTTGATACAGGCAAAATACAGACACAAAAATTCACTCTTCTCTTGAAACAAATCGTAGAGCGTTTGAGCAAGGCGACTTGCGCCGCACTGAGACGACTGCGAGAGTAATTATGTGAACACTTATTCACAGGCTCGTCTTAATTCTTAAGGAGTTAAACTGTAAAGTCTTCTAGTATGGAGAATTGCATTGGGCATTGAAAAAGTTTGCAAGCGATTTCAGGGCAACGACGTACACCCTACTCCAGCCAAATACTGTGTACTATACCAGTTAACTTAGCTAGGGAGTAACTAGGAGTCTTGGCTTCACCAAAGACGTAGAAAATGTATGAGACTGGTGGTTAACAGTCGAGAGACTTTTAGAATAGATTCTCAGGTTCACAGCTTGCGCCAGCAGCAGCCACTGCCACCGCCAATGACAGGTAAAAACGCGCGCTCGTGATATACAACTGACACTCAGAACTGCGGTTTTTTTTCTTTGTTGGTACAGTCAATCATGACCTGTAGTTAAACATATTCACGACTGGGAGACTCAAATGTTTATAACGGGTGGCAGGGACAAAGAATCCCGTGAAATTTTTTCAAGTGCATTATCTGAAAACTACCTTGGGCAGTTAAACAGAGAATCGACTCGTGGCGACAACATATTAGAACTTCTGGTGACAAACTGACCCGAACTATTTGAAACAGTTAACGCAGAACAGTGAATCAGCGATCATAAAGCGATTACAGCACCGGTGATTTCAGCCGTATACAGAAATATTAAAAAAGGTAGGAACATTTTTCTGTTTAGCAAAAGTGACAAAAAGCAGATTTCAGAGTACCTGACGGCTCAACACAAAAGTTTTATCTCAAGTACAGATAGTGTTGAGGATCAGTGGACAAAGTTCAAAACCATCGTACAATATGCATTAGATGAGTATATGCCAAGCAAGATCGTAAGAGATGGAAAAGAGCCATCGTGGTACAACAACCGAGTTAGAAAACTGCTACGGAAGCAAAGGGAACTTAACAGCAAACATAAACATAGCCAAAGCCTTGCAGACAAACAAAAACTACACGAAGCGAAATGTAGTGTGAGGAGGGCTATGCGAGAGGAGTTCAACGAATTCGAGAGTAAAGTTCTATGTACTGACTTGGCAGAAAATCCTAAGAAATTTTGGTCTTATGTCAAAGCGGTAGGTGGATCAAAACGAAATGTCCAGACACTCTGTGACCAAAATGGTACTGAAACAGAGGATGACAGACTAAAGGCCGAAATACTAAATGTCTTTTTCCACAGCTGTTTCACAGAGGAAGATTGCACTGTAGTTCCTTCTCTAGATTGTCGCACAGATGACAAAATGGTAGATATCGAAATAGATGACAGAGGGACAGAAAAACAATTAAAGTCGCTCAAAAGAGGAAACGCCGCTGGACTTAATGGGATACCAGTTCGTATAATGACTTTTCTGGAGACTAGAAATCTACTCTGTAGGAATCAGCATGAGTTTCTAAATAGACGATCGTGTGAAACCCAGCTCGCGCTATTCGTCCATGAGACTCAGAGGGCCATAGAGACGGGTTCCCAGGTAGATGTCGTGTTTCTTGACTTCCGCAGGGCGTTTGCTACAGTTCTCCACAGTCGTTTAATGAACAAAGTAAGAGCATATGAACTATCAGACCAATTGTGTGATTGGATTGTAGAGTTCCTAGATAACAGAACGCAGCATGTCATTCTCAATGGAGAGAAGTCTTCCGAAGTAAGAGTGATTTCAGGTGTGCCGCAGGGGAGTGTCGTAGGACCGTTGATGGGAAACATTCCTCACACACAAAGAAAGAAAATATGACATGTGTCCGGAAACGCTTACTTCCCATGTTAGAGCTCATTTTATTACTTCTCTTTAAATCACATTAATCATGGAATGGAAACACACAGCAAAAGAACGTACCAGTGTGACGTTTTTCAAACACTTTGTTACAGGAAATGTTCAAAATGTCCTCCGTTAGTGAGGATACATGCTTCCACCCTCCATCGTATGGAATCCCTGATGCACTGATGCAGCCCTGGAGAATGGCGTATTGTATCACAGCCGTCCACAATACGAGCACGAAGAGTCTCTACATTTGGTACCGGGGTTGCGTAGACAAGAGCTTTCAAATGCCCCCATAAATGAAAGTCAAGAGGGTTGAGGTCAGGAGAGCGTGGAGGCCATGGAATTGGTCCGCCTCTACCAATCCATCGGTCACCGAATCTGTTGTTGAGAAGCGTACGAACACTTCAACTGAAATGTGCAAGGAGCTCCATCGTGCATGAACCACATGTTGTGTCGTACTTGTAAAGGCACATGTTCTAGCACCACAGGTAGAGTATCCCGTATGAAATCATGATAACGTGCTCCATTGAGCGTAGGTGGAAGAACATGGGGCCCAATCAAGACATCACCAACAATGCCTGCCGAAACGTTCACAGAAAATCTGTGTTATTGACGTGATTGCACAACTGCGTGCGGATTCTCGTCAGCCCACACATGTTGATTGTGAAAATTTACAACTTAATCACGTTGGAATGTAGCCCACACATGTTGATTGTGAAAATTTACAATTTGATCATGATGGAATGAAGCCTCATCCGTAAAGAGAACATTTGCACTGAAATGAGGATTGACACATTGTTGGATGAACCATTCGCAGAAGTGTACCCGTGGAGGCCTATCAGCTGCTGATAGTACCTGCACACGCTGTACATGGTACGGAAACAACTGGTTGTCCCGTAGCACTCTCCATACAGTGACGTGGTCAACGTTACCTTGTACAGCAGCAACATTAGGGTTATCGTGAACTGCACGAAGAATTGCCTCGTCCATTGCAGGTGTCCTCGTCGTTCTAGGTCTTCCCCAGTCGCGAGTCATAGGCTGGAATGTTCCGTGCTCCCTAAGACGCCGAAAAACTGCTTCGAACGTCTTCCTGTCGGGACACCTTCGTTCTGGAAATCAGTCTCGATACAAACGTACCTCGCCACGGCTATTGCCCCGTGCTAATCCATACATCAAATGGGCATCTGCCAACTCCGCATTTGTAAACATTGCACTGACTGCAAAACCACGTTCGTGATGAACACTAACCTGTTGATGCTACGTACTGTCGCATGTCAACACAAGCACCGAATTCAACATTACCTTCCTTCAATTGGGCCAACCGGCGGTGAATCGAGGAAGTACAGTACATACTGGCGAAACTAAAATGAGCTCTAACGTGGAGTTAAGCGTTTCCGGACACATGTCCACATAATGTCTTTTCTTTATTTGTGTGTGAGGAATGTTTCCTGAAAGTTTGGCCGTATCTTTTTGCAACACCCTATATATATGACCTTGTGGATAACATCGGAAGCTCACTGAGGCTTTTTGCAGATGATGTTGTAGTATATCGAGAGGTTGTAACAATGGAAAATTGTACTGAAATGCAGAAGGATCTGCAACGAATTGACGCATGGTGCATGGAATGGCAATTGAATCTCAATGTAGACAAGTGTAATGTGCTGCGAATACATAGAAAGAAAGATCCTTTATCATTTAGCTACAATATAGCAGGTCAGCAACTGGAAGCAGTTAATTCCATAAATTATCTGGGAGTAGGTATTAGGAGTGATTTAAAATGGAATGACCATATAAAATTAATCGTCAGTAAAGCAGATGCCAGACTGAGATTCATTGGAAGAACCCTTGTTCGCCCACTGCTTGAATACTGCTCACCGGTGTGGGATCGGTACAAGATAAGGTTGATAGAAGAGATAGAGAAGATCCAACGGAGGGCAGCGCGCTTCGTTACAGGATAATTTAGTAATCGTGAAAGCGTTAGCTGAACTCCAGTGGAAGACTCTGCAAGAGAGACGCTCAGTAGCTCTGTACAGGCTTTTGTTGAAGTTTCGAGAACATACCTTCACCGAGGAGTCAAGCAGTATATTGCTCCCTCCCACGTATATCTCGCGAAGAGACCATGTGTATAAAGTCAGAGAGATTAGAGCCCACACAGAGGCATACCGACAATCTTTCTTTCCACGAACAGTATGAGACTGGAATAAAAGGGAGAACCTATAAAGGTACTCGAGGTACCTTCCGCCACAAACCGTCAGGTGGCTTGCGGAGTATGGATGTAGATGTAGACTGTCGAGCTTAACTGAAAGGAAAACACGCGACATATCCGGTCTAACAAAAAGGATTGATCAGCCACTGCAGAGTCCTTTATACTGTGCTCTGAAGTGATTGAACTTTTTTAACTGTGCAATTATATTTGCAGTGATAGTTACGTACACTATGAAGATGCCATTCATTCTTGGATACTTTCATTGTGCATTTTGGCTCAATTGATATCTCTGGCCCCAATTGTATTTCATTTTTTTTGTATTTTATCGACCTCCAGAGATGGTCATCAACCATCTTACCATTAAAGAACCCTAGAATAGTTAGCAAGTTCGCTTCACAGTTATGAGCACTCAGTGTCAATATTTTACCATCCTGTACTTATTATATATTTGATTTCTATGTCATGAAGTCGTTGTTAGAGTAAAAATAAACCTTAATAACGAAAATCTTAGATTCTCATTTTTGCTAACGTATAGTTACACCTGAATGCGTACACTAATTTCTGTTAGCGCTAATGTTTCCTTTACGGGGAGTGTAGTGGAACCGACTTTGATATCATTGTCTGATTACATCAGTGTCCATACTGCTGCAGTCTTCTGAACTCTGCACAGTGAGCTGGTCAATTCCTACCTTGCAGGCCCTATGTCCAACACAGATCCGCCCCCCCCCCCCTCCAAAAAAAAACTCACAGAGCTTGCTTGCACAACTGTGGTAGGAAGATAGATCACAACCAGTCTCACACATGTTAGACACAACTTGCCCGATTAAGGGATCTAACATAAAACTCTCCAATCCAAAGACTACCAAGTTTGTTTCTATTGATGACTACGTACTCCTGAGTAATCCGCCTCCAGAGATCCTATTGTGGAACTATTTTACCTCTGGAATACTTTTACCCAAGACGATGCCATCATTTAACCATACAGTGGTGCTACTAGCCCTCAGGAAAAATTACAGCTGTAGTTTCCCTTTGCTTTCAGCCATTTGCAGTACGAGCCCAGCAACGCAAATTTGGTTTACGTTACAAGGCCATATCAGTCAATATCGAAACAAACTTGATGGCAGATTAAAACGGCGTGCCGGACCGAGACTCGAACTCGGGACCTTTGCCTTTCGCGGGCAAGTGCTCTACCAACTGAGCTACCCAAGCACGACTCACGCTGGGAACTAGAGCTTAACAGCCAAATTTCTGGCTATCAAGAGTGCCCTTAACGCGAGAATTGAAAGGCCCTGATATCACAGATACACACTTGGAGAAATTAAAAAGTAGGAAACCACAAAAGATCTGATATCAAAGGTACACATTTAAGGAAAATAGAAAGTAGCAAAACTACTAAAGCTCTTGTAGCAGTCTTTTTCGTTCATCAACCTTCTGAAGTTCGATGCAACCTGCCCCGATCTCACCTCCTGTGGCAATCTCTACCCCCTCACATACAGCTTTCTCAGTTATTTGTCCTATATATTCCACTCTCTGCGTTCCCCTACTATTTTTGCCTCCTAAACCTTCTTGTAATATCATGGAAGTTATTTCTTCATTTCCCAACCCGTGTTCTGTCCCTTCTTTTCATTGACGTTATCCACACAAATCTATCCTCGACGATTATGGGGCAGCACGTTTTTCTTATCTTATAATCAACTTAATTTTCAATATTTCTTTTAGAACACCTGAAGTGCTTCCGTTCTCTTCTTTTCCAGATTTCCCACTGTCCCTGAGCCCCTTCCATATATTGCCGTACTTTAGACAAGAGTGCACCCACAATCTGATCAAGGGTGAGGGGATGGAGGAAAAGGGGATGGATAGAGAGTAGGAGGGAAGAGGGGATATCATGTTACGGGAATTAACAGACTCTGAACGCGGAATGGTAGTTGAAGGAAGGTGCTTAGGACATTACATTTTGGATATCGCTAGGTAATTGAGTATTCTGAGATTCACAGTGTAGAGTGTGCCGAGAATACCAGATTTCACGCATTACTTCTCACCGCGGACAACGCAGTGGCCGAGGGTCTTTACCTAACGGCCGACAGGAGTAGCGTTTGCGTAAGGTTGTCAGAGCTAACAAACAAACAACACTGTATGAAATAACGTCAGAAATCAATGTGGGACGTACGACGAACGTACCCGTTAGGATGGTGTGGCGAAATTTTGCGTTAATGGGCTATGGCGACAGACGACCGACGCGAGTGCGTTTGCCAACAGAACGATATCACCTGCAGCGTCTCTCCTGGGCTCGTGACCATATCGATCGGACCTTAGACTAGTGGCCTAGTCAGATGAAGCCTGATTTCAGTTGGTAAGACCTGATAGCTGGGTTCGGGTGTGGCGCAGACCACACGGAACCATGGACCCAAGTTGTCAAAAATGCCCTGTGCAAGCTGGAGGTCGCTCCATAATGATGTGGGCTGTGTTCACATGGAATGTACTTAGTCTTCTGATGTTTAGCTACTTGGACCCACCTTCTGCCATTGACGGACGTCATCTTCCCCCAAACTATGGAATTTTTAAGGATGACTATGCGTCATGTCACCGGTCACGATTGTTAGCAATTTGTTTGAAGAACATTCAGGACAGTTCTAACGAATGATTTGGCGACTCAGATCGCCTCACATGAATCCCATCGAAGGTTCATGAAAAACACTTTCGCAGTTACGGACTGCTACAAAGCAGCATGGCTCAGTATTTCTGCGGGGGACTTCCAATGACCTGCCACATCCAGTTGCTGCTCTAAACTGGGCCAAAGGAGGTCCGACACAATACTAGGAGGTATCCCATGATTTTTGTCACCTCAGGTCAATTTAATAAAACACGCTGAAGTGCAGTGAAGAAGTTACTAGTCGTTTTCTAATTTTTTTACTAAAGTATTGCGTTCTAAGAATTATTTTCTCAAAGGCTATATTTGAGTATTACACAGTTTACCTATGTTTTAGGAACGGTTTTTACCAACTGTAGACCTCAAGATTAACCCTAGTAGTTTAACCTTTATACGTCAGAATTAACCGAATTAAAATGTTTTGTAACTTTCTTTATGTCGAGAAAGACTGCAGAGGATATGTCAAAAAGTATTCGACAGCAGTTGGAAGATGATAGACTGGGTATTGCGTTGTGCAGGGCCCGAGGTTGTGACAATGCCGCATAATGTCAGGTGTACATGGCGAACGGTCCGGACACTTGGATGATGTCGTCCAGGGTACCGAGCAGTATACGTAGCACATGCCCGTTGTGCATTTTGATCACAATAACCATACATCAACACGATATCGACCTTTTACGCAATTGGTAAACGGTCCATTTTAACACGGGTAATGTATCACGCAAGCAAATACCGTCCGCACTGACGGAATGTTACGTGATACCATGTACTTATAAGTTTGTGACTATTACAGCGCCATCTATCACAAAGCCAAAAAGTGGTCCAACTAAAACATTCATATTTCTTTAAGTACTACACGAATATGTAATAAAAAAGGTGTTCCTATTTTAAAAAACGCAGTTGATATCCGTTTGATCTATGGCAGCGCCATCTAGCGGGCCAACCATAGCGCCATCTGGTTTCCCCCTTCAAGCTAGACAAGTTTCGTTCTTTGTAGGTTTTTCGTTTGACGCTTATTTCGTGAGATATTTGGCCAAGACACGATCAATTGACCACCCTGTATATGCTAATCTGCATTGTTTGCATTTAACTCTATAAGCAACGTATCCTATAGTCATTTCCTAACAGCTCAACGTTTTCTTTCAAGTCTGGAACATTCTCCCCTTCATGTTCGGAGCATTTCACATAAATTTCTCCCAACCATGAGACGGTCTCCTGAACTTTCTTGTTGTCACATTCGCTTTCCTGCAGACGATAAGTGTCTTGCTTCTCAGAAGATGGTTGTAGAGTCGTGTCTCAGGCTTCGGACAGTTCATTAGCGTTTGTAGTATCAAATTCCTTCTCATTCTTGCATGTACCACCCAGTACGATTTCTTTCGCATTACGGTTCACAATCAAAGACAATTCTTTGGGAAAGGGTGGTAAGCAAGGGTCATAGAATCTCCCCACTCTTCTTACTTTGGAAAAGTATCTGTTAAGAATATCTCGACTGCATCTTGTAGCCTTCCTGTATGAACTCCTTAAACAAAGACGGTTGACTGTTTATAGGTAGCAAAAACCCTCTCTGAAAAGTAAGTAAATCGTCACCAGATTTTTCTCCCTCCTTTCCTTTTTCTCATTTCCTTTTGTTATAAGAGAAATTCGATGGTCAATTTTTTCTTGTTCTTTTTCCCTCCTTTTCTTTTCTCATTATTCTCACAGTGATGATTTTTTTAATTTAATCAACAGGAGATAGGCAGTTCAGTGCACTGTATCCGTTGTTATGCGTTTTACAGCCTTACCAACATAACTGAACTCAAGGAGTTTGTGAAAAATAGACTTCCTTACAGTAAGAGAAAATAGCTTAGCTTCTTTCCTCACGTTTTGCCTTTCCATACCAGCAAAAACCAAGTTTATTATGGTTATTTTACGGGCATGTTGTAAATATACACAAGTGTTTTGAAGTTCAACTAACTTAATGATTGGTTCTTTTGTGAACGAACTACCAGGAAGTTTCATATCTATGCACATTCTGCTGCAGAGTGAAAATCTCATTCTGGGAACTACCAGACTTTAGTCGATAAAATTCGTCAAGCAGATGATTCCTTATGAAACTTCCTGGCAGATTAAAAGTGTATGCCCGACCGAGACTCGAACTCGGGACCTCTGCCTTTCGCGGGCAAGTGCTCTACCATCTGAGCCACCGAAGCACGAGGCACACCCGGCACTCACAGCTTTACTTCTGCCAGGAAGTTTCATATCAGCGCACACTCCGCTGCAGAGTGAAAATCTCATCCTGGAAACATCCCCCAGGCTGTGGCTAAGCCATGTCTCCGCAATATCCTTTGCTTCAGGAGTGCTAGTTCTGCAAGGTTCGCAGGAGAGCTTCTGTAAAGTTTGGAAGGTAGGAGACGAGGTACTGGCAGAAGTAAAGCTGTGAGTGCCGGCCGTGAGTCGTGCTTCGGTGGCTCAGATGGTAGAGCACTTGCCCGCGAAAAGCAAAGGTCCCGAGTTCGAGTCTCAGTTGGGCACACAGTTTTAATCTGCTAGGAAGTTTCATATCAGCGCACAGTCCGCTGCAGAGTGAGTATCTCATTCTGGATGATTCCTTAATAATTTTAATACATGAGGCACATAAAAAACACATTTTCCTATGATTTGATGTATTTTCAAATTCTGAGTTGTCCGATGTAACCTTTAGATGTCCGATAAGGTTTCTGTTCGATGGCCCCTTGTCACAAAAAAATGCTCTCACATTAAATTCAACATTTTCTATTACTTCAATCGTTTCAGTCGACAATTTCTTAGAAATGGCTGTGTCAGAATTATAATAAATGGGCTTCGTCCATTTTCCCGCCAAACTTCTGATGACCGTAACTTAAGCGCTGTTGTTTGGTCCTCTGCTTGGCCAAAATATAAATCACTGTTTACTTTCATTTTATCAGAGCTAAAAATAATGGCTTTCTCAAATTTTGTTAATAACTTTGAGTATTCAACACCCTAGGGCTTAGTTCTAAAAAACCTGCTGAAACAAAAACTTACCTTAGTCTTCTTTTAATAGTGGCTTCGTTAGGAAGAGGGAATTTCAATAAACCACTGACGAAAGATAACGCTTTATAAGAAAGGCAACGTAAAGTCGCAGCCTTTGCATTATCTTTAGGCGAGAACTCACTACACCGACCTTTCATAAACATGAATCACATTTCGAACATGTTTTAATTTCAATAACTCAGCGACACATCGAGAGAGATGATCCTGTATATCTGCATTCTTTTGCTAAGATCTTTTATTTTTGTTTCCTTAATTTCTAATTGTTGGCGTAAGCATACTTTGTCGCATGTCTATTAGTAATTTCTCCATTAGTTAGTAATATATTTATATGTAAAATATCATCTACGTCTTTATGGTAGCTTCGTTTTTGAGCCTGAGTATTTCTCTCGTTATTAGGCCCATTCTACGCCCTAAATTAGCTCTGGAGGGTGGTAGAATTATAACTACACTCCTGAAAATGGAAAAAAGAACACATTGACACCGGTGTGTCAGACCCACCATACTTGCTCCGGACACTGCGAGAGGGCTGTACAAGCAATGATCACTCGCACGGCACAGCGGACACACCAGGAACCGCGGTGTTGGCCGTCGAATGGCGCTAGCTGCGCAGCATTTGTGCACCGCCGCCGTCAGTGTCAGCCAGTTTGCCATGGCATACGGAGCTCCATCGCAATCTTTAACACTGGTAGCATGCCGCGACAGCGTGGACGTGAACCGTATGTGCAGTTGACGGACTTTGAGCGAGGGCGTATAGTGGGCATGCGGGAGGCCGGGTGGACGTACCGCCGAATTGCTCAACACGTGGGGCGTGAGGTCTCCACAGTACATCGATGTTGTCGCCAGTGGTCGGCGGAAGGTGCACGTGCCCGTCGACCTGGGACCGGACCGCAGTGACGCACGGATGCACGCCAAGACCGTAGGATCCTACGCAGTGCCGTAGTGGACCGCACCGCCACTTCCCAGCAAATTAGGGACACTGTTGCTCCTGGGGTATCGGCGAGGACCATTCGCAACCGTGTCCATGAAGCTGGGCTACGGTACCGCACACCGTTAGGCCGTCTTCCGCTCATTCCCCAACATCGTACAGCCCGCCTCCAGTGGTGTCACGACAGGCGTGAATGGAGGGACGAATGGAGACGTGTCGTCTTCAGCGATGAGAGTCGCTTCTGCCTTGGTGCCAATGATGGTCGTATGCGTGTTTGGCGCCGTGCAGGTGAGCGCCACAATCAGGACTGCATACGACCGAGGCACACAGGGCCAACACCCGGCATCATGGTGTGGGGAGCGATCTCCTACACTGGCCGTACACCACTGGTGATCGTCGAGGGGACACTGAATAGTGCACGGTACATCCAAACCGTCATCGAACCCATCGTTCTACCATTCCTAGACCGGCAAGGGAACTTGCTGTTCCAACAGGACAATGCACGTCCGCATGTATCCCGTACCACCCAACGTGCTCTAGAAGGTGTACGTCAACTACCCTGGCCAGCAAGATCTCCGGATCTGTCCCCCATTGAGCATGTTTGGGACTGGATGAAGCGTCGTCTCACGCGGTCTGCACGTCCAGCACGAACGCTGGTCCAACTGAGGCGCCAGGTGGAAATGGCATGGCAAGCCGTTCCACAGGACTACATCCAGCATCTCTACGATCGTCTCCATGGGAGAATAGCAGCCTGCATTGCTGCGAAAGGTGGATATACACTGTACTAGTGCCGACATTGTGCATGCTCTGTTGCCTGTGTCTATGTGCCTGTGTTCTGTCAGTGTGATCATGTGATGTATCTGACCCCAGGAATGTGTCAATAAAGTTTCCCCTTCCTGGGACAATGAATTCACGGTGTCCTTATTTCAATTTCCAGGAGTGTAGAATAGCATCAGTCTTCAACTTGCCTTTCGAAGGAATATTCAACAGTTGATCTTTTCAAATACCTTACATTATCTGAATCACTAAAATGTACTGAGAAGACACCAGCGTATTAAAATGCAAACTAATCTGCATGTTTACAATTATTTGTCTATTTTCATTTGATCTTATTGTTTTTGGGAAATTTTGAGACATCATTTCCAACTTGGTTACTTGTCTGCCGCACTCAGTACAACTGGCGAGAGCGCAGCAAATCATTATTTTTCATTTAAAAATGTACTCTAAAAAATCCCTAAAATCACTGTTAATTACGGGTTACTGTATACTCAGTCGCCAATCACTAATAAAAATTCACACTGCCATCAAAACCTGCTTTCGCACATAAACGCAATTACAGCACAACACTTTATGACAGTTGTCGACTCTCTGGCGCTGGTTGGGTTCACTCTAACGTCAGTGACGCGTCTTGCTACTGCGCATACATCTTGTGATCCTACAGTATATTTAAGTATCCGTGATGAGCACAGTAGTTCAATCACCGTGCGCCGGCTACAATTGGTTACAGAAGTCTGTTGACAGCGGCAGCACTACAAAGGAAGCAAAAGCTGGTTTCAGACACAGTTCAGATGAGTAAAAGCAACTGAAACTCTTATTCAGCTAGGGCTAGAACAGAACGTGAAAATAATCGATACGCGTTAACAGATCATTTTTTAATATTAATAAAGAATGGAATTGACTTCTAGCGTTATTAGAGGGGATAAATAAAGAAAATAATCCTAGGTAAGCTTAAAAAATTAGTTTCTGTCAGCTGTCATTAAATTTGGCACTTCACCTTAGTACAATCCACTGGAACGAGAACAAGATATGTGATCTGCTGGAGTGGCTGTACTGTCCACACAAACTAAGTTGACATCTCATACAGTGGTCGATGGGAGCGACGGTAAAGGCATTTCTAAAGTATAATGGCTAGCGTCAGCCATTGAATCGTGTGTCAACTTAGTTTGCGCGGACAGTACACATTCTATTACGTAGCTTCTGTTCGGAACAGCATTATATAGTCATACTCAGTATCAGAATAGCAAGCAGGGTGGAAGTTACTGCGGGAAAAGGAATGTTAAGTAAAATATCTGCTGATGGAATTCATAATGTGGGCGGCAGTTCGATCTAGTGTGTTTGTTGCTGCCATTGTGCGATCAACTAATCCATGAGTAATGCAGTGTTGTTAGTGACTGCTAAGACAGGCTGTGTTCTGAGAGAGACGTAAAATTCCAGAATGAATAGCAGCAATGGTTCCATAGTGGCATTCAAAGGTTCTTTCAGTCGTACAGAGAACCGGTATTCAGGTCCCAGAATATCGCAATGGTATGCTTTGAATAGAAGACTGCTATTATTCAGCGTTACTCAGTAAGTGTGGGAAGTGAAATTTCAGTTGGAGCACACAAGTGAAAGCAGAATGAAATATGAGACGGCGGATAACTAGGTGATCCTTATGCGGTGGAAAAAAGGTTGCATTAATTCAACTGTCAATCACGAACCAACGGAATTTGTTGCTTATGGTCCCCACTATCTTCACTGTGTTCCAAGAAGAAACGGACTCCACATAACACACTGAGCTGGTAAGTAAAGAAGCTGAATTGTGTTGCGCGTGTCCGCTTGGAGGCGGAGCACGTAGAGCAATCCTGGTCTCCACTTATTTGATGGCGGATGAGCAATAGGTGGTTTGATTCGACAGAGACTGGGATCTTATTTCTCCATATTCCTTCGTAACAATGCGGTAGCCCTCTCGACTATAATGGCTTGTGATCTGCCCTTTGATAATGCAAGTTTTTAAATTTCTTAAACATTGAACATGACCTCACCATACCAGGCAATGGTGAAAACTATACAGTAACACTGTCTCAACATTGCGATTTAATGCAAACATATGACGAAACCATGTAGTAGTAGAGGCAGGTAACAAAATATAGAAGAATAAATAAAAGAACAAAACGAAGCTGAAGTGGAGCTACCATTCAATTGTGGGGTAACAGAGTATGTACCATACAAATGTAGAGGTAGTGACTCATTAGTAGCACAGGGGCCTGTTAGTCATATGGAACCTAGTCAATTGTGGGGTAACAGAGTATGTACCATACAAATGTAGAGGTAGCGACTCATTAGTAGCACAGGGGCCTGTTAGTCATATGGAACCTAGTTAATACCACGCTGGGCCATAACAGTGACTTGCAGCAGAGAAGAAGCGCCAACGCTGTGGCTGGCTTTGTGTGAAACAGGCCACGTGACCACAACAGAGAGACTATTACTCACAACAGGCAGCTCGGTGACGGAGAAATTCTGTCCATGCAGTGGTGTTATCAAACTAACATGCTTAACAACCCATAAAGCAAGGACGCAATTTAACAACAATGACACAAATGCAACTGTTAAGCAAAATATCATACCTATTCGGCGCCTGGTTAAAGCAAACGGTCACAACACAACCAACAATATTGGTAAACAATAGAGTCACATACAAACTCCCTAGACCGTAAATTCTTCAGAGGAGCAGAAAGTGAATTACAGCAATGGGAACTCGTCGGTTGCTGTGTAATAGTTTTACCGTGCATTGCCTTTTGTTCCAGATGGTTTTCTTGGAGTTTTGTTAAACCCAGTGCAGGAGATGGTACACCATTTACTTTATGCTTGGTTAAGCAATCAAAGTGAACTACAGGCTTCCAGTCTGGGAGGTGTAATTCGACATCGACAGGCGACATGAAAGACGATATCCAGAATGGTCCATTCGAGAGGCATGTAAATTTCTTAGTGATACTCGATATCTGTGGTGTGCATACTGTTAGACCTTCGGTACACACACCATCAGATTATTTGACTTGTCGCTCTAACGAAGTAGGCGAGTGTCAGCAATATGTCTGGTGGTCTTATCGTGGCTATCTTCTGACGTTACGTCAGACGATAGAAATGCCACTTGCACGCTTAGAGTAGCAGATTGACGGTGACCAACTTTAAACAGAACTTGAATAATTTTCAAACACATTTATTAAAATGGTAACAAGCATAAAAATAACTTAACTTGGTTCTGGATACTATTTACAATTGACAATCTGAAGTTCCTTTGGTCTTGGTACGTTACTCTTGTTCTCACATATCTCTGATACTTGACAAAGTGTCTATTCATTTATCTTCATGGCTATGTACAGGAATATGGTAATCTTATTAGGCGCAGACTGAAACTTGACTATTGACTGGTACAGACAAATGCAGACTAATGCAGACTGATGCAGACTAATGCAGACAGACTAATCGGAGGTCTGTCACTTGTTATAATACCTCGCGCATTCAGGAATCACTGCGCGAGTGTGATCCGTGAGGAGAAAAGGTTCTACATTAGCAGCAATCTCATTGGCTGCATTACATATTAATACGCGGATCGGCGGAAGCAGAATTTGGTCTGTCTCTAAGGCAGCGCCATCTCGTAGTGCGGAGACGGACGGGCGCTGCGCCTGCGCTGTTGTGCTTAGCAGGGCGCGCTCTAGTGGGAAAGTTGTGTATGCGCTGACTACGCGAAACTATGTACACAACAATATCAATGCAATTTGTCATAACATCACACAATCTCCTACTTGGTACAGAAGCACTCTAGCTTTCTTTGGACAATCGAGATGTTGTCTCCATGCCACAGGTGCATTGTTCTGCTGATATCACTTCCAAGTAAACTTTACTCTTTAAACCAGATGCTTCACTTTGCTGGAATCTATCTTAGGTGGCAACCTCTCGATATCGAAAGGGGAACGCATTTTTCGATTATAAACAAACTCAGAAGAAATCAGCCTTTTTGTTTTATCGATCCTGGTACTGTATGACGAAGCCGGCCATTGTGACCGAGAGGTTCTAGGCGTTACAGTCCGGAACCACGCTGCTGCAACGGTCGCAGGTTCGAATCCTGCCTTAGGTTAGTAAGGTTTAAGTAATTCTAAGTCTAGGGGACTGATGACCTCAGATGTTAAGTCCCATAGTGCTTAGAGTCATTTGAACCATTTGTGTGACGAATTGGACGATTCCACCGTGATTGCGAGCTGTTCACATAATAAAATAACATTTTAACTAAACTCTTACGAATGTATACAACCCTGCCGTTACTCTTAGAAAGAAATGGCGCAGTTCTCCATTTCTGTATTTTAAGCAGTCAACATATCTGTACAATAAGATTGGATGTGCTTGGTATTATTACGACCAATACTGTTCCTGAAATACATCAATGACTTTCCCAATAGTGTTACTCATGGTGAAAAAATCCTCTTCGCTAATGACAGCAATATTGTAGTCACTAAGAAAACAAGAGAACTCCTTGCCGAGAAAGCAAATGAAACTCTCCAGGAAGTTTATGGTTGGTCAATAAGTAATAAAGTGACATTGGACATAAAGAAAACTAATGCCATGAATTTCAATTTGATGAGGAAAAATTACAATGTTAAATTAAATGTAGATGGCACCTCTATAGATTGTGTAACAAATGCAAAATTTCTACGAATGAATATTGATTCTCAGTTGAAGTGGTGCAAACACACAAAGGTACTTGCAAACAGAATGTCATCAGCACTTTATACCCTTAGAAGCCCATCATCAGTGTGTAACATATAGTGTCTTTTAGTTACATATTATACATACGTACACTCAATTCTTAGCTTGGCATTCTTTTTTGGGAAATAAATGCACAAAATATCAACATAATTTTAAAACTCTAGAAAAGAGCCATAAGAATAATAACCAAAAATACTAGACAAACGCATTGTATAGATCTGTTCAGAAGACGGGGGTTTTTAACTGCTCCATTTACCAGTCATTTGTACACATAAAAAATAACATTGGTAATTACAGCACAAACAGCTCTGTCCATGACCATGCAACAAGAGATAGATTCAACTTACATTTACCAAGAAAAAATAAACATAAAACTCAAAATAGCATTTTCTACTAAGGAATAAAACTGTATGATAAATTACCAAAAGAAATTAAAGAAATTTCAAAAATACATGTATTTAAAAAGGCAGCTAAAAAGTACCTGTTATTCAATACATTTTATATATTGAAGGATTACTGAGCTAAAACAGAGTAGGTGTTTGATAAAAAATGTTTCACAAATAAATAGTAATAATAATGATTATAAAATATGTAATATTCCACATAACCCCTTCAATTTATATTTTTTATCCTTCTTTTCTTCCTTTCTAGAAATACTTATCCCCAAGCTATGCATAGCACAATCTTCCTCTTTCTGACCTCAACATCTCACTCATTATGGAGGGATGCTGACTTAGCTTTTCAGGACAGCAAATGGGAAGTTGCGGTACAGAAAATGGCCCAGCGATCACCAGTGTGCGTGCGCGTATGCATACGCGTGCGCGCGCGCGCGCGCGCGCGCGCGCGTATGTGTGTGTGTGTGTGTGTGTGTGTGTGTGTGTGTCTGTGTGTCTGTGTGTGTAGTGAAGTATTGTGAAACAGTGTGTGTATAGTGTGTGCAGTGACTGATAGTGAGATATGAGTGACCAGTGTGGCATTACATTATGTAATAAGTTGTTTGTAAAAAAAGTATTGCATACCAGGAGTAAATCTGAAGATTGTTTCTAACTAGAAGTCTGTAAATATATGTGTATACGAATTACCTTACTTTAAATTGATCTAAATTTGTACATCCTTTGACATGTCCTGTATCCTTGTAAAAGAGATTCTACAGATGAATAAAGCTACTACTACTACTCCTACATTTTATAACAGCCTTCAGACTCCCAAATGCTAGTATTAAATGAGTGATGAACACCTTCATAATTGTCCCTGTGATCATCTTTTCAGTTGGTATCATAACAAGATTGTGAGAGAAATGGTCAATGATAGATAAAACTTATCCATTATTTTTTGTTGTTACGGGAAACAGTCCCATGATATCAACTGCTATGATTTCAGAAGGACCTGCTATCTCAGAAACACTTTGAAGGGATATATCGTGTGCTCTGTTAGCACAAAGGAGAGAATTTTGAGCGTATTCTTGTACATCTTTCTCTCGTTGTGACCACCAATAACGGTTTGCCACATGTGGTTCTATGGCGATTTTTCCATTGCGATACACACCTGTATGTTACTGTGGTATTTTTGCTATATGTGGCTGTGGATAGTCTTTGGGTATGCTATCCATTCTCCAATACGCATTTTCTTATACAAGGTGTCCCACATAAAACCAGCACACCTCGTGCCCAAGATTCAAGAAATAATGAACTAACAAAGAAGGAACAGATAATAGTTACGTTCAAAAACATGTACTTACTTGTTTATAAGAGATGCTGGAAGTGGTGGTCATGGGAATATCTGGGCAGTGTTGCCACTTCACAAACAATTCGACTAGAGATGATTGACCAGTGTACACCCTATATAAAACGTCACATCTTGTAATAACTTATGGTGAGGTAGCCAATTTCTTACACTCAGCTTCGAATTCTTCTGCATTTTTTAATTCCTCAGTAAGCATACTGCCTGCTTGAAGGATCTTAATTTTCCTACTCAAGGCGGCTTACAGGTAACACTGAAAACTTCCAAAAAGAAGTGGCAGAATATTCGCGTATCTAAAGAGCAGAAAAAATTTCGTTCTTTGTGAAGTTATCTCTGCAATCCACCTCAGTGTGTAAAGTGGCTCTCAAGGTTGTATAAAGGGTTTGCACTTCATTTCTATACCAGTCATTTACTATGGCCCCATCAGAAGCAGTCAGATAAGATTATATTACTGATAGTCTCATTCGTATAACTGGTGATCACAATACACTCTATCTGAAGTGTCAAATGTATTATCTGATGGACATTTCCGTATGAATGAACTTTAAACTGGATAAGATCGGCCATTATTTTTTAACTCAAAACAGATTCAGAAACAATGGTCACATGGAAAGAAAGTCGTCACTCGGCTGCTTTGATCGTCATGTAAAAGTCTCGACTTGGTCTGAGAGGAAATGATCCATTTGCCAGCAGCACATCAGCAGAAGTCCAGACATTTTACTGATGCGTTACCTCAGTCAAGATTTGTTTATCGTTAATTATGTCTCGTTCCACACAAATAGGAGTTCGCGACGCTGTAAAGGAGAATGTACGCAATCACCTGATACAGATGGACAGTATTGCATACATGAGCTTACAATGTGTATTTTTACTTTCAGTCACAGTAACTCTACGTTTAGAATTTTTATATGTAACACATGTAATGGAACCGATATTGACGCTGCTGGACACATATCAATTCATATCTTTACGCAATAGCGTATCTGGTTCGCTAAAACGTTGCACCGTGTATAAGAGTTTTCTGGTTTAGAAGTGTTGTCATGCTGTTTAGGACATTACAGTCTCGTGGCAGCAAGCTCGCACAATAACATGAGCTGATCAGCTGGGAGTCATTACGAAACTGTACCAGAATGTAGTTTTGTTTCAGGTAGTGCTAAGCAAAGTTGAAGTGAAGTTTACAAAGTTAATTTCTGTAGGTAAACCTTCTTACACCAAAAAATGTTAAAATATCACTTCGCATCTCTTGATGGTTTCTTTACATTTACGTTACATCTATTGTATTTCACGGATCTTTGGAACGTGGCTTGTATGATATGTAGTATTATAAGCTCTGGCCAGCTGTTGATTACATATTCATACATGCACTTATTTTCTGTCTGATTTATTAATGTTAAGTTCTGGAATGTTTGTAGATGTTGTCCTAATATTCAAACCTTGCAATTGTTTTTGAAGAAAGAGAACAACTGGTAACGAAAAATGACATTACGGAATCTGTGTACTGTAGAGCAGTTGTCTAAAGTTTTTGAAGAGGGCTCTGTAGGATGTTCTAGAATTAACACCACATATAATTCACATAGCAAGCTTCTGATTTCTTAAAAATGCAGCTTCTGTAATAACTGCTCCTCCAAAGGTATTTTTGTTACACTTTATGCAGAGTGAATTTGCTTTACCATTTGTAAATTAGTTGTAATAGCTACATAGCATTTGCTAATGTAGCTGAACTAATCTACATTAATTACAGAGCTTAAGATTGCCAATTAAGGTTGTTATCTGTTGCCACACTAAATAATTTGGCAGTTTCCACTTTTTTATTTAGTGTACTGTTATTTAGTTGTACACTTATAAGAATTTCTGAACTGTATGTACCTAATCTTGTCAAAATTTAATGTTAATCTCTCACCTCTTCAAATATGAGATTTAAAGTCTACACTTGATATATATATATATATATATATATATATATATATATATATATATATATATATATATATATATATATCACTTGACAGAAGATGTCTCAGACCAAAATCACAGAGTTAGAGTGTATACTAAATATTGTAGGGGAGAGTGTTGTACCCTGGAACACTTTTCAGACTTCTACCTCTAGCCACCCTTGTAATAGAAGTTTAATGTATTTTATTATTCCATTTTTAAATGATATCATCTATTTTTTATGTGCTACAGTGTTTTTCTGAAACTACAAAAATTAGTCTGGAAAACTGAGGTTTTTCCAACTGTGAAAACATGTCCAAGGTTTAACATGGTCATGTAGAGCTACCTATAAAGAAATATTCTACTGAAATTTACAAGCGTTGCAGTCAAGAAAATCGAATCAATATTGCATTTAAATGTCTAATTACCTAACTACACACAACAAATTTTTTAAGTGAAATCAAATTACGCAGAAGTATTATCAAAAATCTACAATCACATTCAAGAAAATGGTGTGTTGGTAATGTGGCCATCCCTATCCACGTCCAGTGACACCTACATGTGGATGATGATGTAGTGGTCAGTCTGTATTGCTCAGATGGAGTTGTTGTTTTACTAGCAAAAACCAGTTATAAGTTAAACATATTTTGAAACAGAAGCTCTTGATAACTAACTCATATTTCAATTTTCAACACAGGTCAAATTGTGAGAAATTAAAAAAAAAGTTCATTTGCAAGCCACACATGTTCCATCGAAAAGGTCTTTTATTTCACATACACGATGGTGCACAACTATCGAAGTGTAGTTTAACTGTCCATATGTTGTGTAAATAATTCTAAAATTATGTAGCATTTTACTCACAATGAAATTCTGCAAATGAAGAATTACCAATGTATTCCACATGTCTTTAATATATATTAACACATTTAAAAGTCTAGAACTCGAAATATATACAAATGCTTCACAAAATACAACTTCTTGTCTAACAATAATATGGTAGAAGCCACTTATGGCGGTCTCTATTGACCATTCCTTCATGTGATTCTAGAGCTAGTCATTACACTGAAGCACCTACCAAATAGTACTCTCACCTACTGCTAATGCTTTTGCTTGGCAGGAAAAAACTTGATGGCTCTTCAATCACATTGTAAGCTTGGACTATCATTGTTGTGTGTAGGTTGAATCTGTTAACAGTTCTATCTATTCCACAGAAGAATTTCCGAGTGTTCAGTACCATAATAATATGTAGGTGTATATTATTAATTAGTAGTTAAGCATAAATTTATAATAATGAATCTCAATAACTAATTTATAGCCAATGGTATGTTCCTATAAACAGAGTTATATGTTTTTATGGCGATTAAGATTGCGAGAAATAGCATTTCGTAATTTATGTTCATCGTTAATAAGCGATAGGAGATTTAATGATTATATGGGCAGTAACTAAAAGAGAGAGAAAAGTCAGACAGGATGGACCCTGAACATTTTTGTCGTCTTAATAATCAGTGATTTTTTTTTGTTAACGCTAATCAGCGGTAGACATCAAATTAAAACAATCCAATATGGAATAAATAAATATGTAGGATATTAAGTATTTGTGGTCACTGGAATCAGCCCACCAATGCGAATTTTTTGATAGTTCTAGTTTTTTGATATGTCTTAATAATTGTAAGAAAATCTGTTTATGAACAGAAATCATCAGGTTCCTGATGGGTGATAGGGTGGATGTTACGTATTTTCTGAGCATGGAAGTAGTTGGGAATTTTAGTTCTGGGCTTTCGTGGAACTTCTTCCAAGCTTACTGCTTAGAATTCTGTTGAGCCAGTAACATACGACTACATACCATGTGAGCATGTACATGCATGACTAATATTGCAGACGTGTTCTAAATTTTATAAGATAAGATATCTAAGATAAGATATCTGGGGTATCAGGTTATACCTGAGGCAGCTGGTCATGTTAGCTTCAAGTTCACCCCCGACCTCCTCCGTCAGGGAACCCCCACAACTCGGGCACTTGTGTGTGTTACATTGAAAATCAGTACACAACCTGATACCCGCCCTTGTATCTTGGGCCACTGCATGACACAAAATTGGTAGGAATGTGGAAAAACTGACTCAGGCATTCTCTGGGTTGCCAGGTGCTACGTATTAGGGATTATGGCGAACATAGTCAAATTCTGGGGCCTTTCCTGTGTTCATTTTATCGATGGCAGGACTTAACTTCATCCGTTGTGGAGGAGTGGAAAATATTATTTGTAGCATCTTCTGACTGATGGAATAATTTCAGTTGGCACTTTATGAATGTTGTGTGTTTCCTGTCTCTAGGTTCCCTTGACAAGCATAAAATTCGTGAGGCAATTGGATTCAGAGAGACACTTGGTATTTATTGCTCGAGTGCAATGTCGGCTCCACATCTCCTTAGCAGGTTCTATGCCTTCCTGCTTCATTTGGTTAAGTTTAATGCCTCAGTAGTTTCTTCCTATTTCCTCCTTTCAGCTGCATCCTGGTTTTTAGAAGCTTATGTCAATTTGACTTTGTTCTCCTGCAAGAATCTATAGTACAATGCCTTTATCTCTTCGTTTCATCCTGGGATATATTTCCTGTGATAGCCCCAGGGAATACAACGTTTTGCAGGTGATATTAGTATCATTACAAATTATTATATTAATACCACATCACAGAAATTCACCACTGTGTAAGGTCAATGTCATTGTAAAACTTTTCCCACTTTTCTTTTTGTGGGTTCCATCTGGGTCTTGGGAAGAAACAGATGAGACAGGCATTCATTCAAATTTCCACAACGATATGGCGGTGCTGAAGTGTGGGAAACTGTTCTTAACTTACTTACGCATGTTGATAGTATCTGACTGTGAATTTATGGTAGTAAAGTTCACGTCAGAGTTCATTTCTGTGTTGTAGACGACATACAGGAAGGTGTTTTTCTCTTTTCTATCAAAGGCCAGGTACAGGTGGTTTTTCTTTGGCCCAGTTTGATACCATTTCTCTATTTTAATTGGTTGCACGGATTTCCAGTTGGTCTGGTGACTATTGAAATTCCCAATGTGTATTGCAGGGTGTGGTGAGTATCTATAATGTTCTCTGGCCATGCTCTTTCTGGGAGCTTGTACGTTTTTAGCACTGTTACTTCACCTATTTTTGTGACTGCAGTGATAGCAGGGCTTTATTTTCGATACCGCTCCTGACATAGGTTGTGAGTCCATACTGTCAGTGACACATAGCCGCCCAGAGGACCCTGCCTCTGGACTTCAGTTGCTCTTCATTTTCTATGTGCATTTCCAGAAGAACTTCACTTTCCATTAAAAAATTTTGGTAGAATCTGACTCTTAACACTATTAAGCCCCTCTTCATCCAGCTGTGAAACCCAAGAAAATCCTCAAGCGGTGTCACTGCTTTGACTTCTGGCTCTAGTTGTGTGTCTCGAAGTGACTGTTCTTTAGCATCACTTGGGGAAGCAATTAGCTTAAGAAATGTTATAGCTGCGAACGGTCATCGCCCAAGTCTGCTGTCGTAAGTCAAAGTTGCCTGAACAGGTATCTCAGAGGTTACAACGCAGAGCTCTTTCTTACCAAATTACCAATATTTCATTCATTATCATACGTCAGCACATGATACAAATGTCAACGTGGTGTCACGAATCTTTGTGAGCCCGGATGATGAAAGACTATTTGTTTCCACACTGATTAGAACAGTCATCAGATGACTGTTCCATCACTTCCAGAGACGTCGCAGCTGCCACACATTCGGATCCACTCTTGAGACAGGTTTGCCAGTCTGTATAAATAGGCTGACCGCATACCCTTCAGTAGCTTCCAGGAAACTCAGTGTTCCCTCCTTCCCCCTCTCCTCTCTCACGACACCGTGCCCTTCACATTTTCAAAGGCGTTCTATGGTTGAATAAGGATGACCACCAGTGTCGAGTAATAAGGTTCTGCACTCATGTATATTGGAACCGCTGCATCAGTCCGCACTGGGGCATTTCTAGAATGAAGAATCCTCCACAACGGTATTTATATTGCCCAAATGTGGATGAAGATATAAGAGTGCCTCAAAAATGTCAGGTCTGTCAGCTTGCAACGTAACCTGCCAGTACTGGTGGTGGTAAAAGTCCACCTAAGTAGGTAGATTGCCGTCGCTTTGACATGTCCTACCGCTCCTGCAAGCTACCGTCTGTAGTAAATGGTTTCTTAAATTCGTGTGGTCCACGAAATTACTGGCCCCTGCGAGTTATTGCTGGGTATTAATAATTTCTAGTGGATGGTTTTAACGAACCGGTAAAAATTTGAACGCAACGGATAACGCATTTTTAACCACTACAGAAGGCACCTATATAGGGCTTAATAGGCAGTATATAGCTTTAATTTGCTTTCATGACCTATAATTCGACTGTGGTACTGACTGCCACCTATTCTTTATGATGGAGTAAATAATCAGTTGAGGGTAGAGATTAACTGATATTTATTCAGTACCGATGGTATTTCGACAACTCGTGTTTATCTCGCAATGTACATCACCAAAACCGGTCTCTAGTTAACATGGTTCAATTTCGCCACGTAATTATGGAATGAGACAGAGGAGCGCAGACCTGGCTTCAATGTAATTTTATACAACCGCACAATCATACCTAAACCTACGGTTATTACATTCAGTTGCTATAGATTACAGATTACTCAGAACTAGTTCCGCAAAGACACTACAAGCAAAACTAGGTCAGGGTGGAAGAGTATTTCGCAAATCTTTATCAAATCAGTGGGCATTAAAATCCGATACTTTTCCTAGTGGCACGAGTATTTTACTTAACGCACAACATCGCCAACAAATCAAATCGTTATGGGGGTGCACAAGAAACATCACTTCAATGCTGTTCAACCCACATGGCCAAGTTTTAGTAGCCAACAGAAACCCAGAAAAATATGGACACACACGATTATTCCTTCCCTATTTTACACTCTCTCACTATCGTATGATTATTGATCGTGTACAATGCATTTTCAGACCGAAACTATAATTTATCAATGCGGCGGTTGCTCCAACCGACCACGTGGCGCGAAAGCAAGTTCACAAAGAAAACATATGCAAAATAAATAAATCCCCAAAATATTACTGTAAATGGAAGAGCAGATTCAAATACATTGAATGAGTGAATTTCCGTGAAGCACAGAGCAATAACATGACCGTGATCTTAAGGCACATGGTGCGTTGCCTGAACAAGGCACTAACGGAAGGTCTACTGAAGTTCGAGTAAATTAAGAAAATCAATTCCCTTATGGGGTTCAGTGGTAATTTCGCATCTGATTTCAACATCTGGACTTCATTACAGAGCAGATTTGAGACAATCTAATACCTATGTTAACATTACCAAAACGAGAGCTGCGTCTCCATGTCTGTCCAGCACCACGACCCAGGAACAAGTACTCTTCCAACCGAATTCGCCTAACCGTTCCGTTTACAAACGTAGTGGGGATGACGCGCCAACCTGACAGCCAATTCGCGCGCCTACGTGTCATCTTTGCCCTGACCTGCAAACTTGGTCTCTGCTAAACTTGTTCACGCTTGGGGGGTTGGTACTACCCTACCCCAGAACGACCATTCATGCAGTGTTACAATCTGTGCCTAAAGCTTTCTGCTAGTTCACACACTCACTCATGTATACCGTCCAGGCCACACAAAGGAAAGGAAAACGGGAAACGTGGTACACAACAGAAAAAAGTTCAATAAATAACACTGTTTAGTCCATTCTCTCCTTTTGGACACCAGCTGAGGTATTACCTGCAAGAAAAAATGGCTCTGAGTACTATGGGACTCAACATCTTAGGTCATAAGTCCCCTAGAACTTAGAAGTACTTAAACGTAACTAACCTAAGGACATCACACACACCCACGCCCGAGGCAGGATTCGAACCTGCGACCGTAGCAGTCCCGCGGTTCAGGACTGCAGCGCCAGAACCGCTAGACCACCGCGGCCGGCTTACCTGCAAGAGAAGAAACTCTTGCTAATAATTTCTGCGTGCTGGCAATTTAATAAAACATTGGAACGGTACAACAAGTTCCGCGTCAAGCTGCAGCAAAAGGCACCACCCCACATCTGTAAGCTGTGGCCTATGCCTAAGAATTGTGGCATCGACTGCTAGCAGATTTTGTGAATCCATTCCGTTGGGTCATATGGTTGATGTTCATAGATATGTTTTGTTATTTCACACACATAATGAAAATGCTCAGATCACTTTTTATGTTGAAGAAGCCTCTGTGTAAGACCTTTCATTCTGCTCAAAATCAGAGGATCGCGATTGACCCCGGATAAGATGATACTGTAACACTCTGTAAGAAAATCGGCTACTGGTCCGTGCTGGCTCAGAAGTGTATGATGTCTGAGTATCACCTCTTACCTGTTGTTAAGGCGTAAGAAATCGCCAAATCAAACAAATGTCTGTAGAAACAGAGGATGACCTCAGAATCCAAGCGGCAGGTTTCGTTCCTGCTGACGTGAGCCATTATTTACAGCCGTTTGCACCCTGTGCACTCAGTACCCTCCACCACAGTCTCTTCCATGTGTCGAATGAGATCCCCGACAAACATACCAAGTGCATAATGGCATTCTTCCCCAACCTGCCTCCTATTTACCTGAGGCGCTCCATTACGCGCCTAACGTTGGAGCTCCCAGTTACTACCATACTCACCCTCTCCGCTTGTCCGGACTCTGTAAGAAAATCGGCTACTGGTCCGTACTGGCTCAGAAGTGTATGATGTCTGAGTATCACCTCTTACCTGTTGTTGTAAGAAATCAGCCGTGTGGCCAGTTCCCACTTTTGCGTTCTGCCTATAGACAGTCGAACCGACAACGGACTGCTACTCTCCCTCTGACGCAAAAAAAACCAGTCACAAGTTGTGACACACACAGTGGCTACGGTTACTACAAGCCACACCACAAGTTGGGAAACGGGGCCAAATTTCTAGTAGTTTACTGTCGAGTTCAGATTTTTCACAAATTTTTTATTCATATCTTACAGAAACTAGCAGTACGGCAATAAACAGCCTTTTAAACACGCCGCTAATGGCAATCAAGTAATTTATAGCAATACAACAATTAAAAAATTTAAAGAACATTAGTAAACAGGCTACTAAAGTAAATACAGAACTTTGTTAATAAGGTACGGTGAGGTAGTGAAGCTATCAACAGCGCCATTTAAAAAAATTAAACAGGTCTCAGCAAACACACGATTAATGGCAATAAAAGGAATTTACAAACTTGGAGGAATTTAAAAAATTTTAAACAAAAGTGTCCTGGAATATCATTAGAACATAACAGATATGACGGACCCGTGTAAGGTGGCCACAAATTACCCACTCATGGATGCTCAGGCTAGACAGAATACTGACTAATTTAAATACGCCCGTAAACACAATTGCCACTCTCAGGCTGGTCACTGCACCGACTTTTAGCCAGCGAAAACTTATAAGATGGCTTAACTTGCTGACAGAGCTAACCTCATGCAAGGAAACATTACACCACACAGTCCTGAATAAGCGACCACATGATCAACCAACAAGAAGCATGAATTTACTCATAACTCACGACAGAATAGCGAAACAATTAAACTGCCATAACTACACCTCCCATCGGACAGTAACGAGAGGAGGAGGAAAGATCACTGTCTTCAATTACACCGGTCCCTGGGACAGGAAACCCGGTCGCCGGAGGCCACAAGGCAGAGGAGACGCTGGTTACACAAAATTATTACTTAATGATTAAACCTTCCACTAACTTAACTTGCAATTACGCTCGAACAGGCAGTACACGACCTCCGATGGCAAGGATCCACACATCCGACCGCGCACGGGTCGCCAGCGTACCCAACACGCCACGGTCACGCGACAACACACTCTGTCACCGGAGTTCACGTCTTCTCTGCAACGTTGATGGGTAGTAACCGCTCCATGTTAGGTGTCTCCTTTTAAACTCCAGTGTTGAAACGGAGGATTTAAAGAAGCTTGTTAACGTCCCATCAAGGCGAAATGAACAGCAACTACCCGTGGGGCGATTCAGTATACAACCAACACGCGGGGGCTCTTCCGTCATCTCGACCCGCTCGTTACACACAACCGACATACATCACGTGACGACTCGGTACAACCGACCACGCCTGCTTCGCGCTGGAGAGCCACCTGCCCTCGCGTGTCCACCACACACACTGTGCGCAATGCCCCTACTTCCGCGCCATCACACAAGGTTACAACCGGTCAAAGATCTCACTTCCTCCATAGCTGTTTCCCAGAAGCAAAAACACAGATATCGATAGCAGAGGGAAAAGACAACCAAGCAACCACTTAATGACAGACAACATATCAAACAAACATGTCAGGGGAAGAAAAGGAAAACCAATGCAATCTAAACACAAGGTGTAGCACGAGTCAATAGTCAATAAACGGCTCAAGTTGTTTATCGGAACTTGCAATGATCTGTCCCCAGGCAATTTCAACAGCAGCAAGGGTTGCCCCGGTCCCGCCTCTGGTGCCTCACTATAACAACAGCTTTGAGCAGTAACCAGAAGCCTGTTGACTGTCATCATGTAGCTTCCAGCAGTTTATGGACAGTGGTCGATTCCTCTTGTATCCACAAACAACACGCATAGCCCAAATCCATATAGTGCTGTAAAAACCTGTAGGAGCACTTAAAAAAATACAAACAAAGCACTCTGGACCAAATGAAAAAGAACAAGCAGACCACCGGAAAAAAAGAAAATGACCCAACTGTGGCACTATTGATGGTGGAATGTACGCAAGATGTAAACGAGAAAAATAAACAACCATTAAAATCTGCACTGAAGAAGTTTAGGAACTTAAACTAAAATACCCACAGTAAATGAAAATAGTCCGTCGCTTGTCAGAAGCTCGTTACAACATACAAACTAGACGCTTCGTGCTGAGGTCCTGCTGCACAGACAGAACCTGCCTCCCAAATTACGATTACAAGCGATGTGTATTGGATTCGGAAGTAAAAACTACCCGGCAGTTTGTAATTCAGTCAAAGCAGCACACACTGTATTTGCTTGCACGGGATGACAAATGTTTGACACTTCAGAGTAAGTTAAATACATAATTATGTTGAGGCCATTAACACATAATAGTTTTGGTGATTGATTTTATTGTAAATACCTGAAAAAAGTAATTTCTGACTTCGTGAAGAACCATAACTGAAAATCCTACTGATAAGAATCAGAAATCCTCTCCATTTGTAGATGATATTTTATTAGCACGACTAGTTTAGTAGACTACTGCTCCATCATTGGATGCGACAAGCTGCAAAAAGAAATTACAGCAACTACTCAATGTACCTTTAAGCACACAGAATTATGAAAAACAGCTTTAAATCATTAAATTGATTGCGCGTACTAAAGGTTACTTCACACAGGTCGTTGAACCTTTTAACTGACAAATGGAACATAAGAAGCGCATGAATATTAATCAAATGATTACCCTCACACGCACTGGCCAGAGTAACCCGGAAGAGGTATTATAAAAGTGCTTGTCATGGGACCATATCAGAAGTGGTTAAAGAAGGCTGATATTACTCAGTGTTCTACACGCTCAAAGAAGTCAGGCTTGAATCCAGACACCATGAGCCCCGCAGCAGAAAACCGTAAGAGCAACTGTATATTAACGAAATCATTTGTTGGGATTGTGACTGTCGGTACGTTGGCCAAACCTGACAAACGTTTTCCTTTAGAATCAAGGAGCAGCAGTATGTAGGTAATTTTCTGAATTGACCTTAACCAATTATCATAAGACCTTCAACGATTCGCTCTCTGATATTAACAAAAATGTTCTTATTTACCGCCTTGAACTCAAAGGATGAGTCCTGGATCTTCTGTAAAAAATAGAAATCCTCTACAATCTGTATCACAGCCCAGACTGTACGTGAGTTCCTGAAGCAAAACAGTGTTGAGCCTATGACCATGACCCTTAAGCTTCCACAACCTAGTGTACAATAACACACTGTATAACGAGGTTGACCCATTAGTGCACAAATATGTATATTAACACGTTCTGTCGTGGTTATAGGATATTATTGGTGTACCTGAGTGGCACATAGCCATGCGCTCTACATATGTTGAATATATTTTAGTGTCTCCATTGTCACGTCTGGTTTGTGTCCCACTATGGACATCTTAGCGCACACTAATCTTTAACTGTATCTGACTGAAACACAGTCATGCAGTATAATATATATGCTAATATATTACGATGCTTACATCTTTTTTTCCTGTTACATATCTGACAAACATTTAAGCTTACTGCAGACTGTACTCTGAGGTGACAAAAGTTATCGGATACCCCCTAGTATCGTGTCGTATCTCTTTCGTGCGCTGTAAGCAGCAAAACGACGTGGCATGGACTCAAAAACTCATTGGAAGTCCCCTTAAAAAATAATGAGCCATGCTGTCTCTATAGCCGCCCGTGATTTCGAAAATTTTACCGGAGCAGGATTTTCTGCACCTCTCGCATAAGTCCCGTTTTTATGTTCGATTGTATTCATGTCGGGCGGATCTGGGTGGCCAGACCATTCGCTCAAACTGTCCAGAACGTTCTTCAAATCAGTCGCTAACAACTGTGACCCGGTGACGTGGTGTATTGTCGACCATAAAAATTCCATCGTTATTTCAGGACATGACGTCCATGAATGGGTGCAAATGGTCTCAAAGTAGTCGGACATCCAGAGGACCGACTCCACTTCGTGTAAACACAGCCCAAACAGTTATGGAGTAACCAGCAGCTTGCACAGTGCCTTGTTGACAACTTGGATCCATGACTCTGTGGGGTCTGCGCCACACCAGCGACCCCACCGTCAGCTCTTACAAACTGAAATCGTGACTCATCTGAGAGGCCACCGTTTTCCAGTCATCTAGGCTCCAATCGATATGACACGAGCCCAGGAGAGGCGTTGCAGGCGATAACTTACTGTTAGCAAATGCAGTCGCCTCTGTCTTCTGATGCATAGCCCATTTACGCCAAATTTGGCCACAATGTCCTAACGGATACGTTCTTCGTAATTCCCACATTGATTTCTGCGGTTATTTCACGCAGTGTTGCTTGTCTGGTAAGACTGACAACTCTAAGGATTTGTGTAGAATTCCCTAACGATCTCCGAAATGGAATGTATCATGTGTACAACCGAACTACCATTCCGCTTTCAAAGTCTGTTAATTCCTATCATGCGGCCATAATAACACCAGAAACCTTTCCGCAAGAATCACCTGGATGCAAATTACAGCTCCGCCAATGCACTGCCTTTTTATATCTTGTGTACGCCATACTACAGCGATCTTTATATGTGCATATCGCTATCCCTTGAGTTTTGTCACTTCAGAGTACATTACTATGCTTACATGTATTTTTTGTGGTTTTATATTTGCCTACAAACATCTTACCTTACTTTAAGGTGTGTAATTTATGGGTGCATGCATTACGTTATTGTTAACACAGAGCTAGCTTCTGATTTTGCCACTCTTGGCTTCTATGTAGATTTTATGTTGTACTTTATTATCCTAATGTGCACCACAGACTGCTGTGCTATACCTAATATGATCCTACCACATTCTCAACCATTTTTATATGATTTTATATGATATTTATATGATCCAACCACATTCTCAACCATTTTTATTGCCTATATATGACGTTTTTCATTTAAATAAATAGATTTTGCATGTACTCCTACCATGAGTTTTACATCACACCACGGTTCCATCTCTTTCGTATTGCCTGGGTTTTACATTAAAGTAAGCAGTTGGTACAGTCAGCGCTGCACTTTTATACTCCCACCATATTCCTTTCCATCTCCAAACGCACAAGTTCATGTACTCAATGTCACAACGGTTAAGTGGCCGAACGGCTCTAGGCGCTACAGTCTGGAACCGCGCGACCGCTACGGTCGCAGGTTCGTATCCTGCCTCGGGCATGGATGTGTGTGACGCCCTTAGGTTATTTATGTTTAAGTAGTTCTAAGTTCTAGGGAACTGCTGACCTCAGAAGTTAAGTCCCATAGTGCTCAAAGCCATTTTTGAACAACGGTTAAGTAAAAAAGAGTACGCCTTTTTGTTTGCTGTAAGGTAGTGAGACAGCCGCTTTTATGGCAGTTCTTACATGAAAATGCGCACTTACGTATCTCTACTTTAGATCTAATTCGTGTCCCTACTTATCTGTCGGCCAAAGAATGTAGTACTCTGGTTGTAGACCACATACACCCCATCATGACTATCGTGTTTGCCGACAGTAGTGGCATTTTTCAGCAAGATAAGGCACTATGTCAGAAGGCCAGTGGTGTGATGGAGTAGTTCAAGGAACACAATGGCCAGTTTCAATTGATGTGTTATCCACCTAACTTGTCAGATCTGAACCCAATCGAACACATCTGCAATGTGATTGGATGTGGCGTCAGAGCTCAATATACTCGTATATGCGCTGAAGCACCAAAGAAACTGGTATACGCATTCGTATTCAAAAAATACAGAGATATGTAAACAGGTAGAACACGGCGCTGCAATCGGCAATGGCTATTAGACAACAAGTGTCTGGCCCAGCTGTACGTCGGTTATGCTGCTACAATGGCAGGTTATCAAGATTTAAATGAGTTGGAACGTGATGTGTCGGCGCACAAGCGATGAGATACAGCATCTCCGAGGTAGTGATGAAGTGGGGATTTTCCCGTACGATCGTTTGACGGTTGCACCGTGAATATCATGAATTCGGTATAACATTAAATCTCTGACATCGCTGTGGCCGGGAAAAGATTCTGCAAGAACGAGACCAACGACGACTGAAGAGAATCGTTTCACGTGATAGAAGTCAAACCCTTCGGTAAATTGCTGCAGATTTCAGTGCTGTGCCATCAACAAGTGTGAGCGTGCGAGTAGTTCAACGAAATATCATCGATATGGGCTTTCGGAGCCGAAGGCCCACTCATGTACCCTTGATGACTGCATGACACAAAGCTTTGCACCTCGCCTGGGCTCGTTAACACCGATGTTGGACTGTTAATGACTGGAAACATGTTGCCTGGTTGGAAGAGACTCGTTTCGAATTGTATCGAGCGGTTGGACATATACGACTGTGGGATCCATGGACCCTGTATGTCAGCAGGTTCTGTAATGGTGTGGGGCGTGTGCAGTTGGAGTGATATGGGACCCCTAATACGTCTAGATACTACGACTACGACAGGTGACACGTATGTAAGTATCCTGTCTGATCACCTGCATCCATTCATGTCCATTGTGCATTGTGACGGGCTTGGGCAATTCCATCAGGATAATGCGATACCCCACACGTCCTGAATTGCTACAGAGCGCCTCCAGTAACACTTTTCTGAGTTTAAACACTTCCGCTGGCCACCAAACTCACCAGGCATGAACATTATTGAGCATATCTGGGATGCCTTGCAACGTGCTGCTCAAAAAAGATCTCCACTCCCTCCTCACCTCGTACTCTTACGAATTTGTGGACAGACCTGCAGGATTCATAGTGTCAATTCCCTCCAGCACTACTTCAGACATTTGTCGAGTTCATGCCAAGTCGTGTTGCGGCGCTTCTGCGTGTTCGCGGGGGCCCTACACTATATTTGTGTGTGTGTCCGCAATTCAGAGGCAAATATTTTACACCATTTTACTTAAGTATCTTTGAGTTTCACGTGAAGGTTACTAAAACAATGCATATCTTTGACCTTGTCAGGTATTCGAATGAAATTTACATAATTTTTGACTGCATATCTTCAAAGTTGGCGCCAGAAGCTTGCATCTGCATTAGGATTGTCTGCCTTATTTTAATATAACGCTGTGTCGGCTGGAAATGGGGAGGGGTGGAGGGAGGTGGGGTATAAAGCACTACTACGGTATTTCTGTCGTCTTAGATCTTTAAATTTCTAGCAAAATTTTTAAATTTCTCATCTTCACTATCTCGGTTTTTTTTTTTTTTGTTTTTTTTTTTTCACCATCAAACATCTTTGGTTATTAAATTTCCCGTCATGACCATTGCTATGTTCCTTACATTTATGTAACACCTCAGTTAATTTTTCCCTCGAGTGAACACGAACGGCTGAATGTGAGAGTATGTGAGTTTCAAAACTTTCTTTGGAAACCAGAGTTAGTTACATAGCGTATGAGCTTTGCCATCTTAACCTGGTGGAAGGTAATAGCAGAAAGCAGATGGCAGGGGACAGTGTCGTAAATGTTTAATAGTTCCAGGCATCACAGGGTGTTGTTGGCTATACTACCTGTAATGGTACGGGTGACAGTTATACCCAGAGGATAGTGTACCTAGGAAAACATGAAGTTTTTAGTTGGTACTTCAGTCTAGTGACTAACTTTAGATTCACCAGGAGCGAATGCACACTAGAGACCGCCGGGAGCAGTATCCACCATTTTCTACAGTTTTTGTTGCTGATAGACATGAGTTTGTGTTTTGTGCAGCATTTGTAAATATTTCGAGATCTACACATTTAAATGCTGCATGATATATTAAGGTATTTGGAATATATTGCAAATTTTCGGCTACAGAATTACATGACAAGTAAAATTCTATATATTTTTCGAACTGGTTATGTAATGTGTGGATGGTAAACCTGTACATCGTCAGGCATTTACTACCTTGTACCTCTAAACACAAGAAGGTCTTTTACCAACGAACATGAGATATTTGCAAATGACCTGAGTTTTGTTAATGTCTTAGCAATTTTAACTGGCCTCAAAATAGAAATTTGTGTTAGTGTCCAATAGTTTCAAGTACAAAAAGTATTTAATTTGTAACTGATTTTGATAATTTTAACTCAATTTGATATCACTTATTGGTAAGTAGTAGAGTAATAATGTAACAGATAGTATACGAAATACAGTGGTGACAATATGTTTGCGACTGAAGCGCTTTTAAATTTCAACTGAATGTTTGTGCCTAGGTAGATGACCATGTTGTGCCAACCTTAATTTACCATATTAATTTTTGTGATTTCAAACAAGACGTCTCTACCTATGAGGTTCTTCTCCTTGTCAAACGCAAGATGTGTTCTGCTTACAAATAATCAATGTTTGCCTTGCATCTCATTTTGAAATGTATTACGCTCCATTTAATGAACCCTCACGAGAATGAATCGAACGTTCAGTTAGGTACTCCTGTTTGTAATATAAGTACACTGGATCGTGGACGTATATAAAAATATATGTCAGTGGCAGCTCCAAATTTCCATAGAATAAATTTTCACCATTTATGATCAAAGAACCTCTTCTTTTCAATGGATAATTTTTTATACCTTGTAACACTGAATTCATAACATTTCTTAGCATGTTCTTTAGCTGGTATAGGTTGGAAGGATACATCTTTGGTTAAGTAAGTAGAGACATGCAGCCAGTTAGTTTGCTGCGTTTACTCAGCAGAAATATTCTCCCATCCTTCTTAATATCCCTATTTACGACGGCAGGCAGTTATTTTAAGACATTGTGATCAGATTCCGTGCTCCGTATTAAATCAGCAGAAAAAGTCTTGCCTTACGGTAACCACGGGTTGTGAGATGTTACCCAGATGAGTCAGTTCTCTAATTAAAACTGCTCAAGGTAAGTTTCAAGCAAAGTATTTAAAACAGTTTTCCCTGAAATGTTGCACCACTACTGCTCCTGAGCAGGGTGTTATGAAACGATCCTATTATCATATTCCGATTGTTCCGACGGGCCGACTGCTACCCACTAGGCAATACGCGCAGTGATCTCTATTTGTGGACATACGATAAGTATGTCGCCAATCCCTCCAGGCTTTATTGCCAGTAGATAAGTCGTGATGAAACCCGCCGCTTCTTAAATCAAGATGCTTCTCATGTGGCACTGTGTTCGGCCCACGTTTAATACAATACTGGCCATTAAAATTGCTACAGCCAATAAGAAATGCAGATGATAAATGGGTATTATTGGCCAAATATATTACACTAGAACTGACATGTGATTACATTTTCACGCAATTTGGGTGCATAGATGCTGAGAAATCAGTACCCAGAACAACCACCTCTGGCCGTAATAATGGCCTTGATACGCCTGGGCATTGAGCCAAACAGAGCTTGGATGGCGTGTACAGTTACAGCTGCCCATGCAGCTTCAACACGATACCACAGTTCATCAAGAGTAGTGACTGGCGTATTGTGACGAGCCAGTTGCTCGGCCACCATTGACCAGACGTTTTCAATTGGTGAGAGATCTGGAGAATGTGCTGGCCAGGGCAGCAGTCGAACATTTTCTGTATCCAGAAAGGCCTGTATAGGACCTGCAACATGCGGTCGTGCATTATCCTGCTGAAATGTAGGGTTTCGCAGGGATCGAATGAAGGGTAGAGCCACGGGTTGTAACACATCTGAAATGTAACGTCCACTGTTCAAAGTGCCGTCAATGCGAACAAGAGGTGACCGAGACCTGTAACCAATGGCACCCCATACCATCACACCGGGTGATACGCCAGTATGGCGATGACGAATACGCGCTTCCAATGTGCGTTCACCGCGATGTCGCCGAACACGGATGCGACCATCATGATGTTGTAAACAGAACCTGGATTTATCCGAAAAAATGACGTTTTGCCAGTCGTGCACCCAGGTTCGTCGTTGAGTACACCACCGCAACCGCTCCTGTCTGTGATGCAGTGTCAAGGGTAACTGCAGCTATGGTCTCCGAGCTGATAGTCCATGCTGCTGCAAACGTCGTCCAGCTGTTCGTGCAGATGGTTGTTGTCTTTCAAACGTCCCCATCTATTGACTCAGGGATCGAGACGCGGTTGCACAATCCGTTACACCCATGCGGATAAGATGCCTGTCATCTCGACTGCTAGTGATACGAGGCCGTTGGGATGCAGCACGGCGTTCCGTATTACCCTCCTGAACCCACCGATTCCATATTCTGCTAACAGTCATTGGATCTCGACCAATGCGAGCAGCAATGTCGCGATACGATAAACCGCAATCGCGATAGGCTACAATCCGACCTTTATCAAAGTCGGAAACGTGATGGTACGCATATCTCCTCCTTACACGTTTCACCAGGCAACGCCGGTAAACTGCTGTTTGTGTATGAGAAATCGGTTGGAAACTTTCCTCATGTCAGCACGTTGTAGGTGTCGCCACCGTCGCCAACCTCGTGTGAATGCTCTGAAAAGCTAATCATTTGCATATCGCAGCATCTTCTTCCTGTCGGTTAAATTTCGCTTCTGTAGCACGTCATCTTCGTGACGTAGCAATTTTAATGGCCAGTAATGTACATCCAGTGGTTGGCAGGTCGCGTTTTCCATTATTTATTGATGACTATATGTATTTGTTCAGGTAGATTAAAAAGAAGAAGAATTTCTGTCGCTTTCTTATTGGCTGGATCACATGCCAGGAAGTGATCCAGCAGAAACACCTGGCAGCAGGCGCTGTTACATCAAACGACTCTGTCCGTCTTACATGATAACGAGTCAACTCGCTACCTCTGGCGTTATCTGACAGGAGGTCTGCTATAGATTGTCAAGAGTACATGTTGATGCACTGTAACAAGGTAAACGCTCTCTTGACAGACTCGAGGGCGTCGGAGTTTCATAATGACAGAGATTGACACGAATAACCGCCAGATAAAGCCAGGGCTTGGGAAAGTGATGGGGTCTACCTACCACTAGATGTCATTGAAGAGGCTGTAACTGCGATTGTACAGGTGCGTTACGGATACTATTGTTTTCGTAATCTTCCGTCCAGAGACTAGTATGATGCAGTTCTCACACTGTTGTATCCGGTGCAATTGTCTTTTTCTCTGTTGGATCTACTAGAAGCTGCTTAATGTTACCAAGACTCTCTCTCTCTAATTCTTACAGCCCTCCCTGCCACCCAAACTCCTTCGGTTATCAATTTCTTAATGCCTCGGGATATGTTCTACCCGTTTATACTTTCTTTTAGACAAGTTTGTCATAAAGTTATTTTCTTTCCAACTCCATTCAGTGGGACTTCGTCGCTTTTACGATCTACCCATTTAACCTTCAGCAAACTTCTCTCAGACCACATATCAAAAGCTTGTATTCTCTTCCTGTGCAGATTATCATTCTCTTTCGACTTAGATATAAGGATCTCCAAACAAACACTTTAAGAAAAAAGTAAAAAATTCCCAATTCTTAAATTTGCATTAGATGTTCATTTTTTTTTTTAGAACTGTTTTCCTTGCTATCGCCAATCTACATCTTAAATTCTCTGATTTTGTCATCATAAGTTAATTTGCTACCCAAATAGCAGAAGTCGTTTGCTAGTTTCAATGTTCATTTTCTAACCTAATTTTCCAGTACTACAACAGTCAATTCGGCTACATTCTTTTATCCGTGGACTACATTTATTTACGTTCATCTGAAAGTTGGACGTTAATACTTCTTTGCAAATTTTACCAATTATTCTGCTGTGGTGTGCATACACAAAGTCCGAGGTACTATTATCGCGAGTAGTAGCGAGCGAACAGTTGTTGAGAGGAGTCGGAAGTGGCCGGAGGCAGCATGTGGTGGAGAGAAGCCGCGTGACGTGAGAGGTCGCAGCCTGCCGTGGTCGTGCTAGCAGTGCCGGAGGAGTCTGGAGTATTAACTGAGGATCTTTTGGTTGTTGCACTTACAGTAGTTACTGTTTGCTTCCGTACTAGAGGGATTTTGTCAGATTTGTGTATACACAGGCAGAATAATGTTCGTGTCTATGTTGTGGCCAGAAACGTGTTTATTGAGTATAGACATCTTGGAATAATTAAGATCTGTGTAAAGTTTATCAGTGTTTAAATAATCTGTTTTGAGAATACAGTAAATTAAAGTCTTTATTGGTGTCTTTAATTTTTTCACTGTTTATGGTAGGTTGACTAAACCCTCCTGATCATTCACTCTACACATAAAAAAAATATTGCAGCAGTTGTTGCAATTATTATGATCACACACTGCACTCTGCATGGGTCGCACTATTGTTTTCGAAATGTTTATAGCCTGTTGCCGATCACGCAGCTGCAGCGGCAAGACGAGGTAAGTTGTCTGTTGCAGAACAGTTGTTAGAGAATATTTTAAAACTCGCAGTCACATACTTGAGAATTGATTTCTGTATTATTTGTAGGAAAAAAAAGGAGTTTTCTCCTGTTGCTGTCAGAGATGTAACGTTAGGTATTACCCCAAGTCTTCCAGCAGAACAGAAAATAATTACAAATATACATGAATTAAAAACGGGTTTCATATCTTATAAGGTCTTTCTTAAACAAAATTCATTCCATTCACCTTATCTTCGTGATGTCTCACACATATTACAACGTAGTAAACAAACGATACAGTTTTTATTTCCTATCCCTGATCTTGAATTCCCTTTCTAAAATTCTCATTACTTTCTTCTACCGCTACCTCAGCGTAGAGACTGAGTAATGAGGGGATACAATATGATGCTGTATCGTCCCCTTCACTTCTACTCTTACAACTGTAGTCTATTTTCCGCACAAATCGTAGATTACCTTTCACATCTTTGTTTTATTGCTGGTAAAATCAAAATTTCAAAGAGTATATTCCAAACAAGGTTAGCCACAAGCTTTTTTTTTTCTAAATCTGCAAGTGTTTTAAATGGAGTTCGTCATTACTCTAATCTAAAGAGGAAACGTCACTAACTCGATCCCATTTTTACGGTGAAAAACACCAACATGCAAGATATCAACCCCAGAAATCGACCCTGCACGAAAATTTAGGCCATAATTCTGATAGTACATAGTTATGACCTTCTAAAAGCCCAGCTTCTCGTAAACTTCGTGCTACTTGTATTTTGTCATTCGATCCGTACTACTGTAGCTGCTGTATGGACGCGAAGTACTGGACAACCTAATGACTACTGCCCTCCTATTTGCAGAACGTTGACGGCCGTGTGAACGTGAGCCAGTCACAGCTTCACTTCCTTTTATTCCTTTCTTCTCTTTCCAAAAGTCGTTTTTTTCTTTCTTTCAAGTCTGTCCATTTTCTCCGTTCTTTGTTTCGGTTAGCCTTGTTCAAGTTTCTTGTTTTTTTTATTTTCCTTGCTTTTATTTTACTTGCTTTCTGTCCTAAATTTCTTCTTCTGTAATTATGAATTGTTGCAAATCTTCTTGTGTTTCTTACACTCAAATAGTCTTTAATTTACTTTCATTAAGCATGTTGAAATTTTTCTTTAAGTCTGTTTTCATCTATCCTACACGTGTGTCCGCAGAATAGTAGGCATCTTTTCTGAGAATGTTTTCTGATGTAATCTGTGTTCGTAGAGTTCCTTTGTAGGACGTCTGACCCAAGTACTTTAAGAGAGTGACCTGCGAGTTTTCCAAACTGTGTTTTCAGTGGAGGTTTTCCGGTTTATTTGGTGTCCGTGCACTGAGTTTCTTCGTAGGAAATACAGTATCTAGATTTACAGGATATTTCATGTAGTTTATTTAGCAATAGTTTGGCTTCATCATTTTTGTTCGTTAATACAGTCAGGTCATCTGCAAAGGCGAGACATTTCACAGTCACTCTTTTTTCTTTAAAATTATTTCAGTTCCATCACAATGGCTGATACAGAAACCAGTGTAAGATTCGAGATAAAAATACAGTCTATGTTGGGGAAGTTTTTTTTAAAAAAAAAAGTGTCCGCACCAGCACTGTACTTTTATCTTTTTTCAGATCTGGATTCCTAAGAACGGATTTTCCCATTCTGTGATTATTTTTTCCGGTGCGTTGATCAACAATGGTGGTAATAAGCACTCACTGTCTGAATATCCAATGAATGTGAGATTTCTCCCATGAATTTCACTTTTGAGGTGGTTCCTGAAAAGTTTCCTGAATGATGGCTAGAGTGTTTCTATCGACTCCTAATTCTTCTAGGCTAGGAGTGCTGCGCTGAGGGGACGTATCGATGTCGGTCGGTGAGACCTGGCACGAAGTCGGCGTTCCAAACCATCCCAAAAGTGTGCTATAGAATTCAGGTCAGCACTCTGTGCAGGCCAGTCCATTACAGTGATGTTACTGTCGTGTAACCACTCCGCCACAGCCACGCATTGTGAACACGTGCTCGATCCTGTTGAAAGATGCAATCGTCATCCCCGAATTGTTCTTCAACAGTGGGAAGCAAGAAGTTGCTTAAAACAACAATGTAGGACTGTGCTGTGATAGTGCCACGCAAAATAAGAAGGGGTGCAAGCCCCCTCTATGGAAAACATGATCACACCATATCACCATCACCTCCGAATTTTACTGTTGGCACTACACATGCTGGCAGACGACGTTCACCAGTCATTCGACATACCCACATTCTGCCATCGGATCGCCACATTGTGTACCGTGATTCGTCAATCCACATAACGGTTTTCCACTATTCAATCGTCTAATGTTTACGCTCCTTACACCAAGCGAGGTGTCCTTTGGCATTTACTGCCGTGATGTGTGACTTATGAACAGCCGCTCGACCATGAAATCCTAGTTTTCTCATCTCCCGCCTAACTGTCATAGTACTTGTAGTGGATCCTGATACAGTTTGGAACTCCTGTGTGATAGTCTGGATAGATGTCTGAGTATCACACATTACGACCCTCTTCAACTGTCGGCAGTGTCTGTCAGTCAACAGATGAGTTCGGCCTGTATGCTTATGTGCTGTACGTGGCCCTTCACGTTTCCGTTTCACTATCACATCGGAAACAGAGGACCTAGGGATGTTTAGGAGCGTGGAAATCTCGCGTACAGACGAATGACACTAGTGACACCCAATCACCTGACCACTTGCGAAGTCCATGGGACGCCCCATTCTGCTCTCTCACAATGTCTAATGACTACTGAGGTCACTGAGATGGAGTACCGGTCAGTAGCTGGCATCACAATGGACGTAATACGAAAAACGTGTGTTTATGGGGGTGTCCGGAGACTTTTGATCACATAGTGTACTCGGGAAACTCTGTGTCCGCTTGCGACTCAATCGATTCAGTCAAGCTTTAGAGACAATTTTATATGTCACTGGAAGAAGTAAAATTCCTCTGTAATTGTTTGGATCTAGCTTGTGTTTTTTCTTGTGAAGTTCGTGTATCAAGGTGCTCTTCCCTTCTTTTGGGATTTTCTCTGTTGTACAGACTTCTGATATTATTCAGGGATACGTTATTGTTTTTCAATGACTTGATTAATTTCACTTTTTCTTCCTACACGATATTAGGAGGTGCCCCGTGGTTTTGTCACCTCACTGTATTCCCTGGCCCATTTATTGATTTCCCTGTATTTTCTACCAAACCTCTCTCCAGTTCTCACAGGACAACCCTCAGTTTATCATAAATTTTATACTAGAACCCCATTTTACCAAGTGCAGTCCACGATATTTTTTCTGCTATGTTGAGTGCTAGAGTTCTCCCCGTTACGAAAATGAAGCCTCCGTAGGTATCATATCAAAAGATTTCTTATTTTAGTGAAGTTGCCGTATAATCCTTCTTTCTCCACTGTTTTATTCATTAGTAATTCGATCCACCCCTGTTACTTTCAGCATTCTTCTGTAGCATCATATCCTCTCTACCTTGGCCGCCGTCGTCGGTTACTTTTCCACAGAAATAGAAAAACTCTTAGTGTCTCATTTCCTACATTAATTCTCTCAATACGTATGTTACTCGGTTGGTTGTCAACTTCATAAATTATTCATCGGCTCAGTACAACTTTTGGCCTGCTATTTGTTCTCATACCGATTTGGCACCTGACTATTTGTAGTAGGCGTTACTAGACAACTTAATTCCCAGGTACATGTGTCACTGTAATAACTTCTGTAACTGTGCGCCTGTGTGACACGTGCCAACTCGTCTTCTGCAGCCACTCTTAATATAACTAACTCAATGAACATACTGTGATGGAAAAGGATCTTTAAATTAATCGGTTTATGATTAACATTGGGTTTATTATGTAGTGAGTTGACAATAAAGACTCTGTCGATCTACAGCCATTGCTCTTGAGGATCTCATTCACTCACCATAAATAAAAATATATAGCCCCTTATTACACAACACTAATCATAGAACACATACTTCACACCAAACCACTCTCTCTCCGAAGGGGCATCCTCATGCTACCTGTGGTTTTGGGCCCAGTACGATAAGATTCGATGCATCATAATGATATCGGTATCTGAACCCTTACAAGAATCGCCTGATTTGAATACATTCCATTACTTTGTTTTACATGTGTTGATATTCAACTTGTAAGCGAGCTTCAAAACTGTGATATTTCATGTTCAAAGTCCTTTGCTGTCTCTCGCAGACTTACAGTGACATCGCCAAACTACAAATTATTATTTCGTCTTTCTGAACTTTAATTCCCTTTTCAGATTTCTCCTTGGTTTCTTTTATGGCTTTGTCAGTTTATAGATTGAATGATACTTGCTTCTCACTTGTGTTAGCGCCAAGGGGGAAGGACGCTATGGTGGGTGATATGCTGACATCAGGTCGAGGCCCGGGAGGCTGTTGGAGTACCACCACAAGCATGTGGGTTCGCTGGATCAAAGAATAGATGCTTGGCTGACGCCTGAAGACGTTGATGAAACATATTACAATATTAAACATTTATTCTTCACAAAATAAAACTGTTGATGCTACAACATTCAGGCAGTCAGTGTGGGGCAGGACTGGTGGTTCCAAATTACCAGTGAATGCACCAGTCAGCACTTGGCATGCAGATGGCAGTACGTCAGCTTACCACCCATGACATCACAACGCTGGCCACCTGCACTAGTCCTCAGACGTGTCCTCACCAACACAGCTTCCACGAGACAATGGCCAGAGTACCCACGACTCAGTGTTATACTGCAGACAGGGAAGATGTCTACCAGCTCTACTCAGGCTACAAGAAGTCGTTCAGAAAAGTGCCATGGCCTCCTGTCAAGAGAGAGACGCTGGCTCCATCGAAGTCTGTAACAGAATCGGAGGTGAGCGTCAATAGTGACATACACACACACGATGACGGATGTCGCTCTGAACTCAGGCCCTGCTAGTCAGGCCTCTGGGGAGCCTGCCGGATGGTGACAACCACAGCCTTGCATCCGTCTCGACTCAGTCGTTGGCGCTGCAGCTCACAGCGATCATGTCCCTCCAGTCAAGACTTGTCGCTCTGTAGAAGATCGAAGGCGACTAGACTAACAGACGGTCAACAGACATTTGTCTCACCTCGCCACAGGATGTTGTAAACCAAATAGAGCACCATCATAACTGAAGCATTAAGGATGAGCTCATGTGTTCTGCTATGGTAAGGCAGCAATGACATCATTCATTCTGGTTTTATAGTTTGGTCAGCTCCTTTGTCAACTTTAGGATTTCACAGCTACATCTTTCAGTCACTCTTTTCTTCCATATCAATAAACTGAATAGTTACCCTTGTGTCCAACTTAAACTTTCTTGCAAAACTGTTATGGAGATATACCTTTGTTGCCATGATGTCATGATGCTACATTATGTGCTGAGGTTCTCAGCCCATTCAGGATGTCAGAATAGCTTCCATGTTTGCTGCAGAACTAACAGCAATTCTCACTCACTGGAATTCTGCCTGCCTATTGATCCATTTTGTTCTGCCTCTGTGGTTCCAGTGAAGAACTTTGAAATTTTCCTGGCTGGATCAAGTATACTATTCTACTCTGCAACATTTCCCCACATTTTAACAAATCTGATTCAGATTTCTCTGCATGCCCCTCTGCATGCCCCAGTTTTGTCACACGCGTACAAAATTTGATTTATACAATGGTTATGGTTGACAGCAGGACACAGCTTTTCTCGACCCTCAGGTGACAGATAGCTAAAACATTTTAACACAAAAATTTAAGGAAACTGTATAAACAATGTAGCCTCTTCATTCTTCTAGCACATAAAAATCTATAATAAGTTGAGGCGATACAAACAAGTGATGCGCTTTTTTCGGGCTGAAGATGGTTTGGCGCATTACATCGTAAAAATTGGCTCGTGAGCAATATCGTCTATTCCTATCCTATATCGTTACTGGTAACGAGAGAGGTGTATTTATGCTAAAAAGATCGGTGCACATCCAAAAAAGGTAATGTTATGCATCTGGTGAACAGCGACGGTGTAGTGCTTCCCCGAGGTGTAATCGACAGTGTCGATATTTACTACACTCCTGGAAATTGAAATAAGAACACCGTGAATTCATTGTCCCAGGAAGGGGAAACTTTATTGACACATTCCTGGGGTCAGATACATCACATGATCACACTGACAGAACCACAGGCACATAGACACAGGCAACAGAGCATGCACAATGTCGGCACTAGTACAGTGTATATCCACCTTTCGCAGCAATGCAGGCTGCTATTCTCCCATGGAGACGATCGTAGAGATGCTGGATGTAGTCCTGTGGAACGGCTTGCCATGCCATTTCCACCTGGCGCCTCAGTTGGACCAGCGTTCGTGCTGGACGTGCAGACCGCGTGAGACGACGCTTCATCCGGTCCCAAACATGCTCAATGGGGGACAGATCCGGGGATCTTGCTGGCCAGGGTAGTTGACTTACACCTTCTAGAGCACGTTGGGTGGCACGGGATACATGCGGACGTGCATTGTCCTGTTGGAACAGCAAGTTCCCTTGCCGGTCTAGGAATGGTAGAACGATGGGTTCGATGACGGTTTGGATGTACCGTGCACTATTCAGTGTCCCCTCGACGATCACCAGTGGTGTACGGCCAGTGTAGGAGATCGCTCCCCACACCATGATGCCGGGTGTTGGCCCTGTGTGCCTCGGTCGTATGCAGTCCTGATTGTGGCGCTCACCTGCACGGCGCCAAACACGCATACGACCATCATTGGCACCAAGGCAGAAGCGACTCTCATCGCTGAAGACGACACGTCTCCATTCGTCCCTCCATTCACGCCTGTCGCGACACCACTGGAGGCGGGCTGCACGATGTTGGGGCGTGAGCGGAAGACGGCCTAACGGTGTGCGGGACCGTAGCCCAGCTTCATGGAGACGGTTGCGAATGGTCCTCGCCGATACCCCAGGAGCAACAGTGTCCCTAATTTGCTGGGAAGTGGCGGTGCGGTCCCCTACGGCACTGCGTAGGATCCTACGGTCTTGGCGTGCATCCGTGCGTCGCTGCGGTCCGGTCCCAGGTCGACGGGCACGTGCACCTTCCGCCGACCACTGGCGACAACATCGATGTACTGTGGAGACCTCACGCCCTCACTCAAAGTCCGTCAGCTGCACATACGGTTCACGTCCACACTGTCGCGGCATGCTACCAGTGTTAAAGACTGCGATGGAGCTCCGTATGCCACGGCAAACTGGCTGACACTGACGGCGGCGGTGCACAAATGCTGCGCAGCTAGCGCCATTCGACGGCCAACACCGCGGTTCCTGGTGTGTCCGCTGTGCCGTGCGTGTGATCATTGCTTGTACAGCCCTCTCGCAGTGTCCGGAGCAAGTATGGTGGGTCTGACACACCGGTGTCAATGTGTTCTTTTTTCCATTTCCAGGAGTGTATATACAACTGAGACGTCTTTCATGCGCAGCACAAGAACAATGACCAGGGAGACTGCGTGAAATGCTGCTACTTCATGATAGTGGCCGCCGGCATTCTGCTAGACTGACAAAAAACACAGTACAGGAGTTGGATTGGGAAGTTATTGGGCACCCAGCTTATTAACCTGATCTTGCGCCCTATGAGTTTCAGCTTTCCTGCTCTCTATCGAACAATCTTCACGGAATTTCTTTTCCGGTGAAAATGCACTCCGAACATGGCTCGACGAGTTTTTCGCCTAAAACGACGCTATTTCTACAGTCGCGTAATCGTAAAGTTACCCCTTCGCTGGCAGATTGTTGTAAATAGTGAAGGAGAATATGTTATTGATGATTAAAGTTTCTGTGATGTGTATGTGTCGTGTTTATTAAACTTACGGAAAAACGCTACGAATTTATGCACCAACCAAATATTATATTGTTATTGACCCTATGGGACCGTAAACGTGATCTTGTACCGGTGTGCTGCATACGCTTCCAACTGGTAATAATTTATTTTTAAACCCATTTTAGAAAAGTATTTACACTGACCTAATGTGTCCAAATCCTTCGTTACGTATGTTGTAGGATACGCATCAGTGTTAGTTCCTGCGTCAGGTTCCTGTAGCCGCAGCAAAACCTATAGTTGTTAGAACGATATGGTGATTTTTTTGGAGGGACACTTTCAATCGGTGCATCCTAGGGGCTGTCACCGTGTTCAATAATGCTATCAGCCAGCTGCTGGTCAATTAATTCTTCAATTATCACTTATAGGTGTTTTGGGACTGAATGGTTCCCTATATACTGGAATTTTATTAATCATAGTTATTCTGTGAGAGTGTGCTGAGAAATAATCGCTCCGAATTTTTAATGTGAAAACTCTTAAAGCTTTTTAAAAAAACGTTATTAACATTCTACATATCTATTCTTCATGTCTGCATATCAATTTCACGAGATAGTAACCTGGCGGCAACCACATTTCTCCCAACGAGTCATCAGTTTCTTGATACCATCACTGTAGAATGTTTGATTTTCTTGAAGATGCCACAACCTCACCTCTGCTTGCGCTGCTTCACCACTATCAAAGTGAAGTCATTAAGAGTGTTCTTTAAGTTTTGGAAGCAGATGAAAATTATTTGGGGCCAAGTCGGGAATGTCTGAAGAGTGACCGATAACAATGAACCCAGGTCGTCGTATTCTTGCAGATGTCGCAGCACTCATCTCTGGTCTGGCATTTTCATGCTGAAGGAGAGAGTCCTCCATGTGTGGACTAAACTCTTCGAATTCGAAACTCCATCACAGCACTCTGTTTGTAACGCACCGATATCGCTACATTACACACCACCATGTTCCCCTCTACAATGTGGAGGCATCTAGCGGCAGAGAGTTGCAAATATGTAGACATGAAGAATAAAGACTAGAATGTTAATAACACTTGTTTTATTTAAAAATCTGTAAGAATTCTCACACGAACCTTCGGAGGCATTACTTTTCAGCACGCTGTCATATGTTGCGTCACTGGTAATGATCCACCAGACTTCAACAGATCTGTAAACCGGAGTAAAAGAGCTTCCATCACTGCTCTATCTCTGCCCCCCAAATGCTTCACCTCTTCCCATAATGTGGATGCATTGACGGTTTGCCTGTGTGTAAAGATCGTCCCGGACCTACACAGATTATCCTCTTCTAGAACTGGCAGTTAGTAAACCTTGTCAGACTTTCCTTGTCTATGCCCAAATTACCTATATCCATTGAAACCATATACTCCACCATCTGTTTCTCTTATCTATACTGCGCATTACGTAAAAAATAATGCCACTTATCTAACTCATTACTGTATTGCGGTAGTTCTGCAACTCATAGTACTTCCCTTGTCAAGTCAGTACCCACACGCACAAAGACTAACTTCGATGTACCTGTTGATACATAATGATGCGAATTAACTTTTAGTCCACGCATCTCCAGTTTATTTAGTACCACCTTCAAGACTGGTGACTCTTGTGGCGAAGTGGAACTTCCAGTAGTCGAGCCCTGTGGAAACAATGTCCCACTCAGTTCGACTGCGCTCCACCCAGCGAGGTGCCGCAGCAATAAACACGATGGACTCGTATTCAGGAGGACGACGGTTCAAACCCGCATCCGACCATTCTGATTCAGGTTTTCCGTGATTTCCCTTCATGCGAAGGAATGGTTCCTTTGAAAAGCCTCGGCCGTTTTCTTTTCCCATCCTTCCCCAATTCAAGGTTGTGCTTCGTCTCTAATGACCTCACTGTCAAGGGAACATTAAACGCTAATCTCCTCCCACTCCTCGATCGCACACCTCTAAAGGTCAATTTTTGCATGATGCTTATCTAAAAAGTCAAATGCTAGGATCGCAAGGTGCACTTCAACGACCTGTGACAACAATTGAATGTGATCCTACCGTCTTTTTGTTACTGTTCTAAAACTAAGCAGTGTTGTCTCTAATGCAGTCGTGTCATTGCCACCCACCGCACGTAAAGTATAGCGTGGGTACTTCAGTCTCCTTACACCTAAGTAGTTCAGACTGAGGACCACCACATCAGCCAATATGTCCACCAAAAATTTATGTTCTGTTCCATTCACTGTGTTCAACAAGTAGTATTTAGTCCCTGGAAAATTTTTGCAGTATTTTGTATTATCGAGAATTCTTTCAATAGAATGCTTGTCCAATCGCTATTTATCCTGTTTCCTACTCAGACAATCGCATGCCTGATGCCCTACTCTCCGCATTCATAAGATCGAGGATAACGGTACTGCACTGAATGAGGCTCGTATGTCCATGCCTACAACAGTTTACCTCCGAGAAGAACACGCTCTGGTCATTTCAGTCTCGAGAAGAAACGTCAATTTCTTCCAACTGCTTAGCAGCTCTGATACTCCTAGAAACGACGAAATAATTTGTGTTTTCCATTGTGATCTTTCTTGATACGTCAACTGCAAGTTCCCGCAAAAACACATCTAACTTTTTTTTTAATGCCCCCTGCTGTCCATATACACTGAAGCATCAAAGAGACTGTTATAGGCATGCATATTCATATACAGAGATATGTAAACAGGTTGAATACGGCGCTGCTGCGGTCGGCAACGCCTATATAAAACAACAAATGCCTGACGCGGTTGTTAGATCTCTTACTGCTGCTACATTGGCAGGTTATCAAAATTTAAGTGAGTTTGGACGTGGTGTTATTGTCGGCGCACGAGCGATGGGACATAGCATCTCCGTGGTAGCGATGAAGTTGGGATTCTCTTGTACGACCATTTCACGAGTGTACTGTTGCGTGGTCGGTGTGTCGAACCCCGGACTCCAGATGGCCGATCTGAAGCCGGGACCCACCGCGCCGTATTTTGTCAGGAGGCCAGACAAGTTCAAGAGCGTCAAGGGGCAGTGTAGAGTGGTACAGAGGTATTCGGTAACATTTGCTTATTTTGATAATTTACAGTATTGGATGGGTAAAGCGTAGTGTCGGCGTGCCATATGCGCACTGTCTGGCGAGTCCAGCCGCCTCAGTAGACTCCTGGTGCGTTGACGTCGAAGTTATCCATCCATTCAAATTCCATCGTTGTTTGGGAACATTAAGTCCGTGAATGGCTGCAAATGGTCGCCAAGTAGGCGAACATGACCATTTCCAGTCAATCATCGGTTTAGTTGGACTAGAGGACCTAGTCCATTCCATGTAAACACAACCCACACCATTACGGAGCCACCACCAGGTTGCAAAGGGCCCTGTTGACAACATGGGTCCATGGCTTCATGGGGCCCGCACGAACTCTGTTACCTGCTCTTACCAACTGCAATTGGGACTCATCGACTAGGGCACTGTTTTCCAGTTATCTAGGGACGTACCAAGACGGTCACGAGACCAGCAGAGGCGCTGCAGGGGATATCGTGCTGCCACAGCCCATTAACAACAAATTTCACCGCACTGTCCTAACGGATACGATTGTCGTACGTGCCACATTGATTTCTGCGGTTGTTTCGCAAAGTGTTGCCTGTTTGTTAGCACTGGAAGCTATAGGCAAACACCACCGCTCTCTGTCGTTAATGGCGTCGGCCACTACGTTGTTGGTGGTGAGAGATAATGCCCAAAATTTGGTATTCTCAGCACACTCTTGACATTTTGGTTCTTGGAATATTGAATTCCCTAACGATTTCCGAAATGGAGTGACCCATGAATCTTGCTCTAAGCAACATTTCGCGTTCAAAGTCTGTTAATCCCCGTCGTCTGCCCATAATCACGTCAGAAAACTTTTCAAATGAATCACCTGAGTACAAATGACAGCAACGCCGACCCACTGTCCTTTTATACCTTGTGTACTCGATACTGCCGCCATTTGTATATGTACAATCATACTCAAAAGTATCCGAACGACCAGAACTGCATTTCGCCTGATTCGCATGCAACCGGCATAACGCGGCTGTCTACCAGGTCCTCTAATCGCCCCTCGGTACAGTCGTTTGACTATTGAAAATGGTTCCAACATGTCACCACTAGAAAATACTGCCCTGTCTCGCAATAACTCATGATGTAAAGTAATACCACGATACTGCAAATATCAGGGAACACGTTATCACAGATAAGACTATCGTTAAGGCTTGAAAGCTCACATTTATTAAAGTAAATGAAATACTTGAAATGTTACCACTCTCATTATTACGTCAGATAGGTATTGCACGAGATAAGTTCGTCGTATTGATGATTTCCTCTGCAAAGTAACATACCGTACATATTATTTAACACAAAATGACATTTAAAATTTAAGTTATTCCCGAGCTGCTATTTGAGAATATGTATGAACATCAAATGACACGACGAATCGTCTCGTTCTGCATATGTATTCAAACCCAGGTCATGCAAACTAAGCAAAGATTTCGTGATTGACGCAAAGTGACAGTCATTCGTGATTAGGCATACAGAGAGTGATATACCTCGATTTTAGACAGTATCAGTTAGCAAATATCAACTTTAAATTACATAACGCAAACATTTTTAACGGACGCGAATTCCTCCCCAGCATCTCTTGTCCCTGTTAACGAACTACGAGAGATGTTAAATATTGCTTCTTCACAAGTAACACTTGAAATGCCGTGAGGTAAAGCTTTGTGTTGGACAGGGATTCGAACCCAGAACCTAATCGGATTGATATCGAAGCACAACCAACTGTGACATATCGGATTTTCTCGGCAGTAGCTAGATGTTTTAACTGAAATGACGAGAAGAAACATTACTTTTTCCTTCCCAGGACTCCAACCCGGCACCTATCGCTGTTATATTCTAGAGAAAACGAACGTTAAATATGGGTTTGTTGCACCAGCAGCGACATGTGAGCATGTTTGAACTAGAAATAATATGACGAAGTGTTCAGTGCTCACTGGGAATAGAGCCCCACACATATCGTTGTTGACTACACACAAAGAGACGTCAGCTACTGAATTTTTCTCCACCAGCAGCTCGGAATAACATCTTGAACTTACAGTGATCTCGCAAATAGTTCTGTGTCCCACTGGGAGTCAAAAACGTCAGATATCGTTAGTGTTGACAACGAATGAAAAAACATTAAAAATCAAAATTATTATCCACCAGCAGATAGGTGTTCTCATGCTAGAGCTTGATAATACATAATGAAATCTTTAGTGCCGGGCCAGGATTCGAACCCATTCACACGTAATATGTGGAGATGTAGAGGAATCTGCAGTTTTGAACAAACAACAAATTGTAGCCGAGCTGTATTGCCACGAAGGGATCAAATTCCGCGTTAAGGGCGGTCTGAGTCGCATTCTCAGTTCAGAACCAATTTTATCGACGTACAGAAGCTCAGATAAAAGATGGAATAAGTGTCCTGTGACCCTACATAGCGTTTGTTTCGTCACTAGAAATAAATAACTAGTATAAGAAAGGTTACTGGTGATAGAGTTTCTACATGTCGCCACTCCAGACTTAATTGTGGTTCAACCTAACATCTACTTGGCAGAGAAGGAATATCATCTTTAATGTGAATTTCAGACACCACTGCCATTATATCTTCTTCACTTGGTGTAGCCAGAAGAGGATGGAATCTTTCTCTTCCTATCTAAAATCTTTGATAGAAGTGGGAATCGAACCCAGACCATAGGTATAAAAACCTACCATCAGTCCAACAGACCACCAAACCCTCTGTCCTGTGACTCATTTTTCTATCGTAACGCCGTTGCACCACACTGGATGAGAATTCTGACACACAGGCTCCCTGTAGTAAATTGCAGTATATTCCGTAAATTCATTTACTTGGTTGACCGAATCACCATGAACTAGCTGCCTCGGCTACCCAGTGCATACATACGACTCTATTTTGTCACACAGCTGCCGAACAGGTATGTATGTGAGCTTCCTCTTACGAGGCCAATAGTGGCTAGAACTCATAAACCGCTATTTAAAGGACGAGATTAGTTGCGATTTCCACCTGCAACGACTTTCCTGGGCTGAAAACCGTAAGTTTACAATCTTTTGTTACACCTCAAGCGATAATAACTGAGATTATGCAATGGAAATGACAGGTAAAATCAAGTGAACTTTGAGGCTTAATTCCGTGCACACAAGGAAGTAACAAAAGAAAAATTCGGAGTAGGTATTAAAATTCATGGAGAAGAAGTAAAAACTTTGAGGTTCGCCGATGACATTGTAATTCTGTCAGAGACAGCAAAGGACTTGGAAGAGCAGTTGAACGGTATGGACAGCGTCTTGAAAGGAGGATATAAGATTAACATCAACAAAAGCAAAACGAGGATAATGGAATGTAGTCGAATTAAGTCGGGTGATTCTGAGGGAATTAGATTAGGAAATGAGACACTCAAAGTAGTAAAGGAGTTTTGCTATTTAGGGAGTAAAATAACCGATGATGGTCGAAGTAGAGAGGATATAAAATGTAGACTGGCAATGGCAAGGAAAGCGTTTTTCAATAAGAGGAATTTGTTAACATCGAGTATAGATTTAAGTGTCAGGAAGTCGTTTCTGAAAGTATTTGTATGGAGTGTAGCCATGTATGGAAGTGAAACATGGACGATAACTAGTTTGGACAAGAAGAGAATAGAAGCTTTCGAAATGTGGTGCTACAGAAGAATGCTGAAGATAAGGTGGGTAGATCACGTAACTAATGAGGAGGTATTGAATAGGATTGGAGAGAAGAGAAGTTTGTGGCACAACTTGACTAGAAGAAGGGATCGGTTGGTAGGACATGTTTTGAGGCATCAAGGGATCACAAATTTAGCATTGGAGGGCAGTGTGGAGGGTAAAAATCGTAGAGGGAGACCAAGAGATGAATACACTAAGCAGATTCAGAAGGATGTAGGTTGCAGTAGATACTGGGAGATGAAGAAGCTTGCACAGGATAGAGTAGCATGGAGAGCTGCATCAAACCAGTCTCAGGACTGAAGACCACAACAACAAGGAAGTAACTCGTCGATCACTTAGATTAGAAAATTTTATTTTATTTGATGAACCGATAGCCATTTAAAGGAACAGATCTCTTATTTTACTTGTACTTGATTGAACTAGAGACATTGAAAAATTTGGTGCCGGACTGTGATTCGAATTCGTATCTCCTCTTTCGAGGATCTGAATCTCTCATTTCGTTCCTTTTCCCAAGACTGCAATCTTTTCTAGGTTTCCTCCAAAGGATCCAGTACAAAAATATTCATAATTTCATTTCAAGCCCTATCAAGTGCACACCCACCTGCTAGTGAAAATTAACGTGCATTTTTAATGCCTGTTCATGTGTTGCCAACAATCGCAATAGGTGTCGTTATTTCTGGTCAGACACGCACACATCTTACTGTTGGTGAGTAAGCAACTGAAAGTTAAGCTATATTCGTGGATGCACCGTAGGTGTGCAGTTCGATTGTCGCTTAGGCACAAAACTTTGTATCCTTATTTTAGATTCAAACACCTAGCAGCTCGTAAGAAAAACCGATACGTATCATTTGATTTTTCTTAGTTAACAATCCGATTACGTGTTGGGTTCGTATCTCCGTCACACTACTTCACATCTTGCCCTTCATCTTTAAATGCATGCACACTTTGTTACTTCGGAATGGAGGTATATCAGACATCTTTCGTGGTTAGCTAACAGGAACGCAAGGGTATTGATAGGGGTCCCGGTTTATTACAAAAATTGTCGCCTTTTATTTTCAAGTTTAGATTTGGTTACTGGTATTGGCAAAAATTTCGGTAATTCATGCCTCTTCATGGCTAGTCATCAATATGATGTGATTAGATTAGATTAGATTAGATTAATTCTTGTTCCATAGATCATGGATACGACATTTCGTAATGATGTGGAACGTGTCATTTTAAATGAAAGATTTCTTTACATACCATGATTCAATTTCTTTACAACAATTTTTTACACACACTCTCTCTCTCTCTCTCATTCTTTTTTATTTCTCTCTCTCTCCCTGTCTCCCCCCCCCCCCTCTCTCTCTCTCTCTCTCTCTCTCTCTCTCACACACACACACACACACACACACATTATTTTTTATTTTTATTTGTTTGTTCCCCTCGATTATCGGTGAGGCACGAAAACGCCTGTGAATGAGTTACTTAGTTTTGAGTACACTTGCGAAAGAAATATAAAAACAACTATGGGATTTACTGATTTATGATACTTAGTTTGCAGTCAATTCCGAATATTTTTAGTAACCGCGCTGCAGTCCCTAAACCTAGTTACAGAAATGCGAATCAGTCGCATTACGTATTCCAGGCCGTAGCAGCTGCAACTTGAAGACACCAGCTATGGTCACTTCCCAGCCCGCTGTAGGATCATATCGGTTCGTCTCTCTCCTGCTGGTACTGTAACTGAGATTTGGCAACAAGGCAACGTATGTTTGGCAACTCTGTGATCGACGAGTTACTTCCTTGTGTGCACGGAATTAAGCCTCAAAGTTCACTTGATTTTACCTGTCATTTCCATTGAATAATCTCAGTTATTATCGCTTGAGGTGTAACAAAAGATTGTAAACTTACGGTTTTCAGCCAAGGAAAGTCGTTGCAGGTGGAAATCGCAACTAATCTCGTCCTTTAAATAGCGGTTTATGAGTTCTAGCCACTATTGGCCTCGTAAGAGGAAGCTCACATACATACCTGCTCGGCAGCTGTGTGGAAACGTGCTGACCTGTGAAAAGCGTCTGTTATGGTTCGCAGTTCCAGTCTCACAGTCTTCAACTTTTTTACCCCTTCTGGGAAAGAGCTACAAGCAGTCAGATCAAACATCAATAAGGAAATCGCAAGAAAATACTTTCGGCTCATAGTGTAATGGTGAAAAACTTACAATGCTGCACAATAGGTAACGCCTCTTTCCGCTGCTGACAAGCAAATTTTGGATTTCTAGAAATACATAACTATATTTATGAAATGCCACATTTGCATACCTCTAGAGTATGACACAGCATACCAATTAAACAAAGACCCAATGAGAATCTAAGTGAGTAGTATTTTACTAATTCGTGTCGATAGAGGCACGCTTGTGTACAGATACTCAGTTTTATTAAAACAGACTTTCGTCGTAAGGTTATCGTGTGTAGTTTTATTTCATTTCTTATAATACAGTGCACAGTTTTCGTAAGGTTTCCCTTAGTGTTGTTGAAACAATAGTAAACATGAGAGCGAAATTAATCATCAACGATATATGCGAATTCTCTGATGTTATCTATAACAGTCTGACGATGCACATGCAGTTTATTGATTACATGCATGTAGAAAACTTGTTCTGAGTTAAAGCTGTCAAACAATGTTTGAAGAAGAATAAAATACCACTACCACACGACAGCTACTGTAGAAAATACTTTTCTGAAGTATTTGGGCACGATGCGCTCTCCCCATACATAATACAAAAGCTTCGAGATGCATCTGCTGCCTGGCTGTCTGTTAAACCTGAAAAGAACAAGATGTCACATAAGTTAGCCCTTTTGCCACATGCGACTATTTTGGGTTGAGAAGTGAACGGAATTATGTTCAAAGTTCCATTAGATTGGTAACTTCAGCAGACAGCAAATTGCGTTTTAAAAAAATTTAGTAGTAAATGCACTCGAACTCGCGAAATCTTAGCTATAGTGGACGACACTTACCATTACCCTACTAGCTGACACATAGCTATACCAGCTCAAGAGCTGAACCACAATTTCTCCAGAACTTCTGCATACCACAGCGCTGCGAGATAATGCAAATGGCCGGGTCTAGACTTTGAGAGAAACGGTTATAGCTTTTCTTTTGCGCTGCACGGCGTTTTTTACAAACGGATAGAGCAATAGAATAGCTCAAGTGGAAAGGAATACTTCCTATTTAAATTTCTGCATCCGACACTGTTGGCAGTTCTGTGTAGGTGGCAGTTACGTGATTTTATTTCGGTGATTACAAAATAGAGTCGAATGTATGCACTGGGTAGCCGAGGCAGCTAGTTCATGGTGATTCGGTCAACCAAGTAAATGAATTTACCGAACATACTGCAATTTACTACAGGGAGCCTGTGTGTCAGAATTCTCATCCAGTGTGGCGCAACGGCGTTACGATAGAAAAATGAGTCACAGGACAGCTGGTTTGGTGGTCTGTTGGACTGATGGTAGGTTATTATACCTATGGTCTGGGTTCGATTCCCACTTCTATCAAAAATTTTAGATAGGAAGAGAAAGATTCCATCCTCTTCTGGCTGCACCAAGTGAAGAAGATATAATCGCAGTGGTGTCTGAAATTCACATTAAAGATGATATTCCTTCTCTGCCAAGTAGATGTTAGGTTGAACCACAATTAAGTCTGGAGTGGCGACATGTAGAAACTCCATCACCAGTAACCTTTCTTATACTAGTTATTTATTTCTAGTGACGAAACAAACGCTATGTAGGGTCACAGGACACTTATTCCATCTTTTATCTGAGCTTCTGTACGTCGATAAAATTGGTTCTGAACTGAGAATGTGACTCAGACCGCCCTTAACGCGGAATTTGATCCCTTCGTGGCAATACAGTTCGGCTACAATTTGTTGTTTGTTCAAAACTGCAGATTCCTCTACATCTCCACATATTACGTGTGAATGGGTTCGAATCCTGGCCCGGCACTAAAGATTTCATTATGTATTATCAAGCTCTAGCATGAGAACACCTATCTGCTGGTGGATAATAATTTTGATTTTTAATGTTTTTTCATTCGTTGTCAACACTAACGATATCTGACGTTTTTGACTCCCGGTGGGACACAGAACTATTTGCGAGATCACTGTAAGTTCAAGATGTTATTCCGAGCTGCTGGTGGAGAAAAATTCAGTAGCTGACGTCTCTTTGTGTGTAGTCAACAACGATATGTGTGGGGCTCTATTCCTAGTGAGCACTGAACACTTCGTCATATTATTTCTAGTTCAAACATGCTCACATGTCGCTGCTGGTGCAACAAACCCATATTTAACGTTCGTTTTCTCTAGAATATAACAGCGATAGGTGCCGGGTTGGAGTCCTGGGAAGGAAAAAGTAATGTTTCTTCTCGTCATTTCAGTTAAAACATCTAGCTACTGCCGAGAAAATCCGATATGTCACAGTTGGTTGTGCTTCGATATCAATCCGATTAGGTTCTGGGTTCGAATCCCTGTCCAACAAAAAGCTTTACCTCACGGCATTTCAAGTGTTACTTGTGAAGAAGCAATATTTAACATCTCTCGTAGTTCGTTAACAGGGACAAGAGATGCTGGGGAGGAATTCGCGTCCGTTAAAAATGTTTGCGTTATGTAATTTAAAGTTGATATTTGCTAACTGATACTGTCTAAAATCGAGGTATATCACTCTCTGTATGCCTAATCACGAACGACTGTCACTTTGCGTCAATCATGAAATCTTTGCTTAGTTTGTATGACCTGGGTTTGAATACATATGCAGAACGAGACGATTCGTCGTGTCATTTGATGTTCATACATATTCTCAAATAGCAGCTCGGGAATAACTTAAATTTTAAATGTCATTTTGTGTTAAATAATATGTACGGTATGTTACTTTGCAGAGGAAATCATCAATACGACGAACTTATCTCGTGCAATACCTATCTGACGTAATAATGAGAGTGGTAACATTTCAAGTATTTCATTTACTGTAATAAATGTGAGCTTACAAGCCTTAACGACAGTCTTATCTGTGATAACGTGTTCCCTGATATTTGCAGTATCGTGGTATTACTTTACATCATGAGTTATTGCGAGACAGGGCAGTATTTTCTAGTGGTGACATGTTGGAACCATTTTCAATAGTCAAACGACTGTACCGAGGGGCGATTAGAGGACCTGGTAGACAGCCGCGTTATGCCGGTTGCATGCGAATCAGGCGAAATGCAGTTCTGGTCGTTTGGATACTTTTGAGCATGGCTGTACATTCGCTATACCATGGCTTTTGTCACCTAAGAGTAAAGCTGCTTGACATTTCTCAGTAGGTCTCTTGAATTTTCCTGTAGGCAACATCTATCTTTCCCATAGCTATGCATGCTTCTGCATCCTCGCAAGGCGTTCCTACTTGCGATTTTGCACTTTTTGTCAATTTCACTCTTTGGAGGTCTTTACTCATTCAGGCATATTTTATATGCTAGACTTTTATGTTTTCTCATTTCATGAGTTAAGTTCACTATGTCGTGTGTTTTCCAAGGATTTCTTCATGACGGCTCTTTGCGATGTGGTCCTCAGCTTGCATTAACTATTTGACGCTGAAAGCTACCCATTAGTCTTGCATTAATTTCCCCTGTTCCAGTTAATCGCTGCCCAGTTTCCTTTGCATCTTTCAACAATCTCTACTTCTTTTAACTTATCCAGTACCCACTCCTTAATTCCCTACAAGCCTGCAGTTTTAGTTTAATCCGTAGTCCATAACCAATATACTATATATTCAGGGCCGTAATCTGCACCTTGAAACGTTTTGCAGTTAGAAAATGTAAATGTCACATGGAAATGTTGGCGGATGTTCAACGGGATAGATTCAGCCGCCTTCGTGAAGTGTGTTTTTCCTCCTTGAACCGTGACCCCTTTCCATGCGTAAATATGAAAACAATGTCATATGCGTATTTTTAGAGTATATATGAGTGTAGTACCAGTATGTATGATGATGAGAGGAGGGCGGTGATAAAACCCGGTGCTGGGGACAGCCAGCTTCTCTCGAATAGCACCAAGGGGATCGCCAAGCTTGACGTCCCCATCCGACGGACGGATCACCATAGTCCGTGTCCCATGCCCTCGTTTTATAAGACGCTGTGAAGAGGGTTGGAATTTAAACCGGAACATTGGCGTTAAAATTGGTGATCAGGAGCTTTATGCCACCGCGTCTCGTTCCCTTGAAGCTTAGACATAGCAGTGAACATTTCAGCCACCACCTGGATTCGAACCGGCGCTACCGCACTGGTGTGCGTTATCGACCTGGTCTGCAGAGGCGGGTTTTGCTATTCCAGTTCTGGTTTCGAATTCTCTGTCTTACCATTGTATAAACTATCTGAAACCTTCTCGTGTCTCTAGATCTCTTCCACGTACACAACCTTCTTTCATTTCCTATACTAGGTGTTAGAAGTGACCAAATTATCCTCAGTCGTATTTCTGGAAGGCGGCTTCTTCTTTCATTCCTTTCCCCTACTCTACGTTGTTGTCCTATTTTTCCTCTTTTTCTTTATCCTACTATCGAGTTCAAGTCCCCCATAACGATCAAATTTCCCTTAATAATCAGAATAATTTCATTTAACTGTGCATTCTTTCGTGCTTCTCATTGTCTGTTACCTAGTAATCATAAAAACGTAATCCTGTAATAGATGTTTACTAAATCCCTATTTTGGTTACGATAATGTGGTTGCTGAGATATTTATACAGTGTAAGGCAAATAAAAGTGGCCCGGAGAACGGAGTTGCAGTCTATAAAAAAACACAGCAGAAAAGAGAAAATACATTACAGTACAGCTAGGGCCGCGAATAGACCCACCTCTGCGAACAACTCTTGTCAAGCGTGAAGACTGTGGAAATGCGTTCCAAAATTCGGCCGGCTGTATGGGCAGTTGGACGTAACTGTAGGAATTTTCCTCCTCCGTTAATCCTAAAAAGTCGTATCTACTCGCACGGGCCACTTTTATTTGCCCACTCTCTCACATTCCTGTTTTCTAATTCATTGTTAGATCTACTCTCGCATTATTACTACTTGATTTTCTCATAATCTTGTTCTGACCTAGTTACGAATGGGGGACAGTTTTGCTTCTAAAATGCTTTGCTCAAGACAATGCCCTTATCATTAAATCAGATAACAGAGCTGCATGTTATCGGGAACGATTTTGCCTGTAGTTTCCCTTTGTTTTGATTCGTTCACAGTATCGAAGCTGCAGATCCATATTGGGTAACATGAAAAAACCAGATCCTCCAATCATCCAGACTGTTGCCCTTGCAGAAAGTGAAAAGGCTGATATCCCTCTCCAAAAACCATACGTTAGTCTCAGTTCTCCACAGATACCCGTCAATGTTGTTGCATCTGCGGTATGGCTATCTGCGTCGTTGAGGCATTTGCAGCCACTCCATTTATAGTTGGTGGGGAAGAGTGCAGCGTATATTTTGGATCTAGACTTCATCTGCAGGCTTTTAGACTTTTTCTTCTTGAACAGTATTTCAATCAATTATTAACGAACTTTCTATTTCTCTCGGTTTTGGTTGGGGTCATATCTTGGGTGGCAGTGTTTCACCTTACGACTTTATACAGTCTGTAAGTATATTGCCATATACCTACACTATATGGTACTCTGTTGGTGGGGAAATAATGTGTGTGTCGGCGAAGAAGCAAAAAATGGTAAGAAGGCTACTCACGTCTAATCCTTAACAGTATAAAATGTGCCAGCATTCTGGTGAACTTGTATTTATTGAAATCTCTCGGAAACCAGTAAAGCCAGAATAAGCAACAGCAGCATATTACCCTACTACAACAACTGACGAAACGATTAAACCGAAGCCAGCCGTTCTGACCGAGAGGTTCTAGGCGCTTCAGCCTGGAACCGCGCAACCGCTACGGTGGCAGGTTCGAATCCTGCCTGGGGCATGGATGTGTGTGCTGTCCTTAAGTTAGTTAGGTTTAAGTAGTTCTAAGTTCTAGGGGACTGATAACCTAGTACTCAGAGCAATTTGAACCATTTGATTAAACTGACAACGGTATCTGATGTTAACACAGTTTCTGAAAAAGCGATAATCACGACCAGAGTCAGGTGTTCATCAAATCCCGCAGAGGATGCTTCCATCGTTACGGGTAAGGTAACTGGACAGCTACACTATGTGATCAAAAGTATCCGGACACCTGGTTGAAAATGACTTACAAGTTCGTGGCGCCCTCCATCGATAATGCTGGAATTTAATATGGTGTTGGCCCACCCTTATCACTGATGACAGCATCCACTCTCGCAGGCATACGTTCAATCAGGTGCAGGAAAAGTTTCTTGGGGAATGGCAGCCCATTCTTCACGGAATGCTGCACTGAGGAGAAGTATCGATGTCCGTGGCTGAGGCCGGGCATGAATTCGGGGTTCCCACATTCCAAAGCTGTTCTATAGGATTCAGGTCAGGACTCTTTGCAGGCGAGTCCATTACAGGGATTTTACTGTCATGTAACCACTCCGCCACAGGTCGTGCATTATGAACAGGTGCTCGATCGTGTTGAAAATCGCAGTCGCCATTCCCGAATTGCTCTTCAACAGTGGGAAGCAAGAAGGTGCTTAAAACATCAATGTAGGCCTGTGCTGTGATAGTGCCACGCAAAACAAGAAGGGGTGCAAGCCGCCTCCATGAAAAACACGACCACACCATATAATACCACCGCCTCCCAATTTTACTGTTAGCACTACACACGCTGGCAGATGACGTTCACCGGGCATTCGCCATACCTACACCCAGGCATCGGATCGCCACATTGTATACAGTGATTCGTCACTCCACACAACATTTTTCCACTGTTCAATCGTCTAATGTTTACGCTACTTACACCAAGCAAAGTGTCCTTTGGCATTTACTGCCGTGATGTGTGACTTATGAGCAGCCGCTCGACCATGAAATCCAAGTTTTCTCACCACCCGCCTTACTGTCATAGTGCTTGCTGTGCATCCTGATGCAGTTTGGAATTCCTGTGTGATGGTCTGAATAGATGTCTGCCTATTACACATTACGACCCTCTTCAACTGTCAGCGGTCTCTGTCAGTCAACAGACGAGGTCGGCCTGTACACTTTTGTGCTGTACGTGACCCTTCACATTTCCACTTCACTATCACATGGGAAACAGTGGATCTAGGGATGTTTAGGAGTGTGGAAATCTCGCGTACAGACGTATGACACAAGTGACACCCGATCATCTGTCCACATTCGAAGTCCGTGAGTTCCGCGGAGCGCCCCATTCTGCTCTCTCACGATGTCTAACGACTACTGAGGTCGTTGATATGGAGTAACTGGCAGTAGGTGGATTCACAATGCACCTAATATGAAAAACGTATGTTTATGGGGATGTCCGGATACTTTTGATCACACAGTGTACCAGTATTCGTTGTTCCTTCACTTCCACGCATGTAATGTGGCTGATCCTGTCAAGCGACGCCCATTTATGTTGTGGTCCAGTAGCAAAATCTATGATCTCCTGCGTAAGCTCATCACTTTCTGCTATCCCAGTCGTTTTATCCACGAACAATTTCTTAGTCATTTATCTGTTTCCACGGACTAACGTACGTATCGGGGACTCTGTTAATTTTTTTACAGCAATACAACCAGTACACTTAGTGCTCAATTTCGACATCACAGAGACTACAAAAGACTCTGAGCACTATGCGACTTAATTTCTGAGGTCATCAGTCGCCTAGAACTTAGAACTAATTAAACCCAACTAACCTAAGGGCATCACACACATCCATGCCCGAGGCAGGATTCGAACCTGCGACCGTAGCGGTCGTTCGATTCCAGACTGTAGCGCCTAGAACCGCACCGCCACTCCGGCCGGCGGAGACTACAAGAGAGCAAGTCACTGATATGCTATATATACTATTTATGACATTGAACGGTTAACTGTAAAAAACACGGAACTCTTGAAAAATAGAAACTTCCTTGTTTCAAGATGATCAAACAGTCAGTGAAATCGACCGTTTTAAATTTTAGTACTGAGAATATGTGAAAGGCTTTCTTGCCAGTATCAACTTGATCTCGAGCATAAAGTGTATGCTGATATCTTTGCTATAAGAACGATCTCTTTTGCCTATGATACTGAAACGTGAAAAATTGTTTACTTTGCTTACATTTACTCTATTGTCTCGTACAAGTGTTGTATTTTGAGGCAACTCTGTTCTTCACTGAGATCATTGTTAGGCCGAAAAAGGGCAATCAAACTGATATGCTGTCTCTCGAAAATCTATATCTTCCATCTCTGCACGTATATTCGTTGATGGGTTTTCCTGTTGACAAAGCAGACTCATTCAGAAGAAATTGCAGCTGTCACTAAGTGAACTCTAGGCAGAAAAACGATATGCACTTGGACAACGGTTCCTTAAGCATTCTACAGAAAGTTGCGACCATTCAGCAGATGTTATTTTCAATAGTCATTCAGCAGAAATGAAAACAAAGAATGATAAACCCAAGGTCCAATTTCAAATACAGGCGTTCCGCGCAGTAGGTAAGAACTTTTGTCTGTAATGTGTTATTTATCTGTTTATTCCCTCACTGTTTTTTCGTATTTCATTAATTCATTAATTCTTTTGGTTATAAATTCTCTAACTAGCATATGTTTACACGACCCAACTGCTTTGGATCGGAACCTGATATACAATTAAATAAAACTGAAACAAATAAGTGAACCGTAATGGTTTGAAATGAAAGGAAACTTATGCAGTTCCTTCCTTTCGAATATCAGAGATGAAGGCCACAGCCTTAGCAAAGGTCAACAGAAACCCACTAAATGTCTCACTGGACCCATTACCTCCCATTTCTCACTGAGCCGTGTGGTTGGCGTGCGATATCTCGATGTGGACATTTTGTGCTGTCTTTCCGATGCACGCTTGATTTCGCCTGCAGCCCCATCTCCTGGCCATCTCGTGCAGCTGAGAGTTGCAAGAAACGAGGAAAGGACACCGATAAGCAGCGGACACTTGCTTCTTCCGGACGACGCCGGGTGTTGATTCTGCACGGGTTGGCGGCGGGGACAAGTAGAGCCGGAGTGGGGCCCTTGCGCGGCTAAGTCGCTTGAGCTGTGCCCAGGGTCTCCGGCGTGACCTGTCCAAATGTATCCTAGGAACCGTCTAGTGCAGGGCCGGCCAGAAATTCTGCACGCGTGCGGTGTTCCTGCACGCGTGCAACTTCCGGGTCACAGCGTGCACGCCGTAGCCGTCAGCGTTCATGTAGTGCATGTTTCTACGCACAGATGTCGCTTTATCCACTTGCTGGGATACTCTGTACCGGCGCATTCTAGTGCTCTTTCCACAGCTTGCAAGCCAACCATGGGAAGTTATTTCGCGTATTAAACATTTAAAATACTGTCACAGTCTACTCATTGAGACGTCTACTTTTATGTTAACAGTTTAATCCAGTAAGACAAGTAATACAGTTAACAACCGTGGGTTTTTATTAAGGCAGCTTGACTGACGGCACGTAAATACGCGTAATGTTTTTGATCTAGTATTTAAGAAAGAGAGCACTTAGCGACTTCCAACGAACCTTATTCATGATTTCAAATAACATTAAACTAATGCAAGGTTTCCTATAACTAATTCTCGGTGCCTTCAGTTACACCCACATAATTTGGGTCTCATTGACCTCTTAACAGAATAACCGCACACCTCTCGATGATCACCTGTTATTTCAATACCATTATTGCTATAGTTTTCACCAGTTCCGTCTGAAATCTGCATAATAACCGACAATTAGATGAATGTTATGTTTTATCGACTTCAGCTGAGCGTAGCCCTTCACACATTTAAAAAAAAAAAACCCTAAATGTAAGTATACATTGAAAGAATTGGTTTAATGACCAACTTTCCTGATAATAATGTAACATGGAGCAGAATGAGGCACTAATACAGTTAGTAAACAATAATTTTTAATTATGAAAGGAATAAATCCAAACACGTCACTGGTCATGAAAAATGATAATACAGTTGATGTGTGTCATCCATTTTCTTAAGGACATTTAATTTTGCTTGCCGTTCTTCACTGTTGAGTAAACTACACTCGTCTTTGGGATGTGTATTGTAGTGTCTTTCAATTGAAAACTTACGCTGGCCGCCTATTATTCGACGGCACAGCAAACACTGTGAGTTTTCACCAACGGCTACAAAAAAGAATTGCAGTTCCCGTCCTTTGCTTTTTCACAGTACCTGCCATTTCTCAGTACTTCTCTGTTAAGGTTACGGTTACCAAGGGTAAACGAGACTGGGTATGTTGCGCTCTAGCTTGTACCACATAAACAGGGAAGTTGAGCGGCTGCCGTTCATTTAGGACACATGTCTAATAACAGATGTCGCTGTCGCACACGTGCGCACATGTGCAGCACTTCCGCACGTCTGCACACTGTGCAGCGTTTGGCCGGCCCTGGTCTAGTGTGTTCCCCTGGTGTGGTATTTTTTTGCTCCTGGAATTGCTGATGGCTGGTCCTCTCAAGTGAGAGAGTGAGACTTCATGTTGGTGGTGCAACGCCCGTCTGACGTATTGTGTCATCTTGTAAGCACGATTTCACTGTGATTGTTCTTTATTCCCTCGGGCGGCCGTTTGCTGGTTCGGTTCCCTAATGTACAGCGAACCAACCATGTTAAGCACTGGTGGTGTTCTAGCTGCCTTGTTTCCCCAGCCACGCCTCGTTGGTCTGGCTGTTGATTGTCTCGGGCTTATGCGGAAGCGTATGGTAAGGTTACGCCACGCAACACGAGCGAGGCTCCCAAATTTTGTTAATGTCCATTAGTGAAGCTGGTTTTACTGTTCTTTATCGCTGGGGATTTGATTGTCTTGTGTGGATTTAAGAGCAGTTATTTCTGACTGGTGTTTTAAATATCTTGCTTGCAAGATTAAATCTAATGTGGTTAGTGCCTCATTAATTTGTGTTGCAGTGCTGTCTTGAAGTCAGCCGCTTCCATCTTTCCACCCACTGCCTAAGGAAAAACCTATCGTAATATACAGCTATCAGCTGGTTTCCTCTTTCAGTTTTTAACCATTTAAAAACTGATTTTGCATAAGCTTTTTGCATTAGTAATGTGTGGGGCGAGAGCATTAATTATTTGAGCCCTGCTTTTTTTAAGTATAACTATGTAATTATTATTGTTCTCGGATAAAAATTTTTAACTATTTAAAAATTGATTTGCATTACGTTTTTACATTATTGTTGTGTGGGGTAAGATAATTTATTATTTGAGACCTGCTGTTTAACTGTAGCTTTGTTGTTATTACTAGTCTGGCTTTTTTTCTGTTTAAAAACTGGTTTGACTGAGCTTTGATCACTGTTATTCTGTGCAATAAAATTGTAATTATTTGAGCCCTTGCTGTTCAAGTGGAGCTTTATCTTTATTATTGGTCTGGGATGAAAATTTCTAGCTACTTAAAAACTGATTTTGCATAAGTTTTTACCATTATTAGTGTATTGGGTTAAATTATTAACTATTTGATTCCCGATGTGTTAGTGCAGCTTATGATTACAGAGTGTTTCAAAAGGAATGTACGTATTACAAAGCATTATTTTGTCCAAACTATCGATCGCTGCGCCTCTGCTCGGCTATTGGAGAAACGAATACATAGTCTAGTTTATATTAATAGTCGCTAAATGTCACTTGTCTTCTGTTTTGCTTGGTAATCGTCATATGTTTAAAATGGCTACTCCGCAGCGGAAATCATTTTGTGTTCTCGAGCTTACGAAGTGCAATTCCGTGATTACAGTGCAAGACGTCTTAGGTTGAGGTTCCAAATTGATCCTCCGAATGGGTGGAACATTCGCAGATGGTATCGACAGTTTCTAGATACAGGATATGTGTGTAAAGGAAAGAGTCCTGGCCGCCCTCGTGTTCGTGAAGAAAATGTTGCACAAATTCAAACTGCCTTCCATTGTAGTCCTTCAAAATCAACTCGCTGTGCCAGTAGGGAGTTAAAACTGCCAACAACAGCAAATTGGCGTGTGTTGAGACGGCGGTTGGTTACGAAGCTGTACAAGTTACAGCTGTTAAAAGCTCTCCGTCCTGATGACAAACGCAAACGGGTGGCGTTTTGTAACGAGATTCTTGATGCTATTGACAATGATAACACTTTCGCACGACGCATCGTGTTCAGTGATGAAGCGACTTTCGTTGTTAGTGGTCAGGTAAACAAACACAATGTTCGAATTTGGGGCCTACAGAACTCATATACAGCCATTGAACATCTACGACGTTCGCCCAAAGTCAATGTGTTTTGTGCGATACCCCGATCATCTCTTTACTGCCCATTCTTCTTCGATGGAAACAAAGTTAACGGTCAGCAGTATCTTGTTATGTTACAAAAATGGTTGTTTCCGAAGCTGCACGAAGACAGCTTCATTTTTTAACAAGACAGGGAACCCCCTCACTGCATGAGTATCTGAATGAAACTCTACTGAACCTTTGGATTCGTCGTCAAGGAGCTGGCGACAGCATGTCTCAGCTGGGCCCCACGGTCACCAGATTTGACACCCACTGACTTCTTGACGTTAAAGGCAACGTTTATGTACCACACTCCCACAGAACCTGGAAGAGTTGAAGAACCGGTTCCTTACTGCCATAAATGTCAGTGACGAAGGACATGCTTGCCCGAGTATGGGAGGAATTTAAGTACCGATGTGATATTGTTCGTGTCGCTGATGGAGGACATATTGAACATCTGTAATCTGAACTTGAGAGGTTCGTAAATTTGGGTGTAAAGTTTCATATTCGTATCTTTTAATGTTTAATAAATATATGCATTCGAAAAACGTATATAATTCTGGGGTACAATTTTTTAACGATTTCAAATCTAACATTCTAAATAAAGTCTGTCATTTATTATAGGATCACTAACTATTTACTGTCTAGATATCGTTTTCGCTGTTTACAAGGTCCGAAGGACTGAATAACGTTTTATTAATTGTTTTGAGAATCCATGGTTGTTGTAGAAATTTCATTGTCTTGGAGATTAAAAAACATTTTTTACTGTTTATAGATGCTCTCTAGCTCTCTAATCAACTGGAGAGGTTGTCTGTTAATTGCAATCTGATTTAAAATAAAATCACCGTGTGTAGCTATGAATGCTGCTGCCCTTGCATGTTTTCCTTGTTCAGCCTTCCACTCCACAGCCACTTGCGCCGCACCATGCTTCGTTTTAACCCATAGAGAGAAACTACCATTCTTTCGAAGAAAATTGAATTATTATCAGAAATTCCTCCAGAAAATAGATCAAATAAGTCATCCCTTGAATCAACAAAAGAAGAAAGATGCGACGTAAGCCTACGTCGTCCACAGACCTGCACGTCAGAAGGCATTCGGAACGCTAAAAGCTCTCCTCGGAACAGAACCTCGCCTTGCCATGTACTCGCCACGTAACCGCTTAGTGCTGGCAAGAGATCGGTCAAAACATGGGATGTGTGTCGTGTTGCCCCACATATGTAAAATAGGTCAGAGCATCCATTTACCTAGGTTTCAAAATCTCTCAAACGGAGACATGCAGACTACTCACTGAAAAAGAGAGCTCTGGTCAGGGACACAATTTCTTCTTTTTCCATAATGAAATTCTCGTTTTCATTGTTGAGAAAACAGCCTAACGGCTGCTCCGATACTGGCTCGTCATAAACACTCCCAATGGCGTCAGTATAAAATTTGATGCTAACGACACATTATGTTTCAGACATCTATAACTTACGCTGCAAAGTTCCATTCTATATCTGGGCCGTGTATCGGAACATATTTGCGACTACAATGAAGGCTTTCTTGCAAACAGAACTCAACACGTAGCTCTCAGAGGAACAAAATCGACATATGTAAAGATAATTTCAGGAGTACTCTAAGGAAATGTTATAGAGCCGTTACTGTTGACAGTATATATAAATTACCTAGCAGAAAATGTAGGAAGCTCCATTAGGCTGTTCCAAATGTTGAGTCGTCTGTAAGAATATAGCAACACCAGAACACTGTAGTAAATTGCACAATGACCTACAGAGGATTATTGAACGGTACAGGAACTGGCAGCTAATACCGAACGTAAATAAATGTAACATATTGTGCATACATAGGAGAAGAAATCCTCTACTGTACAACTTCTTCGTTGATGACCAATTTCAGGAAACAGTACCTGCCGTGAAATATCTGTGAGTAACCATCTGGAGCGCCTTAAGCCGAATGACCACATCAAACAAATATTACGATTAGCAGATGCCAAGCTGAGATTCACTGGATAAATCTTAAGGAAATGTAACTCATCCACGAAAGAAGAGGCACTTGTTCGACTGATTTTTGGATGTTGTTCATCACTTACCAGCTAGAACTAATGGAAGAGACAGAAGACCCAACGAAGACAGGTGCACCTTTTCACAAGGTTGTTTAGTTAACGCGAGAGCGTCACAGACATGCTCAAAAATGTGTGTGAAATCTTATGGGACTTAACTGCTAAGGTCATCAGTCCCTAAGCTTACACACTACTTAACCTAAATTATCCTAAGGACAAACACACACACCCATGCCCGAGGGAGGACTCGAACCTCCGCCGGGACCAGTTGCACAGTCCATGACTGCAGCGCCCCAGAACGCTCGGCTAATCCCGCGCGGCCACAGACATGCTCAACAAACTGCAGTGGAAGATGCTACACATAACGCGTAGTATATCACGGGAAGCTTGCTATTGAAATTCCAAGAAAATGCACAGTGGGGGCCGATACTGAGTGGATTTATTAGTATAAAGTTTGATTTTTATTTTTTCATTTGATGTTCGTCAGTGTTATCTGCCTGGCGGTAAGTTGCAGCGTCTTAGTCACGTTGTCCAGAACCGGATAGGACCATCCTGAAACTCACGTGTTGGACCATCAGCAGCTAAACTCATGTGTTGTTGACACGGTAATGCTACCGAACTACGCGTCTTACGATCTGACCGACCAATAGGGAGGCTTGGAGGTGGCCAAGTGGGGGTGGAACCGCTGCCGGCTGCCGGGAGCGGACACACCGTTCGTTCTCTTCTACTGGCAGCTTCCAAACCATCAGATGCTCTCCTCACCTGCTCTCTTGGGCGGCTGCGCATTCAGTCTCGGCGGCTTCTCCAGGCGTGCCTTTGTTTACGCATTAAAACTTCACACAGTTTAAACTACATTTTATTCTTCACCTCAACGGGTGCCTACTGCTTTCCCATCCTGGCCAATCCTGACGCATTAACAAAAGTAAGTTCCAGGAAGAGTTGGACAGCATATTACATCCTCCCACATACGTCCCGCGGAATGGCAACAATAAGGAAATTCGAGAATTTAGTGCTAATACAGATTTTGCCAACCATCGTTCTTCCAACGCAGATTATTGATGTAGATGCAATACTTTATGCACAGACCCATCGCTCTGGTGAGCGTTCATGTATGTAAAACGGGAGTAACCTCAGCACTTTCCAGCTAGCAACCCACAGGTACTTCAAACTTACTTCTCAACTAGACATCGGCTCAGCATTGATGAGGATTTTCACTGATAGCCCCGAAACGCAAAACTGCAGAGAAGTCATTCCCAGCTTCCTCCACCTGTTACATCCGTTCCACTGGGGTGTGCCAGGAATGAAGTCACTTACCATGTGCCACGTCTACTAGCCAGGTGTCAATACTAATATCAAACGATCTTTCATTGTCTGCACCACCTGCTCACCGAGTGAGGCAACATCCCAGCCGCGTTTCTATCCATGGTCAATTCCAGACGAAACATTGGAGCACATCCACATCAGGTTTGAAAGACCAACCCCGTAGTCCACATAGGTACTACTGGTGGCCAAGTTACACAGAACTTAACAGCACCTGTTCCAGGTATCTCCTCTGACTACGCCACTATTTTGCACTGTGGCCACACCAGCAGAAGGTACTGAGGAGTAACTGGGCGCCTTTGTATGTTACCCCTCCCACCATCTACCACCCACCAAAGGCCAAGAGACAAGCAAGGCAGAGAAAAACCAACTTTACACAACAACAGAGCATACGAATCACTAACATGGATCCATTGGTAGGGCTGCCTTTATCAGTTTCTCTCCCGCTTCACCGATCCGTACTAGTTAGACATTATTTCGAACGATATGAGCCTGTTAAATAGAGGAGACACTTGGTGTACTCATCTCATGCTTTGCCCTGACGAAGGAGAAGACACTCCAGCGACTGATACCAATGCTTGCCTCATGTACTATCAGTGATAAGTCAATATAACCAACTGTTTTTGCTTTGTTCATAACTTATCGAACTAAACACCATTTTACGATAACTTGATGTGACCAGTAATTCCACTGCGGTGTACTACGTCCCATGACTGTCTGTTGTTTGTAAAGTGTGTGTCCCATGACTGTCTGTTGTTTGTAAAGTGTCTGCCAGCAACAACACAAACTTCCTACAGAATATCGAATCGATAACAGTATGACATTGTAACACAGTATTTCCGGGTTCTTTCTTTCTTTCTTTTGATATCTTACATACGAAATGTATGACTTCTTACTCGCCCTGTATAATAGCACTTTCATTATTGGTTAATAAAACAGATGAGACAGTGATAGAATGAAGGAAGGGAAGAAACATGAAACAACTCAGAACAAGTCACATTGAACGAAACTTTATTCCAGAAACAAACCCTTACCTCTTTCACTATCCATGGCACGTGATCTTTCGATATTCGCTGGGCTTGCTCAAAATGCTCCAGTAGTTTCTCGTGGATACTCCTTTCCAGAGGCACAGCAATTTTTCTATGCAATTCTGTATTGTTCCTCTTCCTTCAAGTATGGTTTCTTTTTCCTGAGGTACTCCTTTCTACCACTTGTACCTGGCTGTTCGCTAACTGTATACACAAATTCGAAGCCGTAGGTCAATTTTGAGATGTAGGTGGATCTACATACAATTTACCTTCCTTCTATCTCTTGTTAAGAAAGTTCTATCTGACAACGTTACACAGAAGACCTGCTGCTTTGAAACTTCCCGTAATTCCGTCTTCTGCCTTCATGTCCCCACAGAAGATAGAATGCAAGTACTTAATTTACAGACCTGATCCACTGGCTTTCCATCTACTAAGATGCTGTACGTCTCCTTTAATTTGTTTATTTATCATGGGTTTTGTTTCTCCAACATTTACATCTTTTTTAACTTCTACACATAACCAAATAACAAAACAGTTCTTTAACGTGCGTAAGTGCTATTTATTGACCAATACATCCCTGCTCATAGTGTCAAAATGTATTCTGATGCTGACATAACCAACATCTGCTCGTTGCCTGTGAATGCAGTTCTTCACTCAATTTCCAGGGAAAGCAGTTCGTCGCGGGCTGCAGCGTATTCGCTGTAGATGTCTGGGTTAGTGTACTGCTGGAACAGATCGTCGTAGCTCTGTTGGAGGGTGTAAGCCTTCACCATGGCGGCCGCCACGTCTGGGTACAGGTACTGCACAGAAAGAGATAAAATGTTAGTGGCTACTGTGATTTGGTGTGTCCCTGTTATTCAATGTCATACGAGGCAAAAGCAAAAGTCAACTAGGCAGAATCTAAACGTTGAGCACATCCAGTAAATGAGAGCAAACTTCCTGAATAGAATGTTAGAGCCTTAGAGAAAGGAATTTGCTTAATGGGAAAACTTTTAACATTGATGGCCTTAAGAGAAGAATAGAAAGACTCTGAAATAAAAGATACAAATTAAAAGAAAATAAAAAGTAATTAAATTGAAAAAGCTATTCTATAATAAAACATTTTTTAGTTAATCAATCTTTGTCTGATTTACTGTGTCACCAAAAAATTCCTCTGCTGTGGTTATCTCTTCATCTCAGAGTAATATCCTCAAATATATTCTGTAAATGATGAACCAAAATTCGTCCACTCGGATGCCACAGCACCGTTCCTTGCACACCAACAGTACAAAAATGTCGCCAACAAAATCTCGTCCCGCACTTATTTTCGGTAGAAAATGGACACCAAAGATATGCAGATCGACAACACTGTGATCTCAGTATAATCACTGTCTTCATTCAACTGTCTGGAGGTGGGTTGTCATTTTAGTGCAGTCAATAGATTTGCCTATAGTGTATCCGCGTTGCAACTCCTATTCCGGGTCCAGGTGCACTTTTTTATTTTTTTTAAACTTTTTAAATTGTGGACTTCGTGATATGGCAGCTTGCTTCTTAATTGTTGCACAACAATGACAGTACGTCTTTTACAAGGGCTATTTTCTTTTCAACGATCGAGCGATCGCGAAGTGTAAACCACAGTGAAAATGAAAATGTTTTATCTTCCATCTATATAATCCCGGCTGTCGTAGTGTGGTACTATCTTTTCAATACTCTCTTCATAGAAGGCAGTCGCCTATGCTTTCAGAAAATTCTCTACACTGGTCTGTGCCGAAATAGTGTCCTCCTAGCCAGCATTTCATGTAAGCAAAGAGATGAAAATCAGAAGGATCCAGTTCCGGGATGTATGGTTGGTGAGCAAACACTTCCCATCGTAAACGCTCCAAGATCGTCTTTGCTGCAGCTCCTGTGTGAGGCGGAGCATTAGCATGAAGAAGGACAATGTCGAAGACAGCATTCCTCTTCGCTTATTCTAAATTGCCTTTCGTACACGTTGAAGAGTCACGCTGTGTAAGGCTGCAGTGATGGTCGTGGCACGTTCCGTGGATTCCTCCAGTGAAACACCTTTTCGGTCTCAGAATATAATAGCCATACGTTTTCGAATGGAGAAGCTTAGCTCGCACTTTTTGGTTTACTCGGGAAACGAGAATGTACCACTGTTTGGATTGCTCTTTTTTTTATCCATGGTCTAAATGGACAGATGTCTCGTCCCCTATTCCAGTTTTGTTCAAAAAATTTTCTTTGTCTTGGTGATAGCGCTGGAGAAACACTATCGCTATGTTTTGTAATGGTCGAACAGCATCTTTGGAACCCAATTTGCACAGAGTTTGCGGCACTGAAGTCTCTCACTCACGATCTTATACAGAGCTGGCCTCAAATTTCATTAACCACTCAACACAAAAATTGTGAACCAATGACTTTTTCGAATCGCCTGATCCACTGGATGAACAGGATCATCGGTTGACATTCGCCTCGTAACCTCCTACATCATGAACGTCTGTAAGACCTGCTTCAAAATTTCTGCACCATTGCCGTACCTTGCTGTCACTCGTGAAAGTTTCATTGTACACGTTACTCATTTTCAATGATTTTCGGCTGCATTGCAACCCTCAGCATGAATAAATCGAACTTTTACGTTCTCAGTGCGCGCTCAGAACTAATAAGTGCGACGTGATGCGATCGATGGGCGTACTAGAGACATCGCACAATACGTCTGCGCAAAGATTTATCGGATTTTCACTGTTATTTTAATTTCGCGACAAACAGGATCTCGAGAAAAAAATATCCGTTGTACAAAAACACCTGTAATTATTTAATTAATTAGAATTAGAGAAAACAGTTTTTATTATTCCACTTTTCAAGATGTCTTTTTCCTTTAAATTTTTACATAATTGTCTTGCACCCGCACGGCCCCTCATACTTTCCGGCCCACTGCCACATTTTCTTCATTTATATCCTTTCTCCCAAAGTAAAAGAGAAATAGACCCTACTCCTCTCTCACTTGGTCTATCGCAATTGGGTAACGATTAAAAATCAGATAACGTATCACACGTAACGATTAAAAATCAGATAACATATCACACAGACTAAAGCCCTCCGTGTGCGAATGCACAAACTGCTCACTATACCGGTATATAAGGTGGACGGCAGTGCATTACCATCTTTTCGTTGTAGTGCACTCTGAAGATGGTTCATTGATTTACAGCCCAAACATTAGCAGAGGACAAAGTCAATTTATGGCTGAATTCTGTAATTTTATAATTCAAGAAGGAGGAACTTGTTATTGGACGGCCTGAAGAACCAAACATGGACCATAAAACAATGCCATGACGAATTGGGTTCATAGGACATGGGGCTCGCACTCATCAACACTGTAGACCCAACACCGTAATGGTGGAAACAACATAAGAAAATCATGCGCTTGTCAGACCCATAAATCACTGGATGCGTGAAATCATGAAACACCTACAACGGCTCTGGATTGATCGAAATCACTCCAAAGGGCTCAAGTGCTCCGTCAATGGAGACAGATACTACTGTCAGCACATAATCTACAAGATCGATAAACACTGTATGACTAAATAGACATTTTCCTCATTCTCTCCACAACAACTAATGTCCAGACTCGATCATAGAAATGGACCTGCTTGCATCAGACAACATCAGTAACCATGACCAACTTCTGCTGACTCAAAATCACAATGTTAATTCGCCACCGACACGTGACAGGACTGTGGGTGCAACTGTATACAGTAAACAGAATATCGTACAAAAGGTAAAACTGTTCAGGTAATCACACAATCGAAGATCTGCAATACAACTGCAGCTGTCACTCGGAACTGTCCGTACAACACAATACCCAACCATAAAAGAATTCTGCTCGGGCTACACAATAACTAATCATACAGACACAATATAGCACAAGTCTGTCCAAATGTAACCGTCACCAGTGTCTCTCCAAAAGTCCTCACCTGCACTCGAAGGTCCTCCATGACAGCCGGAAGCTCGGCGGTGGCATTTGAGATGCCGATGTACGCAAAGTCGACGATCCAGTCGTGCAGTTTCTGCAGCTCTGGTGCCACTGTCTCTGGCAGGTGGACGAACGCCTCATCCAGATTCCAAATGCGGATGTCCCTCTGCTGTCTAGCACCTGTTCTCAAGTTTCCCTGTGAAACACACCGACGTGTAAGGTGGTCGAGGCCTCTGGAACTTGCTATGAGAATCCGACGGAAATTCGAATGATAAGAGTACACAACAGTATATGGGAAGATTCTCTTACCTGTGAACTGAAGTGCTTCGTGTATCTGAGGCCATTCTTGACAGCAGCAGAGAAGTTGCGGTAGCAGACTGCCAGCCCTGACAAGGGGGTATCGAATGTTACATTAGCCCCAGTCTGGATCTCGTAGACGTTGTGTTCCACACCCTGCTCCATGTGACGCATTGTGTTGTAGGTCGCCCGGGCTGAGTTGGCTGTCTGGAAGCCCAGCCCTTCCGTCATGGTGGCGATGTAAGATGAGACAGCAGCGATCATCATATCCTTGGTGGCTGTCCCGTTCACAATGTAGTACGTCACATTGGGAGCAGGGATGATCCGTGTCGCATTCACAAAAGCTCCCTCCATTGATGCTGCGTCCCCTGTGGGCACGACCATAGTCTCCATACATAGTGTAAGCTTCCACTCCCTCTTTTTTTTTCCTTTATTGAATTTCAATTCCCTCCAAAGGGGGCGGGCTGGCAGCAGTTTAGTACGCTGCTCTACATCCTACAGACTTTTTAAAAACGTAAGAAGAAAAGAAACAAGAAAACAGGCGATAAAACGGTGACTTAAATTGTAAAACGTCGGAAAATTGTGGAAAGTTAAAACATAAAGCAAAGTGGTTGGCAATGTTAATAAAATACACAGGAAACAGACAAGTAACATAGTAGACATACAATAAAAAAACATTCCGACAGTCTGATTTCTGTTCGCATGAGATAAAACATCACACCCAGCGACAGTATGATGGCCATTCGCAACATTTCCCAAAAGACACACAGCACGGAACACTCGCTGTAAAACACTGCACGAAAATGTCGGCACAAAGATGACACTTCCTAGCCAAGGGCAGATGGGGGGGGGGGGGGGGGGACCTGGATAAGGGGGAAAACAAGGAGGGAGGAGAGGAAAAAAACGAAAAGGGGGGGGGGGACCAAAGGAGAGAGAGGACTCATAAGAGGTGAGAGGGGCAGGGCAGACGCGAGAGGGAATGGGAAAAGGCAGAGGAGGGAAACGCAAAAGGACTTGGGGGAGAGAAGGGGGGCAGAGAGAGAGTAGGTGGTGAAAAAAGAGGATGGAAGGGGGGGAGAGGGAGCCCGGGAAAAGGACACAGGAAAGGAGGGGGAGTGAGGCTCAGAGTTGAAAGGAGCGATAAATGTAGGGAGAGTGAGCATCATCCGGGAGGGGGATTTGATGGAAGCCACCTTGGGAAAGGGGATGAAGGATGTAGAGATGGAGGGTAGGGGGCACACAACAGTGAAGACGTGGCAGGGGGTGGGGTGGGAGAGGAGAGGAGTCCACTCCCTCTCGCCTCGCTTGTATTTTAGATAGTATTGGCGGTCGCAAACTAAATTCAAGTGGAAATTATTTATTTGGGGGTGAAGTATTCATATACAGATAAACAAGGACGGTCGCAGGTTCGAATCCTGCCTCGTGCATGGATGTGTGTGACGTCCTTAGGTTAGTTAGGTTTAAGTAGTTCTACGTTCTAGGGGACTGATGACCACAGATGTTTAGTCCCATAGTGCTCAGAGCCATTTGAACCATTTGTATTTATGGATGTTAGGTTACCAGCTCGTCGTTCAGGGCCTGACGGCTCATTCATTGGTGACTGGCTACAGTGTCACCCTCTGCGTTATGGCATCATTTGGATGTGGTATCGTAGAGTACGGGGTCGGCACACAGCGCTCCCGGATGACTACTCAGTTCTGGGGACGGGCGAGAGTAGGTTATACATGGTTTATGTTCGGTAGTTGAGAAGAACCAAAATATGTAAATATAGTCACTATTTATTAGACAAAATCTCAACATTTACAAGCTTCAGTCAGCACTCGTAGTCATTACAATGCTTTTACAATGCAACTTTATTTAAATTACTACCATTCAGGAAAATTCCCCGTGAAATTTACTTAGGTTTGGATCCAACCTCTATAGGACATTAACTTCTTAAAAGAGTAAACTGTCATTTAACTGTGTATTATTATATTTATCTTCTGTACTATCCAGATTTGGACTTTCATCCCATTATCAAGAACGATTCTAAAAGTGTTTATACTATTATCAAGTCAAATCTGTTAATTCAGTCGCCGGCCGGAGTGGCAGAGCGGTTCTAGGCGCTTCAGTCTGGAACCGCGCGACCGCTACTGTCGCAGGTTCGAATCTTGCCTTGGGCATGGATGAATGTGATGTCCTTAGGTTAGTTAGGTTTAAGTAGTTCTAAGTTATAGGGGACTGATGACCGCAGAAGTTAAGTCCCATAGTGCTCAGAGCCATTTCAACCATTTGTTAAAGCAGTCCAAATCAGGTAAACATTGCTAACACATGTCTTTAAGATGTAACTGTTTCTTATCATGGCCACATAATTGTTAACTTTTAGCGCTTTAACTCCACAAACCCAAATGCAGCATCCTTAATAATCTCGAATTCCCACCTTTCCAAATGAATTCTCTAATCGACATTCTTTATCACACTGCATTTTCACAACTTGCCTATCGTTGACATTTATTTCATCTTTAATATTCGTTAATATTCAAAACGATCGGAGATTTTCTCCACTCGGGACACGGTGTTGTGGTGGCCATACGTTTGTATCGTCCTTATTGACATTTCACTGTTAAGATTGCTATATGGCCACGTATCGGAAGCCAACACAAGAAATGAAACAAAAAAATTTCGAAACAACCCTGTTCCACTCAAGATTCCGCCTTCCTCCACTCCCGACGCATTCTACTGCTTCACTCTGACGCACACTTGAAAAAAACATGGTACTGCATTATTTGTGTTGTCTGGATAACAGGTTTCAGTGGATGTCTCTCTCTTAAAGAACTTGGCATCTTATTGTTATACTTACAGTAGACGGAGCAGACTTGGTGAGGTAGCGTATTGAGCTATCGAGCGCAGATACATCCAAAAAAAAAATATCTTGGATAGTTCAGACGGGCTGCCTGTGGAGTAGCAGCACATGACGTGGACACAATCAAAGAGTATCCATGCGTATAGTGAACTATTGTTAGAAAAAAACTCTGGAAATTTCCCGAGTTCGAGTCCAGATCTGGCACACGGTTTAATGTGCCAGGAAGTTTCGTGTCAGTGCACACTCCGCTGCAGAGTGAGAATTCGTTTAGATGAGCTGATGTGTGGTCGATGCGCCATCATAAGTAGACATAACAGTCACACGTGGGGAGCTCCTGATTCCTACGATGATGTTGTTAGCAATCACCTGATTCCATACCTTGTCAGTCCACCTAATTTTCGACATTCTTCTTTTGCGTAACATCTCGAACGCTTCGGTTTTCCTGTTTTTCGGCTTTCGCAATGTCCATAATTCGCTACCATATAATGCCGTGCTCCCAACGTACATTCTGAGAAATTATTTCTTCAAATTAAGGCCTACGTTTGGTACAAGTAAACTTATTTTGGCCAGATATGTCCTCTTTGCCTGTTACAGTCTGCTTTCTATGTCCTCCTTGCTTCGTCCGTCAGTAGTTATTTTGCTTCCAAGGTAGACATCGTCTACTTCGTCGTCACCAATTTAGATGTTAAGTTTCTCGCTATTCTCATTTCTGCTACTTTTCATTACATCTATCTTTTTCCAGATTATTCTCAACGCATATTCTGTACTCATTAGACTGTTTACATTACATTCAACAGATTCTGTAACTGTACTTCGCTTCCAATGAGGATAGTAATGTCATCAGCAAATCTTATCATTGACATCTTTTCTCCCTGAATTTAAGTCTCACCTTTATTTTCTTTCCATCATTGCTTCTTCAAATGTTCAAATTATGTGAATTCCTAAGGGACCAAACTGCTGAGGTCATCGGTCCCTAGACTTACACACTACTTAAATTAACTTATGTTAAGAACAAGACACACACCCATGCCCGAGGGAGGACTCTAATCTCTGGCGGGAGAGGCCTCGCAATCAGTGACATGGCGCCTCAAACCGCGCGGCCACTCTGCGCGGCATTGCTTATTGTATGTATAGATTGAACAGTAGGGGTGAAAGGCTGCATGTCTGTCTTGCACAGTTTTTAATATGAGTACTCCGTACGTTGTCTTTCAGTCCTACTGTTCCCTCTTGGTTCTTGCATGATTGTGTATTACCCGTCCTTCCCTATAGTTTACTGATATTTTGCTCAGAATTCCGAACATCTTGCTCCATTTTACATTGTCGAACGCTTTTTCTTGATCGACAAATCGTATGAGCCAGTTCTAAACTTCTGTCTCGCTTCCATTATCAAGCGCAACGTCGGAGCTGTCCGTCTGTTGCCTTTATCTTGGCTAGTACTAAACTGATCATCGTCTAACAGATCCCCAATTTTATTCCCCATCCTTCCGTACATTTTACTTGTCAGCAGCTTGGAGGCATGGGCTGTTACGCTGACTGTGTGATGGTTCTCGCACTTACCTGACCTTGCTATCTTCGATGCAGTGTGGTTGATATTTTTCCTAATGTGTGAAAGCGCGTGGCCAGTCTCATAGATTGTACACACCAAATTGAATAGTCGTTTGGTTGACATTCTCCTCAATGATTTTAGAAACGCTGACGGAATGTTGCCTATCCCTCCTGCCTTACTTGGTTTCAGGTCTTCTTGAGCCTTTTTAGATTCTGACTCTCGTAATGGATCCCCTATGTCTTCCTCATCGACTTCAGCTTCATCTGTCACGTCACCGAACAAGTCCTGCGCCTCAAAGACGCCTTCAGTGTACTCTTTCCACCTATCCACTCGCTCCTCTACATTTAACAGTGGAATCCCCATTGCAATCTTTAACGTTGCCACTCTGGCTTTTAATTGCACCGAAGGTTGTTTTGACTTTTCTGTATGCTGAGACAGCCCTCCAGATGATCGTATCCTTTTGCGAATTTTTCGCATCTTTTCTTACTTGGCTGTCCTGTAATTCCTATTTATTTATTTTCATTACTGTATTTCTGCTTTGTCCTAAATGTTTTTGCACTTATTTCTTTCGTTGAGCAGTTGTAGTAGTTCTATTACGCAAGGTTTCTTCGCAGTTACCTTCCTTATTCATAATTACAAAATTGTGGTCTGAGTCTATATCTGCTCCAGGATACGCCTTAAAAGCCAATATCTGATTTCTGAATCTCTGCCTGATCATGAATTAATCTAAAAGGAATCTTTCCATATCTCCCTGCCATTGCCTAAGTATGCCCCCTCCTCGTACGATTCTTGAACAGAATATACGCTACTACTAGCTGGAATTTATTGTAGAACTCAATTTATCGTTCTCCTCTCTCCACCCAACTTCCAAGCTCATATTCTCACATAACCGTTTCTTCTTCTCTTTCCCCTGCAACCCCATTCCAATACCCCGTGACTAATAGACTTTCATCTCCTTTACGTATTGTATTACAGGTTCAGTATCATCATATGCTTTCCCTATCTGTCATCTTCTGCTTGCGACGTTGGCATGCATATGTAAACTGTTGTTGTCGGTATTAGTTTGCTGTCGATTCTGATGAGAACGACACTATCACAGAACTGTTCACTGTTATTCATTCTCTGTCCTACCTTCCTATTCATACCGAATATTACTTTGTGCTGCTTTTGATATTCCTTTGAACTAAAATCTTCCTCTTCTTTCCATTTTACTTCACTGACTGCCACTGTATCTAGACTGAGTCTTTGCATTTCTCTTTTTCAGATTTTCAAGTTTAGCAGTTATTTTCAAACTTGCGACATTTCAAGCTCCCCCCCGTAGAATGCTATCACGTCGTTGAAAAATGGTTCAAATGGCTCTAAGCACTATGGGACTTAACATCTGAGGTAATCAGTCCCCTAGACTTAGAACTACTTAAACCTAACTAACCTGAGGACACCACACAGATCCATGACCGAGGCAGGATTCGAACCTGCGACCATAACAGCAGCGCGTTTCCGGACTGAAGCACCTAGAACCGCTCGGCTCCCGTCGTTGATTATTCCATCTTTTTCTCATGGTCAGCTCCCCACTTGGCAGTCCCCTCCTGGAGATGCGAATGGGAGACGAATTCGGAATCATTTGCTAATGGAGACATCACCATGACACTTTTCCAGTTACAACCCACGTGTCCTGTGGATTCGCTTTATGTGTCTTTAATGTAGTGGTTTACATTGGCTTCTTCATCTTCATGCCGTTGATCATTGCTGATTCTTTCGCCTCTTACGGGCAGTAAGCCACCCCAATGACAAGTGAGTGCCCTGAACCTGTTTCCCCCCATCCGGCCTCTTCGACAAGGCCATTGGCTTAACGGGAGTGGCTTCTTATTCTGGAAGTTTACGGGCGCCATTGCTTATCATTTTTGTTCAGAATTGATGTAGTGGTTAGATTCGAACATGGAAACCAGAACTTTTTTTTTATTATTACTAAACAAAGACGCTACCCACAGACCATGATGCCAGTAACGCTGGAAAACGTGCGCCAGCAGTTGACGGTGTCATGTGGCTCGTGCACAATGCAACCCCAGGACACTTCAGTTTGGATGTCCACCTGTTTGTCAAATACACCGTTCCAAAATAGCAAAGTGCAGTTTACTTCTGTATGTAACTTACCTGGGGAGACGGTGAAGCAGATGGCTGCGACGAGGACAAAAAATGTGGTCTTCATGTTGAGGATGTAGGCCTCTAACTGTGCCACTCTCTAATCCTTGTCTTCTATATATAGCAGCTGATAGTTCCACAATGTGAGACTACCAACGTCACATATTTTCCCATCAAAGCAGCAAAAACACTCACCCCGTGATTTCCAAAGTTATCTGTGCCATCTATCTCGGAGAATGAAGTGGCTCTTGAGTAAAAGCATTTGTCGTCAGTTTTTTATCAGCACTTTTCGATGAGTTTATGATTGCCACTCAGATACAGATATTTTCTTAAGAACGGAAGTGTCAATACATGTGTGAACAATAATGAATCCCATCTGATAAGACAAATAGAAAAATGATGTACGTATTATCTGACTCGCATTTCCATACGCATATACTGGATAAGATCCATGTACCGAGTTTTTGACGCAAAACCGTGACTTACATGCGCAAAGTGTCCTCAGTCGGCTGGTTTGATCATCATGAGAGAATTAGCGGCTTGATCTGAGACGAAACGATGGATTTAGCAGCTGCAAGTCAGCACAAATATAGAAATTTTGCTGATGGGGTACTTTGATCAAGATTTGTTCTTCGAAAAGTATGTCTCATTACTGACGAATGGGAATTCACATCTCTGTAAACGAAATCGTATACAGTCCCCTCATATAGATCGGCCATAATGCTTACATTATCTCACACTCCGTGTTTTTGCTTTCCAGTGGTCACAGCAATTAAACGTTTAATAAATATCTGAGTGCCGCCTCGTGATGTAACGCTTGATCAGATAGCCAGTTTCAAAAGTTGTGGCATAAGTAGTTGTAGCTTTATTCGACTGTGGGACGTAACTTTCATATATGGAGGCATGTAACAACTTAAAGGCCTAGTTTTACAAAGATGAGACAAGTAGTTAGTCGTGGCTTTATAGTAGTAACTATCCGAACATTTACCTCAAGTAATTCATGGAAATCACGGAAAATATAAGTCAAGATTGTCGGATGGAGATTAGGGCCTCCATCGTCGCGAATAGAAGACCAGACCCCTTAAAACAGTGCAATCCCATCTGGGTTATTCCTAGTATACAATACTATTTTATTTACATATTCTTGCAGAGCAGTTGTTTCATAATATAAGAAGTCTTTGCTACACTGTTCATTCACTTCAAAACAAAAATCACTCTGCATACCAGACACAAACATTATTGTGTAATGGAAAAGAAAACCTGCTGCTACACTTTTCATTCGTATCTCAACATCAGTAACCTTTCGAAAAAAGTTCTTTTGCTGATCTCTTTAACATTTCTAATCATTCACTTTTCTTGTGTTTCCTTGTTAGTAAATGCTCTTTTATGTCTTATGTTTATTCTTTCTTGGTATATGTATGTTATGTTTGTTCCATGGTCGCAGAGGGAGCTATTTCTGCAGAAATTGTCAAGAATATTGTTTATATTTATAACTGATTGGAAAACACACTCATATGCAGTAATTAAAATCCCTAATGTTTTGAACAGATCGTTTCAGTAATCCAAATTTCTCTTTTAAGTAATTTGTCTCGTGTCCCTTCTTTGTAGTTTGGAAACTGTATTCAGATTTGGTTTACTTGTTCCAAAAATTAATTCCATAATTAAGAACTGAGCGTACTTATGAGCAATATGTAACTAAGCGGTTATATCTGTTAGACAACAGTGACGCGACTTTATGGACTTAAAATATTGATGTCATTCTGACTGCAGTGTGTGTTAGCACCTCTCCAACTCAGAATCAATGATCATTAATAGAAAATTATTATGCAACTTATATGAAAATATCATCTACATCTAAAATAAAAACAGTGTCGTTTTCGCTCTTTAAAGTAAAGCAGACGCCATTTGTTTTCCTTGTGTTCCATGTAACTTTATTGCATGTATACCAATTGCAATAATACTGGTCTCAAAATATTACTATGAGGAAATCCCATTTTAGTTAATTTTGATGTTGATGAGAATTTATTTAAATGTTTGCCCATATCTGACGTTCTTTGTAGCCCTACTCTTGATTCCGTATCTTCTAGGTATGACTGGAACCAGTCGTTAGCTACAAATCTTTTTACTAATCATAGTAGTTTATTTAATACCATCCTATGACCAAAGCTATCAAAAGCGTCAGGCAGATCTGAGAATATGCTTGTGGTACAGTCATCTTTGTTAAGAAAATCAAGTACCACTTTTTTAAATTCTAGTATGGTCGGTTGGTCCTATGTTTGCATATACTATGCACGTGAACTTGTGGCCATATTGCTGTAACATTACAGCAATATTTGTAGTTCCCTGGATATGACCCATTTTTTCTCTTTTCTTATCATCCTTTTTTGCATCCCACAGAACATCACGAAACTGTCTGTCTGAAGTAAAAGGACTGTTAAGTGGTACGATGGAAGGCTCTGAGCACTATGCGACTTAACTTCTGAGGTCATCAGTCGCCTAGAACTTAGAACTAATTAAACCTAACTAACCTAAGGACATCACACACATCCATGCCCGAGGCAGGATTCGAACCTGCGACCGTAGCGGTCACGCGGTTCCAGACTGAAGCGCCTTTAACCGCACGGCCACACCGGCTGGCGGTACGATGGAAGAAGCCAAACTTGTAGAGAGAAGACGACAAGGGGTATGGCATGCAGCTCAGTAAGTTTTTGGAAAGCACCGGACCAAGTACGCCATCAGATGATGCTACGTCTGAACATACAGGTGAAAAATTTGGCGGAATGGCTTTGGATAAATCCAGCTGCAGAAGCGCATCTATTAGAGATTGTAACGAAACCATGAACACTGTCGCCGAAGGAGGAGACCAATTATAAATAAATATGACGTATTATTAATCCTGGTGGCGGATATCAACTTGACAAGCTGTGACATCCAGATATTTCTTTAATAAGTTCAGAAAGGAAAAATGTACGCCTGACGACACGTCTAGCGACGACTAATTTTATTATTTTATCTACCGAATTTTTATTCCGAGGTGCCGAAATTCGACAGAGAGGATGCACGCAACCTCACCGTTACCCACGTGTCTACGTGCCCCAGATGGAGTAGTGGTGGTGGTGGTGGTGGTTAGTGTTTAACGTCCCGTCGACAACGAGGTCATTAGAGACGGACCGCAAGCTCGGGTTAGGGAAGGATTGGGAAGGAAATCGGCCGTGCCCTTTCAAAGGAACCATCCCGGCATTTGCCTGAAACGATTTAGGGAAATCACGGAAAACCTGAATCAGGATGGCCGGAGACGGGATTGAACCGTCGTCCTCCCGAATGCGAGTCCAGTGTGCTAACCACTGCGCCACCTCGCTCGGTATGGAGTAGTATTCGACTGAGGATACTTATCTCAACAGAAAGTGTTCATGTAGCAGTATTCGAGGCACATGCGCTTCTGCATCAGTTTTTGGTATGAACTTAACGAATTGCACAAGCAGTCTCTATTGTAAAGCACTCACCTGCGGATGGCTGAATGATTACGTCATCCGGGTGCAAACCTGAAATCGCACGAAATTTGTAGTCCCCCGTCTATAAAGCACATAATAATCGATTGAATGATTTCTGATGGTCAAAACATAACAGTATTTAATTATCTATAATTATTAAAGTACTGGTACTGCACTGTCGTAACGCTCTACAAATATAGATTGATTCAAATGTTTTTTATTCCAGTCTTTGATCACAATATGAATTCTTTAGACGATGACCGGTTTCAGTCCGTAATAACAATCCTCAGATATTTTTACACCATGTTCAAAAATGATAAAGCCATAATGCCATCGTCAAAACATTTTAAATATAATCAGCACAGCATCGTCATATAGATCTAAAATAAGGTGTAGAATAGGCCACGTCGTCCACATAATCATTATTGCAACTCACGATTGATTCGTAGTTTTGGTATTTGGAACTGAATGTTTGGGTGACCATGACAGTAGTGGTGACCATAGAGTTCCACACTTAAAATAACTCTTGCCTGAAGAACTCAACAGTTAATGAAAATCACGTAATTGCAATTTTCCTTTACGAAGCTTTCATATACAGCAAAAAAACGGGCGGATGGGCTTGTGTACACGCCTCTTTTCCCACAGAATTGTTCGTCTCGCCTCTCTACAAACAACACAATAAGCAAGCCTAGTTTCTCACTGTTTCGTCGTTATATCCATGTTCAGAATTTTGCCTGAATCCTCAGTAGGTAGAGCGTGCCTCAATCTATCGTAACCCAGCAGCTATAAAGAACTAAAGCCTTAAGCTGAAAAGGAGATCCGTCACGAACTGCGAATGAATGCAATAGTTTCTCTGGTCACCGTGCCCTAATTTCTTCCGCTCTGCCATTGCGCTCCTAAATAGTCCTGAGCTAGAGTGTAGAGAAAGCTGGTGCATTGCTCAACACAAGACTCTCATCGGGAAGAACGGCCATCCAGTTATCTTTTTCGGGGTTATCCCAAACCAAGTAAGGCGACTACAGCGACACTTCCTACGAAGTGACCACGGCCATCCCTCCCTATGTCGGCCTTATACTTCGTCGTCAACGAGTCGTCAAACTTTCACATTTTTTCTTTTTGTTATTTGCTGGGGTATAACTGTTCATATGTTTCACTTTCCTGTAAGATATTACACGATACTTTTCTCTGACGAGCTGTACTTGTAGTTAATAATAGGAATGAATTTAGGACAATGTGAAATTCACTACAAGAAACATAGAAAAAAAATACTTTCCTTGTATATTAAAAGTCTCAGTCGAAGGTTCACAGAGGATTTTTTTATTCTTGCGCTAAAGTTTTTCGCAAGTTTCCGGAAAACATCAGGCAGTTAATCGAGAATACTTAAATATTTCAAAGAAAACATGAGATTTTCATTATTAATTCAAAATATATGTATTCGGGGATGTGAATTCTGCTTAGTACTAATCTTCACATAAGCAGGCTTTAATTATACCAGTGTGTATACAGGATGGTCCATTGATAGTGACCGGGCCAAATATCTCACGAAATAAGCATCAAACGAAAAAACTACAAAGAAAGAAACTCGTCTAGCTTGAAGGAGGAAATCAGATGGCGCTATGGTTGGCCCGCTAGATGGCGCTGTCATAGGTCAAACGGATATCAACTGCATTTTTTAAAATAGGAACCCCCATTTTTTATTACATATTCGTGTAGTACGTAAAGAAATATGAATGTTTTAGTAGGACCACTTTTTTCGCTTTGTGATAGATGGCGCCGTAATAGTCACAAACGTATAAGTACGTGGTATCACGTAACATTCCACCAGTGCGGACGGTATTTGCTTCGTAATACATTACCCGCGTTAAAATAGACCGTTTACCAATTGCGGAAAAGGTCGATATCGTGTTGGTGTATGGCTATTGTGATCAAAATGCCAAACAGGCGTGTGTTATGTATGCTGCTCGTTATCCTGGACGACATCATCCAAGTGTCCGGGCCGTTCGCCGGATAGTTACGTTATTTAAGGAAACAGGAAGTGTTCATCCACATGTGAAACGTCAACCACGACCTGCAACAAATGAAGATGCCCAAGTATGTGTTTTAGCTGCTGTCGCGGCTAATCCGCACATCAGTAGCAGACAAATTGCGCGAGAATCGGGAATCTCTAAAAAGTCGGTGTTGAGAATGCTACATCAACATCGACTGCGCCCGTACCATATTTCTGTGCACCAGGAATTGCATGGCAACGACTTTGAACGTCGTGTACAGTTCTGCCACTGGGCACAAGAGAAATTACGGGACGATGACAGATTTTTCGCACGCCTTCTATTTAGCGACGGAGCGTTATTTACCAACAGCGGTAACGTTAAACGGCATAATATGCACTATTGGGCAACGGAAAATCCACGATGGCTGCGACAAGTGGAACATCAGCGACCTTGGCGGGTTAATGTATGGTGCGGCATTATGAGAGGAAGGATAATTGGCCCCCATTTTATCAATGGCAATCTAAATAGTGCAATGTATGCTGCTTTCCTACGTAATGTTCTACCGATGTTACTACAAGATGTTTCACTGCATGATAGAATGGTGATGTACTTCCAACATGATGTATGTCCGGCAAATAGCTCGCGTGCGGTTGAAGCGGTATTGAATAGCATATTTCATGACAGGTGGATTGGTTGTCGAAACACCATACCATGGCCCGCACGTTCACCGGATCTGACGTCCCCGGATTTCTTTCTTTGGGGAAAGTTGAAGGATATTTGCTATCGTGATCCACCGACAACGCCTGTCAACATACGTCAGCGCATTGTCAATGCATGTGCGAACATGCGTTCTCAGAAATGAAAAGTCCACAAAGATACATGTATCACATTGGAACAACCGAAATAAAATGTTCAAACGTACCTACGTTCTGTATTTTAATTTAAAAAACCAACCTGTTACCAACTGTTAGTCTAAAATTGTGAGCCATATTTTCGTGACTATTACAGCGCCATTATCAGAAAGCGAAAAAAGTGGTCCAACTGAAACATTCATTTTCCTTACGCACTACTCGAATACGTAATAAAAAATGGGGGTTCCCATTTAAAAAAAAACTCAGTTGATATCCCTTTGACCTATGGCAGCGCCATCTAGCGGGCCAACCATAGCGCCATCTGGTTTCCCCTTTCAAGCTAGATAAGTTTCGTTGTTTGTAGTTTTTTCGTTTGTTTGACGCTTATTTCGTGAGGTATTTGGCCCGGTCACGATCAATGGAGCACCCTATATATATATATATATATATATATATATATATATATATATATATATATATAGGGTAAACGTTAATAAGACCGACAAAAGTAGGGACAGACTGCTAGCTAGAAGCCCGCATCTCGTGGTCGTGCGGTAGCGCTCTCGCTTCCCACGCCCGGGTTCCCGGGTTCGATTCCCGGCGGGGTCAGGGATTTTCTCTGCCTCGTGATGGCTGGGTGTTGTGTGATGTCCTTAGGTTAGTTAGGTTTAAGTAGTTCTAAGTTCTAGGGGACTGATGACCATAGATGTTAAGTCCCATAGTGCTCAGAGCCATTTTTTGCTAGCTAGAAATGCATCGGTGCCAGGGTAGATGGCGCTGATGAAAGAAACTCCCTCTGACCACGTGCCGTGTGTTCCTTTTGTGTTGCAGACTGTGTGATTCAAGCAGCATACTGCAAGCATCAGAACGGTCAGATATTCATGTCGGGAACAAGCTGAGATGATTTTCATGCAAGTCAAGCAGATGGACACAGCTGAGAGACAGCACTGCTATACTAAATAAGTACCCTCACAAACACCAACTACATCACACATCATTTCAGGCCCTTTTGTGTGATCAAGGATCCTTTCAGACAGACGAACAGGCAGGGAGCTGGTGGACTATGCATACACCAGAATTGGAGGACTTTGTTCTGTCCCTCGACTGCTTCATCTGCTACTTGTCCATACAGAAACACCATCTCTGCTTGTTCCCGACACAAAAATTGGATCATTCTTCTGCTTACAATACACTGCGTCAATCAGACGGCCTGCAACACGCAAGGAACACACTGCACATGGTCAGAGGAACTTCCATTCGTCAGCCACAGCTACCGTGGCAATGATGCATTTCCGGATACATGTTCACAGGATCTTCTTCCAATCAGAAATCTGCCCCTGCACTTTGTCGGTTTTATTAATTTTCACCCTGTCTATATATTCTTTTAAAATTAAGAGGAAGATCTGTAATATTTTTCGTTCATCACAGCTGCTTTTCTGCTGAAGTAATCTAGTAGTAGTTCCCGTAATTATCAATATGATTCAGTTATCGCTAATTAGAATGTACTGTGTATATGTTTCACAGAATTAGCCTGTAGTAGCTGGTTAAGGTAAGTAGTGGGTCACTGGCGTTTCTGGGCAGAAAAATGCTGACATCAGCATCAGCGCTTTCTTATCACGAAGGTCATCCCCAGATTTCCAACATCATTACTTCCAGCCATGTGCCAAGATCATTTGCATGATTCTGAGGTCATCATGTCATTGCCCTGTGAAGACCAGCCGCACCTCCAAACCCCATTCTGCCACTCTCCGCACCCCTGCTCCCCGCATACCCTTCTCTCCCATCCCCCCACCTTCCACAAGCTGCCCTCTGCCAACAGTGCCACTGTTCACCATTCTGTCAGCCACTTTCATACAAGTCCAGCTTCCCTCCCGCCGAGCAATCGAAATTTGTATGCAGTGCAGTTTACCCACTGCTGTAATGTAGAGAAGCTATAAACTACTGAAGCCTGTGATTGAAACCTTACAAGATAATTTAATGTGCATGATTTCTCTAAAGATCATAATGCTAATATGAGTGTCACCATTTCTACACTCTCCATATGTACATCCAGATCTCATGTCTTCAAATGACGAGATGCTCGCATTGAGCAAAGAAGAATTTAACCACTCTGTTTGTTGTAAATACCTAGCAGGGAAATGTACTCACAACGTTCTGCATCAAAAATGGTAAATCATCATAAGCATATGATTGTAGACAGGAGGAATATTATTCAACAAATATAGGGTGTACATAAAGTTCGGGAACACTTTCAATTATTTATTGCACGAGAACCAAACATTGTACTGATGTCATACATATTGCATTTTGAAGAGAAATTCTGAAAGGTTTTTTTTTTCTTTCTTTAACAAACATTCCGAGTTAACGGGATACACGACGCACCGATTTCTTTAGACTCCTTGTGAATGTCTCTTGTACGCGCTCCACATTCACTTCACTCACCCTGGGACGTCCGCTTCTCTTTGCCAGGCACAAGCAACCCATCTTAACGAATTTGTTGTGCCAGTTGTAAATGGCCTTCCTTGTTGGTGGCTTCTTACCGTACTTGGTTCTAAACATCCGTTGAACAGCTGTAGCACACTTGTTTTTGTCGAACTCCAACACACAGAAAGATCGCTCCGCACCTGAACTCGCTATGTTTGCGACTAGCGCTAACTATCGACAAATTACCAAACTACGCTGTGGCGGTATACATGAAAAAAACTTCCAGGGTTTCTCTTCAAAATGACATATGTATGATATCTGTACAATGTTTGGTTCTTGTGCAATAAATAATTGAAAGTGTTACTGAACTTTATGTCCACCCTGTAATTGTGATGCAACAGAATGGCAAGAAGATGCATTACCATACTGGGTCCACCAACACAATGTTCTGCATGCTGGAATTGTATAGCCTTTTTAAAACGTCTATCCATTCTCCTACCATGCTATAATTGTTAGCAAGTGCAGTAAGTATTCATCCATCTATAATAATAATAGTTATTGTTATTATATTTGTATGATATAATGCTTAGGGTTTTTATGATTATTATTTCATTGCTAGCTGAGCTACCACTACACCAAGAAATGAAGGTGTTCACATTAGCAGCAGCAGCAACAGTCTGCAAGTGTGCATACCAGTCAGGTGGAAAAACTGTAAAATTTTTGTTGTGTAAATAAATATAGCCCTCCAAATATCTTTTTTATTTTCAGCCCAAATAGTCAGTAACAGATCATACAAGTGCAGTTTATAAAGAGGACATGTTCACTGATAGACAGGTGCAGACTGCCATGCTTGTGATAATGTAATAATACTAAAAAGAACATTAAATGTGGGGCACCGTTCAGATGGCGTACAAGCTGTGTGAATGCGTCGCCCCTGATTCTGAGGTGCTTATCAGCCACACAGCACAATATTTAGTACTCAGAATACGTCGGCAGAGCTGCAGATATGACTTCAGCACGCTGCTTCAGAGCATACACAAAGCACATGAGTACTTTCCTGTCTTTAAAAAATGTTTTAACCACTCATGGGTAATTAGCTCTGACTGTATTTAAAGATTTATAAGTTAACAATCGGTACCATCACTCCAAATTTAGTATCAAAGATAATAATAGTGATGTTGAACAGGCAGTAGAGGTCAGTTTATCTACACCAGTTGATAAGCAGTTCACCCAAGAGTCGAGATGTATACTGCAAGGCAGTGTAGGTATTAACGCAGATGGTGATGGATAGGAATGAAGGCGAAAAAACCAAATATGCATAACTAACAATTCCTTTTTCTTGCAGATTAGGTGAAGTAATTCCATCAAAAGTCACCTCATGTGGAATAATGCTGTTCAGTCAAATCTACTATTTATACATCAGTGCCTTTTAGCATGTCAGTGTAAGTATGATATCGAATCAGGAGTTCTATCCTGTGGTATTATTTGTAAACCCCCAGTTTGGTGGCTTCAGAGTAATATTATGCCTGGATGAATGGTGTCGGCACTGTGATGTGTCAATATAGATTTCAGCCCTGTCCCCTAGAAATGCTCGCTCTTTGTCAGTGATATTGGATGATCATACAAACTCTGCAGGGGACTTCCCTTGAACGGTTAAGATACTTCACAACAGAGAGAGTGTTCATCTACAGGAAGGGACTTTTAAGAATTTAATGTGATCCAGCTCTGCAATACAGTATGAACTAGAGCCCTGACTAAGGTGGCAACCATGTCTACTGATTCTGCGAGACGTTGGTGAGCGATATGTTAGATCACAAAACTCCCCACCCATCAGAAGAAACTATAGATCAACTCTACATTCATGCTGTGCTTTGCTGAAGGTGGAAATGCGTGAATCAGCTTTACCAGATGATGACACAGAACTATGATCTTACTTAAATATGTTTGTTTACCTATCTATATGTGTTTATAAACTGGGCTATATGTGAGTGTGCATTAATGTCCAGAATCTAAATAGAAAGGATATATATTGCTTCACATGGTCGCTTCTGGCTCATGATAGAAACTACTCAAAAGATGCACATCTCACAGATATGTACAAGATATCCAACCTCTGCAGATATTATAACTTCGAAGGCATCTCATTCTCCATCATAATCCCAGACCTGCTAGAATTCGCTTCTGGCTCATGATAGAAACTACTCAAAAGATGCACATCTCACAGATACATACAAGATATCCAACCTCTGCAGATATTATAACTTCGAAGGCATCTCATTCTCCATCATAATCCCAGACCTGCTAGAATTCGAGAGGCAAAACCCTAATTATGGTACTGTGTAGATCAGAAATAAAACAAGCCAGATGTGAAGCAAAAGGCAGTTAGACCCCCATACTTTTCCAAACTAGCTGGTCAGAGACCTAGACAAGTAGATTTACTGCAGTCCTATGAAGGCAAAAAGTGTCACTTCATCTGGACCAAGAATATGTCTCACCTCCTTTCCATATTATTGAGACGAAATGAGCATAAACAGAATTTTTTAGCAGATGCCTCAACTCTTCTACTAAGCATGATTATTTAGAAAGACAGCTGACAGATTACTCTAACTGGGAACTGGAATGTGTGAAAATGGTTAATGAGGATAAAAAGTTCTACAAGTTTGAGAACTCCCACCACTAGGAACTCTACATATTTGTTGTATACAGTGATTTTGGGTGGTTTCTAGTTGCTGTGGCACATTGTGAAGCTCATCTCAATGCTCTTCACACCACTTTCATAAAACGACACATGCCACATGTGGCAGCATATCAAGTTGTTAGCCTATATGATACCAGTAACAACTAATTTCTGTCATTTGCCAGAGATAATCTTGTGAAATGGTTGCTCTCTGAGCGCGAAAAACTTGCCCAGGATAATGTTCCTTATAGCAACAGCATTCCAATGAGCAACTCACAGAGAATGATGCCTTATACAAGCAGGCAGTTAAATGTCATATTTGTGGGCTGTCTTTGAATTGAAAAACATAGATTCCAAATAGAGACTACTGTCAGCTAAAGGAGAAGTTCCATGGTACATACTCACAACGCATATGACTTGACTCACAATGCATGCGATTTGAAGTACAAACCCTCTTCTTGCACAATTTGAGTGGGTATCATACTCCCTTTCTTGTTGATCACTTGTATGATTTCGGCTTGGAGACATTGGCAGTATCATAATTAACAGTGTAGAAAAATTCATTTCATTCTCCAAACGAATCACGCTAAGGATAGCACTATGCTTCTGAGTTTCTTTACAACTCATTTACCCACTCTTCGGAAATTTGCTGAGACGTACATCTAGAGGATATGCATATCACCAGAACCGCATATTCCGACAGTACCAAGTTTCAGCTTGTAACGAAGAAGGGGGTCTGCCCATACAAATACCTCGATTCGATGGGACGATTCCACAAAAGCAGGTTGTCCAGTATAACTGCATTCACCAGTAAATTCAAAGGAATTGCTGTTATGGATGCAGACCATAAACATACGCTGAATGTTTGGTAGAAGCCCATCATCTCTAATTTAGAGGGATATGCTGAATTGGACAAGGAGACAGATGTGTGCTTATTTGCAAACATTTTTTAGAAATTCCAGAGTGTATGTCTGGACACATACATTCTGGATCTTGCCTTCTGTTATACTGTGCCAGTGCTTTTGTAGGATGCCATGTTAAGAAACACATGTATCAACATCAAACTGTTGACTGATGTTGATATGTTGCTTGTTTTCGAATGCAGGACTTATGGAGGACTTTGACAGGGCGTCTACAGGTATGCCAAGGTGAATAACCTATGACTGAGTGAGGAAAACTACAAGCCATCCAACAATTTGCACTACATCCTTTTCTTGGATGTAAACAATCTCTACGGGAATTTCATGCAAAAACTGTGCTATTTGGAGAGTTCTGATAGCTGGCCAAAGATAAGACTATCAGACTGAAGAATGAGATCCAACCTGTGGCTGCTGATATTGCTAGGGACATATCCTGGAGCCAGAACTGGAATGTCTTACCAATTTCCATGACGAGCGCAGCTACTTGCCGCTTTGTATGGAGTCTCTAGTCCCACAAAATGGTTTCATTCCCAGGCTCATGACAACACTGGGGAGTAACAAAGATACAGTCTACACTAATGAAAACTCTACAGTATCTCACATTCAGGGTGTGACTTCATAGAATCCGTGGTTTAAGTAGTACGTTTATGTTAATATAAAAAAAAGAGGGCTCTAATGACTGGTGATTTTGAAGAGCAATTTTATAAATTAATGAAAAATGCAGTTTTTGGAAAAAATATTGGGGAAATAATCTGCTGCAAAATTCATTTAGTTTATCATTGGGATTGGCCTTATGCTGAAAGGGATTATGTAACCAGGCCAAATATTACATGGACCACAATCACTGTGGAGATGGCTAACCTTTCAGTGGAGTTAATGAAGACTGTCTGTATTAGCATACGTGTTCTAGACCTCTCCAGAGTCCACATGTACCAATTCAACTATAACCTAACAAAACCAGGCTTTGCTGATATCAAATTACTTTACACTGATAAAGATATTTTCATCTACTGGGGTAAAGGCTGCAGTCCATAAGAAGTAACTACATACAATACCGAGGAATTCGACATTTTGGATGTGTAGCCAATAATCCTTACAGCATAACACCTCAGAAGAAGAAGGTTAGCAATCTGATGAAAGACAAGATGAACGGCTGACAGACTGTGGAGTTTGTAGGGCTCAAATCATAGATATATGTAAAACATACAGAAGCAGGTGCTACTAAGAGATGGGCTAAGAGTGTACATCATGCACCTCCTTATGATCTGTTTGGTGATGTGAATCTCCACCTATGGTGTTTCAGTTACAAGGCTATTAAGTGCATATTACACTGCAACTGTCAGTCAGTCCACTGCACCATGATGACAAACATTTCATTTGTGCTGATGGGATTGAGACCCTCCCAGTCTCACACTATTAGTTTGAATGATTTTGTGTGTGTGTGTTTTTGTGTGTGTGCATGTGGGTGGGTGGGTATGTGTCTGTGCACACATGTGGGAGGGTGGGTGGGCATAAATGACTGTGTACTTTGTGTGACTGCAAATTGTGTATTATTATATGTGCTATGTAAACCACATGTGCTTGTAAATACATGTGTAAGTGTGGTTTTTCATCTTCTGCTGCTGCTAGTCCCTATACACTGTAAATATTGTATATAAAAGAATTCTGTAGTAGCTGGTCAGCTGCTAATGTGTAAAAATTGTGTATAAATACTCCTCCTCTTCCTCTCTTAGTAATAGATTGCTGTACCTCTGCTGGTTATGCATATTGCAGCATTCAGCTTTTGTTGCATATATAACATCATTTCCCTCCTCTCTTAGTATGCTGTATATATGCATATATGCAATCCATTTTCAAGAAAAAATTTGAAAATGTGTTATTACTGATAATAAACTGAAAGTTAATTGCTATATTAGTGTTGTTATTTATAAAAGACCTTGATCCTTTCACTGCTAAAGATATTGTGGGGTGGAAGCAAATATGAACAATTTTTATTTACACTTATAAATACACACAACCACTTAGTTTTAACAGTGCTGTCCAAATATTTTCTTTCTGTATAACCTGAATTCAGCATGAATTGTATTCAAGCTTTTAGGTGTAATTACATATATGGGCATTTCTTCTGTAAATTCAGCCTCCACAGATTTTATGGTTACAAACTCAAATCATATACACTTTAGTAGAAGGAGAATATACACCAAGTTGCTCCACTTGGTGTATATTTATGCTATTGTTTTTTAAATATGCAGCAAATTCATAATACACCAACTTACCTAAGGACACCAGTGTCACAATCTATCAGTTGCAGTCGGTAATGTGCAGTACATACAGGGTGTTTCAAAAATGACCGGTATATTTGAAACGGCAATAAAACCTAAACGAGCAGCGATAGAAATACACCGTTTGTTGCAATATGCTTGGGACAACAGTACATTTTCAGGCAGACAAACTTTCGAAATTACAGTAGTTACAATTTTCAACAACAGATGGCGCTGCGGTCTGGGAAACTCTATAGTACGATATTTTCCACATATCCACCATGCGTAGCAATAATATGGCGTAGTCTCTGAATGAAATTACCCGAAACCTTTGACAACGTGTCTGGCGGAATGGCTTCACATGCAGATGAGATGTACTGCTTCAGCTGTTCAATTGTTTCTGGATTCTGGCGGTACACCTGGTCTTTCAAGTGTCCCCACAGAAAGAAGTCACAGGGGTTCGTGTCTGGCGAATAGGGAGGCCAATCCACGCCGCCTCCTGTATGTTTCGGATAGCCCAAAGCAATCACACGATCATCGAAATATTCATTCAGGAAATTAAAGACGTCGGCCGTGCGATGTGGCCGGGCACCATCTTGCATAAACCACGAGGTGTTCGCAGTGTCGTCTAAGGCAGTTTGTACCGCCACAAATTCACGAAGAATGTCCAGATAGCGTGATGCAGTAATCGTTTCGGATCTGAAAAATGGGCCAATGATTCCTTTGGAAGAAATGGCGGCCGAGACCAGTACTTTTTGAGGATGCAGGGACGATGGGACTGCAACATGGGGCTTTTCGGTTCCCCATATGCGCCAGTTCTGTTTATTGACAAAGTCGTCCAGGTAAAAATAAGCTTCGTCAGTAAACCAAATGCTGCCCACATGCATATCGCCGTCATCAATCCTGTGCACTATATCGTTAGCGAATGTCTCTCGTGCAGCAATGGTAGCGGCGCTGAGGGGTTGCCGCGTTTGAATTTTGTATGGATAGAGGTGTAAACTCTGGTGCATGAGACGATACGTGGACGTTGGCGTCATTTGGACCGCAGCTGCAACACGGCGAACGGAAACCCGAGACCGCTTTTGTATCACCTGCTGCACTAGCTGCGCGTTGCCCTCTGTGGTTGCCGTACGCGGTCGCCCTACCTTTCCAGCACGTTCATCCGTCACGTTCCCAGTCTGTTGACAGATCCTTTATTGTATCGCTTTTCGGTCCTTTGGTTACATTAAACCTCCGTTGAAAACTTCGTCTTATTGCAACAACACTGTGTTCTAGGCGGTGGAATTGCAACACCAGAAAAATCCTCTGTTCTAAGGAAGAAACCATGTTGTCTACAGCACACTTGCACGTTGTGAACAGCACACGCTTACAGCAGAAAGACGACGTACAGAATGGCGCACCCACAGACTGCGTTGTCTTCTATATCTTTCACATCACTTGCAGCGCCATCTGTTGTTGAAAATTGTAACTACTGTAATTTCGAAAGTTTGTCCGCCTGTAAATGTACTGTTGTCCCAAGCATATTGCAATAAACGGTGTACTTCTATCGCTGCTCGTTTAGTTTTTATTGCTGTTTCAAATATACCGGTCATTTTTGAAACACCCTGTATCTTTCAGTTTAACAGCACTTGCATGTTTTAAATGTCCCATTATGTTAATTCTAGCATCGTCTCACCATATATATCTACTATAGACACTTTACAATCAACCATGTGACTGTCAGTCAGAGTATGAGATGGATCTTATTCATCTTTAACACCAACATGTTGTTTGTTTTTTGCTTCTACAACTACTTCAGAATCTTTACCAGGTGCTAGACTTACATTCACGTGTTCAAAACGACTAGCGGTCACATTATATGTGTTGGCAATTAACAGCACTTCAGTGGGGTTTGGCTGATGTGGCTACAGTACATCACAGACGAATAATAGCAGGTTGGGAAGATATACTGTGAGCAGTGACTGCTGCTGTGGTTCGTGTAGGAACGTCTGAGTGTCCTCATCCACCATTGGATCAGGGACTCATGCCTCTGATGTGGTTGTCCTACTGGATAGTTGAATGACACAAAGTCAGGAAGACTTCAAGTGAGCAGTGTCTGCTACTGTGAAGTGTTTAATGCCTGTATGTCCTCATCAGTAACAACAATAACAAAGCCATAAATATGACATACACACTTAATAATAATAATAAGAAGAAGAAGAAGAGCAATAATATAGATAGTTTGAAAAAAGTACATACCGATAGTCTTCCTCTGACAGCGCTTCATGCTCGATAGCTAATGGTGGCACATATGCAATGGAATTATTATACCAAAAAAAATTCTGTGTGGGAGGCGAGACGAACTTGTACTGACCTGGCTGACAGCATGACAACAGGGATGCTCAGGGTGGTGGTCGTCAGGTGGGAGAATGGAGGGCAGCGTGTAGGGCATTGGTGCACAGGGGGCAGGAGTGTGGATGGGGACCAATTCAGGGTGGTCTTCACAGGGCAATGATGTGATGATGTTGGGATACTGGGGATGACCATACCACCTGGCCAGAAGCAATGATGACGAAATTCCAGGAACGACTTCCATGATAATAAAGAGCTTATTCTGATAAGAAAGTGTCGATGCTGATGTCAGCACTTGTAGCCACGAAACACCAGTGACCCACTACTACTGTATAGTTTTAAACATATTTTCAAGTATAATTTGATATCTTCCACATGGCTGTGGGCTCTCACTCATCACGAGGTTTAAGGAACACAGTGTGTGAATTAATGAATGAATATAGAAAGATTCCTGAGGCCATGAACAACTGTCTGACAAGTTTGAATCCCTTAAACTGTCTTTTACATTACATCTGAGAGGGCAGCGTTTCAAGGATAGATCTAATGCTTAGTGTTCATATCATTAAAATTAAACAACGTTACTTTAAACACGCTGCATGCCTAAATTCATCATCATCATTTATTGGTCCATTCTGACACATTGCACGCCTTAATAGTATAATTGATGTACAATAAGTAACTTTAATGATAACATTTACTTTTACGGCAGAAATGAAGTCAAAGTCAATTACAAGCATGATAGCGAGCCTATTTTGGAAGATTTATATTTATCCAGTCATGATTACTGCTGATAGACTTCGTCCCGCTTTCAGCAATATATCCAGTTGAAATGAATATGCTGGCAACATATTATAATGGTATCGGTAATGCAGGGTAGCGTCGACCCCATTGCAGGGTGTTGTTGAACGTGTATACGTCTAAACAATGACTGTTTACATTATCACTTCCATATTGCACACACTTTTATTTTACTTAACTCCCTGAGCATAACCTCACATTATAATCTGTTTACGTAAGCAAGTCTCCTAGGCTTGTGAATATAGGTGAATTAGTTATCATAAATACACTGGTAAAAATATTAAAGATTTACATTGACCTACTGACTTCGTCCAGTTTTTACGTCATTTCTCCACAAGGGCAGGATTAAGATGGCTCTATACTTGCGCTAGCAACATGATGCGTCTATCATGATCAAGACTGAGAATGTGGCTGAAGTAGAAATTCCAAATGTAAGGAAACGGTGTGGTATTCTGTGTAGTATTGCCTTACACGCTTCAATAGCTTTCACGGTGAAAATCAGTTATTCTGAGTTACTGTCATTTATTGTAAGAAGGCAAGAAATGTTGAGTCCAAGATGGTAATTACATATTTTAGGGTTCCACTGGATAGGGTGACGACAGGAAGATTGGGTAGGTAAAGAAGTGAACAGTTGGTTTTCAACATTGTGGTGGCCACTTTGGCCGAAAATTACAGTCAGTGTCTTCCAAAATTAGTGATGGCCTACCCATAACCTCAAGGCTTCTGTACGGGCATGTGTTGATGCAGGTGGAATTGGAATTTGCACATCTTCAGATTTACCTTTATCTCCTATCATCTTCCTTCCGTCCTTCAAGGAAGCTGCTGGCAACTGTGGCAAAATATCAAGGTCACATTCCAATGGACAAACTCGTTGCACATGCACTTCAGTGTTGTGTGTCGCAAACTGTAATTGCACACTGACAGGGAACCTCATCTCGACCATCTGATGGGGCCACAAACACTGTGTAGTTAAATTGTTTGTTTTACCTTAGGTATGTCAGGTTTGGTTAGCATCACTCGTTAACCAATGTAGAATTTAGGCTGTTTGATTTTCCTTTCTTGTGCGCTTTCTTGCCACTCTAGGGCTTTGTTGTTTGCCTCTTGTATCCGACGACACAGATTCCTTAACCTTTTGTGCAGAACTACAGTTGGTTGATACTTCTTCCACGGAGTGGGTGACATACATAATTTGAAATGGGAAAGCATTTTCCACCCATAGACAAACTCGTAGAGACAGTGCTGTACTTCCATGAACTTCTTTGTTGCTTCTTAGTATTATGGGATCAAAGCATCCTAGTCACTATGGTGACTGTCCACATAGTATTTCAACATTTTACTTACCGTGTTGTGTGTCCACTCCGTTGTTCCATTAGTTTACAGATAATTTGTATTCGTCCATAACTTCCTAATTTGCAGGACCTGGTATAATTCCTTCGTCAGCTATGAAATTCTTCCATCATTAGTTTGCAGGATTTCTAGCATCCTAAACTTCAAGTTCCAATAATTAACCATTCCCTGATCTACGGCCTCTGCTTATTGATTTGATAGGCCAGATATACAGTGTGAGAAGTGATCAATGATGGTTAAAACATATTAATTCCCACTGGTGTTTGCGATATGGTTCCAAGCATATCCACACAGTGTTTTGGAATGGTTGGACGACCACTAATCTTCGCAGTGGTACTCACTGATGTCTAAGCTCCACTCTCAGTAGAACACATCGTTCTGCGTGTATTTGTGTTGCTCCACACTATAATTGTATGTCCACCACCCAAAGTTGTCTGCAATACGCCATTTGGTAGTCTGTCATCCTTGATGCCCTGCCAAAACAGAATCATAAACTTGCTGGTGTGACTACACGTCCCTTATGCTTCGTCTTTTTATACAGTATTCAATTGTCAGCACACAGCAGTGTTTGTGTTGTGAACCACTGACAGCCTCTGGCATCATGCTCAGTTTTCTACCATTCGTCTGCAGAAGTACCAACGTGCTCTATTGTATGCCCCTTCATAGTGAGGTCATCAGCAGTACCATGTGTTTTGCCTCGGTAGTGTGTAGCTTTTAAGTGAAATTCACTAAGACATACCACCTGTCAAGTGGCTAATGAGATCCTACAGACCCATAAGCCATAATAATGATGTGTGATCCATTACTACTTTGAAATGTCTGCCATGCTAGTAGCAACAGAAATATGTGATGCTATAAATGAGGCTCAAAATTTCTCTTTCTGCTGTTTCACCACATTTTCCTGAAATTATAAGCTGTCATGTGCCTTGCTCCATCGACTTCTTAACTTGATGAGTACCATAAAGCATGTCTGCAGTACCCTAAAGCATCACTGCATCTGGTAATCCAGAAATGCAAAGACAAGACCACTGGGCAATCAGTCACAAAAAGGCTTCTTTATAATCAGTTGTTGAGTGAAACTTTACACCTTCTTCAAATGATGTGTCAAAGACCTCGCTACTTTCACAAATTTGGGTCCGAATTTCCAGTAATACTCGTATTTAGTCAAACATAAAAATGAATGCAGTTCCGTTCCTGTATTAGGAGTAGGAATGGCTTGTATGACCTAGAGATATGTTCATACACCATCCTAGTCGATAGTGTGGCCCAAATAAACAACTCCCTTTAGGCAAAAACGCCATTTCTCTAAACTCACTTTTAGCTATCCTGCTCGTAAACGACTTATCAATCCAATTAACCAAACTATATGCTCCATAATTTCTTTGGAAAACGCTATATCATCATCGACGTACAACATGCACTGCCTTGGTTTCAGGCCTCAAACACCCCATTTAACAGGCGCTGCAATTTTCAATGAAAAAGTCGTTTCAAATGGCTCTGAGCACTATGGGACTCAACATCTTAGGTCATATGTCCCCTAGAACTTAGAACTACTTAAACCTAACTAACCTAAGGACAGCACACACACTCATGCCCGAGGCAGGATTCGAACCTGCGACCGTAGCAGTCCCGCGGTTCCGGACTGCAGCGCCAGAACCGCTAGACCACCGCGGCCGGCGAAAAAGTCGTTTGTTGGTAATAGTAATGATTGAATGGAATTATAAATGCAGTCTTATGGCTGTCTCCCACGGTAACTTCCAACTGATGGTACTGACGTTGTAAATCTGTAGTTGTAAAATATTAGCATTGCTCCAAGTTATCCAAAGTTTCCACTCTGTCTGGCATTTGTTACACACCCACGACTTTGCATTGATTTAAATACCCCTTGGTAACATTGGGTGTAAGAGGAATCTGGTGCACATTTTTGTTATCTACATATTTGTTGGGAGAGTTTAACTCCTCCCTGCACCCTCCACCATCTATTTCCCACACTGCACCACCCCAACTACCACCCTACCCCCCTCCCCCTTCCATCTGCCATCGATTTTGCCCTCTCCTGTATATGCACCAGTTGTGAGGTACACTCTTTTCATTTTATTTATACAGCTTTTTAGAGAGTTCTGTTCTGCCTTAAACAGTTTTGGGGCATTGTTACTTCGCCATAAACAATTTTGGAGTGCTGGATCTGTGCTACATATTACTATTGTTCTTTTTTCTTTCATGTCGGCCATCTATGGACCAAGTGAAGTAACTACATCATCATTTATTCTTCTTTCAAAATTTTCGGTCTTTCCAGTATTTCTTCATTCTTCTTTTTTCTTTCATCTGTCCATGCAGTTACCATTATTATTGTTATTGTTTATTTTAAAAAAATTCGCATGAGTGATGGAGCAGATTCTGCTCACAAAGCATGTGCTACAAGAGCTGCTGGTCTATTGCAAGTGAGCTCGAGGTGATCTGCAGCTAGAGAGGAGGAACTGGGACAGAAGAGCCCCTGCATTTACCCACCTGTGTCCACACTATTGTGTTTGGACCAGTCCATGCCCCATAGATGATGGGAAATATGTGTGACCTTTCTCACATACGTAATGTTGCATTCACTAGCTGTGAATTAGATGCAGGTGGGGCACCATATCAGGAAGGCTATCTACAGTAGTTTGTGGCTCCTAGGGAGTGAAACACACTACCTTTTTCCTCGCGCATGTCAAGAAGTAAGCTACCTACCTTGTCAGCTCGATGGAATAATTTTACCCCTGTGGCTGGAAATATTGTCTGTAGCAATCCAGAGCTGTGTGGAAGTTGTAGTTTTTACGTGATATCTTCGACTACTCTAAAGAAACCGCAGCTTAAACCCTCAGTGGCAAAATTTTCATTATTTAATCCAAGCAATATGAGCAGCACGCTGGCACACTCCTCCAGTCCTTAGCCAGCAACAGAGATATACCGCGGCACTTCCTATGCCCTTCCCCATTGACTGAGAGCATGCCTGTGTGCTCTCTGTCCCTGAGATGGAGTTTGACCTGCGTTGTGGGCTTGCATAGTAGCAGTATATATTTTATTCTTCATCGAAAACACGCAGTCCAGCTGAAATGTACAAATTTCTAAATTAAAAATTTTGTGGCAGTTTCATTTGTATTATTTTAGAAGATGAAATTAGGATTTTGATTAAAAAAATTGTTCATATTTCAAAAATTGTAGCTTAATTGAGTCATAATTAAATCAAAATATATATCCTACATTTTGAAAAGCTCACACATAAATTAAGTGTCATGTATTTATGGCAATGCTGAAAACAATTTGTTACGCATAACACTGGCATATCTGTGCAGATAGGCCGACAATAGGAAGCTTCATGCCTTTTCTTTTTGTCCAGACAAACTCAGCACCTCCTTCTATTCCCTTCAGCCCTCCGAAATTCTGTGAAGAAATGATCAGAGAGTCCTTTCATCCCAGTACTTTTTAAAGGTTGAGAGAGGACAAGTTACTCTCTCACCTATTTTTCGTATACGAAAAATTATTAAAGATTTTGTTACAACCTTACACACCTTGAGCGAGACTAGAAAGTTAACAGCCTCAGCAGATGTTGGAACCTGGTAGGGGCCTAAAAGCATGAGGTACTTTTATGGGCCTTAGTTCATATAAATGGCATGCTGGAAGTTGAAGGCAATTGGCACAGAGCCCATCCCACAGTAAATCATGCCAGATATGGCCACAGCTGTACGGGGCAGACAGAGCAGCCCCTTGTCAAGACAGGTCTCCAGCAGAACAATGCCACTATACCTGCATTGGCGCCAGCAAAGGCTGGGCTGGGGGTGATGGACTGAAAGGACACGTCAACACAGTGGAGTGGTAAACTGGGAATTGTGAGCAGAAGTCACGCTTGATAAAAATTCACTTGTTTTCGTGTTTGTCGATACTGCAAATAGGCCTGTGACCCGCTTCCATCGGCCGCCTCAACTGTATAAGAAACTCCGGCATCTGAGAAACGTCATGGCTAGGATTAACATGCTCCAAGGCACAGGCGATTTAGATGAAGATCATTAAGATTGTATCTGTTCACTTGTTGACACGGTAAGCAACGTGACTTCGGAGAAAAACATCTCTGCGAAAACATAAAAAAAACCAGTAATTGGTGGTTTCTTTTTTTTCCAGACATGCAGGTTTCTTAACTCTTACGCTGGTTCGACACGAGTTTGTGCTGTCTTGTGTGAGAGGAGATTTAGCGCCTCTAAAGCCCTGTGATTGGCTCAAGACAGGGTGAAAGCGGTGTCGTTTTGAACTTTGCGGGAAAACAGAATTTTTTTATCCAGAGAGGTGCGAGGCACTCGGGTTATGGACTTCAGTCTGGAAGTATCTTCTGCTCGAAGCTCTGGCATGTGTGGTTGGTGCTTGGGACCTGTCCTGAGACTGACATCACTTGCAAGTAGTTAGACTGGAGAGCCTGTGGTGAAGTTCTTACTGTACCGACAGTGTGACTTCAAACATCTCGGACTATTCGTTTGCCGAGGGCACACTTATTCACTTTTGGTTACCAGTCTCAACGTTTGGTATCCTTGTGCGCTCTGTCGTATAAGTAAGCCAAATTGGCCCTTGGTACGACCAGCGAACGGGTGTGTCACATATTGAAATCTACCGTGATTTCAGGGCTCTGGTAGAGAGTAAACTGCGATCCGTCTGCCTGATCGCTAGACCATGAGATTTTGCATTTCTTTCATGGCCGCGATCGATTCACAGGTGCCGCGTGACGCCTCCCCGCCGCTGCACACATTTCGCCAGCTGCAAGTTACATTGCTGCACGAAGCAAACAGGGTAACGTACGGCTGCTTCGGCCTTGTCAGGGTGTACAGATCTCAATCGCCACTTGCTCTCAGCTGCATCTATATAGACTTCAGTAGATTATCAAAGTCGGCTCAGCGTCAGATAAGTTCAGATTGCGTTATCCACATTGTTACGGCCAGAGTACTTGACTCGCTTCTGTCACCTATAATCCTTGTCCGTTGTTCTCATAACCCAACTGTTAGTTATTTACTGTATTCAATCAATAACGATAATTCATGTCTGTTTTTCTTTAAAATAATAAATGTTGTTAGTAAATTTTACTACATTCTCAATCATTTTATATATCAGCACCTTGGGTTAACTTTCATCGTGGCGTCACATGCCGGGTTATTTTTCATTGTGGCTTCCCCTGCCAGGATCTCAGATTGATAGCACTTTCTGTGACAGTCTCATCGCATTGCCTATCGTAGTCATTCAATTCGACGTCCCTTGCGCAGAATTTTGAATTGATGGCATCTTCTATGACCGTCAGATTGTAGATAGCGTTGCATAGTGAAGTTTCTGTTCCCCATGTTTAATGTGGTGCACTGGGTAGAATAGATTCGCGCTGCTGGAATCTAGGCATAGTACTAATCTGTATAGATGGAGTCAATAAAGAGATCATAAGAATCCAAGAAGAGCTAGAGGATGTCAAGAAAACGTCAGTAGAAACGCGTGAGGTCACGGATCAGGCGAAGAGCGATGCCATAACGGCGCGATTGGTAGCGCAAATAGCACAAAAGGACGCATCAGTGGCCAAAGAACAAGTTTAACTGACAAGAATTGAGGTGTGCAGGACAAAAGAGGCACTTGCAACTCTCCAAAAGCAAGGCAAAAAAATAGTTCAAATGAGTGAGGCGACGAAACGAATTGAACGTATAGAAATCAAACAGTCCGAAATCTCTGAAGTTGAAGATCAGCAGGCCTGAGTGGCCTCGCAACAAAACGAGTTGGCTAAGGACGTTCTGCAGGCACATGAGCAAGCCGCGCAATTGCAAACACAAACTCGTCCGGTAGAGCGCCATCGAGAGGATCGCAGATGTGAAGATAATGTTTTGCGACTCTCCGAACCGCTATATTAGGACACACCCCCAGCACATCGGCGAATGCAGAAGGAATATGCTCCTGCCGCGGCGGAACCCGTCGGTAACACGCAGCATGTCAGAGACCGAACCCGAAAACAATTGCACACTTCTACGTAGGTCAGAAACGTTATTATGTGAATGTGGCAACACGAGGGACACCATAACGGCGCACGGGGATTGTTTTGGCACGGATACATGGAATCAGGCGCTGCAGACTAGAGGGGAAATTCGTACGGTGGATACGTCGAACCTTTCGACCACAAACTTCTCTTGACCGTCCAGAATTTTCAAGTCTACAGGGAGGCAAATAACGCATTACATCCAAAGGCCTGGATGGCACAGTACGATCACGTGCTACCAGAATCTTGGCCACTGAAGTACAGGCTCCTGCTCATCTGTGGTTTGTTAGAAGGGTCGATTGCAGAACATATGCGTGAAGCTGCGGAGAGTTGTCGCTCCTACCAAGAATTTAAGGACGCGTTCCTTAGCGCTTATTGGTCGCAAGACATAAAGGAGAGCATAAAACAGGGAGCCGGCCGGAGTGGCCGTGCGGTTCTAGGCGCTACATTCTGGGACCGCGAGACCGCTACGGTCGGAGGTTCGAATCCTGCCTCGGGCATGGATGTGTGTGATGTCCTTAGGTTAGTTAGGTTTAAGTAGTTCTAAGTTCTAGGGGACTGATGACCTCAGAAGTTGAGTCCCATAGTGCTCAGAGCCATTAATAAAACAGGAAATCATGTGCTCTTGCTGGCTTGCAACTTCATGTGAGTGAATGACCACTGGAATGAGTGAGTTCAAGCTAGGATGTGCTTTAGCCATGGGCAATCCTGATTGGTAAAGTTACTTTTTTTCATATATATATACAGGGTGAGTCACCTAACATTACCGCTGGATATATTTCGTAAACCACACCAAATACTGACGAATCGATTCCACAGACCGAACGTGAGGAGAGGGGCTAGTGTAATTACTTAATACAAACCATAAAAAAATGCACGGAAGTATGTTTTTTAACACAAACACACGTTTTTTTAAATGGAACCCCGTTAGTTTTGTTAGCACATCTGAACATACAAACAAATACGTAATCAGTGCCGTTTGTTGCATTGTAAAATGTTAATTACATCCGGAGATATTGTAACCTAAAGTTGACGCTTGAGTACCACTCCTCCGCTGTTCGATCGTGTGTATCGGAGAGCACCGAATTACGTAGAGATCCGAAGGGAACGGTGATGGACCTTAGGTACAGAAGAGACTGGAACAGCACATTACGTCCACATGTTAACACCTTTTCATTGGTCTTTTTCACTGACACACTTATACATTACCATGAGGGGTGATGTACACGTACACACGTGGTTTCCGTTTTCAATTACGGAGTGGAATAGAGTGTGTCCCGACATGTCAGGCCAATAGATGTTCAATGTGGTGGCCATCATCTGCTGCACACAATTGCAATCTCTGGCGTAATGAATGTCGTACACGCCGCAATACATCGGGTGTAATGTCCCCGCAGGCTGCCACAATACGTTGTTTCATATCCTCTGGGGTTGTAGGCACATCACGGTACACATTCTCCTTTCACGTAACCCACAGAAAGAAGTCCAGAGGTGTAAGATCAGGAGAACGGGCTGGCCTATTTATGCGTCCTCCACGTCCTATGAACGCCCGTCGAACATTCTGTCAAGGGTCAGCCTAGTGTTAATTGCGGAATGTGCAGGTGCACCATCATGCTGAAACCACATACGTCGACGCGTTTCCAGTGGGACATTTTCGAGCAACGTTGGAAGATCATTCTGTAGGAACGCGATGTATGTTGCAGCTGTTTGGGCCCCTGCAATGAAGTGAGGACCAATGAGGTGGTCGCCAATGATTCCGCACCATACATTTACAGTCCACGGTCGCTGTCGCTCTACCTGTCTGAGCCAGCGAGGATTGTCCACGGACCAGTAATGCATGTTCCGTAGATTCACTGCCCCGTGGTTTGTGAAACCCGCTTCATCCGTAAACAGGTAGAACTGCAACGCATTCTCTGTTAATGCCCATTGACAGAATTGCACTCGAGGATTAAAGTCATCACCATGTAATTGCTGATGTAGCGACACATGAAACGGGTGAAAGCGGTGACGATGCAGTATGCGCATGACACTACTTTGACTCAGTCCACCGGCTCTCGCAATGTCCCGTGTACTCAAGTGTGGGTTCATGGCAACAGCAGCTAACACACCAACTGCACCCGCTTCTGCTGTGACGGGCCTGTTACGGACCCGTTTGCGTGCTACGACCAAACCTGTTGCATACAGTTGGCGGTAGATGTTTTTCAATGTGCGGCACGTTGGATGCTCTCTGTCCGGGTATCGTTCTCCATACACCCTGCAGACTTCAGCTGCATTTCGTCGACGCTCGCCATAGATGAGTATCATCTCCGCCTTTTTAGAGTTCGAATACAGCCGGCCGCGGTGCTCTAGCGGTTCTGGCGCTGCAGTCCGGAACCGCGGGACTGCTACGGTCGCAGGTTCGAATCCTGCCTCGGGCATGAGTGTGTGTGATGTTCTTAGGTTAGTTAGGTTTAAGTAGTTCTACGTTCTAGGGGACTTATGACCTAAGATGTTGAGCCCCATAGTGCTCATAGCCATTTGAACCATTTAGTTCGAATACACCATGGTCACAGTTCCTACAGCACTAAACCATCACAGACATCTGGTAACACGGTGTACTACAGTTGGTCTGCGTGCGGAGACGAATGCAGCAAGCGCTACATGCGGACACTGCGACAGCTAGACCAAACTACAACAGTGCACTACAGCCACACTCGTAAACACGGTCGTCGACGTAAACATGTCCCTGCAGATGGTGCTCGCCGACAGCGGCCCGTGTTTGTTACAACACGCAACTGAAGGTCGGAGGTTTCAAGCGTCAACTTTAGGTTACAATATCTCCGGATGTAATTAACATTTTACATTGCAACATACGGCACTGCTTACGTATTTGTTTATATGTTCAGATGTGCTAACAAAACTAACGTGGTTCCATTTTAAAAAAAACGTAGGTTTGTGTTAAAAAACATACTTCCGTGCATTTTTGTATGGTTTGTATTAACCAATTACACTATCCCCTCTCCTCACGTTCGGTCTGTGGAATCGGTTCGTCAGTATTTGATGTGGTTCACGAAATATATCCAGCGGTAACGTTAGGTGACTCAGGTGGTGGTGGTGGCTAGTGTTTAACGTCCCGTTGACAAACGTTGACAACGAGGTCATTAGAGACGGAGCGCAAGCTCGGGTTAGGGAAGGATTTGGAAGGAAATCGGCCGTGCCCTTTCAAAGGAACCATCCCGGCATTTGCCTGAAACGATTTAGGGAAATCACGGAAAACGTAAATCAGGATGGCCGGAGACGGGATTGAACCGTCGTCCTCCCGAATGCGAGTCCAGTGTGCTAACCACTGCGCCACCTCGCTCGGTAGGTGACTCACCCTGTATATCGGTTACAAGGATGAGATTCTCCTAATTTTCAATGATTTTCTCTGGTTTGTGTCACACTAACCAATATTGAAGTGAGACATTACCCAAGCAGAAATCAATGGCAGGTAGAGGGCAGTGACAGAGGACAAGTTACTCTCTTACCTATTTTTCATATACGGAAAATTATTCAAGATTTTGTTACAACCTTACGCACTTTGAGCGAGACACTAGAAAGTTAATGGCATAAGCAGACAATGATGGAGCCTGGTAGGGCGCTAAAAGCATGAGGTGTTTTTATGGGTCTTAGTTTGTATAAACGGCATGGTGGAAGTTGAAAGCAATTGGCAGAGAGCCCATCCCACAGTAAATCTTGCTGGACAGGCCAACAGTCATACAGGGCAGACAGAGCAACCTGTAGTTGAGACAGGTCTCCAACAGGACAATGCCACTATACCTGCATTGGCGCCAGCGAAGGCTGGGCTGGGGGTGATGGACTGAAGGGGCGCATCAACACAGTGAAGTAGTAAACTGGGAATTGTGAGCAGAAGTCACACTCAATAAAAATTCACAAGTTTTAGTGTTCATTGATACTGCAAATAGGCCTGTGACCAACTTCTATCTTCCACCTTGGCTGCATAAGAAACTCCGGAGTCTAAGAAACGTTTAGAGATAGAATCTTTATTACAACTCTTAGCCAGGACTAACATGCTCCAAGGCACAGGCGATTTAGATGAAGATCATTAAGATTGTATCTGTTCACTTGTTGACATGGTAAGCAACGTGACTTCGGAGAAAAACATCTCTGCAAAAACATAAAAAAGCCAGTAATTGGTGGTTTCTTTTTTTTCCCAGACATGCACGTTTCTTAACTCTTACGCTGGTTCGACATGAGTTTGTGCTGTCTTGTGTGAGAGGAGATTAGCGCCTCTAAAGCCCTGTGATTGGCTCAAGACGGGGTCAAAGCGGTGTCGTTTGTGAACTTTGCGGGAAAACAGAATTTTTTTATCCGGAGAGGTGCGAGGCACTCAGGTTATGGACTTCAGTCTGGAAGTATCTTCTGCTCGAAGCTCTGGCATGTGTGGTTGGTGCTTGGGACCTGTCCTGAGACTGACTTCACCTGCAAGTAGTTAGATTGGAGAGACTGTGGTGAAGTCCTTACCGTACCGACAGTGTGACTACTCGTTTGCTCAGGGCACACTTATTCGCTTTCGGTTTACCAATCTTGACGTTTGGTATCTTTGTGCGCTCTGTCATATAAGTGAGCCAAATTGGTCCTTGGTATGACCAACGAACGTGTGTGTCACACACTGAAATCTTCCATAATTTCGTGGCCGCGATCGATTCACAGGTGCCGCCTTATGCCTCTCCTCCGCCGCACACATTTTGCCAACTAAAGTTACATCACTGCACGAAGCAAACAGGGTAATGTACTGCTGCTCTGGCCTTATCAGGGCGTACAGATCTCAATCGCCACTTACTATCGTCTGCACCTGTATAGACATCTGTAGGTTATCAACCAAAGTCTCCTCAGCTTCTGATCAATTCAGATTGCGTTATCCACATTTTTAGGGCCGGAGTACTTGACTCACTTCCGCCACCCAGGATCCTTGTCCATTGTTCTCTTAACACAACTGTTAGTTGTTTACTGTATTCAGACAATAACTATAATTTGTGTTTGTTTTTCTTTAAAAGAATAAAGATTGTTAGTAAATTTTACTACATTCTCAATCATTTTATATAGTCAGCACCATGGGTTAACTTTCATTGTGGCATCCCATGCCGGGTTAACTTTCAAGGTCACTCATTTTTGGCCTCTTTGTAACAGAGGTAAGAAGGGATCTTACTATTGAAATACGAATGTCGTAAAGGCTTTTTTTGGCTACATTTATTATATACTGTACACGCATTAAATAAGCATCATTGGAGAAAATGTGTTCCTATTTTTTTCGTCCATTTAAGATTCTGTCCCTGAATTAGATAATGCGCAATCATTTGATCCTAATGATCAACACTGCCCCAATTTTTTTCTCCATCCTTCCGAACATTAGTTGCTGAACTTGAAGGCATGAGCTGTTAAGCTGATTGTGTGATGGTTCTCGCACTTACCTGCCTTGCTATCTTCGTAGCTGTGTGGATGATATTTTTTTAATGTGTGATAGTACATCGCCAGTCTCATAGATTGCACACACCAAATTGAATAGGCGTGTGGTTGCCACTCTCCTCTATGATTTTAAAACCACTGATAGAATGTCTATTTCTTCTGCTTTACTTGGCTTCTGGTCTTTCTGAGACCTTTTAAATTCTGAATCCAGTAATGCTGTCACCCCGTCCCCGTTGTTTCATTGTACTTCGTAATCATCTCAGGTTTCTTACTTACAACGCCTCGACTAGTCGTGGTATCAACTGTTTTCTCAGAAAACTTTGAGCTGATCATCAGCATTTTTCTTTTGTCTTTCTATTTGAGTACACAAATTATCTCTTCATTATAAACATCCACTACTTCTCCTATTTTTTTGTTTATGAAGTAATCAGTTCTTATTGGTTTTTCCTGAGGCTTCCTGTAACATTCGCATTCCTCCGAAAAATTTATTTGATTAGGTCGACAATATTATAGAAATTATCCATAAATAATGAATGTTGAATCCCCAATTTTTCATCCATTAATTTATGGGCAATGGAACTATCCTCTCCTCATCCACAAACCTCTTGATCAGAGACATCCGTACGTATAATAACCCCCAGGACTAACCTGTGTGACTCATTCAAGTTTAATTCCTTAAGGGTGAGCCTTATTCTTTATATATTACCGGGTCATGAGTCTACCCCTCCACGGAACCATGGATTCATCTGCTGTCAACTTTTTGGTCGGTGATGCCTCGTTCGTGCCCGTTGCTATCAACCGTACGGGCATTCTCATCCCTGTAGCCCTGACCCCGTAAATCTTACAATCTGGCCGTGCTACACTTTCCTGTCGCACACCTTGCGTTTCTTTTCTGTCATTGTTCCTTTCGTTATTCTTGCGGCGTTGCTGATTATACCGTTCGTTGCCCCTCCTTCTTTTCCTTGCATTTTGTTTGTCAAAGACAAGTTCCAGATCGGACATCAAACATTTAAACGATTCACTGTCGTCTTCCAGCTTACACTTGCTAGTAGTGGGTGGGGAGTTTGCTGAAACAAAACCAAATCATCTCGGACGCGCTATATGGTGAGTCTAAGAACTGATTTTTCCTAAGCAATGTGTCGAACATTTTTAAGAGGCTTCTAGATCTGGCCACATCATTATATCTTGCTTAATGCGGTCTTGCATTTCTCGCGACCAGTATGTAGAGAGAAACGCGTCTTTAAATTTGTCGAAGGGACTGCAGTGTGCTGTAACGTCTCTCATTTTCTTCCGCAGTGACACCCACCATGTGAGAACAAATAAATTCCAGCTTTGCACTGATTGGCCACGAAGAGGGGAGTGACTTGCTTAATTGTCTAATCCAAATCTTGGGATGTAAAGTACTCCGAACCTCTTTAAAGATCTGAAATTTCAGGACGGATAGGAAGTGTTTATGATGGAACGCGGGTGTTCCTTCCGCGCTTGAACGTCTTATCGACTCCCATAACTGAACAGGTTCGACTGATGTGCTAAATCTTGTAGTGTCCGGTGTTGCTTCACGCATTCTTCCGAAATGGATCTCTGAGTGCAAATTGATTGAATTGTGCCGGCCGCCGCTTATCCGGAACTCATCGGTAGACTGAACCGACGGTGACCCACATAACCGTACAGGCCCCTGTACATCTTCCCCTGCAGTGCCTGTTTTGAATGCTTACTCAAAGTGAGCCACTAGATGATCTATTTTTTTGGCTTCAGTCGACAAGCGCTCGACCCAACCTCATCGTCACATACTCGACTGGTGAAGGTCTTTGTGTACTGATTCTCTGATTCGCGTGCTTAGCTCCCCCAGCTGTGCCTATAGCTATCTTCTTGGCTCCAGCCGCTTTTAATTTAGCTATGCGAGCGTCTCTTTTTGCGCCAATTGCAATCTGTCTTGCTTTACAAATATTTTTGTATTTACAACATGTTTTCCCTACGTTCACTAATTTCAGTGGAAATTCACTTCGTAAGTTCTTTAAAATTTGCATTTAGTGTATTTTCCAACTCTTCCTTCCTCTTCTATGCCTCATTCTTATTCTCGAGAATTTCCTCATGCCGGCCGGGGTGGCGAGCGGTTCTAGGCGCTACAGTCTGGAACCGCGCGACCACTACGGTCGCAGGTTCGGATCCTGCCTTGGGCATGGATGTGTGTGATGTCCTTAGGTTAGTTAGGTTTAATTAGTTCTAAGTTCTAGTGGACTGATGACCTCAGAAGTTAACTGCCATACTGCTCAGAGCCATTTGAGCCAATTTCCTCACGATATCCTTCGGCCTTCTCCTACAGCTTTCTTTCTGCTTCCTCCCATCTTTTACCATCTTTTATGTCTTTCTTTTTTCCATCTTTCTAAGAAGAGTCCATATAGGAAGTTCATATGTCATACCGGTAATGGGCAATGCAACTCATGGTTCCCGTGCGCTATTACGCAGGTACCAACTGACTGATCTGTTGTCTGTTTGCAATGAGTTGTGGAATGTTGCAATGGCCTCAGCAAATTCTCTACCGTGTACCTCAACGCAATTCACATTATCCTCAGTCGAGTGTGTTCCCCGATCATGATCAGTCTGAGAACGAGGAAAAACACCGGCGCCTAGAAAAACGCCGTCTTTGCCCCTCAAGGTGTTTCATCACGTAGTCAGAATGTGTACTATTCGCGTCCTCTTAAAACTTCGCCTTAGTCCTTCCCAGCAAACAGAATGACATTACAAAACCTCACTAATTCAAGCAAGAATGGATCTAATAATCTATCATTCTTTTCTATGGACAATAATCAAGAAACTCCCCCCCCCCACCCCCCCCTAAGACAACACATACAAAAAGAAATCTCATACAAGTCAACGACGCAGTTCACAACGCTAATTTACGACACACAGCTTGAAAGCGGTGCAGAAACCACAAAACCTCGAATCACCATGGAAGGTAACTCCCTAAATAAAAGACAAAAGATACATATGAATTAGCAAATATGCTCCGCCACCTTAAATCTACCGCGGACCTGAAAAAAATTTTCAGCTAAAAACCTTACGTTGTATCAGTGTGATCGGTAGGGTCCGAATCATAAGGCAAGGGTCTCCAATATGGAAACTAACCTCGTGTTGGCTATGGTGGGACACTTAACCGATATGCAAGTTAGGGGGCAAAATCATGATATGATGCAAAATCACACCCAAGTTGGTTTAAAAAAAAAATTGCATCTGCACAAGGTGTGTAATCTAGTCTGATATACCTCCTACGTTGAGTGGCTTAGCCTCTCATATAATTTATTCATTAAATTAATTGATAGAAGTTCTCCTCCGTAGATGATGATGGGAAAGGATTCTGGTGAATGTTACAGGTAAATGCTGTCCAAAAAAATTACATTTATTTTCTTTAAATCGAACAAAAAATTAGTTATGAATTTGTACAAAGAACAATCATGTGTATTAACGTAAGCCAAACATGTAAATATTCCTCTCCTGATAGAGATGTTGAACTAGTACAAACAAAACTGCGTGGAATCTAGTGTGCGTCTCTATTACGAGAAGGGGAGCAAGGAGAACAGGTGAAATGTATAATATCGATAAACAAGTAGGTAATCAGATGTAGTAACACGATGTCGCCTAAGGAGGTAAAGTGGTTCTATGGATGCCACCGCTGAGAAACCTCAATTCCAATTATGTGCTGCTGAAAAATGAACTGAGACCCTACAAGCAGGAGCTGCGTATATTACGGACGGACCAGGCACCACTTAAATTTTGATTAATAATCAACATTGGCGGCCGAAGACTTCCGGCATAAGAAGTCAGCCTCATTCTGCCAACGTTCCTGTCAAAGGGGGCGGAGGAGCGGCAGAGGTTCAGGGCACTCTCTTACTCTTGGGGTTGGAAATTGCATCTAGAGGCGTAAGAATCAGCAATGATCAACGGCATGAGGAAGCAGAAGGCAATGGAAACCAATGCATTAAAGACACATAACGTGTATCCACAGAAATGTAACCTTTATTTGAAAAGGTGTCGTGATGATCTTTCCAATGGCAAAACATTCCGGAATAGTGCCCCCTTCGGATCTCTGGGAGGGGACTGCCAAGAGGAAGGTGACCGTTAGAAAAACATTGAATAATCCACGAAAGGATAAAGTTCTACGAGTCGGAGCGTGGAATGTCAGAAGCTTGAATGTGGTAGGGAGGCTAGAAAATCTGAAAAGGAAATGCAAAGGCTCAATCTAGATATAGCAGGGGTCAGTGAAGCGAAATGGAAAGAGACAAGGATTTCTGGTCAGATGACTACAGGGTAAAAGCAACAGCTGCAGAAAATGGTATAACGGGAGTAGGATTCGTTATGAATAGAAAGGTAGGGTAGAGAGTGTGTTACAGTGAACACTTCAGTGATAGGGTTATTCTCATTAGAATCGACAGCAAACCAACACCTTCAACTCTTCAACAATAGTACAGGTATACATGCCCACGACGCAGGCTGAAGATGAAGAGGTAAAGGAAGTATATGAGGATACTGAAAGGGTAATACAATACGCAAAAGGAGATGAAAATCTAATAGCCATGGGGGACTGGAATGCAGTTGTAGGGGAAGAGGTAGAAGACAAGGTACAGTAGAATATGGGCTTGGGACAAGGAATGAGAGAGGGGAAAGACATATTGAGTTCTGTAATAAATATCAGCTAGTAACAGCGAATACTCTGTTCAAGAAGCACAAGAGGAGGAGCTATGCTTAGAAAAGGCCGGGTGATACGGGAAGATTTTAGTTAGATTACATAATTGTCGGACAGAGATTCCGAAATCAGATACTGGATTGCAAGGCGTACCCAGGAGCAGATATGGGATCAGATCATAATGTAGTAGTGATGAAGAGCAGGCTTAAGTTTAAGAGATTAGTCAGTAAGAATCAGTACGCAAAGAACTGGGATACGGAAGTACTACGGAATAACGATATACGCTTAAGTTCTCCAACGCTGTAGCTGCAGCAATTCAGGATAGTCCAGTAGGCAGTACAGTTGAAGAGGAATGAACATCTCCAAAAAGGGCAATCACAGAAACTGGAAAGAAAAACGTAGGTACAAAGAAGTTAACTGCAAAGAAACCATGGGTAACAGAAGAAATACTTCAGTTGATCGATGAAAGAAGGAAGTCCAAAATTTTCAGGAAAATGTGGTGATAAAGAAATACAAGTCGCTAATGAATTAAATAAATAGGAAGTGCACGGAAGCTAAGACGAAATGGCTGCGTGAAAAATGCGAAGAAATCGAAAAAGAAATGATAGTCGGAAGGACAGTCTCAGCGTATAGGAAAGTCAAAACAACCTTCGCTGAAATTAAAACCAAGGGTGGTAACATTAAGAGTGCAACCGGAATTCCATTGTTAAATGCAGAGGAGAGAGCGGCTACGTAGAAAGAGTACAGTGAAGGCCTCTATGCGATAGAAGAAGATACAGGAGTCGATTTAGAAGAGATGGGGAATCCAGTATTAGAATCAGAATTTAAGAGAGCTTTGGAGGACTTACGATCAAATAAGCAGAAGGGATTAATAATATTCCATCAGAATTTCTAAAATCATTAGCGGAAGTAGCAACAAAACTACTATTCACGTTGATGTGTAGAATGTATAGTCTGGCCGTCTGACTCGAAAAAAATATCATCCACACAATTCCGAATACTGCAAGAGCTGACAAGTGCGATTATCCCACAATGAGCATCTACGTTGCTGGCAAGAATAATATACAGAGGAATGGAAAAGAAAATTGAGGATGTGTTAGATGAAGATTAGTTTGGCTATAGGAAAGGTAAAGGCATCAGAGAGGCAATTCTGACGTTGCCGTTGATAACGGAAATAAGACTAAAGACAAATCAAGAAACGTTCATAGGATCTGTCGACCTGGAAAAAGCTTTCGAGAATGTAAAATGGTGCAAGACATTCGAAATTCTGAGAAAAATAGGGGCAAGCCTTAGAGAGAGACGGGTAATATACAATATGTACGGGGACGACCAAGAACGAAATGCTCGGATTAAAAAGGGTGTAAGACAGGGCTGTAGTCTTTCGCCCCTACTGTTCAGTCTGTACTTCGAAGAAATAATGATGAAAATAAAAGAAAGGTTCAGGAGTGGAATTAAAATTCAAGGTGAAACGATATCAATATTTCGATTCGCTGATGACATTGCTGTCCTGAGTGAAAGTGAAGAAGAATTACATGATCTACTGAATAGAATGGACAGTAATGAGTAAAGAATATGAATTGAGAGTAAATCGAAGAAAGAGGAAGTAATGAGAAGTACACTACTGGCCATTAAAACTGCTACGCCACGAAGATGACGTGCTACAGACGCGAAATTTAACCGACAGGAACAAGATGCTGTGATATGCAAATGATTAGCTTTTCAGAGCATTCACACAATGTTGGCGCCGGTGGCGACACCTACAACGTGCTGACATGAGGAAAGTTTCCAACCGATTTATCATACACAAACAGCAGGTGACCGGCGTTGCCTGGTTAAAAGTTGTTGTGGTGCCTCGTGTCGCGATTGCGGTTTATCGTATCGCGATATTGCTGCTCGCGCTGGTCGAGATCCGACGACTGCTAGCAAAATATGGAATCGGTGGGTTCAAGAGGGTAATACGGAACGCCGTGCTGGATCCCAACGGCCTCATATCACTAGCAGCCGAGATGGCTGGTTCAAATGGCTCTGAGCACTATGGGACTCAACTGCTGAGGTCATTAGTCCCCTAGAACTTAGAACTAGTTAAACCTAACTAACCTAAGGACATCACAAACATCCATGCCCGAGGCAGGATTCGAACCTGCGACCGTAGCGGTCTTGCGGTTCCAGACTGCAGCGCCTTTAACCGCACGACCACTTCGGCCGGCAGCAGCCGAGATGACAGGCATCTTATCCGCATGGCTGTAACGGATCGTGCAACCACGTCTCGATCCCTGAGTCAACAGATGGGGACGTTTGCAAGACAGCAACCATCTGCACGAACAATTCGACGACGTTTGCAGCAGCATGGACTATCAGCTCGTAGACCATGGCTGCGGTTACCCTTGACGCTGCATCACAGACAGGAGCGCCTGCGATGGTGTACTCAACAACGAACCTCGGGGCACGAATGGCAAAACGTCATTTTTTCGGATGAATCCAGGTTCTGTTTACATCATCATGATGGTCGCATCCGTGTTTGGCGACATCGCGGTGAGCGCACATTGGAAGCGTGTATTCGTCATCGCCATACTGGCATATCACCAGGCGTGATGGTATGGGGTGCCATTGGTTACACGCCTCGGTCACCTCTTGTTCGCATTGACGGCACTTTGAACAGTGGACGTTACATTTCAGATGTATTACGACCCGTGGCTGTACCCTTCATTCGATCCCTGCGAAACCCTACATTTCAACAGGATAATGCACGACCGCATGTTGCAGATCCTGTACGGGCCTTTCTGGATGCAGAAAAGGTTCGACTGCTGCCCTGGCCAGCACATTCTCCAGATCTCTCATCAATTGAATATGTCTGGTCAATGGTGGCCGAGGAACTGGCTCGTCACAATACGCCAGTCACAGCTCTTGATGAACTGTGGTATCGTGTTGAAGCTGCATGGGCAGCTGTACCTGTACACGCCATCCAAGCTCTGTTTGACTCAATGCCCAGGCGTATCAAGGCCGTTATTACGGCGAGAGGTAGTTTTTCTGGGTACTGATATCTCAGGATCTATGCACCCAAACTGCGTGAAAATGTAATCACATGTCAGTTCTAGTATAATATATTTGTCCAATGAATACCCGTTTATCATCTGCATTTCTTCTTGGTGTAGCAATTGCAATGGCCAGTAGTGTAGCAGAAATGAGAACAGCGAGAAACTTAACACAAGATTGATGGTCACGAAGTAGATGAATTTAAAGAATTCTGCTACCTAGGAAGCAAAATAACCAATAACGAATTGCGCAAGTGGGACGTCAAAAGCGGACTAGCGCTGGCAAAAAGGGCATTCCTGGCCATGTGAAGTCTACTAGTATCAAACATAGGCCTTAATTGGAGGAAGAAATTTCTGAGAATATACGTTTGAAGCACAGCATTGTACGGTATTGAAACATGGACAGATGGAAAACCGGAACAGAAGAGCATCGAACCATTTGAGACGTGGTGCTACAGAGGAATGTTGAAAATTGTGCACTGATAAGGTAAGGAATGAGGAGGTTCTGCGCAGAATCGGAGAAGAAAGGAATATGTGGAAAACACTAACAAGGAGAAGGGACAGGATGGTGGAATATCTCTTAAGACATCAGGGACAGACTTCGATGGTACTAGAGGGAGCTGTAGAGGGCAAAAACTATAGAGGAAGACAGAGATTGGAATATATGCAGCAGATAATTGAGGATGTAGGTTGCAAGTGCAACTCTGAGATAAAGAGGTTAGCACGGAAGAGAAATTCTGGGGGGCTGCATCAATCCAGTCAGGAGACTAATGACAAAAAAAAGAAACAAAAAAAGGTAGTACAGATGTTTGGTGAACAAGGGCTTCTGCTGCTGACAACCCCCATATCTTCCCAGCGACATCAGCAATTACTATTGTTGTGGGCATGGTATCATCTAGATTGGACAAATGCAGGCTGGTGAGGGATATTCACCTGGTTTCCCATGGGACCTATGTTAATAATTAAAGACAAAATGATATGTATGGACTACGAGGACTATGGATTCATTGCAGGTGGTATGGACGTTTGTTAAACAAGTGGCTCTGCTGTCTGACGACCTCTATATCCTCTGAAGGACATCGTCAATTAAGACTGCATTGGACAGACTATCATCGAGATTAGACCAATGCAGGCTCGTGGGTAAAACTCATCTGGTTTTCCATGGGGCCTGTGATAGTAATCCATGACAAGAGCCTTGGACTGTGTAGTCAATGGACTGACTGCAGGTGGTACAGACATTTGTTGAACGAGGGGCCGTGCTAGCTGACGACCCTTCCATCTGCCCAATGACACCATCTGCTGTGATTGTTGTGGCCATTGGATCGTCTGCATTGGACCTACGCAGGTTGGTGGAAAAAATTCACCTGGTTTTCAGTGGGCCCATGAGATCATGACATACGAACTTTGTTGTCTACAGAATCATTGTAGGTGGTATGGACGCGGGTGATCACCAATTAGATGAAGTTAAGGTATTCTGCTACGTGGGCAGCAGAATAACACAAGACGGTTGGAGCATGGAGGACATAAGTAGCAGGGTAGCACTGGCAGCAGAAAGGGTATTCCAATATAAAAAAATGTCTACTAGTGTCAAATAATAGGGCTTACTTTGAGGAAGACATTTCTGAGAACGTACATTTGAAGTACAGCGTTCTAAAATAGCGAAACGTGAACTGTGGGAAAGCCGGAAAAGAAAAGAATCGAAGCATTTGGGATGTCTTCCTACAGAAGAATGGTCAAAGGTACGTGGACTGATAAGGTATGGAATGAGGAGGCTCTTTGCACAATCGGCGTGGTAAGAAAAATATGGAAAGAAGGGATAGGACGGTAGGACATCTGTTAAGACATCAGCGAATAACTTCTATAGTACTAGAGAGTATAAACTGTAGTGGACGACAAAAATTTCAATACATTCAGCAAATAATCGAGGTCTGTGGTTCCAAGTGCTACTCTGAGATGAAGGGGATAGCACAGGAGAGAAATTCGTGCTGAGCTCCATCAAACCAATCAGAAGACTAATGACACAAGAAAAAGGAAAAAAATTGACGGTCGTAGGACAATCGGCTCTGCTTGCTGACAGCTTCCACGTCTTCCCAACGACATCGTCGATTACGATTGCAGTATGCACAGGATCAGCGAGGTAGGGCCAATGCCGGCTGGTGGGGAACATTCACCTCGTTTTCCATGCGACCTGCAGCAGTTATCCATGATACCATGACAGGCATTGACTACATTGTGTGTCGATAAAATGCAGGTGGCACAGACGTTTGATGAACAATGGGCTCTGCTGCAGATGGCGTATCATCTTCTCAACGACATTGTCAATTACCATTGCAGTGAGCACAGGATCATCGAGACGTACCAACGCTGGCTGGATGGGAATATTCGTCTGGTTTTTCTAGGGACACCACGACAGGTATGTACTATGAAGTCTACAGATCCATTACATGTGGTGTGGTCATTTGTTAAACAAGAGGGTCTGCTGGCTGACAACCTCCACATCTTCCCAACGACACTGTTCACACAATTGCAGTTGGCATGGAGTCATCAAGACTGGACCAGTGCTGGATGGTGTGGAATATCAACCTGGTTTTCCATGGGACCTATGGCACTTATCCATTGCACCCTGACAGGTATGGACTATGCAGTCTATGGATTCATTACTGGTGGTATGGACGTATGGTGAAAAATGGGCTCTGCTGGTATTAATCCATGACACCATGACAGATATGCACTAAGTAGTCCAAGGATTCATTGCAGGTGGTATGTACAGATAGTCTTGAGAAGAGTTTGTGAACACTTTTTCCGAAAACTGTCTTGAGCAACTAGTGCGACAACCGACGTCCAACAGAAACATTTTAGGACCTCCTAGCACAGATACCACTGTTCTTATCGACACTGCGCTTATAGACACAGGGATAAGCGATTATATCATTATAGCCACTATGATTGTCAAGTTAATAAATCCATAAGTATAGTTAGAAACATTTTTACGCTGGAAAGATCAGCTAATCAGACGATGGACGAGAGGAGTTATCGACAAGGTTTACACTAACTGTAAATCGTGCTCTGGAGAAGTCTGTGCTCTGAAAGTGGATTAAGGATGGAAAAATCCCTGCATGGTTTAGTAACAAAATCAGAAAAATGCTGAGAAAACAGAGATTGTTTTACTCTCTCAAATAAGAACGCCGAAATGTACCAGGAAATAGTTAGAAGAAATTCTTTCGCCTATAAAAAGATCGATGTGCGCAGCATACAACTTCAACCGTCATGCGTTAGCGGAAGATTTTGCTGAGAACCCTAGAGTGTTCTGGTCCTAAGTAAAATCACAAAGCGGGTCAAAGGCTTCTGTTCGGTCACTCGTTGACTACACTGCTGTGGCAAAAGAAGATAATAGAACAAAATTTTGAAGTTTAAAAAAAAAGTTATTCTCACGCACAGATCATCCAGGATAACCATTCGTTTGACCGTTGTACAAACTTCCGCATGGAGAACGTAGAAAAAAGCAATTCTGGCATTGAAAAGCAGCTGAAAAATTTGAAAACAATGAAGTCGCTATGTCAAAATGGAACACCGGTTCGAGTTCACAGAAAGTAGCTTACTCCTCGGCGTTGATCCCATACTTAGTTTGCATTTATTGTGAATTGTTTTCCCAGCGGAAAGTCCCAAGGTACTAGAAAAAATCGTAGGTGGCTCCCTAATATAAGAAGGGACCTGTGAAATTACAGAATATTCGTATCTTTGGTTTTCTGCAGAATTTTTAAGCATATTCTATATTAAAATATAGTAAATTTCGCCGGCCGCTGTGGCTGAGCGGTTCTAGGGGCTTCAGTCCGGAACCGCGCTGCTGCTACGGTCGCAGGTTCGAATACTGCCTCAAGCATGGATGTGTGTGATATCCTTAGGTTAGTTAGTTTTATGTAGTTCTAAGTCTAGGAGATTGATGACCTCAGATGTTAAGTACCATAGTGCTTAGAGCCATTTGAACCATATAGTAAATTTCACTGAGACAGAAAAGCTTGCCGGCCTGAGTGGCAATGCGGTTCTAGGCGCTACAGTCTGGAACCGCGAGACCGCTACGGTCGCAGGTTCGAATCCTGCCTCTGGCATGCATGTGTGTGATGTCCTTAGGTTAGTTAGGTTTAAGTAGTTTTAAGTTCTAGGGGACTGATGGCCTCAGAAGTTGAGTCCCATAGTACTCAGAGCCAGTTTTGAACAGAAAACCTTCTGTCAACAGATCGGCACTTATTTATAAAGCACAGATAGTGTGAAACTCAACTTGCTGTTTGCTCACACCATATCCTGCGAACCATGGAAGGGGAACAGGCGATATCCATATTGCTAGATTTCCAGAAAACGTTTGACACTGTGCCACACTGCAGGCCGTCAACGAAGGTTCGAACACACGGAGAAGGTTGTCACATATGTGAATGGCTTCCAGCCTTTTTAAGCAATAGAGCTCATTGCGTTATCCTGGACGGCGAGTGTTCATCGGTGGCAATGATTTTGTCAGGAGTGCCCAAGGAAGTGTACAAACGATTTGCCAGATAGTGTGAGCAGCAGCCTACAATTGTTCACTGATGATGCAACAGTGTACGGGGAAGTGTTGTCTTTGAGTGACTGCAGGAGGATTCAAGATAACTTGGATACAATCTCTGTTTGATGTGAGGGATGACAGATAAATAAGTTAATGAAGATGGGTGGGAAAAACCCTGTAGTGCTCGAATAGAGTATTGATCGTTTGCTAGTTGACATAGGTGCGTCTATTAAATATCTAGGCATAATATTGCAAAGCGACGTCAGTTGGAAAGAGCACAGAAAGACTGTAGCGAATACACGACTTCATTTTAGTGGGAGAATTTTAGAACAGTTTAGTTCATCTATCAAAGAGACCGCATGAAGCACACTTGCGCATCCCATTCTTCAGCACTGCTTGTGTGGTGTCACCGCCAGACACCACACTTGCTAGGTGGTAGCCTTTAAATCGGCCGCGGTCCGCTAGTATACGACGGACCCGCGTGTCGCCACTGTCAGTGATTGCAGACCCAGCGCCGCCACACGGCAGGTCTAGAGACACTTCCTTGCACTCGCCTCAGTTGTACAGCCGACGTTGCTAGCAATGGTTCACTGACAAATTACGCTCTCATTTGCCGAGACGATAGTTAGCATAGCCTTCAGCTACGTCATTTGCTACGACCTAGCAAGGCGCCATTTATCCTTTGCTATTTATCTTGTGATGCATGTACCGTCAAGAGCTATGTTCACCAATTATGGATTAAAGTTAAGTATTCTACCAGTTACCTCCTGTTTTGCTAGTCTTATTTCTCTGACCTGTTGCAGACCTCACGCCAGCCTGCGTGAGCTTAAACGCGTGCCTTTCGGCTACCGGTCATAGTGGATTGGCTGTCTGGCCAGTCCACTACAGCTTGAGTGTTTACATACGTACTGGGTCAAATTAAAGGAAATTCTGAGGCGTGCTGTTAGATTTGTTACCGGTGGGTTCCATCAACGCTCGAGTATTACGGAAGTGATATGTGAACTCAAATGGGAATCACTGGAAGGAAGCACACATTCTTTTCGTGAATCATTGTGCGAGAAAGTTTAGAGAACCTAAATCTGCGACACACCTCAGAACGTTCCTACTGTCACCAACAACATATGTAGCATAAGGACCACGAAAAGACGAAAAGATAAATTAGGGCTCGTGCGGAAGCATATCGATAGTCATTTTTCTTTTGCTCCATTTGCAAGTGGAACAGGAAGTGATACATGATACTTTCCACAATGCACCGTATGTTTCCTTGCAAAGTATGTATAATGAGGAGCCAAAAACTTTTGACCACCTCCTTAATAGCTTTTTTTGTCCGTCCTTGGAACGAAGTACATCACTGATTCTGCGTGGCAGGGATCCGACAGTTTGTTGATAGGTTTGTGAGGTACGTGGCATTAGATGTCTACGCACAGGTCACGTAATTCGTGTAAACAACGGGCCGCTTATTTGCGTACTCGGCGATGGCGCCCCATAACGATCCAAATGGGTTCCATAGGATTTACATCAGGCGAATTTGGTTGCCGAGACATCAACGTGAGTTCACTACAACGCTCCTTAAATCACTGTAGCACGGTTCTGGCCCGGAACATGGACAATTACACTGCTGAAAGATGACATTGACGTCGGGGGTATGAAGTTTTTCGCGTCCCCCATGGCATCTTCCAGCCAGAAACTTACGGGAATCACTTGACTTCTGGTGTCACGTACTTTCCTTAACCTACTAATAACTTGTGGAACCAATGCAATGCAGATCCGCTGTGTTGTCTTCATAATGTGAATAAAAACGATATGAATGAGGCTGTCATAGTGTTTTTGGCTCATCAGTGCACGTTATTACAGTCGACAGTTAGAGATTTCTTTTGCACAGACTGCTTATCGATCGCTAGAAAATCAAAACAGTCCTTTATTTAATAAATAAATTTATTTGATATTAATCGTTTGGTGCAGTTGAAATAAGCACTCAAACGCGAATATTTTGACAGTTTCAGCTTTTTTATAGTTATGCTTTCTGACGAGTGCAGAGGTTAGATAATTCTGAAGGATCTACAGCTCTCTAGTTTTGGTAGGGGGGGGGGGGGCTCTTGAATACGTTACATACTAATTTGTCGAAGTACAACCGAAATACAAGTTCGGCCGTGGTCAGGTTTCAGTTTCTTCGTTCAGTCTCTTACTCAGAGATTTTCGAAGGACTTAAAATTATCAACGCATGAGATGGTTTCACATTCGCGCTTTCGTACTTCAGCAGTTTCTTGTTATGTTGAACAAAGGTTTTAACATTTTTCGTACAGTGGGGACCTAAATTATAGAGTGAACAATTGCTAATGGACTTTAGTTAGTTGTGAAAGAGTACTTGGAACTTCGATGGATGAAATATATTGAACAATGGTTGCACTACAGTGCGGATGATTTCCTGTACTGTTCTTTAAAGGAAACCTAGCGAATCCTATAGGCTGTTACTACAGATATCCTTTTCGGCTGTAGCTTGACGAACTACTGTGTAACATATTGAAGAACGTGCCGTGGTGCTTAGAAGTTAATTTCGTTTTGCAACTTAGTGTCCTCGTATTTTATTATATCATTTCTCTTTGTTTTTGAACAAACTGTTTGATGAGGATTTGGTAAGAAGTCGAAACCAGTAATGACTGTTCAGCATGGCTTGCATGCAACGCGATTGCAACAGAAGCAGGGTACGCTGTGGATATCAAAAGGAAAAATGAAGTGAAACGATAGTGTGGCATTGTTGGCCGGGAGGCACCGTCCGGGGAAGTTTGCCGGTGTATGTCTTATTTCAGATGACGCCACACTGGGTGACATGCGCGTCGTTGATGATGAGATGATGATGGTAATGATGACAACACAACAGCCAGTCCACGGACAGAGAATATCTCCAACCCCACCGGAAATCGAACCCGAGCTCGTTGCATGGTAGGTAAGTACGCTGACACTCAGCTAAGCAGGTAAACATCAAAACGAAAATGGGAGGCAAATTTCACTTCAACATCCCGTCGACGATTAGGTTGTTAGTGAGAGAGCACAAGCTCAGATTTACTCGTTCTCGTTGTCCATGCCACGACACGTCACTGCCCTAATCGGATAGGGCACTACACACTACTCGAGTATGAGCTAATCAAATGCATTAAAACTATTTAATTGTGGTGGATAAACAAATCAGTAATGGTGCTACGCTATCCTTTAATAACATAACGTCGCAGCCCAGAAACCGAAGACAAAAACTTGAGGTCGAAGAAAGCCAGGTGGCGTTTAATTCTAACGTAAGTCTTGTTTAGACCCTTTAACCCCATCCTTCCCTTTCTTCCTTTATTCGGCCCAAGATGATCTTACCCAACAGTTTCGGGATAAAGCAGTGTATCGTCTGATTGGCCGGTCAGCTCTTCTAAAATTTACTGACGGCTATACGGAGTTGTCCAGGTAGATTAAAAACAAATTCTAGTTTCGAAAATACTCATTCTGTGGCTGGCTTCTTTGGAGCTAATGGAAATGAATGTGTGAGGACCACTTTTAACGTTTGTAAAATGATTCTGTCCATCTCACAAGATTACGGATCATCTAGCTATCTCAGGCATTATCTGGGGCGTGGCCCGCCATTGATTGCTATCTATGCCAAGAGTACACATTTAAACACTGTAACAACAAGGCAAACGCTACCTCGGCGGGATCAGGGTTCACTGCTTCCAGAGTGTGACGCAAACAGCCGCTACAATGCGACAGGGCATGGGAAAGTGACGGAGCCTATCATCATACGTCATTGAGAAACGTGTAACTGCGTTAGCACAGGTGCACTATACACAGCAGACGAATGCTGTTGTTGTTCAGTCTTCCGTCTAAAGACTGGTATGATGCAACTCTGACACTATCCGTCGCAAGTGTCTTCTTCTCTGTCTAAGTATTGCTCCGTACATCGATTAGAACCTGCCCGCTGTATTCGAGAATATTACCATCCAGAATTGTTACCTCCGTCCGTCCCATCCAGACTGCCGCCATTAGCAAATTAATATTCCTCGATGTCTAAGTGTGTGTCCAGTTCATTTAGCCTTTGTGCTATGCAAGTTTGCCATAAACCTCGTTTCTTACCAACTCGATCCAGTAGAGCTTTAGAGCTTTTACGATCCACCCATTTAACCTTCAGCATTCTTCTCTAAGAGCACATTTCGAAGGCTTCTGTTGTCTTATCTTCACTTTAATGTAATGCTATATTCCAACCAAATATTTTAAGAAAGAACATCCTGACACTTAAGTTTAGATCCAATGTTAATGTTTGTTTTTTGTTTCCAGAAACGCTTTCCTTGATGTCACCAATCTGCATTTATTTTCCCTTTATTTCTCTTTACATTTGCCGTCACATTTTTTTGTTACCCAAGTAGCAAGAATCGTTTGTTATTTTAAGAGTGTATTTTCTAATATAATTCCTCTGGCAGTACATGAGTCAATTTGACTACACTCCATTATCGTTGTTGTACATTTTGTTATCCATTATCGTTGCTGTACATTTAGTTACGTTAATATTACAATTTCTGTTGAAAACAAAATCCGTTTCATTCTCCTGATATTGCAAATCTAGAGTGTCTAAGACAGATCACAGCATAATAAAAAAGTGATAAAGTTTTTTATTTCTGATCTTTGATCTTTAATTTCGTTTCTAAACTTCTCATCACATTCCTCTACTGCTTCTCGGTGTACATATTGACTAACATGGAGACAGGGTACGACGCCATATCGCCCCCTTCTCAGCTAATGCCTCACTTTCATGTCCTCCACCCCTTAGAATTTTAGTCTACTTTCTATACAAATCGTAGATAATCTTTCACTTCCTGTATTTTATTCCTGATAACCTCAAAATTTCAGCCGATCGTTCCATTACTCTATAGATAATCAGCGTTCGTATTTTGCAATCACGGCTTATTAAACGAACGGTTGATTAATACTCACAACTGTTAGCAGAGGCGCAATAGTGAATATGCCAACATTTCCTTTATGAAATGGATTTGAGCCTGGTTATGCGACAAGCGTCAGGACCTTTTGCACAGACACAGCATTTGTTCTCGATTCCAGTAAATGGTAAAGCTGAACAAAGACAGTTAAAGAAGCTGAATGAATACAATAAAAGAATTTAGCTCTAAGGCTGTTGCGTCACAACAGACGGTTTAGAAACATGGTGTCGACTGCTACGGATATTCCACAGGCTATCAGTACGAAAAATCTTCAGCTTTATCAAACAATTAGTGTGAATGTTAATAACGTTCATCATCAGCCATTTTGAGGTACAGCTGGGTAAATGATTCCTCTGGTCTTTTCCGCACATTGCTCTCTTCCGCATTAAGCAACTATGGAGCTCCTATTTGTTTTATAACGTCATCTGCCCACGCTTCATTAAGACCTCAGACTTAGAATACACCAAAGAACTTCCTTAATCAAGTTACTAACCATTCACCTTCTTACACGACCCGCCCACCTTCATTTTGTTTTCATAATATCCATTATTATCTCGCACAATTCATTCTATTCCCTCGTCCATTTCTTTATTTCTCTGCGTTTTCCAGTAGTTTCTGCCAAGCTTCTCTGCATTTCTCATGGGTCACTCTTCAGTTTCCGAATGGCTTGCGCATTAAATGTCCGTGTCACGCGACCAAGAGTCTAAGCTGGGTACTACACATAGATGAGCATTTTCTTTCCAGACAAATTAGAAGTTTAGCATTGAAAGCTCATTCTTAATTTACCAAACGCATTCCTGAATATTTTTTCTGGGCTGTTGATTTCTAGAATACTCCCCATTATCAAACCGATTAGTCCTTGATGCCCCAGTGTATGTCCTTTCAACCAGACCTTTTTTTTTAGTCAGTTCGATTCAGTACCTCCTCATTACTAATCTGGTCTACTTAACTTGTTTTCAGCTTTCTTCTTTAGCACAGTATCCTCTCTACTTGGTCATCGTCGGTTAGTTTGGTGAACAAATAGTAGATCTCTTTCGATAGTTTCAGTATCTCATTTCCCACATTAATTCACTCAGCATGTATGTTACCTGGGCGTTTGACAATTTTATAAACTGTTCACTGGCTCAGTAAGACTTTTGATCTGTTGTCTGCTGCCATATTGATTTGGCAACCGAATATTTGTAGAAGGCATTATCTGACTACTTGCTGCCCTGGTACTCATAGCATTATAATAACAATGAGGGTGCACCCGCGCGCCGCGTATCCTCTCAGTCTGCTACTTGCAAACTTCTGTATCGCTAACTCAGTGAACATACTGTGATGAGAAGGAATCTTGAATTTGAGCAGTTTATGTTTAACACTAGGTTTATTATGTCGTGATTTCAAAGTCCCTTGTTGTTTTATATCGATTGCCCTTTCAGTTTCTGCTCGGTCGGCGTGGACAAAAAATGTACAGTTCTATTTTGCAAAATACTAATGCAAAATTACTCCTTATCTGACATTTCATATTCTGGTGAAAGTCAAGCGTAGAAATCGTCGTTAGAGAGCAGAGACGTTTGCTGACGCAGGATTGTGAGAATATTAGCCTACATTTCGGTGCAAGAAATGATATGCATGGCAATAGCAATGATAAGTTAAATGGCAGATTCAACTTGTGAAAGACGTAAATGTACAAGCGATGGGGTGCTCATAGCTTGCGATTATCACTTTTCCAAACCGTTCCCTTCCAACGGTTTAATTAGTTAGAACATATCAAGCAACCGCAATTATTAGAACTGGATGTTGATAGGAAAGAATGAAACAAGAATATTTCTAATTATTAAGTATATTAGAAAAAATAGATGACCCCATTCCCTGCACGTCCATTCAAGGGAGAGAATAATGAGAGAAGACGGACTGATTAAATCATACATCAGTGTTTTGAAAACAACGGATACGTGAATTTTTTTCAAAGATTTTCATATACGCTAGCGATTAACTCTTGGGAAAATGATTATATCTCTGTCTTTAAATAACGATGCGGTACGGTGCGTGTTCTTTTCAGGGAGTGTCTAGGTTAAGAAAAGCATAGTATATGACACAAAATAACAAAATAGTTGATTTGAAAGCCAACAGCTGAAATATGCCTAAGCCGGAAATATTTACATCTCCTAGTGATACTACGACTGGGAATGCTGAATATCCGTAAACAGTATTAGAAATTGCTCATTTAGCTTCTGAAGATGATTACTTGACCACTATAATACAAAATTCTCGTGCTCATTGGTTGCAACTTTGGTACCTAGCAGCAACATGTGTCTCTTCATTGATGAGGAATCTGTAAGCATCTATATCTGGCTGAAATTCTATCAGAGTTTTTTGGCATGGATATTGTTGGTACCAACTTACTCTGGGAGAATACGATATTGTTGACTTGCGAGTGATGCCGCTGAGAGGGTTACTGTGTTGTGCAGTGCACCTGCAAAATTTGCCAAATGTTCTGCGTCGTAGAAACTCTGTTAACTTCAAATGCGTTATGGACAATATCTCCGCACATGTATGTTACATCATCAGGACAAGACAGGACTGGATTGCAACAATTATTTGCCACTGATATGCATCCGGTCTGCTAATTATTAGACGAAACAGAGAAACGATGGCTACCGGACTTATGAAACAACGTTAGTGTCGGCCGTGGCTGATTGCTCAAATCCGACAGCGAGCAGGGCTATGATAACGATTTTGGTGAGTGGTGTCTGTTACATGCTTCCTGCTTATACGAAATGTTCATAAACTGTTAAGTTTCGTGTCTCCTCATTAATAATTCGTCGAGCTGCATCTGATATTTCATTTGTTAGAGCTATTTTGAGGATTCCTTACAATGATTGGTAGGATACCTTAATAAGACCTTGATTTCAAACCTCTGAATCGGTACCAAGATGGACGACAACGTGACAGATTGGTGACTGTGTGTAAGAGCGGTTGGATTCTGAGAATTCACATTATGATGAAGTCGGTTTAGTCCTTTGAAATCTGTAGCCCTCTATAAATAGTATAGGATTTTTCAAATAAAAGTGGCACGGGCGAGTGGATACGATTGGACGTGAATGTATGTATATAACGATAAGAGTTGTCTGTTGAAAAGTTTAATGATGTGAAAGTGTTAGCAAAGAGTGCCGACCAACGCTTAGTCCGTGGCGTCACAAAGCATTTATTTTGAACAAGTCAAAAAAATTCCGAACCGTGCTCACACACCACAAAATGTGCCTGCAGTTCACCAGAAAATGCTTCAGACTTCTATCATATCAACCCGACGCCCGTCGCAAGAGACCGGCATATCACGTCGATAATGTGGACGAATACTCCACCTGGAATTGTACATGTATCTCCATCGAGTGTCTGTTGTTCATGCGTTAAAGTCCTCAGATGCTCCTCAGCGTCTCCAGCTTTGTGAGTGGCTGTTCGCTGAGATAACAATGAATAGCTTGCATGTGGACCTGTCCCTAATGTCTGATAAAGTCTGGTTTCATTTGACTGGTTATGTCAACTCACAGAATCACAGGTTCTGCGCAGCGGAGAATCCTCATAACTTCCACTAAATACCGTTGCATGATCAGACGGTTGGGGTTTGATATGTAGTGTCTGCACGACGCGTCATTGGTCCCATCTTCTTTCATCAGAGGCTGGCTTCGGCGCGTTACATTGCCAACATTTTGAAACAATTTGTGGCAGTATTGAAAGAGGAGGAAAAGAACTATAGTCACTTCCAACAGGATGGAACAACTGTCTATACAGCCGGCCGAAGCTTGGGGCAGCTTTCCACAATCTTCACGCCTGATAGAGTTGCTAGTAGAGGTCAGGCTGGTCGTGGCCCTAGGTGGCCTCCCAGGTCACCTGATCTGTCAGTGTGCGATCACTTTATGTGAGAATCCCTCAAGTCTAAGGTGTATCACAACAACCTTCATAGTCTTGAAGAACTACAGCAGAACATTTCGTATGAGACTGCATTAATTCCAGCAGTCCAGCTTCGATCCGTCTTCAGCAGCTTGCTGACCATTTTCCAAAAATGCCAAGAGATGAATGATAGTCACTTGTAATAGCTTCTATAGTCAGGTTCTTACTGTATTTCCTTTCCTCTACTGTGTTTCTTTTTATCCTATAACTCTATTCTCTGGGCCACTTCTAGTTTCCCCACCCATACTATGTGCCCTTGGTGGTGGTAGATATTTAAATGAGTCCCCAATACGGGCGCTTTTCCATGAAAATGGTTACAGACCGAAGAATTTCTTCATCGGGAAAATTATTGGGATCAGCAGAGTGATTAACTTGTGCGTGAGGTAATTTTGTTATGAGACGACGACAGAAGTGGGCGTTGTTTGACAGGATCAATCTACGTTACATACCTGGAAGTTGGCGGTCAGAAGCGGCTGGTAGCTGTCCCAATCATCTTTCGTGGAATAGCAGACACGGTGTCGGGGTAAGCCTGTCGCTGTTGTCGGTATAATCGTTTCATTGATTAGTACAGTAATTTGCAGCTTTGGCTGATTCTGGCTTTACTGGTTTTCGACAAATGGAAATAAATGCAGGCGCACCAGGACGTTGGCACTTTTTATACTCTTAACGGTTAAACAAGGGAAACCTAGTCACCACTTTTGTGTTGTTGCTGACTCACACAATCCAGAACAACAGACAACCATGGGTTGTAGGTATTAACAATAGAGTTACAGGCTGCATCAATATGTTGTACGCTAGTACAGTGTCACGCAAAATATGACACCAACAAAAACAGAGAGTAATGCACAGTACGTCAATATTCGTCTGGAGTACTGCCCAAGAGTATACTCTGATTCCGAAATATATGCTGTATTCTTCCCAACCAACCAAGGACGTTGCAGTGTTGGGGTGGTTTATGTGTCTCAACGATACCGTTATACCGTAGGTGCAGCCACATTGGAGTGGTATCTCTAAAAAATCTACCGCTCTTTGTTATTACTGACATACTTCAGCTGTCATCAATATGGTGTGTCCCAGATCTCAAACAACTGACATTCAAAAATTTTACTTTGTTCATTTTATTATGCTTAACGAGTACATTACAATGACAACAGCGGCAGGACCTTCATTAACTGTCTGCATACATTGTATGTAAACATTATTGTCATTGCATTGTTATAACTTTGCTTGCTTTTATTTCATGAACTACAAATTTGTTGAGTACCAAACAACGGATTAGCAGCAGATGAGTAACAAGAACAATCATAATAACCAGAATAAATTGGAAAATCATTATAATACCAGGAATGTTTATAAAAACAAACCAAAATTTGACAGTTACCTCCATTATGTTGTAATACGAAAGGTAAGAGCATCATTGTTTATTTCTTTTGCCTGAATATAGATTTGCAGTATTCCTGTGGTCACTCAGGGCCGAATTTTGACTGGTATTTAAAATTTTAAAATCTTTAAGGCATTTAATTTTAACAATACTAGAAATCTAATTTGTACAAGATGGCTGACTTCATGTCGCGAGTGCACGAAATGGCACAGTGCTTCTTTATTGTTTCACCTCGGTAATGAAGTCTTTCCAGAACGTTGTGGCTCAGCATGTTGCGTGTTGCGTGTTGCGTGTTGATGCTAAATTGAAATATGTAATTTTTACACACGCGATTTCAGTCATTTTACATGTTATACTAAAAACCTGGTAAATCAGCTACAATTCAAACAGAAAAGCACAATAAGAAAGTTAATCCAGTCACTAGTTTCCCACCGGCCCACACGACCGCAGTTTAGTGGAAATGATATATTAAGTGGCCACACAATTGATGAAAAGTTTTCCAAGCAATATCATCCAAATATGCAGAAATGTCATATCAGCTGTCATCTGCAATAACTTCTACATGTAAGATAACATCCACTAGACCTAAATGTAATGCAATAAAAACCAACATAAATTAAATGTCCACTAAATGTAGTTAAATGTTCACTCGATGTGATGAAATTATCCATTTGTGTAATCAAGGGTCTTATGAGGTAAACATGGAGGGGCGGCGGTGGACTATGCGTTCACCAGATTTGGATGACAGGGTTCTGTCTCTCGACAGTTTCCATCTGCTTGACCGTACACAAACACAATCTCGGCTTGTTCAGGACACGAATATTGGACCATTTTGCTGCTTACAGTACACTGCATTAATCACACAGCCTGCAACTACAAGGAATACACAGCACATGGTCAGAAGATCTTCCTATCATTAGCGCCATATACCGTGGCAATGATGTATTTCGAGACACATGTTCATAGGATCTTTTCTCCTTCATTTCCATATATATATATATACTTACTTACTTATCGCGAATGGATTCAGAAGGATCACGCAAAGCTTTCTGACGTCGTTTCTTCCATACTTCTTTCATTCGTTCTCCATGTTTTCTTTTTCTTTCTTCTGTCCATTTTGTTCCTGGTCTCTTTAGTGCTTCCTTCTCCGACAATACAATCCACTTTTCCACCTTATTTCTAAAAGTTTTTCTATCTTTGACATCTTTAAGTTCAATATTTGCTTTTTGTAAATCTAATTTTACTTGGCTAATCCATGGTGTTGTTGATTTGACTTTTTCTATGTAAGTGAGAATTCTGTTGGTGAGTCGTGTGGGGGGAAGTCTAGTGACATGTCCATAAAATTTTAATCTTCGCCTTCTTATGTCTGCTGCCAGGTTTGATATAGTTTCTGTGGTTCTTCTTGATTGTATCCGGTATCCTTCTTCTGTTAATTTTGGACCTAAAATCTTTCTCATAATTTTGCGTTCTTCTTTTAGTATTTTTTCTAAGTCACATTTTGTGTGGAGTGTGAGCGTTTCACTAGCATATAGTGCTGCTGGCTTAATTACTGCGCAGTAGTGTCTGATTTTTGTGTTCGAGGAGATGCATTTTTTATTGTATATTTCATGTGTCATACCATATGCTCTCTTCATTTTCTGTTGTTTGATCTTCTGTGCAACTTTCTCTCCTCCGGTTGGCTCCAAAATTTCACCTAGGTATTTAAAATGTTTTACTCTATTTATTTTTCCATATTTTGTGTTCAAACTGTGTATATGGAATTTCGTACAGAAAAATTCTGTCTTTTGAAACGAAATTTGTAAACCTACTTTATCCGCGCATTCCTTAAGGATCTCTATTTGTTTGGTGGCGATTTCTTCATCATCTGCAAGTATGGCGAAGTCGTCCGCGAATGCTAAACAAGATACCTCCACGTTGTCTTTGGTTCTACCAAGATGGATTGGTTTCCAGTAGCATTGATTTTTTAATTCTTTTTCCCATTCCTTAATGACTTTATCCAGGACTATATTAAACAGAAGTGGAGATAGCCCGTCACCTTGACGTACTCCAGTTTTTATGAGAAAAGGTTCAGAGATTTCTCCCCTGAATTTAACTTTAGATACAGTGTCTGTCAGTGATTCTTTGATAAGCCTTAGTGTTTTGGAGTCAAGTCCAAGTTCCTCTAAAATGTTAAACAAAGATTGCCGGTCAATTGAGTCATAGGCTTTCTTAAAATCTACAAATGTACAAATTATGGGGGCATTTCTAATTGCTTTGTGTTTTAATATTGTCTTTAAATTAAATATTTGTTCTATGCATGAGCGACCGGGGCGGAAGCCTGCTTGATAATCACCAATTTGGCGTTCCAGCTGCTCTTGTGTTCTTTTCAGCAGGCATGTTGAGAGAATTTTGTAGGTGACTTGTAAAAGTGAGATTCCCCTGTAGTTATTGACATTTGTTCTGTCTCCTTTTTTATGTAACGGGTGAATAAGGGCACATTTCCAATCCTCTGGTAATTTTTCTGTTTCCCATATTTTTGTTATTATTTTTGTGAGCTCTTGCAACGTCTTTGGTCCTAGGTTTTTTAATAGCTCTGCAACAATGCCATCTTCGCCAGATGTTCTATTATTTTTTAAGTTTTTAATGTGACATTTGATTTCTTTCTGTGTTGGTGGTAATGAATCCGGTTGAGCGTTGGCACTGATTTCTTTGGGAAACCTTAAACTAGGATCTGGGCAATTTAGTAGGTTAGAAAAATATTGAGCCAATACTTGACAGTTTTCCTGGTTTGTTAGGGCTAATTTACCATCTGGTTTTCTGAAACATAAATTTTGAGGGATATATCCTCGTATTTTATCTGCGAAAGTTCTGTAGAAGTCTCTTGTATTATAGTTTTGGAAATTTTCTTCTATGGCATCCAGTTGTGCCTTTGTGTACTTCCTTTTTGCTTGCCTAATAGATTTTGAAACCTGTTTTCTAACCTCGTTAAATAAATGTAGACTTTCTTGTGATTTTTTACTGTTATATTCTTGAAATGCCTTTTTTCTCCTTTCCAATGCATTTTCACAGTCTGAATCCCACCAAGGGTGTTTGAATATCTTTTTCAAGGGAATAGTTTCCTTAGCTATTCGCGTGATTTTAGAATGAAATTCTTCCCATGTGTTTGCCTTTTCCTTCTCCCATTCTTCTTTTACTTTAGATTCTTTAATCTTCTTGGTGTCATATTTCTGTATTTCTGTTTTCTTCTGATGACTTCTTCGTGCTGTAAACTTGATTTTAATTCTAGTTAGGTAATGGTCTGAATCAATGTTTGCTCCTCTGCGTACTTGGACGTCGTAAATTTCTTTTTGTACTGGGTATGAAATCGCCACATGATCTATTTGAAACTCGCCAATTTGTTGTATAGGAGACATCCATGCCTTTTGTTTTCTTGGACATTTTCTTAGAGATGTTGACATTATCTTCAGGTTATTCTGCTTACATAGTTCGACGAGCCTTGTACCATTTTTATTGGTAAATTTATGTGCAGGATATTTGCCTACGGTTTTTTGGTGGATTTTCTCTCTACCAATTTGGGCATTAAAATCGCCGAGTAGAACTTTTGTATCATCTTTTGGAATCTTGGCCATTATATTCTCCAAATTTTCCCAGAACTTTTTTGTTTCTATGGGGTTTTTCTTGTTGTCTCCGTTTGTGGGAGCATGAACATTAACCATTGTGTATGTTTTGTTGGCACATTGTAAGCGCATCGTCATTATCCTATTATTTACGGGAGTAACTTCCTTGATGGAGCTGAGCACGCTCTTGTGTATGACAAACGCCATCCCGAGATGGGGGGCTCCTCTTCCGATTCGTTTATCCGTCTTGCTCTTAAAGATGCGATAGTTGCCATAATCTGATGTTTCTTCATCTGTAAAACGTGTCTCCTGTAAAGCTAGTATTACTATCTTTTGCTTTTCAAGTTCTGTTGTAAGGTTTAGAAGTTTTCCTGGTTGGATTAATGTATTTATGTTAAAGGTTCCAATGTATGTAGGTGTTTTAAGTGGAAGTTTGCCAGAGAGCTCCGACTTTCTCTGATGTAATCGTGTAAGTCCAGGTATATATATATATATATATATATATATATAGGAAGTTTTGATGATTTAGGAAATGTATGATGAGATAAAAGAAATTATTCAGATAGTTAAGGGAGACAATACTTCAATAGTCATGGGAGACTGGTATCCTATAGTACGAAAAGGTAAAGAAGGAAAAGTAGTATGTGAATGTGGACTAGGGGAAAGGAATGAAAGAGGAATCCGTTAGATAGAATTTAATCATACCTAACACTTGGTTTAAGAATCATGAAAGAAGGTTGTATTTGTGGAAGAGACCTTGTGAGTTAATGAGCATTTCGCTCTCATTTAAATATATGGCCGAAAGAGAAGGCCTTCCAGGAATTGTGAAACGAATCCTGTCGTCCAGGGCCGTGTGTCATAAAGAGCGCAGATTCGCCACGAGATGTGGAAATTCACAGGCGTCTATCGTGCTGAATGAGGCCAGGCTGTGTAGGCCTAAGCGCTGTAGTGTGCGAGTGAGACAGACGAGAACCTACGTCATAGGGAAACCTCGAATGGCTCTGAGCACTATGGGACTTAACTTCTGACGTCATCAGTCCCCTAGAACTTAGAAATAATTAAACCTAACTAACCTAAGGACATCACACACATCCATGCCCGAGGCAGGATTCGAACCTGCTACTGTAGCGGTCGCGCGGTTCCAGACTGTAGCGCCTAGAACCGCTCGGCCACTCTGGCCGGCCATAGAGAAACCTTGTAGGAGCTATTTGTGCCCAGGGAGGCGTAGCAGTGTTAAATATGGCGGACCTAAGATCGGCCATAAAGGGAAACGTTTATGAAAACAATTTAATTCTGTAGTAATTCAGGGAATGAAGCACAGTAATTTTAATCTACCATCTTTCTTAAATTTGCATGGCGATGCCAATAAAACTTGTATTTTGATCATATCTATAATAGTTTAGAATTTACTGTTAAAGTGAAATTAACAAGTTTTGTAACAAAGATCTGAATGCTAAAATCTGAACGCTTTGGTCGATCTCGATGATCGACATTTCATATAAAATCGCATCATTAAAATGACAAATGCTGTAAATATCAACTCTGTAACTTAATTTGTTTAAAAGATATAGTAAATTTAAATTACCAGTATTTTCAGTTGATCATCATTTCCTCCACACAAAACACATTGAACGATGACAGCATGACACCTTATTGAATCATTAGATAACAGTATATTTTTTGTAAAGTTTAGTGCATAATAGTTTCTTTTGTTCTTTATTTATTTATCACTGGCGGTGACATTCAAAGTTAAGATGGAAATTGTATTGGTTTTATGTCAAAGAATTTAACGTTTATTATATAATGGATATTATTGTTACTTTATTTAGAACGTGACAGTAGTCAAGCTTTGATTATTTAAATATGTTAAAATGTAAAATAATGAAGAATAAGCTGTAGCCAATCAGATGGATGGCTTCAGGGAAGGGAACTACACTAGTCAGTTGAGCGACGATTTTCGGTATGCGGGAGACGCGGCCGGAGACGGGCAGAGGGACAGTGCTGGTAGAGACGTGAAAGCGGACGGTCGGTGTTTAGGTAGCAAGGAAATGAAACGACTTAGAAAATTTCGCGTTGTGTGGTACACAAGTCTCTGAGCCGTGAGAGCCACGCGCCTGTTGTGAACCTTAACTTTTCACGTAGGTAACGAAGTAGAGCATTGGACTTGTACTTCGCTATGAGATTGTGAATGGTCGAACTGTGTCAAGTGGATATGCACTCGAGTGTAATAGTAACTAAATACGATCACTTTCTCTGTTAGTTTGCTTTCTGAATAAACATTATTCTAACCAAATCGCAACTGTGTGGCCTACATCATTTATGGATCGTTAATTTTGTTCCCGATATTATTATTACTGTTATTATATGTTATACTAGCTATACCCGGCGAAATTCGTGCAGCCTCTGAAAATCTTTATATGTTGTAGCTGACCCTGCAAACGTTGTTTTGCCATGCAAATTATCTCTAGTCTATATGATTAATGTATATGTGTAACACAAAGTATACCCGGCGAACTTCGTTCCGCCACTGAAAATCTTTATATGTTATAGCTGACCCGGCAAACGTTGTTTTGCCATGTAAATTATCTCTAGTCTATAAGAATAATGTATACGTGTTGCATGGGGGCTTAATAAAATCAAATGCAAATATTTTTAGTAGCTGTCGCTGTATGTCCGATTACGCTGTTTCGTAAACGGCTGGCCCTGATTAGTATTATTACGCAATCTGACTGCTTAGAATGACAACAAATAATGTAAGAAAATTTTCGTTAACACAGTTAGTTAATTAAGTCCCCAGCAACTATAAAACCTACGAAACCAACAAAGCACAAGTGTAGCTGTTCTGTATGTGGTAGTATGACTCAACGCACATCTGGCACGGTTCTTCTTCAACAAGACAAGAATTTTTAAATACCAATTATACTGACGTGCAAAAAGAAAATTACAAATACTATAATTGTGCAAGAAAATCAGAATTACACTCTAATACAAGAACACACGCCAGATGCTTTGTTGACTGAACCTGTAATGACACATTATTCAGGTCACTGAAAGAATAAAAGAATAAAAGAAAATACCTCCACATATATTGACAAAATGCACTCTGACCATTACAATATCTCCATTAGAACAACATCTGCTATCTCTCCCATCAAACCACTGCATAAAACATGGAACAACACTCTCCACTACCGCATCTCACTCTGACTTCAGCTACAAGCAGTGTCCACCACAACTTCTCGGCAAGAACTGCTTGCCACTACGTCTCAATAATCACTGCCAGTGGAGGCGGCGGAACAATACTCTCTGGCGCGATTTCTGGCGCTGTGGCTCAGTGTAGCCACCTTTCAGTGTAACACAATGTATACAAGTAACACGATAGCCGTTGTTGGCGGGAGCTCATGACACAGACAATAATAATGGCCGAAAACTGTGTAGGGCTTAGGCTTAGGGGGAAGTCCGGCAGTATCGGCCACTATTAGTTCTAGCGTTTCTACGGTAGATCGCGCGGATTTAACAATTGCAGCCGATACACGACTCGTCCATGAGCATACAAACATATCGGCAATTTCGTGTCGAAACGTGTTCGCCAGCATTACGAATAAGGCCAAGCACATACGCATCGATTTTTATCGTACGTATAAATATTGTATAATTACATTCTTTTAGAGGACCAAAGGAGAGCATAGGAACTTCTTTGTTCCACTAAAAGAATTTGATCGTACGATATATAGGGTGTTACAAAAAGGTACGGCCAAACTTCCAGGAAACATTTCTCACACACAAAGAAAGAAAAGATGTTATGTGGACATGAATCCGGAAACGCTTACTTTCCATGTTAGAGTTCATTTTATTACTTCTCTTCAAATCACATTAATCATGGAATGGAAACACACAGCAACAGAACGTACCAGCGTGACTTCAAACACTTCGTTACAGGAAATGTCCAAAATGTCCTCCCTTAGCGAGGATACATGCATCCACCCTCCGTCGCATGGAATCCCTGATGCGCTGATGCAGCCCTGGAATATGGCGTATTGTATCACAGCCGTCCACAATACGAGCACGAAGAGTCTCTACATTTGGTACCGGGGTTGCGTAGACAAGAGCTCTCAAATGCCCCCATAAATGAAAGTCAAGAAGGTTGAGGTCAGGAGAGCGTGGAGGCCATGGAATTGGTCCGCCTCTACCAATCCATCGGTCACCGAATCTGTTGTTGAGAAGCGTACGAACACTTCGACTGAAATGTGCAGGAGCTCCATCGTGCATGAACCACATGTTGTGTCGTACTTGTAAAGGCACATGTTCTAGCAGCACAGGTAGAGTATCACGTATGAAATCATGATAACGTGCTCCATTGAGCGTAGGTGGAAGAACGTACTGACGAAACTAAAATGAACTCTAACATGGAAATTAAGCGTTTCCGGACACATGTCCTCATAACATCTTTTCTTTATTTGTGTGTGAGGAATGTTTCCTGAAAGTTTGGCCGCACCTTTTTCTAACACCCTGTATTTCCGTAAGATAAAAATCGATGCTTGTGCGCGAGGCCTAAATGTCGGTTTGGCAAATGACGCGTGCTACCTAGTTAAACTTCTCGGTCTAGTTACGTCGATTCAAAGAGGGATATTCGAATCGTTGCTTTTGATACGTTTTCTTCAATTACCTATCTATCGAATAATGAAAGGCTATCAACGGTAGACATCTGGTGGGGATAACTGATCAAGTGATAATTGATCAGTTATCGACCGGGGTTGAAAATTAAAAAATTACTAAAATCGCTACTAAAAAATAGGGGTTGGTGGTGGGAGGGTGGAAATTTAGGGTTGTGTGTATTTTTAATGCCACATCATAAAAAAATAAAAAGTTCTGTCCAGAAAATAAAAAAATTGGGGTGGACCGTCCTTAACACTTAGGTGTATGAAAATTAGATTATGACCGATTCTCAGACTACCGAATATACATGCAAAATTTCATCAGAATCGATCGAGCCGTTAAAATCACTATTAAAAATAGGGGTTGGTGGTAGAAGGGTGAAAATTTAGGGTCGTGTGTGTTTTAATGCCACATCATAAAAAAATTAAAATAAATAGTTCTGTCCAAAAAATAAGAAAATTTTTTTTGGGGTAGACTACCCTTATCACTTATGGGTACGAGAAATAGATTACGACCGATTCTCAGACCTACTGAATATACATAGAAAATTTCATCAGAATCGATAGAGCTGTTTCGGAGGAGTATGGCAACTAAAACTATGAAACGAGAATTTTATATATAAGGATTAACTTGGTATGTTTCATACATTTTCGCAAACTTGCCATCAGCCAGACAGTTTAACCAAAGGGTCACAAGTGTCTAACTTAGGGAGTGTAAAGCGACATATGCGGTTCAACCCCTAGTCGAGTTTGAGCCAAGACATTTGGATGAAAGCCGGCCGAAGTGGCCGTGCGGTTAAAGGCGCTGCAGTCTGGAACCGCAAGACCGCTACGGTCGCAGGTTCGAATCCTGCCTCGGGCATGGATGTTTGTGATGTCCTTAGGTTAGTTAGGTTTAACTAGTTCTAAGTTCTAGGGGACTAATGACCTCAGCAGTTGAGTCCCATAGTGCTCAGAGCCATTTGAACCATTTTTGAACATTTGGATGAAGAGCAACCGCATGTGAGCCCGAACATCTTTGGGATGTTAGTTCGCAATTGGGGGCTCAGCCGGTATAGGAATTTGGAAAGTTTTAATTGAGGGAAAAGAACAGGATTAGATTTTGGAAAGTGTTAGTTGCGGAATATGAACTCTGGAAAGTTTTAGAACTGGATTTGAATTCTGAGAAGTGTTGCCAAAAGTATTATCTGAACTTTGATAGGCAGGACCTCTCGCAAAAGTTTAACGTGAGATCGATTCAGGACTGGTTATTAGGTTTCTGTAATAGATGTGAAATTACTATTGTAATCCTCACAGTTAACGACTTTCTGTGATCTAGGTCCCAAGTCTGTGGCAGTTTAGGCAGTTTGCGTGGGTCTCGGAGCTAAGAATTTTGCAACAGTTGTGTGCACCGAGTTTTAGCAGTGGTTAGGAGTGGTAAAAATGTAACGCCAAAGAAGAGGTGACATCGGAAGCACGTGGTTCCAGCCAGCAGCGGCATCTGCAACGGCGATTCAACGCGCAGCGGCAGTTGCAGTACCACAGCAGAGGCTACGAGATCTTCAGCGTCGGCTTCAACTGCAACATCGGCAGTAATAGCATGCCAGAAGGATCCAGCACGACAAAGCTAAGTACCCGTGCTGATAGCGAGATTACGTATGATTCTGTAGATCAATCGCCAATAATAGACGTCGCTAATATTAAGCAGTCGGCCAGTTTGTGTGGGTTCGAAAATACTAGCGAGCCACATAGCCCGAAGTCAGAGTGGGAGAGCGTGATAGGCGGTGAATTTAGTAGGGCAAATAGTCCGAAATAAGGCAAGGGAGATGAATTTGGGGGGAGACATGATGTCGCAATTAATGCAAATGATAAGAGTATTGGGATCCAAAATTGATTCTGTTGAAACCGATAAGGCTGGCGTAAATTTAAAAATTGATTCAGTTCAATTCGAAATAGCTTAGGTTGTGAAAGACGAAGTGGGTAAAACTGCTAGTGGAACCGAGGAATTGATAGACGGAAAATTAAAAACCATTCGGGATGAAATGGGAAACATTTCTGATGAAGCTGGGATACTTCACTCTAAGATAGATCAAGCGGAGAAAAATTTCATTGATTAGGTGGAGAAGTTGCAGGCAGATCTGGAAAGCAACGTAAGAAATTGTATGAGTAGGAAAGATGCTGTAATGGCTGAGACGACAGAGGCTATTAGCAACTTACCTGTACGAACAGGTAAAGGGGAGAAAGAAGTAGATAAAATGACGGAATAAGTAGAATCTGGCATTAAAATTGAAAATGTTGAAGTTAAGAAGCAAATCAATGAAATAAAAAGCGAACTGAATTCTTTACCTGCACATCAAACCTCTACAGTGATCAGTGTTCCGTGGATGAACTCGGGTACAGTCAGATGTTTTGGAGACGATGGGAAATATTATCCAGTAAACTATCTAGCAGTATACAGGGATGGCTTTATAAGCGGAATGCCCGACGAGGCGAAGATAAAATTCTTGAAAAGACATTTAGAAGGTGGGCCGCAAGCGTGGGCAAATATACACAGTGATACGTTCACTACCTACGAAATATTTGAAAGCTGTTTCCTGAACAACTTCTGGAGTGAAACGAAGCAAACGCGATTCCAAAACGAGTTTCTGAATAGGCCAATATTTAAATACGGGACCGGGCTGATGCGAGAATTTTGTAAACGTGAACTTGCGAGATTAATGCATGTGAAACGTCCATTGGGAGTGCTTACTGAAATAGTGACGTTGAAAAGGCGGTTGCCGGAAAATTTGCAGTGGGATCTAGTGCACAGTCCTAGCAACTCAATAGACGAGTTTTTGGATTTTAGAAAAATTAGAACGGACGTTGAAATTTAAACGGCAAAGTAAGCAGGCAAATAGTTTTCAGAGTGGAAATTATAACTACTTTCCGTGTAACTACTATGAAAGACAACCGGCAAGTTATCAACGGAACGCAAACAACAGTTTTGATAAAGGAAACGGTAACAGTAACACATCCAATGATAAATTTCAAAGGGGTAATGGGAACGGATACTTTCGTGACAGGGACCGATACCAAGAACATAGATTTGTGGGACCGCCACCTGGCGAAATGAAACAGCGTAATGGGAGATCGGGAAACTAAGTTTCGCCATATCTCAGGTCCGGAGATAGCAAAATAAACCGGCGATGAATTGGGTGGGAGTAAACGGAAATGTGGTAGGTGTCAGTAAATCGGCAGAAAGGCATCAGAATTTCGAAATGAAATTAGTAAGAAATGAGAAGCAAATAGGTAAATTTTCAAATCAGATCGTACATAAAAGGCGTAATCGTAAGATAATGAAAGATAACGATAAAGGCGATGACGACGATTTAGGGCTAAATGATTTGTTTTATGAATGCGAGGCGAAAGAGTGTATGAATGTTAATATAATGAAAGATTCTGTAAACCAAAAGGACGCTGAGGTGGAGCTGAATTTGGTGGAGTTAGACGGTATAGAAAATCCTAAAGAAGTGCTAACCAGCGGTAACGATTATAGTGATGAAGGTGATGATGTTTCAGGTGATATTGTGATGGCGGAAGTTGTTAAGGAGGTTAATAAGTGCGGTGTAGCATTAATCTCGTCAGCTGTAGATGAATTTGTGTGTGTTTTGGCGGATATTGGTGAATTATTTTTGAAGGAAGGTAGTAATGATGTTTTATGTGCTGAAGTTACGAGAGTTGAAGCTGCTGGTATTGATACTTCAGAGGAAGAAATCTGTGTGTATCTTATACTAATGGGGGTTATACCGAACTGCTGGATGGATCTGTGGATCTTGAATGTTTCTTTGAGAATGAATGTGGATCTGAAAATTATGTGCGATCTGAAATTAATGTGGCGCAGGATCATGTAGGAGAGAAAAGGGTATTCTGCTCAGGTTTAAATCAAAATGCAGTGGAGTTTAACGGTACATTGATTCTGAAATTGCATGATGGTGTAGCTACAATTTATGTGATGCAACGGCAGAGGATTGTGAAACAATGAACGGATCTTATATTGGTGATTCGTCAACGGAGGTAAATGAGATTTTATGTAGCGAGTTGTATGTTGTATCAGCAGCTGCTGAAAGTGCTGTTTGTGAAGGTGTTTGTAAAGACGTGGAAGTAAAAAGTAGATAGTAGTAGATTAAGAGACAAGTAGTCAGTGAATTGAAAAAATTTCAAGATAATGGTGCAATTGCTCCCAATCAAGCTAGTCTTTAGGCAAATCCTCTCGTTTTCTTGCCTAAGCCTTCTGGTCGCATTCGCATTTGTGTTGACTTCAAGTCTACAATCAACCAGCAGACATTAGTTGACACTTATCGGTTACCTAGCCCTGAGGAACTCATGGACAGGCTTGGTGCAGGGAGCCGGTAGCTGTGGCCGAGCGGTTATAGGCACTTCAGTCCGGAACCGCGCTGCTGCTACAGTCGCAGGTTCGACCCTGCCTCGGGCATGGATTTGTGTGATGTCCTTAGGTTAGTTAGGTTTAAGTAGTTCTAAGTCTAGGGGACTGATGACCTCAGATGTTAAGTCCCATAGATCTTAGTCATTTGAACCATCTTGGTGCATGACCTTACTCTTCTAAGATATATATGCGTGACGCCTACTTGCAAATTCTATTCGATGAAGAATCATAGAAAGTGTTTGTTTAAACACACACGTAGGACTGCCGAAGAATTTGCGTTTGCCCTTCGGCGCTGCTTCCGCAAACGCCATTTTTCGACGTTATTCGAGCAGCTGACTGCAGAAGTGCTATTTTTTTGAAACTATCTTGACGATATCGTCGTCTCAGGTCGTACACCAGAGGAACACATCGCCAATTTGCATACTCTTTTTCGAGTGTTGTCAGAAGCAGGACTCAAGTGTCGACTTGAAAAGGATGACTTTTTTTCAAACTGAACTACAGTATTTAGGTCATGAGATAAACCGTCAGGGTGCGCATCCCCTCCAATCTCATTTTCCTGCAATCAGTTACCTTCCCGTTCGTCGCAAAGTGTCTGAACTGCAAGCAGTATTAGGCAAGATGACGTACTACATTCGATTCAAATCGCGGCTACAATGCATCGCTTGCATTCGTGGAATAAAGACTGTCAAGACGCATTTCAGAAACTCAAAATTGCCTTGCTTAGGCAAGTACTTGTGTCCGACAACAGACAACAGTTCACTTCATATGACTTTGAACAGGTTTGGGAACGCAACAGCATTCGTCGTCTGTGCTCCGTTTCAGCCGCAGTCCAACGGAGAAGCAGAAGGCTTCACAAGCACTTTCAAGCAAGAAATGACCTAGCTTCGCACCACCCATACATGGCAACAGTCGCTGCAACTCTTTCTCGCCTCCTATCGCTCCCACCCACTAGACGGATCCAGGAACGCATATATATTTAATTGCAGGTTCCGATGGTTTGCAGCGCCGCCACTAGAACCAAATTCACACATGTCGTTTGCCCCATGATTCTGCTGCTTTCCTCCCCCCAGATTCACAGCGTCATGGGACTGCGTGGCCTTCGCAGCAGCCCCTTGGTGCCACCAGGGCACCCCAAGAGGAGCGGACGGACGATGCGCTCTCGCCCCTGCCGTCCCTGCTCGCCGACCTGATGGACCTAGACCCGCCATCGCCATCGCCGTCGCCGTCATCGCCCCAGTACACGCCCTCAGACCTGGACGTGTGCCCTGGCAGCAGTTTTCCGGAGGATGTTCCTGTTGCCTCGCAAGCCAGATGGTGGGGTATGGTCAAGAGTATGCAATCCTCCACAGTCACGGCTCCCAGCCCATCTCTACATCCAGCGTCCTGCCTCCCTCCCTGTTGTGATTCGCAGCCTCACTGCACGAAAGTGGTGCGGCACTTAAGGGGGGAGAAATGTGCTGGCGTAAGCTGGCGCCAGCACGCCATGTGGAAAAGAGGTTGCGTGAGGATAGATAGAGCCCAGCGACAGACTCGTAGGAAACGTGGCACTAATGCCCTCTCGGCCGCCAGTATTTAGGGATGGCCGCTGCAGACCGGAGGGAGAGTCTGTTTGAGTCTGTCGCACTGAGTGTCATCAGTCGCAGCCCAGTGGGAATTGCAGTAGCAGTTAGCTCCGCCACTAACTCAGAGACAGGCAGCACATAGCAATCATAGTTGCAAACATAGCAGACTTTGTACTTCACCAGCAGTGAGGCTAAAGTGGACTATACAAAAGAGCTTGTACCACGACGAATATCTTGAGTTAAGTAAACTTCCCATTCTTATGAATAAAGAAGCCAGTTAATCTATGCATGCAGTTTGTGTTATAGAAAGAGGACAACGGCCACTAAACAACATCCTCTCCTTGCTTCCCATGGTGAAGCTCTACAGAGACAACGAGACGACATAAAATGGTGAGTACCACGGATACTAGACTACACAGTCACGCACAGAGGGGGGGGGGGGGGGGGGGGGACTATGAACTTGTTGTCACCGTGAACCCTTTTGCCACGTCGCATTGCATTGAAACCTACAGGTGCAAAGCTCCTCTTTATCTCAGATGCAGGTATGAAGGTAATCGAAATTTTCATGTTTTAATGTATTATTATTACTGTTATTAGGGTTTCTATTAGTAAGACTATTTCTTTCTATGTTGGAGTCATGCTAGTGCAAAGCCTTTGAAGGATGTCAGTATCTTTTGCCATCTCGGAGGGAATTGCTTTTCTTCTGGTGGAAGAGGCTCGCACAGGCTTATAACACAAAACCACCTATAATGTCTTTTTAACTGTATTCTTTTTCTATCCTGGAACCTTATGTTACAACCTTTTTTCATTTTTTTCAGTTTTTGGATTTATGCACTCTCTGCTCGCTTACTTCATTTGCATTCTTCTTTCTTGTTCATAGCTTTCGTTCCGATGAAAGTGCATGTCCTTATCAAACATGTTACAGGACAGCCCTCTTTCCCCGGCTACTTCTCATTCATAATGACGTTTAACGCTACAAATCTTTTGACTTACGATCAGTGAAATTTCTGTGGAATTGTTGAAATTCTCTTCCCAGTTTCAAATCGAATTTCATAAAACTTTCAGTTTCTTTCAAATCCTCTTGAAATTGTTTGAAGACAGTTCTCTCCTAAAACATGTGTGTGATCAGTTAGTTTACCATACATGTATGATGATTTTGTTTTGTTTAACTCTCTAAGCAACATATCCTGCAGTCATCTCTTAAGAGCTCAACATTATTCTCAAAATCTGGAACATTTCTCCCTTCATATTCAGAGCATTTCACAAAAATTTCTCTCACCTCTGAGACAATCTCTTCAACTTCCATGTTGTCGCCTTCTCTTTCCTGTAGACAATAAGTGTCTTGCTTCTCAGAAGATGATGGTTGTACAATATTATCCCAAGTTTCCACCAATATATTACCATCTCAAGTATCAAATTACTTCTCATCCTTGCATGTATTACCCGTTAGGATTTCGCTCGCATACCAGCTCAGAAACAAAGACTTAATTCTTTGGGAAAGGATGATAAGTAAAAGGTCATCATAGAATCTCCCCACTTTGGAAAAATATCATTCAAGAATATCTCGATTGCTGTAGCAATATCTCGATACTTGTAATCTTCTAGGGTTAACTCCTTAAATAAAGGCGGCAAATTGTTTATAGGTATTAAAAACCCTTTCTGAAAAGGAAGCAAATCATCATTATGGTTTTTTCTTCTGTTTTCTCATTTCCTTTTGGTAGAAGACAATTTCGATGGTCAATTTTTTTCTTGGTCTCTTTTCCCTCCCTCTTCTTTTCTTTTTATTACTCTCACTGTGAGAGTGGAGCTATACAGTTCTTGTAATGCGTTATCTAGTTCTGGTAAATAATTTCTGTCTTCATTTTTTAATTTAATCAATGGGAGTTATGGAGTTCAGTACATAAAATTCGTTTTTTATACCTTTTACAGCCTCACCAACATAACTGAACTCAGAAAGCTTTTGAAAAATGCACTGCCTTACAGTAAGTGAAAACAGCTTAGCTGCTTTCCTTAAGTTTTGCCTTTCCATATCAGCAACAACCAAAAGCCCCGATGTGCACAGACAGATTATTGCCCATAACAGGCAGTCCAATGACGAAGGAAATCTGTCCACGCAGTGGTATTACGAAACTAACTTGCTTGAAAACATATAAAGCACAGAGACAGTTTTATAACAGTGACACGAATGCAACAATGAAGCAAAATATTATAGTTAATCAGGGTCTGGTTAAGGCAAAAACACACAGCAGAACCATTAATATGGGTTAACAATAGTGTTATATAGAAAATACTAACACTATGTTCCTCCTTAGACTTAGAATGAAGTCTGTTCTTAATCTGTAGACCGTGAATTGAACAGAGGAGCAGAACGTAAATTACAGCAATGGGAACTCGTCGGTTGCTGTGTAATAGTTTTACTGTGCGTTATTCCAAATGGTTCTCTTGGAGTTTTGTAAAATCCACCAAAGAAGATGGTATAGCATTATCTTTATACTAGGTTAAGCAATCAAAACGAACTATAGTCTTCCAATCTGGGATGTGTAATTCGACATCGATAGGCGAAACTGAATGCAATATCTAGAATGGTACATACTAGAGGCACATAAACTTCTTAGTTCTATCCAATTTCAATGCAGTTTGTCATAACATCAAATAATCTCCTGCTTGTTATAGCAGCAATCTAGAATTCTTTAGACTATGGAGATGTCTCCGTGTCACACGTGGATAGTTCTGCTGAACTCTCTTCCAAATAAACTTTACTCTTTTAGCCAGATGGTTCATTTTAATGGAATTCATTTCAGTTGGAAATCCCTTGATCTCTAAAGGAGAACACATTTTTCGGTTGTAAACAACATCAAAAGAAAGCAACCCTGGCACTGTGTGACGAAATTACAAATGGAAAGAGATGATTTCAATCTGAGTGCGAGCTGTTCATCTAATAAAATAACATTTTAACAATAGTTTTATGAATGCATACAATCCTGCCATTATTCTTAGGGTGAAATAGTGCAGCTCTCCACTTTGGTATTTTAAGTTGTCAGTGTATCTGTACGATAAGACTGGACATGAAGTTTGACCATTGGTTTGTTTCAATAGCCTTCAGACTCCCAAATGGTAGTGCTAAATGAGTAATGAATGCTTTCACAACTGCCGCTGTGGTTATGTTTTCAATTGGTACCATAATAAGATAGCGAGAGAAATGATCAGTGATAGGTAAAGCTTATCTATTATTTTCAGCCGTTATGGGAAAGAGCCCCATGGCATAAACTGCTATTATTTAAAAAAGTTCTGCTGCCTCAGGCAGAGTTTAAAGAGATATATTTTGTCTCCATCCCTGCGCTCTCTTAGCACAAAGGAGGCAATTTTGAGCGTATTCTTCTACGTCTTTCTTTCGTTGTGACCAACAATAATGATTTTCCACAAGTGCTGGTGTGACGCTTTTTCCACTGCGACACACCTGTATGCTATTGTGGCATTTTTACGGTACGCACTTGTGGATAACTTCTGGAAATCCTATCCATTCTCCAATAGTCGTTTTCTTATACAATGTGTCCCACATAAAACTGGTACACCTCATGTGCAAGATTCAAGTAATTATAAACTAACTGAAACAGAAGCTAACAGTAATCTTAAAAAGAAAGTAGGTAATTACTTGTTTATAAGAGACGCTGGAAGTGGTGGCCGTGGAAATGTCGAGACAGTATTGCCACTTCACAAGCAATTCGACTAGAAATGATTAACAAGTATGTGAGGCACTCAGATTTATGTATGAAACCCTCTATGAAACGTCACTCTTGTAATAGATTCTTGTGAGGTAGAAAATTTCTTACACTCAACATTGAATTCTTCTGCCTTTTTTAATTCCTCAGTAAGCATAGTGCCTTTTCTAAGAATTTGTCATTTTTGTTTTTCTATGTCATGAGTCTTTGTCATACATCTAATTACAGTGGTTTCTGTCGCATACAAGATTTCTGGTGAAGCAGCCGTGATGTAGTACCGTAGATTTTAGTAGCAGATGTCATGTCAGTTTGTATGATTTTTGCAGTTTGAATATTCTTACTGTGTTGTACACAGCGTTTAGTCCTTTGTGTTGAACTGTTTTTCCCATGTACTTGAAGTGAGTGACTCGTAAGATATTTCCAAACTGTGCTTTCAGTGGAAGTTTCCGGTTGATTGGTGTCCATATACCGAATTTCATTGTAGCAAATTTGTAGTCTGGTTTTACAGGATATTTGATGTAGTTCATCTCGCGCTAGTATCGCTTCGTATAGTCAGGTAATCTGCAAATGCCAGACATTTCTCACTGACTCTTTTCTCTTAAAAATTTCTACCATTCCATCATTGCGGCTGATACCATGACCAGTGTAAGATTTGAGATTAAAATACAGTCTTGGTTGCGGAGGTTTGTCTGAAAAGAAAAACGTCCGTAACCGAGACTGTATTTTTCTTTTCCAATCTGAATTCCTTTGACGGGCTTTTCCCATTCTGTGATTCGTTTTTCTAATTCGTTGGTGAATAACAATGATGATAACCCGTCACCTTGTCGGACTCCTGTGTGAATTTCGAATGGGGTGAGATTTCTCCCATGAATTTCACTTTTGAGCTGATTCCTAATAAAGTTTCCTCAATTATGGCTCTGATCTTTCCATCGACTTGTAATTCTTCTGGACTATTAAACAGCGTTGGCCTGTCAACAGAATCGTAAGCTCTTTTGAAATCCACAAACGTGACTGTAGTGTACCGGCATCTTCTGACGTGTAATATGGTTTTGAGGTTCCAGGTCTGTTCAATAAATGATCTCATTTTCCTGCCTCTCTCCCGATACACGGCAATCTCTGTGGCCGATTGTGGCTGAAGTCGGCTCAGCCAAGCTTTAGAGAGAATTTTGTAAGGTACTGGAAGAAGTGAGATTCCTCTGAAATTGTCCCTATCCGTTTTGTCTTCTTCCTTGTGAAGTAGGTCTATCAAGGCGCTCTTCCATTCTTTTGGTATTTGTTGTTTTGCAGACTTCTGGTATTATTCAAGGGTGCGCTACTGTTTTTCAATGACTTGATTATATCAACTTTTTCTTCGTATGAGGATGGAAGCGAATCAGGATTGTGGTGCAGGTTTTGCAGATAGAAGTCGAGCAAGTGGCTCTTTGTAGTTGAAGATTGTTCTGACGTAATTGGTAGAATTTCAGAATTGTTCTTTGCATTAGTTTCCAGGTATCCATCAGGTCGCTGGAAGCAGAGGCTAGGAAGATTGTAGTTAGCTAAATTTTGTCTGAAGGTCTTATGAAAATAATGGGTGTCGTTCTAGGCAAAGTCTTCTTCTGCATCAATCAACTTCTTATTATCATATTTGCGTTTTTCTCGTGGAATAACTTCAGATACTATTCTCCGTACCTTTACGAATTCCTGCCATTTTACTGTTGTTTTACAACTATGAAATTATTCCATGCTTTAATCCTACATTCGATAGCCTCGTCGCATATTATCTCCTTCACGGAGGTTGACCTAATTTTATTGTTTGCTTCTCTTTCTCAGTGAGTTCAGATTAGTTTGTGGTGTTCACCCTACTGATTTCTTCAATGATTTTCTTGTCGTTGAGTTCTCGGTATTCGGGATGAGTCCAGAAAATCTGTGCCATTTTGTCCGTTTCTATAGGATTGAAATTTTACTTTGATTAGGTGTAAGTGGTCGTCTGACTCGAAGAATCCCCTTCTGGTTGTTACATTGAGGACATCTTTGGTGTTCCTCCTACAAATAGCAAAACGGTTAATCTGGAATTCTCCGAGTTATTTATTGGGAGACATATATGCCTTTAGTTTCAGTGTGGGTTTCTGGAATTAAGTTGATATAATTTTGAGATTAAAATTTTGGCAGAAGTTTTTGAAGTGGTCGCCATTTTTGTTGGTCTTGTTGTGAGCAGTGTACGGTCTTGTGTTTCTTTTCTTTTCCTAACTGCTCTTTGAAACCATCTAGTACAATCTCCATGTAATTTTTTGGAATTTTGATCGTGATTTCTTCCAGAAGATACCAGGAGTTTTCTATCAGCTGTGGGTCTTTCCTGTTGTAGTCATTTCTTGATGCATGAATGTTGATCAGTGTATATTTCTTGTTTCGTGATATTGTTGACAGTGTTGATGGGCTTTCTGAAGATGACGTAAAGTCAGTGACTGAATATATATCTGAAAATCGAAATGAATAAACCTAAGCAAGAGTAGAATTATTATGAAATGGAGATAATGATATTCGATATATATTTTTTAATAATGATAAACACGTTGAAGAGAAGTGAAACTCCTACAAATGTACTTTAACAGTGTCACCTTTTCACTCCAAAGAAAAAACATACAAGAGCGGCGTTTATAATCGATTAGCGCTGTGCTACCTCATTAATGCCACACTAATTCATTTCATTAATTTACACTGAATTTGTAAATTGCAACATGAAAGTATGAAAGACAATGAGATCTCTGGCATCATCTGCAGATGAAAGCCAGTCGAGGAATGTTTTACGGAATTATTTTGAAAATTTTTATTTCCAAGGCCCCAGTCAAATCGTTATAAGTTTCTCCTAGAGCAACTTCGGCCATGCCTATGTGATACAAATTGCCTGCCTTTCAGAACTGAGCCAGTTCTGTCCAGTAAAAGCTGCTGACAAGAGACGACCTCGGCCCTCTGCTGAAGCTTCTGGGAAATTAAAGCCATCGGTTTAGCCAACAGGTTGTGTGGGAGGCAGGTCACGTGGTCGGATGCTGGAGGGTTCTGCACAGCGGAACACAGTTGCTCCACTCTCGTGTGATCCACACCTCAAGTAGAAGAGATGTCTTTCTCGTGAGACAGAGCCTCCGGTTCTGCGCCCCATGACCGGCCACCAACAGAACTTAAACAGCCTCCCTCCTCCCCCCCCCTCCATTTACCCATTTTATTTAGTTTGTTCGACCTCCTAGACTGGCGTGCACCTAGTAACGCCCTACCCTAAACGCGCCCTGTATACCCCATATCCTGAAATACGTTTTCTTTATTTGATCTAATTTCCTGTTCTATCATTTAATGCCCGTCTGGTAAGACTTGACCGCCCGACCACCTGCACACATTGTCGCCAGAAGCGGGTTGCAACAATACGCCTTTGACACAATTAACAAAGCATTATCGCTTGGTTGTTCCTAAGCATTATGAACCGAACCTCTTACTCACTCCATTGTCCTCGGGCATTACCCGAGTGAAGTGGCGCGGAGCAAGTGACATACAGCTGGTTGTACATTCAGAGCGTCATAACTGCACCAATTTTTCATGCGGGATCGATTTCTGGTGCTGATATCTAACAACTATGCTTTTTTCTTCTTAGAACATGAGGTCGAGTTTGTGTTTCCTTTCGAGATTGATGCCAGGATGAGTATTGGCCCACATCCTTCTAAACTGAATGTTTCACTCTTCTGTAAAAATTAACGTTAGTGTTTTGCCGTCATTACTTACTAAATGGACGACTGAGTAATACTCATTCCTGTCACAAGCTGTCTTCTTTAATACTCGGTTCATTACACTCTTTTGGAAATCTGAGGTTTTTTGACTTTTCATTCTTCTTTCATAGCAGATGGAATATTAATGTGCCTTTATTTCTCTTATGAATTTAAAATGAGTCTGGTTTTGCAACAAGCAGTCAGGGAATTCGGCGCAGACGCAACATCTGCTCTTGACACCAGGAAATAATAAATCTGTACAACAAAAGCTAAAGAAACTGAATAAATACAGCAAAATAATTTAGTTCTATGAACGCTGAGTCGTGGCCATAGATAGAAACACAGTATCTACTACTAGTAGTATTTTACAGGCTAACAGTACAAAAACTCTTCAGTTCCATCAAACGTTCAGAGAATGTCGTTTTACAGCGCTGGTGGCTACATGGCTCATCTAGACTTCTTCATACATTACTCTCTTCAGAAATAACTACCCATGAAGCTGTTGCTCGTTTTATAACGTCATCTACCCATCCGCCATTAAGGCCGTTGACTTGAATCCGCCAAAGAACTTACTCGCTCCAGTTACAAACCATTTATCTTGCTAGGTGTGACGTCCATCTCCATTTTGTTTTCATTACAGCCATTATTACATCTTCCACACCACTCTGTTCCCTGGTCCACTTATTTATTTACCCGTATTTCCTACTAGCTTCTACCAAGCTTTTCTCACAAGATAATCCTCAGTTTTCAAATATCTTTCACGTTAACTGTCCAATCACGCTACCACAAGTCGAAACTCGTAATACACATTGATTACAAACTTTCCCTGTCCGACATATCATAAATTTATTATGGAAATCCCACTTTTATTTACCAAATACAGTCCACGATGTTTTTTTCTGTTCTGTTGATTTCTGGAATTCTCCACATTACCAAATTGATTAATCCCCGACGCCTCTGTGTGCATCACATTAGCCAATCCCTTATTTTAGTGAAGTTGCGGCATAATGCTCTTTTCGCCACGAATCGGTTCAGTACCTCTTCACTAGTGATCCAGTCCACTCATCTTATTTTCAGCATCCTTCTGTAGCACTATATCCTCTCTGCCTTGGCCATCATAGGTTGTTTTTCTGCAAAAATAGGACAACTCCAAGCGTCTCATTTCTTATCACAGTTCTCTCACCATGTGTTACCCAGCTGTCTGACAACTCTGTAAACTGTTCACTGGCTCAGTAAGACTTTTGACCTGTTGATTGCTGTCATACTGATTTGACACCTGACTATTTGTTGCAGGCATTACCAAACAACTTACTCTCCAGCTACTGTAATAACTCCCAAAACTGTGCACCCATGTGTCAAGTGTCCACTCAGTCTGCTGCTAGCTATCTCAATGAACATTCTGTGACGAAGAATGATCTTGAAATTAGTTTATCATTAACATTGAGTTTGTTATGCCATGAGTTGATGAAAAAGACACTATGTCAGTCTACAGATATTACCTCTGTAGACCTAATTCAGTCACTATAAATAAAAATATTCAGTTCCATGCTATACAGTCACATAATACATATTTCATGTCCCTATTCACAGTAACATTTCTGCGCTCGGACGTGTTCAGTCGGTGAGCCCACTCCACAAACTAACTGCCTACGCCCCCCCCCCCCCACAAAAAGAATCCCTCCCACCACTTCCTGGCAGAAGGAGCACCCTCACTCTACCTGCTCCAGTAGGGTAAGATTAGATAAATCATAGTGGTATTGGTGATCGTACTGTTCAAAATTCGCCTCATTTGCCTACATTCTATTACCTCTGTCTCCTTACATGTGATTCAACTTTTAAACGCACTTCAAGACACCTGGTACTTCATTCAACTGATCTAACAAATCGTTGCTGTCTCTAACAGAATTACACTGTCATGGCCAAACTACAAAATGTTATTTCATCTTCCTCAACTTTAATTTTGATGAGTTTCAAATAGAATCAGCGAGTGGACGTTGATCAGTGTAAATAATCAGGAGCACCCTTCTATGTCTTGCCTGAGCAGTGCACTGCGTTGTAGAGTGCTGATAGTTCCTTGTCACGTGCAGACCATTTTCTTTGTGGTGGTGTAAGCTTGCGTGAGAAAAAAGAGTGACTGTTGAACGCCCCCTCTTTTGTTGCTGCACAGCGCCAATAGCTGAGTCACTCACATCTGTTGTTATGCCCAGCAGTTAATGAGGGAGGGGGAATGCCATAATGCTGACCTGGACTGGGCAGTGTTTAATGCATTCAAAAGCAGCTCGCACTTCACTTGTCCACAGGAGTTTACACTCGCCAGTGGTATTCTTGCCGATGATGATTTGTGTTAGCATTACTCGTAGGGAGGCTGTTCGTCTATGGTATTGTCTGAGAAGATTTATCATGTTTAAGAACTGATGTAGTTCTTGATAGTCCGATGGTGCTGGCAATTACTGAATAGTTTCTATAAACTGTGATGTAGGATGGATGCCCAAAGCGTTTACAGTATGTCCAAAGAAGAGGACTTCTTTTAGCTGCTGTTGGCATTTATCTTCATTGATCATGAAACCGTTGTCAGAGAGGGAGCCAAGAACTTGTATGAGTGCGTGTTGTGGGAAGCATTGTCCAGTGAGGAAAGTAAGATATCATCAAGATATTGGAATGGGAACTTGAAAAGTAAATCATCAGTGAAGTGTTCCCACATTTATGCCGCGTTCTTAAGTCCATGTGGCGTAAACATAAACTGAAACAAACCAAAACGAATCGTAATGACTGCTTTGTGAATCTTTTCTCTTTTCTGCATACATATGTTTTTGTGGGAATATCATCTTACAGTCAAGGACACTAAAAAATAAAGGTGTTTGCTAAATAATGGGTGAAGTCCTAGACGTTTTGGTACAGGGTAGCTGTCTATAATGGCGTGAGCATTAAGGATTCTGTCACAGCCTGAGAGATCCCTTTTTCTTTCTTTTTGGGTGGAGGGACTAATTTTATGGGTGAAGACCAGGAAAAGTCTGAGGAGCGACCTATCCCAGTTTGTAGGGTGCAGTACTGATCTTTGTTGTGGTAGATACAGGCACTGCTGTGAGAATCTCCGAGGATGACAGCACAAATGCCAAGTAGGCATGGTGTAGAGATGTGAGGTGGTAACAACAGGTGTAGGCCATGGACGTAGCTGGTTTACGTGTTGCCTTATCATTTGGAGTTCATACTCAATGTCATGAATTCTGCATTGAATGACATTGTTGTTCTGTTGTACGTGAAATTTCATTTCATGCATGTTGAAGTAGAGTTGTTGAAAGTGTTGAACACAGTTGATGGTGTGGCGGCACTCCTGGTGTATATCTGCAGCACGCAGGGGTTGAGGTATGAAGGTGGCTGTGCCATTATGATGGACTGCCAGGGGGACATGGTTGATGACGCCTATGGTAGAGCAGCCACTATTCCTGTGAGTCACCACACCAATGGACACATCCGGAACCAGATAGAAGTAACGGAGGAAGTCTGCAGCGATAATTGGTTTAGCTACATCCACGATGATAAATGCTCAACTGAATATGTCGTTGAGGCCTAGGTCTAGTGTGCAGACCTGTGATGTGTATATTCGGATTGTCATATTAATTTCTGTATGGAGTTAGATGGGTATTATACTGGCTTTTTACATGGCGAGTAGAGTGGCAAAGTACTGACTTATGAGCTGGTGTCGACGAGGTATAATCAGCCATTGATGTGGTCGTGTAAACGGAAGGGCGGATGCAGTCCATCATCATCGTTGAAGGTGTCCAGATATCTTAGGTATATTGCATGGTCCAGTGTGCCTGCTGCGAATCATGTGCGAAGTTTGGGAAATGATGGTGGACGAGCAGAATCGATGTATAGTGTGTTGTACCAACAAAAGCGATTCATTGCTGCACAGTCAGTAGCGTTCTGCACAGACGTGATGCAGTTCCCAATGTTCTGCGCAGAAGCGAGAGTGGTGGGGTGCACATGGTGAATAAGTGGGTATTTCTTGTGGCTCTGCTAAAGCATTTGTTCCGACCGAAGCTGGTCGAGATCGACTCAGCTTGGGGTAGGTGGTAGATCGGTTCTGCAACCATTGGAGTTGCAAGTCAAGCTCACTACAGTTTTTGTCGACATTATTTATGTATTGTCCACGTTGTAAGACAGACGCTATTCGACCAGTGAGATTAAGGTGTGAACTCAAATGTTCTTGCTCATGGGCGACGGCCAGTTGGAATTGCAGGGGAAACTTCACAGCCCACAAAGGTCCATAACATGTCATTGGGCAAGATGTAGAGATCAATTTGTGTGCAGAGGCGATGCCTTAATTGCGATGGATTCTTGTCACTTAAAACTTTGTCAGAAATGACATGCTGGATTTGTTCCTCGGGGAGGTGGGTTAGATGGCAGAACAGAACAGCTTTCACTGTCTGATATTTTTTGTCCACGGGGGGCCACGATGAGTGTGATGAATTTCGTATCATCACTGATGACGTAACACGAAGCAGAAATGCCATGCACAATGGCGTAAAGGAGGAAGCTTGAGATGTGTCCTCTGGCTGATGTGTTGTCAAGGCAACGTACATAGTGAAAGAACAGCTGACTAAGTATCATCCATAAGTAGGCAGTAGGCAACGCGAGAGACAATGCAGCAATGTGTATGAGGTTTGGAGCGATCAGATTATGCGCTGTGCAGCTGATAGCTCAGTGAAAGCTAATAGGCAAGTGCTCTACGGAAGCAGGAGAGCTTCTGTGGAGTTTGGAAGGTAGGAGACGAGGTACTGGCGAAATTAAGGCTGTGAGGACGGGGCGTGAGTCGTGCTTCGGTAGCTCAGTTGGTAGAGCACTTGCCGGCGAAAGGCAAAGGTGCCGAGTTCCAATCTCAGTCCGGCACACAGTTTTGATCTGCCAGGAAGCTTCATATCAGCGCACACTCCGCTGAGAGCGAAAATTTCATTCTAGAAACATCCCCCAGGCTGTGGCTAAGCCATGTCTCCGCAATATCCTTTCTTCCAGGAGTGCTACTTCTGCGAGTTTCGCAGGAGAGCTTCTGTGAAGTTTGGAAGGTAGGAGACAAGGTACTGGCGGAACTAAAGCTGTGAGGAGGGGGCGTGAGTCATGCTTGGGTAGCTCAGTTGGTAGAGCACTTGCTCGCGAAAGGCAAAGGTCCCGAGTTCGAGTCTCGGTCCGGCACACAGTTTTGATCTGCCAGGAAGTTTCAGTCATAAAAATGTTTGCCAGAGAAAACGACAAAGGTGAACCAAAGCCAGGGCAAGGTTCTGACTGTAGACGTCTCCACCAAACTTGAAATAGTTTAAATTTCAAACTCAATCCATGAGTTGGAAGAGATCCTCCACTTCCTCTGGCCACCTACCACAGTGATGCTTGAGATCGTCCCTAAAATGTTTTTAACCAGATCTTTGGTGAAACTGTAATACATGATTTTAACCATAGATATACCTGGGGGAACTTGTAGACCAGAATGATTGGTAATTTAATTCCTCTTTATTAGAGATATTAAGATGAACCAGGTTATTGAAATTTTTACGTAAATACTCGGCTAAATAGTTTTCAGTGAGGTAAACTAGTCCACTTTTCGCATTAACAGTCGAGTAGATCAAACCCAGGATTATGTTCCTTCATAACATCACATAATCTGGCGGCAATGGCATTCAAAAGTATGGACATTTGTCTCTTACACTGATTAGGAAAGCTTTTAATAATTTCAGTGTACACATCATGGGAAGAACATATACATTTACTGGGAAAGACACTAAATATATTCTCAAACACAGGAGAGACAGCTAATTTGTCACAGAGAACTTTAATTTCTTGATCATATCATTACCTCTGCTGGAATAACATGTGACCACAATAAAATATAAATGCCAACAAGAGTCTTACATACCCACGTACTAAGAGGAAACTTAACGCATTCTTTGGTTTAAGTTCATTTTTCCGGTTATTTCCGGTTATTGTACCCAGTCTGCTTTTGAACAGTTCTAATTTTCTACGTCTTTTAAAGACAAGTACACCACGGGACTGGACAAGTGATTGTGAGAATGGTTTCAAAGCAATAATTTGGTTTCTGATGCATCATTTTCTGGATTAGGGGCTCGCCAATTTCAGATTCATGAGGAAGAAGAAAAACGAGAAACACGGCTCATAAGGTTTTCTTACCTGAATGCGAATTCTGATACTCCACTACTGGCCTAGAAACTTTAGCAGTGTTTTGGACATTTAGGAAATAGAGCTTGTATATCTACGGAAAGGCACTGATTTTCTCGCATCATGTAAATTACTACACACCCACTTAACTCGCTGATCTTTGATCCTTCAAGAGAATAATTTTGAAATCTTTTACAGATCTGGAGAAGACAAAATTGTAGCAGGTTCACTGTCAAGATTACCTCAAGGTTCGTCCGAATAAACAGAGCTGTTTCCACAAATAGCTGATTATCGGGTACTGTTAATGTAAGATAGCTACTATCATCAGTGCTAGCGTTGGCAACATACATAGAGAAGGGCTTCGAAGACCTGAAGAAAACAATGGCCGTGTTTATTGACCTATCATCAGCATATGATACAGTGTGGCGGAAAGGCATGCTTCTTAAGTTCTTAAGAATAATTCCATGTAAAAGAATTGCACAACTACTCAATAAAATGCTGTCCAACAGGAAATTCTAAGTTCACCTAAAAGGTCAAGTAAGTAAGGTATACAATTTAAATGACGGACTACCACAAGGATCAGTATTGGCCCCCTACTTTTCAATTTACATGTCGCTGACTTGCCAGAAACGAAAGCAAGAACATTTATCTATGCTGATGACATAGCCTTGGTGACGCAGGCTAACGATTTTACAAAAAAAATGGCTCTGAGCACTATGCGACTTAACTTCTGAGGTCATCAGTCGCCTAGAACTTAGAACTAATTAAACCTAACTAACCTAAGGACATCACACACAGCCATGCCCGAGGCAGGATTCGAACCTGCGACCGTAGCAGTCCCGCGGTTCCGGACTGCGCGCCTAGAACCACTAGACCACCGCGGCCGGCTAACGATTTTACAACTTCAGAAATGACTCTCACTCAGGATCTGCGAACTCTAGATGAATTTTTTTTTTTTAATGGATGGCGACTCAAAGTAAACAGAAATAAAACTGAATCCTCCACCTTCCATCTGAGTAGTAGGCATGCTCGCTATAAACCGCAAATTTCCTATAGAAATCAGTTGCTGTTATATAACCCATTCCCTAAATATCTCGGCGTGACCCTGGATCGTTCGCTAACATATAGAAAACACCTAACTGAAACAGCTTTAAAAATGAGAACCAGAAACAATATATTACACAAACTCTCCGGAACAAGCTGGGGAGCTAAGGCATCATTACTCAAAACAACTGCCCTCTCACTTGTATACTCTGTTGGGGAATACTGCAGCCCAGTATGGCTGAACAGCGCTCATACAGCCATGGTAGACACGCAGCTGAATGTAGCCATGAGAAGCGTATCCGGGGCAATAAAATCCACACCCACAGAATGGCTACCTGTTCTGTGTAATACTGCACCACCGAAGATACGACGTGAAGCAGCGTTGAAAAGGGAATGGGAGAAATGCTCCAAGAATCCCGAGTTACCGCTACACCAGGACTGTGATGCCGCTCAAAGGCAACGTCTTATCCAGGAAACCCTCCTGGAGATTTGGAAAAAGGCTTACTTCTGAAGGATTCCAACCAGAAACAGCATGGCGGGAAGAATGGTTCGCAGCCAATCCCGTTTCTGCAGGTCTCATTGCTGATCCTGCACGAGTCCATCCTGGACTCCACCTACCTAGGAGGTCGTGGACCACCCTAAATCGCATACGCACCAAGCACGGAAGATGCCAGGACTTGAAGCATAAGTGGAGAATCGCTGAAAGTGCCACGTGTGACTGCGGACACCAACGACAAACAATACACCACATAGTCACAGAGCGTCGCCTACGGAAATATGCTGGAACTCTGACCAGCATACATGAGGTCTCTGAGGAAGCAATCTCCTGGCTGGATACTTTAGATATTAACTTATGGTTTCTATTACAACTAGAAGCTCTGTTTGTCAATATTACTGTTTATAAAAATCACATTTTCTCTTTTACATGTAACTCATCCTAGTGTTTTCATCCACATGTATATTATTGATTTATCGATCTAATCTAAGACTTTTATTACCATAAATGAATGTAATCTATTTTATTTGTAGTATATGCATATTGTGTTACCAGTAACATCATTGCTGTTCAATTCAAGTAATGTATCCTTGATACCAAACGAAATAATAATAATAATAATCAGTATCTGACACTGATGATAATAACTACTTTGCATTAACAGAAGAATATGGATGAGTTACAGAGTGCAGGCATTTGTTGGCAGAAGATGAAAACATTAATTTCTCAGAATCCATTACACAGGCTGAACCAGTACTGCATGACACACAATGATGTCCTTTTCTACAGATGAAATCCTAATTCCAACACTTGGTGTGCTTGCATTCCTAGCACTTATGAAGATACGTTAATCTGGTGTACACATAATGTTTGGAGTCACTACGGAGCATCTAAATGTGTACAGAAAATTGATTTACACTGTTATTTTCCCAAAATGAGAAAACAACACAGCAGCTATTAAAAATCCGACTTGTCTGTCAAAAATCCAAATCCACTAAAAAACACTTCACAGAGAGTTGCATCTCATTTTACCAACACAAGCGCTTTAAATAATCTATGTAAACACTGCCAGTTCTCTCCCCTCTGCGAGAGGTGGAGTTAAGTATATCGTAGTTTTATTAGATACATTCACTAAGTATGTTAAGTTACACACTACAAAACCAATAGCAGCAGCTCCAATCGTCAAGAAATTAGTAACCCATTATGTCCCAACAGTTGGCAAACCTGCCACACTGCTCTCTGACAATATATCTAACTTTACTTGTCACGCCTGGAAAACATTTCTACATGTGCTTGGCACTAAACACTTATTAATCTCGTTGTTTCACCCAGAAGGAAATCCATACTGTCGTGTCTTTAGAGGGAGTTCAATAGACTCATACGAACATACGCAAACAGTCATCAAACCAAATGGGTGGCGTGCTTGCAACTTTTTGAACAGTTAACAAACAATATTCCTTCGTATACCACGCTTTTACGCATTTCACTCCAGCTGATCTGATAAGTAAATCCAGAGGGAAGAATGAATGGATAAAAAAAATTGTTCAAATGGCTCTGAGCACTATGGGACGTAACATCTGTGGTCATCAGACCCCTAGAACTTAGAACTACTTAAACCTAACTAACCTAAGGACATCACACACATCCATGCCCGAGGCAGGATTCGAACCTGCGACCGTAGCAATCCCGCGGTTCCGGACTGAGCGACTAGAACCGCTAGACCACCGCGGCCGGCAATGAATGGATAGGTCCTCTGCCAATAGAATGCAGAGATTAGTATTCTAGGAAGGAAAATTACACCCACACATCAGGTATACTTTCGTAAATTACAATATGATAAGAAGCTACGACAAGTACAAACATACCAAGTAGAAGACTACTTTCTTTTTAAGAACACACCAGAAGTCATCGCTCACATAAATAAAGTTTCTGTTAGGTACGTATGGGACGAATTTCAACAAAACTGCAGAGTAATATTACAATATTTCCAACACCTATCGAACCACTGGACTAAAGTTCGCCGCGCGGGATTAGCCGAGCGGTCTTAGGCGCTGCAGTCATGGACTGTGCGGCTGGTCCCGGCGGAGGTTCGAGTCCTCCCTCGGGCATGGGTGTGTGTGTTTGTCCTTAGGATAATTTAGGTTAAGTAGTGTGTAAGCTTAGGGACTGATGACCTTAGCAGTTAAGTCCCATCAGATTTCACACACATTTGAACATTTGACTAAAGTTCGCTGTTTCTCTCCTCAGTTCCGTTGCAACTCTGAAGTGTATGACATGATTAACCCCGCATAAATCAAAGTCGCTTTACTTAGAACAAATTTCTTCATTAATGTAAAGTTGCGGTACTATGCTATGCGGCAAAACTGTTTCCTGTAGGGCTCTCAACTGTTTACTTTTCACAGTTACGTTTTCCGTCTTGTGTGTGAGTGTATGGTGACATGCCCAGAGGACACTCCAATAAAGCTTTAGTTTGCTTTGTTATACTTTTCAATTCAATCGAATAATAAATTTTAACGAATACTGAAGTGAGTTTTGAAACTTACTTCCCAATAGGACACCATCTCCGCCTGTGTTGCCAGCTCTCCAAAACGAAATAAGCTACACGTTTCTACTAAAGAAGCAAATGCAAATAATTTTCCTTTGTTCAACATACTTTTTAATGCTTCCCTGTTGTGGAAGAAAATAAAGATAGAAAAGAAGCCAAATGATTGTGGAAAACGTCATACTTCTGGACTCATCTAAATCATTCATTTGGCGGGTAAATGGTATCAAAAAGGAGCCAGAGTTAGCTCTAAAAACTCTGATTTGCAGCACTGATCCTAGAGTCGCACAAAGCTTTTCATTGCTGGCCACCGAAATTTCAAAGTGCAGTTCGGTCATCCCAAGGTCCCTCCAAAACAGAAACCTTTCCTACTACATGAGTTCCACTGGGGAATGACAAACTTGAAGCCACCTACCAGACGCCACATCTACTGATCAGGCTTCGATGCTTGCTTTAATCAACCAAGTTTTATCTGTTGATCTGTTCAAAGAATAATTATCTTCCCCATAGTGGTGTTCCAGAAAAACGATGACATCATGTCAGCGTTCCCTTTATACAAGAATCCTTGTGGTCAGATTAGCTCCTAGAGGTGGTCTCACGAAACAGTTTTACATATAAGGTCCAAATAATATCTTGAAGAATTGAACATCAGCCATCATCTGTGCGAATTATTCTTTACTCTTTGCCGGTTTTTGGTCATAGCGACCATCGTCATGATTAAAAAGCAGTACATCGGATGAGTAAGCAGTTCATCTTTCCTTTAGATGAATTGAAAGTCCTTAAAACTACAATAGGTTTACATAAATATATGTAATAGTCTATACCTCTAATTAGCATAAAATTGGCCTCACTTCAACTCGCAACCGAATGCAAAAGAAAATAGCGCGAGGACTGATCAGAGGTAAACTTCCGCATTACGTGTGCCTGTGTAGACATCTTGTAACTTTGAGGACTTGCACTTCATCTCAAGGAAATCCGATGTACTGCTCTTTCTTCCTGTGCTCAGTCCCGCTACGACCGAAAGCGGTAAAGAATAAATTACAATTGCTACAGCCGATGGCTCAAATGCAGTTCTTCGGTATGTTTTTGGATCACATATGTAAAATTGTAGAGCAGGGCCGGCCATGGAGTGCCAAATATGACGCATGCAACGTGCGCAGGTCACGGAGGCCGGACCTGTCGTCAGCTTTGCTCGGTTCTTCTCGTAAGGACCCGGAACAGCGCGGTAGTTCGTTCAGCACTGCGGTGCGGCACTCTTCTGTCGTCACAACCCTCGGAGTTTGGCAGAACCGTTCTGTCAGCGCTTTTTAAGCTTCACTATTTGTTTGTGGTATGAAAGACGCTCACAGGTCCAGTGGATATTTTGCGGAAAAATAGGCGAAGTACGTTGGTTAAGTCAAGACATGCCTGGAAAGATTTTTCGATTTAAAACTCGCTATTGTTGAATCTGTGAAGGAAAAGGAGTGCAGGAACGAAATTTGAGCACCGGGGATGGAGTGCAGGCTTCGCATTTTAAGTGGACTTGACTGCACGCTGCCCACAGTAAGGCATTGCAAGGTAACCATTTTTTTATTTGATGGGGTGGATTTAAAAAGAAAATCGTGTTGTAGAACGGGCACAATCTAATAAAGACCGTCCAGTTCCCTAAGCTCACTGGCGTTGAAAAAAACGCGAGGTTTTAAATATTCGTTACGGCATTGAAACAATTACAAAGGTAGTTTTATAAAGATTCTGAGGACACTATCAATCTTACATCTGTTCGCTTTTTTGTACACCATTTGCCGTTTTTGTTGAAGTAGCTCGTGTGCATGTGCAAATGTAACTGCTTGACCTGCAAGCAAATTCCAGTTTTAATGGCTAATCTTTTTACGTGATAACTGTGCAGGACGCCTACATTGCCTTTCTCAGATAGAGTTCCAAGACTCCATAATTAAGTTGCAAAAGTGCTACAATATTTCTATCGATATATTTGTTTCAAAAACCTTTTTTTCGATTATGAAGTTAAATGACTGACGATTTCGTGACAACTTGAGTGAAAAACTATGTAAAATTATCTTTGTCTGTCCGTATGCCGGCAGTTTGTACCAGATAAAAATTACACACATCAAAAAAGGTTTGCATCTCCCCAGTTCCCAGAACTCCTGAAGACAGACGTTGACTGTGGATACTGTATCACAGACATAGTCCCTTTGGCTGTTCAGAGATGTCACTAAACCCGCCCAGAGGTGAAAACAACCATGCATGAACAGTGTCTATTAGACGGGGGGGGGGGGTCCGATAGCCGATCACTTCCAGTCATTCCACCAGGAAGGAGGTACACGGCTCCTGTTGTCTGTAGTTCAACCATGCCTAGGCGGTCAATAATGCGGTTGATAGCGTCCGCATTGTTACTTTGCGCAGGAAGGACTCTCGACAAGGGAAGTGTCCAGGCGTATCGGACTGAACCAAAGCGATGTTGTTCGGACATGGAGGAGATACAGAGTGTCAGAACTGTCGATGACGTGCCATGCTCAGGCCGCCCAGAGCTACTACTGCACTGGATGACTTCTACCTGCGGATTATGGCTCGGAGGAACCCTAACAGCAACGCCACCATGTTGAATAATGCTTTTCGTGTTACGACTCAAACTGTGCGCAATAGGCTGCATGATGCGCAACTTTACTCCCGACTTCCGTTGCGGGGTCCACCACGACACCTTGCAGCATGATACAGATGGGCCCAACAGCATTCCGAATGGACTGCTCAGGACTGGCATCACGTTCTCTTCACCGATGAGTGTTGCATATGCCTTCAACCAGACAATCGTCGGAGACATGTTTGGAGGCAACCCGGTCGGGCTGAACGCCTTAGACACACTCTCCAGCGAGTACTGCAAGGTGGAGTTTCCTGCTGTTTTGGGGTTACACTATGTGGGGCCGATGTACGCCGCTGGTGGTCATGGAAGGCGCCGTAGCGGATGTACGACACGTGAATGCCATCCTCCGACCGACAGTGCGTTCATATCGGCAACATATTGGCGAGACATTTGTTTTCATGGACGACAATTCGCGCCCCCATCGTGCACATCTTGTGAATGACTTCCTTCAGGATAAGGACATCGCTCGACTAGAGTGGACAGCATGTTTTCCAGACATGAATCCTATCGAACATGCCTGAGATAGATTGAAAAGGGTTGTTTGTGGACGACGTGACCCACCACCCACTCTGAGGGATCCATGCCGAATCGCCATTGAAGAGTGGGGCAATCTGGACCAACAGTGGATGAACTTGTGGATAGTATACGACGACGAATACAGGCATGCATCAATGCAAGAGAACGTGCTACTGGGTATTAGAAGTACCGGTGTGTACAGCAATCTGAACCACCACCTCTGACGGTCTCGCTGTATGGTTGTACAACATGCAATGTGTGGTTTTCATGAGTAATAAAAAGGGCGGAAATGATGTTTATGTTGATATCTATTCCAATTTTCTGTACAGGTTCCGGAACTCTCGGAACCAAGGTGATGCAAAACTTTTTTTGATGTGTGTATATTATGTCTTCAACGCGCCAAAAGTAACTACACAATATTGAAAATTTATTTTGTTTGTGACCTATGTTGTTGAGAAATGTAAAGTTCAGAATCGAGTATTTTGTAGTGCGCCTGTACTGCCATTTAAATGGGGCGCTTCTGCAGTTTCCCCCTCTTCCCTTTACACGCGGTATGACAGCGTGGCGTGGCGGTGGGGAAATACGAACCGAGGGTGGGTGCTTTCGCACTCCTTCCCCAGGCCCACAAGACGAAACCCTGGCCGCCCCTGTTTTAGAGTGAGACCACCACTGGGAGCCCAACTGACCAGCTGCAGCAAGTCACCTCCTATAATATTACTTACATAATAATCTTCCAGTGTGTGTTTGCCGAAGTTTTCACAACCGTGGAGCTACACAACCAGTTTCATTGATAATGGTCCTTAGTTTGGGTCCATAGAATTTACCAGGTTTGTTTGGGAAAAGGAATACCACACTAGTTTTCTGCTCCTTTCCTCGGCAGCTTGTCAAGAGATTTAAAACTGAAATGTACAAAGTGATGATTCCGCTACATCTGAAGATGATCTCACAAGCTCACCTAAGTATACGCTTGCAGCCAGCACATGTTCTTCATGGACATCGGCACAGAATGCTTCTGATCCTCCTCTGGCCAACATCAGCAGCAGAAGCATACAGTAGTGCTTGTATTATTATACGGGATCCCTTGTCTAGGATTTAGTCTTGTACTGGGCCCCAGGAATTATGTTGCACCAAGTTCACTAGATGTTTGTCGTCCTAAATAATAACGAATGGATGACCTGACATTAGAATCAGCTACACTGTGGCAAACCAACGCTACCTTAACACACCACCTGCACCTCGGCAAGCAGTACTTACTTGCAGTGATCATTGCACTTCCTGTACCACTTCCAGTCTTGACACGATTGCACACTCCGCCACACCATGGGAAAGAACTGAGGGGCGATATCTGGGCCTCTGACGAAGACGACCCAACACCATAGTCCAAGACGCAACATCAGTCAGTGGGTCAGAGATAAGTTGATATTGACCTACACATTACTACTCCTCCGTCACGTCTGCCGGAATATCGCTCTGAACACTTGTTATTTCATGATATGATTGAAGGGTCCAGGGATTTGCTACTGTCCGCCCCATCCCTTCCATCCCCAGTATCAAGTGTATCAGACTAGTTACAGCTATTAGTTTCTTCAGTCGTGGAGGAGTATTGCTTCAGTCTTTCAAGAGGGCATAGTTGCTCTTCCACTTGGGCGTTAAGCATTCGATTAGCAAGCGAGGGAGACAGGTGACTGAGGTGAGTGCAGCTGCAGCATGAAGGACAGATTTCAGAAAAACTCTTTACTGTTACGTCAGACTGGAGCAGCTACGGGTGCGCACACTCGTCCAGTTGGCGCAGCCTCGTGTCTATCCATGGCGTTTTTGTACCTGTGCAGTGGAGGCAGCCGTCCCTGGAGGCAATGCACACTGCTGACAACGTGCTGAGCAGCGCCGGCGACGCGGGATTCAGTCAGCTGGAGCTAGTGCAGCGTTCCTTGAGGCCGGAGCGACTGGACTTACTATAGCTGACAACAACCTGGCGTAGGCTCGCTAGACGCCAAGGGCAATTTTTTTTTCCGTTATTGAGTTTCGATTCCCCCTAAAGGGGGCGGGCTGGCAGCAGCTTATTACGCCGCTCTTCAGCCTACAGAATTTGTTGTACAAAGATGAAGATAATAAAAAAAATAATAATAATAACAGTTGGCGATAAAATCGGTGACTTAAAGGTAAAATGGCAGAAAATTCTGGAGCTTAAAACATAAAACACAGGGTGGATGATGCTAATAAAATACACAGGAAGCAGAAAAATAATAGACAGACAATTAAAAAACACGGCGACAGTCTGGGTTCTGTTCGCAAGAGATATAAAAAGCACACCCAGCGACAGCATGATTTCTGTTCGCAACACTGTGGAAAGACGCACAACACTGAACACTCACTTAAACACTGCACGAAAAAATTGGCACAAATATGACATACCACACCCGAGAGGAGGTGGGGGGAAACAGGTCAGGTGACGGGAAAAAGGGGGAGGGGGGAAAGGAGCCAATGGAAGATGAGGATACATAGGGGGGGGGGGGGGGCATGGGCAATGCAGAGGCGTTGAACTTTATAGCCTTATGAGTACGGCCAGCACCTGCCTACAAGAGGTTGTCTGCTCCGACAGACAGCTTTCCTAAATTCTGATGCCGAACCCTTTTCTGCTAGGCCATTGAGCCTGCTGAATTCCAGTATTCTCGCGTCGAGTTCTTTTGATATCTTGTGGTGATGAGCTGTACGGCCGACTGACGAAATGCTGCGTCAATGTGCCATCACGGAGTCTTGCCACAAGTTGACGTAACGCCAGATGCGGTTTGCTGCTCATATGTTTCGTCAGCCACGTGCCTTCGGTACGGAAAGTGGATAACTGTGTACAGCAATTCTTCTGCATCACGGTATTCCATCAGCACCGCAACACAAAGCAGATCCAAAAACGAAGTTGTTGATACTCTATAGGTGACGCCAGTGGTACCTAATTACAGTTCTCATAGGTAGTGTTGCCAGTGGTGTGTCATATACAACCAACAATTCGTGACAAAATAGGGCCTAAGGATTCCACTTGGCTCTTCGGACGACAGTAATGATCTAATTCCTATCCTACATGTTGGCAGCAGCGAATGTAATGAATATTTTGGAAATGGACTCTTGTATTTTCGCTGTAGGGCAACACACAACTGATAACGACACAGGTTTCAGTCGAGCATAGCGTAAGCATCACGTACCTATTGCCTCGGCGGCACTAGTTTCGATGGAGAGCGTCCTTAACTACCGGGTGGTGCGGTGTTCAGCGCTTCTACACCATAAAAGTATTTTTACCGTGTAATTTCTCGTTAAACTTACAAAAGAGGTGTTATCGAGACCTGCTATTCTGGCAGCAAAAAAACGGTGTAGTTCGATTAAAAAAGTAAGGTTGAAGCCTATATCACCATTATTAATGAAGTTGCGAGAACACATTAGTGTTTGTTTCATGAGGTTCTAGACATAGTTTAGGTGAAAACAGACTACAAATGTCTTTAACATGTCAAAAGTGGCTTGAGGTGAAAAAGTTAGGTGTCTCATTCTGTATAATTACTATAGTTTTATTAAAAAGTTTAAAGATAAAAAATAATGAATCGCTTGTAGCTCAAACCTTGATGCAAATATTTTCGTCTGCTGTCACCAGTATTGGAATCCAGTTACACTGCGCAAAAGCATGAGCACTACCATTAAGACGTAATGATGGGACAACCGACTGGTTTTAACAGTCGATTAGCCAGTCGAGTGTTTTTGCGATCAATCGGTTGTTTCAGTCGAAAGAAACTAGTCTCTGCGGGCACGTCGACTGTGTGAAAGTTTTTTTCACTCACAGTCGAGGTTTGAATGTGTGGCTTTTTTATAGAGGTGGAGCCCCTCCACGCCCACACCGGCATGATGGCCAACACAAAAGGTCTACTGCCATCTCTGCATAAGGGTTAGTATTCACTAAACTGAGGTGTCGCATGATGTGGGTACTGCGATGTTTGCGTACGTCTGGTTAGGATTAACCATTAATACGCGCTCATCTGGAGATAGATTGTTCGAAATCTGACGAAGGGTAGCGGTTTGAAGGACAGACGAAAAAAGTGCCAAGGCAAGAGCCAAGGGAAAAAAACCTCTGCGAAAGTTAGGTCGGTGGTAAGAGCAGTAGCGGTTGTCTTGCTGCCTGCGATAGGTTGTGCAAGGATAGGCTTTGTTAGTAGTGGGTATCATGCATGTCGATACCTTCACGTTGTGCGTTTGTGCAGCTCGGCGGCTGGCGCTGGGTGCTGGTACAGAGTCCTCGTTCAGCGTCAGCAACCTGCAGCAGTTAGGTTTGTTATCGATCTTGTGTCCGATAGGTCATATACCGGAGGCACAGTGTGAGGGAATGTTGGCAGATTGTTTGTGCGTCTGTGGGCGAGCTCGTCGGTGTCCCTGCTGTGGCCTGTTGGTCGGCTCTAATAGCAGCTGGTAGTTGCCAGTCAGTGTTGCTGATATGCAGGGGCTTACCGACGTTTGTCGCTGTTTGCGTATGTTAGATAACCATAGGTGGCTATGCCCTAGCTAGCAGTGTCTTTGCCCGCTTGTGCTTCCACCTGTGGTTGTGATAAAATGTGTGGCAGCCGTCTGACACAAGTCTCTGGCAGTAAGGTCAGTTTATATGAACGTTTCCACCCAGTCTCCCTGTCACAATGATTTCACCTCCATACTTTCTCAGCATTTTCGGCTATACACGAACCATGACTAGGGTTTGTTAACTTTTTTTTATAGACATATAACGTATCTTATTTAAGGACAGCCGAATAAAAACATATTGTGTATTTTCAAAATGTATGTAATTATTTACCTGAATATGATTTTTTCATACTTCTGGCATTAAGTTTGGATTATTTGTTGGTTTTAAAGCGTTAATAACTTGTCCTACATTAAAAATGAATGATTAAATAAATGAACAATTCTTTTTATTTAAATTTATTGAAGAAGCTCTGTCTCTCTCTTCCCGCTGGTTTGCACCCATTTCCGATAATCCTCTGTTGGTGAATGCGGCCGGCCAGGGTGACCAAGCGGTTCTAGGCGCTACAGTCTGGATTTGCGCGACCGCTACGGTCGCAGGTTCGAATCCTGCCTCGGGCATGGATGCGTGTGATGTCGTTAGGTTAGTTAGGTTTTAGTAGCTCTAAGTTCTAGGGGACTGATGACCTTAGAAGTTAAGTCCCATAGAGCTCAGTGCCATTTGAACCATTTTTTTGGTGAATGCGAAGGTGAAATGAACAGAAAGCATATAAAATATATTTTTAATTGTTTGCTGACTTAATCACTTGCTTTGTAAGCAATTCTGTAACTTGTGGGATTCACTGTTTTTGTCAACATTCGTTATTTTTCTTTTGATTTCTTTAATTAATATGGTTTCACCACATGAATCCTCTTTGCAGATACGACATATCTGATTGAATTTATCTTTAGCATCACGTTTTATTCAGTCATACAATATTGCTGGTACATTATGATTTCTATCATTCCCAAGCCACTGAGCGTTTCGCCATTTTGATCCACACACGAAGTTCACTATTAAGTACATGCCTATTCACAAGCATGGACGAAAAATTTATCTAAATGCTGATGTATTGGCCCTCAAGAGAAAACAAATATAGTAACGACAATAACAGTGACGGCAAGCTGTAACAGAGTGCAGTCAACAATAATAATTTAAGTGTCAAAATGGTCTGTTGTTTAAGCTCAGAACTGAATGCGCCGATTTTGGAGTACCAATGAGTGATAATGAACAATACTTCTCCATGTCCGTGGAATGTTATACCCGATATTTTTGAAATGTTGTAAAATGTAAAGAGGTTTGTGTGTTTGGGTCTGATTTGTGCGTAGCCGCTAACACCTTTTTCTGGACAATATATTTACCTTCCACACGAATGAATGGCTGGACAAGTGTTTTAAGTGTTCGATTCAAATAATCAATTAATGGACATCAACGCACGTTTTCAGTGAAACGGAATGCGATCATTCGCTAAAATTTGGCAATGTACCTATATTCTTCGCGTACCCCTAAGCGAAATCTTATGCTCAGTTTGTATCTCCAACGACACATCAGCTTCATCAGTTCCACTCGTTTTGCTCAAAAGAATGACTGGATAGACCAGTCAACTAAAATAATAAAGAGAAGTTTTACCGGAAAGATCGAATACATGGTTCAACCTACAGAAAAAACTACAGACTAGTTTCACTTGAAAACAAAGAATGAGCAATGCAGTCGGTACGCAAAATTATTATCATTACTATTCAGTTACTGAGGCGGTAATTATATCTGTGACATGAGCAAAATGCTTCTAAATAGGAATTATTAACCTCACAGTACTGGACTAGTGAATTGCAACTCCTGTTCACAGGATAATATCGACCAGTTCGCCATTGCTCAGTGGTGAGGAATAATTTTTTTTATTTATGGACACAGAAACACAAGCCCTTGATAGCTCTGGCAGCTTTTACTTCGCCTCCTACTGCCCAGTTATGAAGAGAAACCGCGTGACAGGAATATGGCGTAGAGTCGGGTCTGCGTTGTGACTTGTTCCACACGTAATAGTACGCCTTCATTGTTCAAATTTTCAAACGTGTGTGAATTCCTAAGGGACCAAACTACTGAGCTTATCGGTCCCTCGACTTACACACTACTTAAGCTAACTTAAACTAACTTAGGCGAAGGACAACACACACATCCATGCCCAAGGGAGGACTCGAACCTCCGGCGGGAGGGACCGCGCAGTCTCCGACACCGCGCCTCAAACCGCGAGCCACTCCGCGCGGCACTCCATTCTAATACACTCCTGGAAATGGAAAAAAGAACACATTGACACCGGTGTGTCAGACCCACCATACTTGCTCCGGACACTGCGAGAGGGCTGTACAAGCAATGATCACACGCACGGCACAGCGGACACACCAGGAACCGCGGTGCTGGCCATCGAATGGCGCTAGCTGCGCAGCATTTGTGCACCGCCGCCGTCAGTGTCAGCCAGTTTGCCATGGCATACGGAGCTCCATCGCAGTCTTTAACACTGGTAGCATGCCGCGACAGCGTGGACGTGAACCGTATGTGCAGTTGACGGACTTTCAGCGAGGGTGTATAGTGGGCATGCGGGAGGCCGGGTGGACGTACCGCCGAATTGCTCAACACGTGGGGCGTGAGGTCTCCACAGTACATCGATGTTGTCGCCAGTGGTCGGCGGAAGGTGCACGTGCCCGTCGACCTGGGACTGGACCGCAGCGACGCACGGATGCACGCCAAGACCGTAGGATCCTACGCAGTGCCGTAGGGGACCGCACCGCCACTTCCCAGCAAATTAGGGACACTGTTGCTCCTGGGGTATCGGCGAGGACCATTCGCAACCGTCTCCATGAAGCTGGGCTACGGTCCCGCACACCGTTAGGCCGTCTTCCGCTCACGCCCCAACATCGTGCAGCCCGCCTCCAGTGGTGTCGCGACAGGCGTGAATGGAGGGACGAATGGAGACGTGTCGTCTTCAGCGATGAGAGTCGCTTCTGCCTTGGTGCCAATGATGGTCGTATGCGTGTTTGGCGCCGTGCAGGTGAGCGCCACAATCAGGACTGCATACGACCGAGGCACACAGGGCCAACACCCGGCATCATGGTGTGGGGAGCGATCTCCTACACTGGCCGTACACCACTGGTGATCGTCGAGGGGACACTGAATAGTGCACGGTACATCCAAACCGTCATCGAACCCATCGTTCTACCATTCCTAGACCGGCAAGGGAACTTGCTGTTCCAACAGGAGAATGCACGTCCGCATGTATCCCGTGCCACCCAACGTGCTCTAGAAGGTGTAAGTCAACTACCGTGGCCAGCAAGATCTCCGGATCTGTCCCCCACTGAGCATGTTTGGGACTGGATGAAGCGTCGTCTCACGCGGTCTGCACGTCGAGCACGAACGCTGGTCCAACTGAGGCGCCAGGTGGAAATGGCTTGGCAAGCCGTTCCACAGGACTACATCCAGCATCTCTACGATCGTCTCCATGGGAGAATAGCAGCCTGCATTGCTGCGAAAGGTGGATATAGACTGTACTAGTGCCGACATTGTGCATGCTCTGTTGCCTGTGTCTATGTGCCTGTGGTTCTGTCAGTGTGATCATGTGATGTATCTGACCCCAGGAATGTGTCAATAAAGTTTCCCCTTCCTGGGACAATGAATTCACGGTGTTCTTATTTCGCTCAAAGTCCGTCAACTGCACATACGGTTCACGTCCACGCTGTCGCGGCATGCTACCAGTGTTAAAGACTGCGATGGAGCTCCGTATGCCACGGCAAACTGGCTGACACTGACGGCGGCGGTGCACAAATGCTGCGCAGCTAGCGCCATTCGACGGCCAACACCGCGGTTCCTGATGTGTCCGCTGTGCCGTGCGTGTGATCATTGCTTTACAGCCCTCTCGCAGTGTCCGGAGCAAGTATGGTGGGTCTGACACACCGGTGTCAATGTGTTCTTTTTTCCATTTCCAGGAGTGTAGTTTAGTATTAATTACTTGCAGGAGGTTCTCGAACTAGTCTTGCTTATAAACAGTAAGAATGGCCACATAGCACAAGGGACAAAAAGCTGACTGAAACAATATATTTACATCAGCGACATTCTGAACACCGACTGGAATGTGCATCGAAAAGAAAGGTTGACGCTGAGGACGTAAGTGTGTTTACAGCCATTACAAATACAATAATATCTGGGGAGATTAGTGCAGATTCAGAATGTGAGATAACTAGTTTGGCGTATTAAATGTAGATCAAATAACGACATCGGATAGATCCGCTGCCTCAGCAGCAGCACTGGCGGAACATTTGAGGGGGACTTGGAGAATATTTTGAGAGAATTTCCTGGCCATGTTATAGTTTTAGATGAAGATTTCATCATAGCAGCTACCGACTGAGAGACTCAAGTGATTAGGGCGGGTAGTATGGACAGGGACTCGTGTGAAATTGTTCTAAGTGCTTTATCCGAAAATTACGTTGAGCAGTTGATTAGAGAACCTCCTCGTGAAGGTGACATCTTAGACTTGCTGGTGACAAACAGAGCTCAGTATAGAACGAGGATTCATCTATCATAACATCATTACATCATTACACAAAACGGATGTAATTAGGAATACAAAAAATAATGGTTCTGGTACTATGGAACTTAACATCTAAGGTCATCAGTCCCCTAGAACTTAGAATTACTTAAACCTAACTAAACTAAGGACATCATACACATCCATGCCCGAGGCAGGATTCGAACCTGCGACGGTAGCGGCCGCGCGGTTCCAGACTGAAGCGCCTAGAACCGCTCGGCCACACCGGCCGGCGAATACAAAAAAAAAGGGCATGGAGATCATCGTGTTTGCGACAAGAAACAGATTAGCTGATAGAGTACCTGACAGCACTGATAATTTTGAGCACCAATGGACAAAGTTCGAGAGTATTGTGCAATACATTTCAGATAGGTATATGCCACGAAAATTCGAAATTCCCGCCAATATTCGAAATTCCCTTCAGTAGGGTGGATGGAGGAGGGGGAGGCTGGAGAGAAGAGAAAGGAGCTGGGGCCTGATAAAAGCACGTGACGTCATCCGGGCGGGGGGAGGAGGGTGGGCGGGAGCGGTGGTGGGTGGGTCAGGGGAGGGAATTAATTCATCAACTTAATTAATTTGCTTATCAATTTCGTATCAAAATTACGCTGATGACCCCACTACCTTACTACTCAGAAAATCCTAGGAAATTTTGGTCTAATGTGTAATCAGAAAATGAATCGAAGCCATCGATCCACTCTGTGACCATAATGGCACTGAAACGGAGGATAGCACAGAAAAGATCCAAAAACTAAACATCTTTTTCCAAAGCTGTTTCGCACAAGAAGAACCCACTACAGTTCCTCCTATAGATCGTCGCACAAACGATGAAATGACATACATCGAAATAAGTGAACCAAGGATAGAAAAGCAACTGAAAGAGACTAACAATTATAAAAGAGCACAGGTGATTCATATGTAAACGACCTAGCAGATAATGTCGAAAGTTCTATGAGGCTTTTCGCGGATGGTTCTATTGTATACAGAGAAGTCGCAATACAAAAAAATTGTAGCGAACTGCAGAAGATGTGCGACGCTTAGTGCAGAGAGTGGAAATTGGCCATCAACATGAACAAATGTATACTATGCATATATATGAACAGCAAGTCCCAGTATTGTACGATTACACAATTGGATAGCTATTACTGGAAGTAGTTACTTCCATAAAATATCTAGGACTTGTCTTTTTCATTTTTCGGACTACTTTTTCCGCGGTTGCTGACATACAAGTCGTGCAAGTTAAATACTGGCTTTTGCAGCTGTAATCGAAGTCTTTCATTACAGTTGCAAAAGACGCTATATAATCTTTACAGTTGTACAGGGTAGCAGCCAATCAAAAAGTATTTTAGGCAATTGGTTTAAAAACTTTATTTGATGCTCCTTATTAACTTAGGATGAAACGTCCCCTTTAGAACAATTTATACAAGACTGTGCTTAAACTGACACACAATATGTTTTTAGCGCAACGCAATCTGACTATCAAAGATCCCTGCAAAGGAATGGCCCTGAGTAACATTAAACTATACCTTTCACAAATAACTTACCTCACAAAAATCTTCATTACTCGAACTACTGCAATACAGCGAGCGCCACTACTGCCAGCTAAATAAAAGATTCAAACTACTGAAGGCACTAACTACTGATAGGGATAGTTAGCAAATGAAAGATATTAATAGAGCACAAACAATGTATTTACCTTAATAGTCATAATATATACAGCAATTCATGACAAATTACAAAACTCCGCCATCTCTCTCCCCACATCCACCACTGCTGGCGGCTCACCTCCAACTGCGCAACGCTACGCGCTGTTCACATCCAGCTGCCGCTGCCCAACACTACAATGGCAGACAACAATGCAAAACTAGCCACAGACTGCACAAAGCACAGCCAGTGATTTTCATACAGAGCGCTATGTAACGTTGCCGATAAGAAAACATAAACAGCCTACTTACATAGCCCCCATGCTCCCCACAAAAAATTTTACAAAATATTTTTGGGCAGTGGCCAATAATGATTTGAAAAAATTTTTCATAATTACAATAACAAAGATATCAAATGCACACACTTATTTATTCAATGTTGGTCAAAAGCTAAAATTTTCTCACAGTCCATAAAGACAGTCCTGATCATTCATCACAGTAAAACTGCCGTTTCTTTTATCAAAGTCTGAGCAGTAAAAGACAATGCACACGGAAGTAGTGGATTTCCATGCAGTCTTGAAGAAGTAGTGTTGTCCTTCCAACTGCAAGGCAGTGCTGACTCTTGACATGCTGACAGGTATTGGGCCACAACAGAGCAAACCCACAGCAGAGTCATTCGACGTTTTGAAGAAGATTGTTAGGTAGGTCGTCACAGAGCAGACCCACTGTAGTCCTGGTAGAGAATATGGTATTGGTGGGCCACCAGAGGCGCAGACCCACTGCAGTCCTTGTAGAAATAATGGTATTGGTGAGTCAGCAAAGGTGTAGAGCCACTGTAGTCCTTGTAGAAATAATGGTATTGGTGAGTCAGCAAAGGTGTAGACCCACTGTAGTCCTTGTAGAGACGGCCAGCAGCCATCTGTTGCAACTGTGCAGGTGCACAATCACCATTGAAGAGTCTTTCGGATAATAGAGCAAGTCCATAACCACCACTTGTGCACTCACAAAGTTTTTGGAATTGTCCTTAGAACCAGCAATGCTGTTATCCAGTCCCTTGTTGAATTATTAACACACGTGCAAACACTAACAGTCCCAACTTCTCACATATTGTCCATATACTATGACCAACAGAAACGTGTGCAGTGAAATGGAACTTACAAGTTACTTAATTTGATGAACTGGTGTCAATTACAATATTATAACATGAGAATACAATTACAAAGGTACAAAATACATCATTAAAAACATAACAATACAGATAACATTTGTAGTACAGGCCTTATAACAGAATAGAAATAAACATATACATCAGTGTTACAGGAATTATGACATGAGTACATACATAAAAGATCAGAATAACTTGCAAAACATCAACTTCACACATGAGCATTAAAACAAAACAGAATAAATAATGTCTAAGCATATTTATAAGGTAAAAAACATATTATTAATGCCAATTATATTTGAGGAGAACAGTATTCCTCATCATAGTGAATGTAGCTTAATATTAGAAGAAAAAATTCTATGAAACTACACAGAGACAGGAAGAAAACAAATACACAAGGGTACACAGACACATAGTGGGATAACACAAAAGGAAAGGACAGGGTTTGTTTCATTGCAGTATTTTGCAAACAAAACTTTCTTTGCTTCTTGGAGATCTCCCTTCATTCATCATTATTCCCAAAAAGTCCTATCTATACCTCCTTCCTGTATTCTATTCATATCTCTTTCAAAATAAGTATTTCTGATTGTACAATACTCATTTTGGCCCAAATCTTTTTCCTATAACTTCTCAATGCATTCTTTCCCTACTGTCCATAGTCAGTTTCTTATATAGTCTACCCCTCTTAAGCTAACTTAAATCTACTGAGCTCAGATGCTAAACTAAGGGACGAGGCAATGCAGCAGCATACAACAAATCAACACAAACAGCAATGACAAAAAATGCCAATTTGCAAAGCAAGCAGCAGTAAATCTAAATTAACAGATAAAATGCAAAATTACAACTAATATGAGCCAATGTGCAGCAACAAGAAAAGCTTAACAGAGTAATACAAAGTTAAATTTAGCAGCACTATGCCTGGCAAACAGCAGCAGCAAACATGACAAATCTCAAGCAGAAAAAATATTACAGTAAAGACAACAATGCAGACAAGGGAAATGTATATTCACATCTTATTGTCTATGTAATTAAAGTGGTGCACCACAACAACTTATTGTAAAAAGAAATATTACCATGTACTTGAAAAGAAAATTATGTGTCCAGTTACTGTTACTAGTCCCTTCTTATTGTTCTTTCCTTTCCAAGTGCTCCTTTTTCGAAGAATGTGGATCATAAAATAATTATTTAATAGATCTGTTGACAGAAAGTGTTCACATTAGCAAATGCATTTAAGTTTATTTTATAAAACGATTGCTGCAACACAGCTGGAAACCAGATATCAAGTGAAATAAGCAATTACGCAAACCAAAGCATAAAAATATCATTCAGTAGTCATGCGACATTTCGTAAGTCAGTAGCTCTCAACTCTCGTAGAAAGACACTTGTTATAATCAGGTGTGCAGATGTACGAATATTTCCCATCAATTCATAAGCATTTCAGTAATTAGCACAAAGTACGAGTAATCATATGTTTTCAAGTAACGAGCGTGTCGCATTAGCGATGCCCTCTGCAAAGGAATGTCAACAGGGAGGTTAATGGCCTCTTTCTTTCTCCACCTAATGGCTTTCTTTTGTCAGACGATTACCTCTCAGCTGGGTGCCCACGATGCATTACGTGCAGGTGGTCACTTAACTTTCTTTGTAATTCAAAAATCTTTAAAAATAAATGTTTTAAGTACAAAATTAATCACTCAAATACGTGTCCTGTAGCGCTAAATGTGCGTCTTGCTGTAAGATAATCTCTGTGGAAGTGTCGTAGCTATCGTCCTCCGAAAGCTAAGTTCTGCAGAAGTCAATGTACTTACCTCATGATAAACAAAAGTGAAATGCTTTGCGTATAGATATCTTACTTATTACGCTTATTGCCGTGATGAAGAAAATACTGTGCTGTAACGTATTGTTGTGCTACAGAAAAGGCTGTCTCCTTGTAGCTATACCACAAAAGTTACCACTAAAACATGTTTTGCTTTCCAGAAAAATTCAGAAAAACCGTGCAGATATAAAACAGATACTCCGCAAAAGCAACAAAGTAAATTGTGTCACACATTAGTAACGTCATGATAAAATCGTGTAGCTGTCACATAAACTAACCATTGTCTCATCTGGTATCTCACAGAAAGTACCTTAAATCCAGAATGTATTTTCAAGTAAACCAAAATGTTGCATTAGAATCTCATTAGCAGTACTGGTAAATGTTCTAAGTATGTGAGCCTTATAGTCGTTACGTAATCGTGCAACTAACAAGCAAGAATGTACACACACAATAACACTGTGTCGTCTGTTCACTATAACAATGCATTCGTAATTTCTATTTAAAAATGTTCCCTAGGTTCTAGACTGGATATTTAACTTCAAACATTGTTGCATGTTAACAGTTTTTAAGTCTGACAATGAATACTAGAAATGTGAAGTGAAAAGTTTTATGGCAGATTATCTTTCAATAAACGGTTTTACATGTGAAATGTGGTGTAAACCTTTACTCTTCCTAGTACGCAGAGTTTCAACTTCAACGCAATTATCATGTGGTATACGTCGGTAAAGAATACTGGAATTTTTCTCAAGGTTAGCGTCTATGTTATTTTTCTCTGAGCCAGCGGGCGCAGGTGGCTGCCTGCAGTGCGAGTTATTGTCTGTTTCTTTGTTGGCGCACATCGTTATTGGGATTTGGAGACCTAACTTCTACAAATTCATCGTGACGAGAGTGCTCTGCTCTGTTTAAATCGCGCCAGTTCTGATGCAATTCAGGTCTGTCGTTATGATCATATCGTCTGTCGTCATGTCGGTAGATTCGATAGTTTCTTTCTTGTCGGTCACGTGGTGGAGAATTTCTCCCTGAATCGTAACTGCGCGCTGGACCGTTGCGTCTAAAGTTATTCTGTCTCCCTTGATAATAATTGTTTTGGTTCCCATATTGTCTGTTTCTCTGATTGTCTCTGTGATAGTCATTACCGCGGAGAGGTGATCTTTCCCTGTAATTATTACTACTCTGCCAACGGTTGTCATACGGGTGATGTCTGTTTTGGTCACGATTTGTGTTGTGAGAATAGCCTTGTCGTGTCCAGTTATTATTTCTGTCGTCACGGAATTGTGACGGATGTGCCCTGTAGTGATTGTTTTCCCGTTTTCGCATCCTGCTACTGTCTGTGTCAATTTCTAATTCTTGTAAGAGTCCCTGAAAAGCTTCAATGTCGTCTTTGCAACGTCCTGCTAAAATAATATGTCTCAAATGTTCAGGCAGTTTGATTAAGCAAATGCGGATAAGTTCTGAGGGGCTGTATGGGTTTGACAGGTACTGATTCTTGTGCAACATGTCTTCAAAATATTTCACAAGACTGGAAAATTCAGATTGTTCGAAATGTTTCATCATTATGATGCCATGTTTTACTCGGTCTTGTGTGGCTTGAGACCAATATGCTGAGAGGAAGGCATGATAAAATTCTCCTTCACTGTGACAATCGTGAATGACCGATTGCATTCCTACAGCTGGTTCATTCTCCAAGTAGCCACACATAAATTCTAATCTGTGTTCTAATGACCAGTTGGGAGGAAAACAATGAGAGAATTGATGGAGCCACGCTTGTGGATGAATGTCGTTGGCAGAATTCTTAAATGTTTTGAATTTACGTGTAGTAATGAACAGCTTATAGTCAAAATCATCGTGTCGGCGAGTCACATATCGGTCACTGTTGCGTCGTGTCAGCGGTTCCATCTCAAAATTCGGTGTACCTTGCCAATTTCTTTCATAATTTCCGAAGTGCCCTGAATTATTATTTTGTGGCTGTTCCGTATTTCTATGTCCCTCTTCCCGTGTTGGAGCGTGAGTGTCCTCTGAAATATGTAATTCTTGTATTACCTGTGTCAACTGATCTTGTACTTCCCGGATTTCTCTTTTGTACTGTGTATTGATTTGATTTTGATTTTGTTTGAATTTTCTTATTTGTTCATACTCTTCTGTGTCAGTAAAGGCTATGGGTCTTGTGTCATTCAGATCATCATCTACCTTTGTAGATAAGTTAGTGACCTGATCCGAAAGTTCGGCTACTTTCTCCGATAGTGAACACATTTCCTCCATGTGTCTTTCTGAACCAATTTTCAGGGTATCTACTGTGTCCTTTAAATTTTCCTGAGTTTTTGCAAGTTGCGTAACCGAATCGGTAGATGCAACTGAGTCAATTTTAGCTTGCAGGGTCTCATGGTTTTCATGAACAATAGTTTGCAGTTCTTTTATGGCTGCTTCGTGATTCTGTAATGCATTTTCATGACGCGAAAAAATAGGTTGGAAATGCTCACAAATTTGTGTTTTTACGTCATTACAGACCTTTTGACATTTCGATTCGATGTTATGTAACTCAGTAGTTAAATCTTCACGTGTTTGTTCAAGTGTGGTGTCTAACTTTTGAAGCTTTTGCTGTGTTTGTCTCTGATTTTGTTCCATTGTGTCTAACTTTTGAAGATTTTGTCCCATTTGTTGCATTAATTGTAATAACAATGCATTAGTGTCTGGAATCTGTTCCTCTACGCTTTTCGGCAGTGCATTTGCACCAGCAACATTCACATTTTGATAAGCAGAAAATGTGTCTTGACTCATTTGAGAAAACTGTGAGGACCCAAAACCTAAGTCTACAGTATTTGCAATATTGTGTTCTGTCATTTCGGATTCCTGAGGGGAGCTGTTGCCGACCGATCGATCGATAATGCTTCCCTGTTGACTAATTGTTTCACTGTCTACACCATTGTTTGCAGCCCGCTCCATTTCCCTATGTACAATTACCAAATTACTACTTTCAACATTAGTTAATTCATTACTCGGTGGCGCTAACACACTGCTTTCGTCTTCACTGTCATTTCTCAGTTTTCTTTGGAGCCTAGTATTACGTTTTTCACACGCCATTATTGTCACAATATTTCACACGACAACACAGAAAAGAACAATTTTAAGAGCAAAAATAAGAGAACACATTAACATAGAACTGAAAATAATATCTAGTTAATTGCAAGCGCAGCTGCGAAATACTTGGTGCAAATCTACATGCATGCCACAACTGTTTTACTGTGCAACAATGAAAAACCACAACTACCAAATTACAAAACTCCGCCATCTCTCTCCCCACATCCACCACTGCTGGCGGCTCACCTCCAACTGCGCAACGCTACGCGCTGTTCACATCCAGCTGCCGCTGCCCAACACTACAATGGCAGACAACAATTCAAAACTAGCCACAGATTGCACAAAGCACAGCCAGTGATTTTCATACAGAGCGCTATGTAACGTTGCCGATAAGAAAACATAAACAGCCTACTTACAAGGATTATTTCTAGCTAAGAGGTCAAGTATGTTTTCACAACCGTTTACTATTCGCGTGGGCTCATGAACTAATTGCTCGAAATAATTTTCAGAGAATGCGTTCAGCACTATTTCGTATGATGTTTTATGCGTACCTCCGGAATTAAACATATAGTTTCGCCAACATATCGAGAGTAAATTCAAGTCACCGCTGACTATAATCATATGAGTCGGGTACATGTTTGAAATCAAACTCAAGTTTTCTTTGAACCTTTCAGCAATTGTATCATCTGAATCGGGAGATCGGTAAGAAGATCCAGTTATTATTTTATTCCGGTTGCCAATCGATTTCACCATTAGGTTCTACGCAAAAATTACAGCTGAGCTTATCTGCGGTTTTAGCCAGCTTTCAGTGCCTATCCCAATGTAACAAAGATTTTTTCAGCGCATGACATACATTCTGCTTGCAGGTTTCTCTACAATAAACTATGGTGACAAACTGTAAAATGAAAAACTACTCCCTTGTAACATCAGTCAAAAATGGCTCTGAGCACTATGGGACTTAACATCTATGGTCATCAGTCCCCTAGAACTTAGAACTACTTAAACCTAACTAACCTAAGGACATCACACAACACCCAGTCATCACGAGGCAGAGAAAATCCCTGACACCGCCGGGAATCGAACCCTGGAACCCGGGCGCGGGAAGCAAGAACGCTACCGCACGACCACGAGCTGCGGACAAACATTAGTCCTTTGTGATACATGCTCAATATAGCTTTCCTGATATGTATAGCGCGCACTGTTCACATCCGATCACGGTTCAGAAGTTGCACTATTCTTGCATCAGTCCAATATAAATGATGGTTAATAATGGAGAATGCCTCTTATAGAGAAAGAGACATGCGCATAGCAGAGCCGTTTGACATGTGAAATTACACGTCATACGCCATTAATTCCGTGAACAGGACATCTGTCAAGCAGGTGTACACATGAGGATTGAAGTGCCTCACAAGCATCTGTCGCTAACTTAGAATTATCGTAGTTATGAAACTGAAGACTCGATTTTACGCCCAAGATGCGACAGGTAATGGAGTACGTCGCATTAATCTTCGTTCATCTAGAGGAATGTGTCAATACAGGATGGACATGTCATCACACAAGAGATAGAAGTCTTGTGACGACTGAGAGGTTTGCTGTTAACGATCGCAAGTACACAGTGCTCTAAGTCACACACAGAACACGCATTTGTATACGAATCGAACGTAGGTTATGTAACACAGCTGATGCATCCCGGCCGGCCGTTGGTGGCCGAGCAGTTCTAGGCGCTTCAGTCCGGAACAGCGCGACTGCTACGGTCGCAGGTTCGAATCCTGCCTCGGGCATGGATGTGTTTGATGTCCTTAGGTTAGTTAGGTTTAAGTAGTTCTAAGTTCTAGGGGACTGATGACCTCGGATGTTAAGTCCTATAGTGCTCAGAGCCATTTGAACCATTTTTTGATGCATCCCGACAGAACCAAAAAAAAATTTATCGAATGACCTGCAGCAACATCTTCCTCTCTTTCTAGAATGCCTCATCAGTCTACCATTAAATCATACCTCGTTAGAAGTCTATCTCAAATGTCACTCCATCCACTCTCGGTCATCCTTAAACGCAGATGCATGTAAGTTTAGAAGCAGATGGTCTTCCTTTTCTTTTCAGGAAAGCATCAAAGACAGCAGTCAACTCGCGTGTATCCGTATTACCGCAACAGATATACAATAGAATGTTGCCTTGACGAAAAAGATGACTGGTTCCCTGTGTTCTCATGTCAACGTTTTCTTGTATACCTCTTGCTGTCGCATACTCGTTCCCATGTACAAGAATTGTTCTGCTCCAAGCAGAAGACATGCACTATTTTTCTGGTCGGTCAGCATAGTATAGCACTGTACTCGAATTCATCCAGTCACCTCCAACCACATATTCTACAGTTGCAGTGCGTTTTGTCTGTTTTCTTTACGTATGTGCCACAGAAGCCCACCCCCCCCCTCCCCACCCTGACCCAGAGTAGAACCGAGTTAGCGTTTGAATGTGGATCCGCCCTATGTTATATCCAGAGTGATGTTGGGATGCAGGTCCACACTATGCCATGTATGAGTAGGGTTTGAAAGTGGATCCGTCATGCATAATATCCAGAGTGATGTAGGGATGCAGATCCACAGTATACCACATCCGGGATAGGGTTTGAAGGTGTATCTGCTGCGCGTGTTATATCCAGAGAATTGTTCAGAGGCAGATCACTAGAAAAATACTTTAGAATTGATAACGCAGTTGATTTACGTAAAATGCTTCAAACTCCATCTGTCTGAAGCTCTATTATGCATAAAAACCACTCATTTCTTGTTCTTAACTATTACATCATCACAACACTTTCATATCTACTATACACCGATAAAGGATGCTAACGTTCTCGACATTCTGGAGAAATCTTGTGCTCTTGTATGTGTGCAGACAGCAGTTATGGTCTCAGTTCACTCTGTTCCTTCATGAAACAGGGAATGTAGCGATCTACTTCTGGTCAGCTGCAGATTAAATCGGTGGCAGCGTTGCAGGAAGAGTCGGTCAAAGACAATGTGAGGAGATCTTTCAGTCTCTGACTTCATCATAAGAATGCGAGAATGCTCTGTGACTCCCATCTGCATGGTGAAAGATGGGCAATAGTAATTGTAAACTAAGAACTATGATCGAAATGCTAGAAATACACTCCTGGAAATTGAAATAAGAACACCGTGAATTCATTGTCCCAGGAAGGGGAAACTTTATTGACACATTCCTGGGGTCAGATACATCACATGATCACACTGACAGAACCACAGGCACATAGACACAGGCAACAGAGCATGCACAATGTCGGCACTAGTACAGAGTATATCCACCTGTCGCAGCAATGCAGGCTGCTATTCTCCCATGGAGACGATCGTAGAGATGCTGGATGTAGTCCTGTGGAACGGCTTGCCATGCCATTTCCATCTGGCGCCTCAGTTGCACCAGCGTTCGTGCTGGACGTGCAGACCGCGTGAGACGACGCTTCATCCAGTGCCAAACATGCTCAATGGGGGACAGATCCGGAGATCTTGCTGGCCAGGGTAGTTGACTTACACCTTCTAGAGCACGTTGGGTGGCACGGGATACATGCGGACGTGCATTGTCCTGTTGGAACAGCAAGTTCCCTTGCCGGTCTAGGAATGGTAGAACGATGGGTTCGATGACGGTTTGGATGTACCGTGCACTATTCAGTGTCCCCTCGACGATCACCAGTGGTGTACGGCCAGTGTAGGAGATCGCTCCCCACACCATGATGCCGGGTGTTGGCCCTGTGTGCCTCGGTCGTATGCAGTCCTGATTGTGGCGCTCACCTGCACGGCGCCAAACACGCATACGACCACCATTGGCACCAAGGCAAAAGCGACTCTCATCGCTGAAGACGACACGTCTCCATTCGTCGCTCCATTCACGCCTGTCGCGACACCACTGGAGGCGGGCTGCACGATGTTGGGGCGTGAACGGAAGACGGCCTAACGGTGTGCGGGACCGTAGCCCAGCTTCATGGAGACGGTTGCGAATGGTCCTCGCCGATACCCCAGGAGCAACAGTGTCCCTAATTTGCTGGGAAGTGGCGGTGCGGTCCCCTACGGCACTGCGTAGGATCCTACGGTCTTGGCGTGCATCCGTGCGTCGCTGCGGTCCGGTCCCAGGTCGACGGGCACGTGCACCTTCCGCCGACCACTGGCGACAACATCGATGTAGTGTGGAGACCTCACGCCCCACGTGTTGAGCAATTCGGCGGTACGTCCACCCGGCCTCCCGCATGCCCACTATACGCCCTCGCTCAAAGTCCGTCAACTGCACATACGGTTCACGTCCACGCTGTCGCGGCATGCTACCAGTGTTAAAGACTGCGATGGAGCTCCGTATGCCACGGCAAACTGGCTGACACTGACGGCGGCGGTGCACAAATGCTGCGCAGCTAGCGCCATTCGACGGCCAACACCGCGGTTCCTGGTGTGTCCGCTGTGCCGTGCGTGTGATCATTGCTTGTACAGCCCTCTCGCAGTGTCCGGAGCAAGTATGGTGGGTCTGACACACCGGTGTCAATGTGTTCTTTTTTCCATTTCCAGGAGTGTATATAGATCGCTGTCTGGTATACATTGGTGCATGTGTTCGAGAATTAACAATGAATGGACGTACTGCACAGTCATCTATCTACATTCGCAATGGTACTCGCAAAAGGGGAGGGGCGGTTTAGCGATAATACAGAAACTGGGAAGCATGCTGCCGTGTCACTCGTCGGCGTTGTAAAATTGCTGAAATTGATCGCAATATCAACTGTGATGCTTATAACTTTACATCAATGATGTCTTTTTCATCCCGTTTGTACACTGGTATGCTGTTGGTTACCACAAAATGATTGACTCACATCGTTTATTTGTGCTGGAGAAAAAGTCTTGGTGGAGAGGCAACACCTCTCGGGGAAGGTTAACACCGAAACAGTGCTCACAGACATGACTACAATATGAGGAATTAATCGAAATGGAACACCGAGCCATCAACTGTCCTGTCACTGTGAAAGATGAGTTTAAATGTAGAGGTCTTCAATCATCTTCGAACAGAAGCTTAGAAACGTTCCACAACGCCGCAAAACTCTTCCAGTTTCCTTACGCTGCGACTATCTTTTTTTTTTTTTCAATCATCCAGTGTGGGAGCAGCAGCAACATGATTTACACTGTGCGATGTCAAGTTTTCTGTGAGAGCCAATGGATCAAAACGTGTTAATGTAAGTTTAGAATCTGACACAGACCTCGAAGTTGTGGAGGAAAAAACAAAATGTATGACGGTGTACAAAGTGTGTTACAGCAGAAAAAACAATGTATCAATCAAACAAAATAGGGATCCTCTCTTGTGACTTATAGTCTGTGGGATGTCGTCCTCCAACAGTACAGGTCATGAAAGTTGACACTGGTTCGTGCAAGCGACTTCGGTCACAGGCCATCTACTCCTATGGATCAATACCTGTATATTTAATAGGTCCACCACATGTGCTCGATGCCGGCACTCAGACAGTGTTTATTTTTGCTGTATTGGAAGAGAGAGATGCGGTAAAAATCTTATCGCGTTCTCTGTCGGATGAAGTTAGCAGAGTTTTTATAGTTTGTAGGTCTTTATTCTCTGCTGGATGGAAAAAGAAATGAAGATACAATGTTTGGGTGACAGACGTGAATTCACCCCGAGGGACACAGATCTCCTTTGGACTATAGTACCTGTGTGTAGTTTGGAAATGCATTGCAGTACAGTAGGAAGATCCTCCTCTTTCTTCCAGTTCCTGTATAATGTGGAGTCTTCCTAATTTTCCCGATAGGAAACACCACCGTAACTCTTCGTACTGTCTTTTATACCACTTCGTGTTGCAGAATAAAGCATCGTTTTGGAGCTAAACTTACACATCATACACCATTGGTGGAGCTACGACAACATGTCCCGTTTCCTTCGAGTGGTCAAAACACGGTCCTGTCGCATTAACACAGTGCAGCTTGTTTCTACACAGGTTGCAGAAGGTGGTGGATATAGTGCTCTCTGACTTCTCCTCAGTTCGACTTAAAATGGAACAATCACATGCGCAAAGCTGTAGGGGTAGCTGGAAGAGACTGAGGAGCAGCTACAAGATATGTAGGGACTATCTAAAACCACGACGAAATTTTACTGTAGCGTATAGATTCGAATACGGTGGCTCGCCGGCCGTGGTGGTCGAACGGTTCTAGGCGCTTCAGTCTGGAACCGCGCGACCGCTACGGTCGCAGGTTCCAATCCTGCCTCGGGCATGGATGTGTGTGATGTCCTTACGTTAATTAGGTTTAAGTAGTTCTAGGGGACTGATGACCTCATCTGTTAAGTCCCATAGTGATCAGAGCCATTTGAACGGTGGCTCATTTCGAGATATGAGAGTGCCACGAATATGATTCACTAGTGGCTGTAATAATTAAAAGACATCTCCAAGGTCCAACGCAGGTATGTGGTTGAATGGAAAGACGTGATTCCAAACCACATACAGCATTTCTACCAGAAAGAGAAACACTATCAGCGACTCTTGTGTGTACCTGTAGAACCAAGACCGCTTTTTATGCAGGGTGATCGTAACATAGTCGTTGTGATCGTGTTTTTAATAGCATGGTCCTTACATGTAATGTATGTTGCCGGCAGTAGAATGCTTCCGAGGTCAGCTTCGTTGGCGGAGCTATGACAGCATGTTCCCATTTCCACCGAGTGGTCAAAAGGCAGTCCTGTTGCATTATCTCAGCTCAGCCTGTTTCTGCATGGGTTGTTGAAGGTAGTTCTCTGTGACTCCCATTCAGTTACGACTTACATTGGGGTAATCACATGGACGAAGCTGCAAGGAGCCCGGGGCATAGACTGAGGAACAGTTACAAGATGCTGACGAATTGTCTAAAACCACGTTGGAGTTTTGCTGTTGGAGAAAGTTTCGAAAATGGTGACTCGTTACGAGACATGACAGTGCCGCGAATATTATTCACCAATGGCTGTAATCATTAAAAGACGTCTTCATAGGATCCAACGCAAAAATGTGTTTGAATGGAGACACTTGATTCTAAATCACATACAGCATTTCTACCAGAAACCATTAAGATATCTGCGATTCGTGTGTGTGCCTGTAGAACCAAAACTGCTTTTTATGCAGGGTGACGATAACATAGTCGTTGTGACCTTTTTTTTAATAGCGCGGTCCTTAGGCGTAATGTATGTTTCCGGTCGCAGAATCGTTCTTTTGTCAGCTTCAAATGTCGGTTCTGAATAGTGTTCCTCGAAAAGAGCATCGTTTTCCCTCTAGGGATTCCCATTGAACTACCTGGTGAGTGTAACTACTGATAAAGAAAAATTACTCGTGATGCAAAGTGTCTCTCAAGATAAATTTAATTAATTAGCCTATCAATCTGATATCAGTGACATGCCGCCCGCCGGGGTAGGCGATGCATAGGGCACCACAGATATGTTTCTTCAAACACGAGGAAGTAACGAACACCTATATCTTCTCGTACGATCTCTGATTTCCCTTATTTTATCATGATGATCGTTTCTCCCTATGTAGGTCAGTGTCAACAAAATATTTTCGCATTTGGAGGAGAAAGTTGGTGATTGGAATATCGTGAGAAGATACCGCCGCAACGAAAAACGCCTTTGTTTTAATTATGTCCACCCCAAATCCTGTATCATTTTAGTGACACTCTCTCCGCTATTTTGCTCTAATACAAAATGCGCTGTCCTTCCTTGAACTTTTTCGATGTACTCCGTCAGTCCTATCTGGTAAGGATCCCACACCGCGCAGCAGTACTCTAAAAGAGGACGGACAAGTGTAGTTTAGGCAGTCTCATTAGTAGATATGTTACATTTTCTAAGTGTGCTGCCAATAAAACGTAGTCTTTGGTTAACCTTCCCCACAATATTTTCTACGTCTTCCTTCCACTTTAAGTTTTTCGTAATTGTAATTCCTAGTTATTTAGTTGAATTTACGGCCTTTGGATTTGACTGATTTATCACGTAAGTGAAGTTAAAGGGATTCCTTTTAGCACTCATTTGGATGACCTCATATGTTTCGTTATTTATGGTTAATTGCCAATTTTCGCTCCATACAGATATCTTTTCTTAAAATTGTTTACATAGTGTAACGTCCCCTTAGAAAAATTAATGAATTACTGTGCTGATAAACATCTGATGTTATTTGCTTTTCAAACAGCTGAGCAAAACTGAACGTACTCAGACATTCACTAAAGTGACACACAATATTTTTAGCGCAACGCAATCTGACTTTCAGTAATCCCTACAAAAGAATGGCCCTGACTGACAATAACCTATACCTTTCATGAATTCTTACCTCACAAAAATCTTCGTTACTCGAACTACTGCAATACAGCGAGCGCCAATACTGCCAGCTAAATAAAAGATTCTAATTACTGAAGGCACTAACTACTGATAGGCATAGTTAACAAATGAAAGATTTTAACAGAGAACAAACAATGTATTTACCTTAATAGTGTTAAAAAGTCATTGACACCCAGTCTTACAAATTTACTGTCTCTGATGGACACACGTCCAGATCATCCGCTCTCAAAACTCCGCCATTTCTCTCCCCACATCCACCACTACTGGCGGCTCACCTCCAACTGCGCAACGCTACGCGCTGTTTAACATCCAGCTGCCCAACACTACTATAGCAAACAACAATGCAAACCAGCCACAGACTGCACACAGTACAGCCAGTGATTTTCATACAGAGCGCTACATGGCGTTACCAATATAAAAACCTAAACAGCCTACTTACAATAGATAAGGAACAACAAAGTGCCTGAGGAGGATTACCGGGTTGGTTGCACCAATAATCACACCAATTTAGTATTAGTTCATTTATTAACCTTAACACATACAAGGATCACAAAGAACTGAACTGAACATGGCGGAACAGCCAAAGATGAGCTTAGAGTCCAAAGATGAATGCATATCTATTTCATCGGCGCCACATTGCCCCCCCCCCCCCGCAGTACGGAGTACTCTTGAGAGGCCTGGGGGGGGGGGTGACTATGGCGTCCGCAGGGGTGGTCCGCGTGAGCCGGACCATGGTCAGCTCGACAGCGTCTTCGGATAGGTGTGTGGGTAGATGTCGAGAAGGAAGGTTCGGCCACCGAACCTGGAAGTCGTTGAAGCGAGCCGGGCGTGGTACTGTGTGTGCTGGACATGCGGTGAAAGGTAGGCCGGCGGTTTGCGGGTGGAACGGAGAGACGACGACGATGTCTCCAGTGGGCGTGGCGAACACATGAAGCATGTCCAGGTCGACGTCGGGCGGGAGGGGAACACATTTCACCAGGTGGCAGGGAATGTCATGAGCACTGGATGAAGAGAAACACATCGCATCGTGCAGTATTATTGAGATGTCGTGGATTATGTCTGGGGGAACAAGCACAAACACCTCGAGCGAGGGCATGTTCAAGACGGGGGGGGGGGGGGGGGGGAGCGTGAGAAACCTCGACACGGCGAGGCAGGAGACGGTGGAGAGGTCGAAGGGACCGGCGAAGGGCCCGTAGGCGAGGGCGTGATCGTAGGTAAGCTCGACGTGGGGAACATGTGGTCACTCGACGGAGTGCATGAGACCGGAGTAGATGGTGAGGTCGGAGGAGAGTTCGACAACTGGAAATGGAAGTCACTCGACGGAGTGTGTATGTCCGACGTGGAGGGTGTGGTCGAATCGTCGTGAGCCACGACAGTGAGTGGCGTGATCGTGGCATGAAGGGGGCAGGCTTAAGTCTGTTAGGAGAGACTGTAACAGCTGAATCTTTCATCTGGATGTCATAGGTGTTGGCTGAGCGCCGGAGAACTCGGTACAGGCCGGTATATGGAGGTTGGAGGGGAGCACGGACAGTGTCATCTCGGAGCATGACGTACTCGCAGTTGTCCAGAGATTTCGGGACGTGAACCTTAGGGCGGGAATGGCTGGCGGGCGGAGGGATATGGAGGTTGATGAAGTGGTGTCTGACGCGGTCCACGAAGGAAGGTAAGTCAGACTGAGGGAGAGAAGCGGAAGGGCTCACAAGTTCGCCAGGGAGAACGATGTTCTGGCCGTATACGAACTCGGCTATTGCGCCTTTGAGGTCTTCCTTATAAATCGCACCAATGCCGAGTAGCACAAGGGGAAGGGCCTCCGTCCATAGAGAGTCGTGGCATCGAAGAGCCGCCTTGAAAGTGTGGTGCCAGCGCTCGACTGGTGAGGAGGATTACCGGGTTGGTTGCACCAATGATCACACTCATTTAGCAATAGTTCATTTTTTAATCTTAACACATACAAGGATCACAAAGAACTGAACTGAACATGGCGGAACAGCCAAAGATAACTCTAGAGTCCAAAGATGAATGCATCTCGACGTTTGTGTCCATTTCATCGGCGCCACATGCCTATAACTCTACCCTGGGGAACGCCAGAAATCACTTATGCTTTACTCTATGACTTTCCGTCAACCACTGCAAACTGTAACCTCTCTGACAGGAAATCACGAATCCAGTCATAACTAAGACGATATTCCATAAGCAAGCAATTTCACTACAAGCCGCTTGTGTGGTACAGTGTCAAAAGCGTTCCGCAAATCCAGAAATACGGAATCAATCTGAAAGCCCTTATCAATAACAATGAACACTTCATGCGAGCAAAGAGCTAGTTGTGTTTTCAAGAACAATGTTTTCTAATCCCATGTTGACTGTATGCTAATAGACCGTTTTATTCGAGATAATTCATAATGTTCGAACACAATATATGTTCCAAAATCTTGTTGCATATTGACGTTAATGATATGGGCCTATAATTTAGTGGATTATTCCTACTACCTTTCTTGAATATTGGTGTGACCTGTGCAACTTTCCAGTCTTTGGGTACGGATCTTTTATCAAGCGAACGGTTGTATATGATTGTTAAGTATGGAGCTATTGCATTAGCATACTCTCAAAGGAACTTAATTGGTATACAGTCTGGATCAGAAGACTTGCTTTTATTAAGTGATTTAAGTTGCATCACTACTTCGAGGATATTTTCTACGACTTCACTCATGTTAGCAGATGTTCTCGATAAGAATTCTGGAGTATTTACTTCGTCTTCTTTTTTGAAGACATTTCGGAAGGCTATGTTTACTAATTCTGCTTCGGCAGCACTGTCTTCGATAGTATCTCCATTGCTATTGCTCAGAGAAGGTTTGATTGTGTCTTGCCGCTAGCATACTTCACATACGACCAGAATCTCTTTGGGTTTTCTGCCAGGTTTCGAGACAAAGTTTTGTTGTGGAAACTATTACAAGCATCTCGCATTAAAGTCCGCGCTAAATTTCGAGCTTCTGTAAAAGATCGCCAATCTTGGGGATTTTGCGTCTGCTTAAATTTGGTGTGTTTGTTTCGTTGTTTCTGCAACTGTGTTCTGACGCGTTTTCTGTACCAAGGAGGAGCAGCTCCGTCGTTTGTTAATTTATTTGGTATAAATTGCTGCCGATACTACACTATGTGATCAAAAGTATCCGGACACCTGGCTGAAATGACTTACAAGTTCGTGGCGCCCTCCATCGGTAATGCTGGAATTCAATAAGGTGTTAGCCCTCCCTTAGCCTTGATGACAGCTTCCACTCTCGTAGGCATACGTTCAGTCAGGTACTGGAAGGTTTCTTGGGGAATGGCAGCCCAATCCTTCACGGAGTGCTGCACTGAGGAGAGGTATCGATGTCGTCCGGTGACGCCTGGCACGGGCGTTCCAAAGCAAAATGGTTCAAATGGCTCTGAGCACTATGGGACTTAACATCTATGGTCATCAGTCCCCTAGAACTTAGAACTACTTAAACCTAACTAACCTAAGGACATCACACAACACCCAGTCATCACGAGGCAGAGAAAGCTCCAAAGCATCCCAAAGGTGTTCTATAGGATTCAGGTCAGGATTCTGTGCAGGCCTGTCCATTACAGGGATGTTATTGCCACCCCGCCACAGGCTGTGCATTAAGAACAGGTGCTCGATCGTGTTGAAAGATGCAATCGCCATCCCCGAATTGCTCTTCAACAGTGGAACCAATAATATGCTTAAAACATCAATTTAGGCGTGTGCTGTGATAGTGCCACGCAAAACAACAGGGAGTGCAAGCCCCTCCATGAAAAACACGACCACACAATAACACCACCGCCTCCAAATTTTACTGTTGGCACTACACACGCTGGCAGATGTTCACCGGGCATTCGCCATACCTACACCCTGCCATCGGATCGCCACATTCAGTACTGTGATTCGTCACTCCACACAACATTTTTCGACGCTTCAATCGTACAATGTTTACGCTTCTTACATCAAGCGAGGCGTCGTTTGGCATTTACCGGCGTGATGTGTGGCTTATGAGCAGCCGCTCGACAATGAAATCCAAGTTTTCTCACCTCCTGCCTAACTGTCATAGTACTTGCAGTGGATCCTGATACTGTTTGGAATTCCTGTGTAATGGTGTGGGTGTATGTCTGGCTGTTACACAGTACGACCCTCTTCAACTGTCGGCGGTCTCTGTCAGTCAACAGACGAGGTCGGCCAAAACACTTTTGTGCTGTACGTGTCCCTTCACGTTTCCACTTCACTACCATATCGGAAACAGTGGACCTAGGGATGTTTAGGAGTATGTGGAAATCTCGCGTACAGACGCATGACACAAGTGACATCCAATCACCTGACCATGTACGAAGTCCGTGAGTTCCGCAGAGCGCCCCATTCTGCACTCTCACGATGTCTAATGACTACTGAGGTCGCTGATATGGAGTACCTGGCCGTAGGTGGCAGCACAGTACACATAATATGAAAAACGCATGTTTTTTAGGGTGTCCGGATATTTTTGATCACATAGTGTATTTCTTTGAATTCAAGCCACATCTTGTCTACACATAAATTGTTGATTTACAAGGAGTGGAGATCGTCTCTCAGGAAGACAAGCAAATTGTTATCTGCTTTTTGGAATAGGTATATTTTCATTTATTTTTGTAGGATTTGGGGGTTATAATATTCAATCTTGCTACGATACCCCTGTGTTCACTAACCCCTGCATCCGTTTTGATGTTTATTATCTCATTATTGTTTGTTGCTAAGAGGTCAAGTGGGTTTTCACAACCGTTTACTATTATCGTGGGCTTATGAACTATCTGAAATAATTTTCAGAGAATGCGTTTAGCACAATTTCGGATGATGTTTTATGCGTACTTCCGGAATTAAACAAGTATTTTCGCCAACAAATCGAGAGTAAATTAAAGTCACCACCGACTATTATCGTTTGAGTCGAGTACGTGATTCAAATCAAACTCAAGTATTTTTTTACCTTTCAGCAATTGTATCATGTAAATTGGGAGGTCGGTAAAAGTATCCAATTATTATTTTATTCCGTTTGCCAATCGTGTTCAGTCTATCCTTTCGGGACACCGTTGGGTTCTACGCAAAAATTTCGACTGAAATTATCTGCGGTTTTAGCCAGCTTTCAGTGCCTATAACGATTTGACAATCGGTGCTTTCTATTAGCGCTTGGAGCTCTCGTACTTTCCCAATACAGCTACGACAATTTGCATACCGATGGTTCCTGTATCTACGTTCTTCCTGTCTTCGACCTGCACCCTTCGAATCCCTTGTTGTGTTTTCCCGAGGCCAACTAAGATAAAAAACCGCCCAGTCCACAACACACAGCCTCTGCTACCCACGTAGCCGCCTCCTGCATATAGTGGACTCCTGACCTATTCAGCGGAACCCGAAATCCAACGACCCTTTGGCGCAAGTCGAGGAATCTGCAGCCTACACGGTCGCAGAACCGTCTGAACCTCAGATTCAGACCCTCCACTCGGTTCTGTACCAGAGGTCCACAATCGGTTCTATCCACTGTGCTGCAAATGGTCAGCTCTGCTTTCATGTCGCAAGCAAGACTGGCAGCCTTTACCACTTCTGTTAGCCGCTCGAAACCAGGGAGAATCCCTTCTGATCCAAAATGACACACATCGTTCGTACCGACGTGAGCCACCACCTGCAGTTGGCTGCACTCAGTGCTCTTCATGGCATCCAGGTGGACCCGTTCCACGTGCATGATGGGTAAAACACCTCAAATCATTTGGAGATTGGGGTGAGGTGGGTGTCAGCTGTTAGTTAATAGATCAATTTAATTAATTTGCATATCAATCTGTTATCGAAATTGCAATCAAAACCCCAGTACTCTACTTCTTGCTGGGCTCATTAATTAATTCCTCACGTCCTTAACCATGTCGTTTTGTTGTCAACTTTTTAAATACAGTTCAAGAAGTTTTCAGTTATTTTCTGCACCTACGTATTGATTTGGTACTTAGATAAGTGTGTAGCTAATTTGACTGTAACATCTCACAGTGGTAGCTGTTGGAGAAGTCGAATAGACACCTTGGAGCCTCTTAAATACTATAGTTCCTTATGAAGCTTGCGAAGATCCAAAAGTAGATGCTCCAGGAAGAAACAGAATCAAAGACGTTATATGAAAGTTACAAGAATACAGATTCCTTTACTGTACAGTGGTCCAATATGAAATTGTATTTAGAGTCAAGTAGGTCAGCAAAGCTTGCCAAAAAGTCATTGTAAACCTACAGGGCGCTGTGGATTTGATTGAAAGTTTTAGTAGTTTTTAAAAGAAGGTGACACCAGAAGAGAGCTTTAGTGCTGCTTGCTGACAAATTTGAATCTCATTCATTTGGAAAAGAAAATTTGTACCGTACGAGTGAAGAAGCAAGTTACCTATGTTCTAACGATAAACCTACTCATGAAGGTGAGAGAGAACGATATTTTAATGTAAATTTTTCTCCCTAATTGTCAATATATCTATCTGCTCAGTAAAGGATAGTTTTAGCCTTGGGCAGTCATTGCAACTGTTTCAGCTTTCTATATGACATTAATGATCCGTTGACGAGAAGTGGTGGAAAACTGAAAGCCACATGAATGGCTCATGAGCAATGGTGGTTCATGTGACATCAACAGAAAGGAACTAAACGATGAAGTTCTGATCTTAACAGCAATTATTCTTGCTTGAAAGTTCTCCACAGAGCTCATTAACTTACATTACAGAAATCAATTTTCTTGACTTTTTCTCAATACTTTTGTAAGCTTCAAATCATTCGGACTGCCCCTAAAGGCATCAGTAGTCGTTAAAGGAGTTTTCAAAACTCACGTTGACAAAGGCATACTTTAGGTCCACAATTTCTCAATAATGATTGTGTGGACTGTCAACTTTAGTACCTGAACACGACATTTTGAAGGCAAGTTAAAGGTTGGAAAAATTCAACATAACGTTTTTTTTTTATAAAATGGAAGAATTGTCAGCACATATACTGAATAACTGTAGTAATTACGCACAACTTTCTTAATAGAAGAATTCTCTTTCATATCAACACAATATTCTTCCCTTTTCTGTTGCATGCAAAAAAATTGACCCGATTTACCTTTTCTGAGCTACTAGTACTTTCATGACAAGTTTTCTAAAAGTTAACTATTAACTTACGCTGTCAAACCATGTCTTAAGTTTAACACTTCAATATAAAATTTTATAAGGTCTACTAGAAGCTGGATGTTCCTTGTGCAATACTGCAGAAAAACTTGGCAGAAACGTAACAAATAAGCATGACTAGCGGCAGCTGTGGTCATGAAAATGTTCGGTCTTGAGTAGACGGGGTTCCAGACAGCCACGTGGCACTACCGAGAGGGAAGACCATCGAGCTCGGTGTATGGCTCTGGAGCATCGTACTGATCTGCAGCAGCAATTAGAGCAACAGTCTTCACAACAGCGACCAACAAACTGTTACAAATCGATTACTTCAAGGACAGCTCAGAGCCACACGCCCTGTAGCATGCATTCCACTGACCCCAAACCATCAACATGTGCGATTTCAGTTGTGTCAAGCGAGAGCTCATTGGAGGGCAGGGTGGTGGTCAGTTGTGTTTCCTGGTGAAAGCTGGTTCCGCCATGGCTGTGTGTTGGTTAGGAGGAGGCCAGTTGAGGACCTGTAACCAAACTCTCTGTGTGTTAAACAAACTGGACCTACACCTGAAGTTATGATTTGTGGGGCGATTTTTTATGACAGGAAAGGCACTCTCGTGATTATCCCACACACCTTGACTGCAAATTTGTACGTCAGTCTGTTGATTCGAACCGTTGTGCTGCAATTCATGAACAGCATACGACGGGGTGTATTCTAACAGTTTAGCGCTCGCCCACACAACACTGTTGTAACCTAACACGCTCTATCTCCAGCGGAGATATACAGGGCATCATCATCGTCAAATATGGGACTCCAAAACAGCATTATCCGTCTCTGTGTTGACCGACCAACTGCAAGAGGCCAGGGCTGTTGATAAAATATCGCCATATCGATATACCAAAAAATATCGATGTTCCTCGGCGATATCTCTTCCACGATTAAACGATATCGAAAAGGGGACATCGAATGCCGATATTTTTATTTTATACAATTTTTTCGCAGTTTTTGGTAAGTGTTTGAAATATTTCTTTTGAACGTGTAGTAAAACATAATTTTACTGTCACTATGTGTAGGAGTCTACTACTTTTTGAAGTTTCATCACCCCCAGTCATTCTCTTTGACTAAGTGAAACAAGTATAGCTGGTACAAAGAGGAAGTCTGTAATAGAGCTTTTAAGGGAAAAGAAAAATTCTATATGGAATACACATGCCGAGTAGGATTAATTTATATACATGTAATAGGCGTAAGAGATAATATCTCAAATAATTTTTATTTCTAAAACAAAAGATAAAAACTTAGAGTTATTATTCTTCTGTTCTATCTGTTACGAGGTTTGAGAGGAACGTCTTAGCGTAATCTGCCAGACGCTGTATAATTATTTAGTTGATGAAGTAAGTCATCAAATGTATCGGTGTTATTTAAAATGACAGTATACCGAACCTAATTGCTTCTGTCGTAAATAATTTGTGTTTGCGTAATAATATTTCGCAGCAATCAGCACGAAGACAATTGACGAAGGTTAATGGCCGTTAACTAACATTTTACTAGCAGTCTCGTATTGTAATGTTCTTTCAGACCAGCAACCTGTATCTTTTAAATATCGAAGTCTGAACATTCCATATCTTGCGACCGTAAGTCAAAAAATAACATTTTAATTGTTTTAATTGCGAGAGCGATTATTTCTTCGAGGCTTTGCAAAAATCACTAAAAAGAAAGCCACCATAAAAGCCAGGCAAATTTACACTAAAAGTAAAACTGAAATTTTATTTGAAAGACTGGAACTCATTCCTGTAATATGAATATTTATCTCGTTTCACGAATAAGCCAACGTTTAGTGGCGAATGCTTTGAAAGACTGTTGTAAATGTGTACTAATGTTTCTTTTATTTGTTGTTTCATGCTATAAAACTGCTGATGTTCGGAGAACCACTGGAACCGAAAAAAGTAAAATTTATCTTACGAGAAAATTAAAACGAGAATTTACGAGAGCAGCACCAGAAAAGGTAAGATGCAGCAATGCCTTGCAGCAGTACATTAGCAGGAGCGCATATGTGTCGTAGATTTTATTATGTGAAATATTGTTTAGTCTGGAGGTGACGCAGCACTTTTCATTTCAAAATTCATGTAACACAGACTCAGACTACAATAGAGTATAACAATAAAACGTAGAATATTGTTTTAACTAAATGGCTTCATTTGGCTACGTCCTTCATTAAATGGCGAGCCTCTATTAAGAAAATAATAATGGGACACAATTCTTTTTAATTTCAATTTATGAATTTTCATATTAGAGGATGTTTAAAAACGAGACATTTGCTACCAAAATAAAATTTTATGAATAGAATTTTTGTGCAGGGATGGTTAATACACGTAGACAATTAGCAAAAATGGAGCATAACACTGAAAATGCAGATTCTGACACGGACAGTGTTGTAGATAACGGAAATGACCAATGTGTGTTACAGAATCTCACAGTAACTACACTAAGCGTAGACAATAATGAAAATCTGTTAGGAAATGAAGCTACGTCAGAGTCTTTGGTGGCGGGTGACGTATTATTGTTAGACGTGACGGCTAAGTTACAGCCCGTGCCATCGTCAAATGTCACTGACCCATTGCAAATCATGTTAAGCAAAATGGGCAAACTGTACGCAATCTAAAGCGAATGACATACAAACTGATCTTACTATTTTAAAAAACAGATATATGAGATAACAGCAGGGCCACTGCACTAAACTTCAATGTTGACGAAATAAATGCTCTACTCACTGGTGATGTTACAGGTTTACACACACATGTTAAAACACTTAGTGAGCAACAGGGTCAACCAACTACTTAAATTGAAACGTTGTTTAATCAGAATAAAAAATATGAGAATCAGGAAGAGTTACTTTCATCTGATGTTGAGATGTTGTGTTCTAAAATACCAAGGTAGATATCTTTGCAAATACTTTGAAAGACTGTTTGCAATTAGAAACCGACCATTACTGTAGTCAAGTTAACAAAGATTTTCAAACTTGTCTGGAGGAAAAGGATAAGCATTTTGAAAGACATTTGCAACAAAATTTGCCAACGGTTGTCAATGATACAGTTAAAGAAATTTTAAAAAGTGGTGGACATAATGTACATTTTCGACCACAAACTGACAGACACGTACACATACGTCGAGTGATTACATGCCTAATAAGCACATAAAACATACAAATAGTAATTCATATGCAAATGAACAGAATAGTTATGATTTAATGCTAATCGTAGATATTCTTGTTCAGCAACAAGTGACTGAACATGTACCGCCGTCATATAGTAATACCATAAAGCGGAGTGACTTTGAACGGCGAAGTGACTTTGAACAGCAATTTAGCGTCTTTTTAAAATAAATACTGCACTCTAGTGTGTAGATATGGGACTAAGACCAGAGTCGTTAAATATTGCCAATGATCGATACTTTCAGATGATATGTCAGTCGATATGAAATAACATTGTATACCAAACTTCCTGGCAGATTAAAACTGTGTGCCCGATCGAGACTCGAACTCGGGACCTCTGCCTTTCACGGGCAAGTGCTCTACCATCTGAGCTACCGAAGCACGACTCTCGCCCGGTCCTCATAGCTTTACTTCTGCCAGTATCTCGTCTCCTACCTTTCAAACTTTACAGAAGCTCTCCTGCGAACCTTGCAGAACTAGCACTCCTGAAAGAAAGGATATTGCGGAGACATGGCTTAGCCACAGCCTGGGGGATGTTTCCAGAATGAGATTTTCACTCTGCAGCGGAGTGTGCGCTGATATGAAGCTTCCTGGCAGATTAAAACTGTGTGCCCGACCGAGACTCGAACTCGGGACCTCTGCCTTTCGCGGGCAAGTGCTCTACCATCTGAGCTACCGAAGCAGTAGCTCAGATGGTAGAGCACTTGCCCGCGAAAGGCAGAGGTCCCGAGTTCGAGTCTCGGTCGGGCACACAGTTTTAATCTGCCAGGAAGTTTCATATCAGCGCACACTCCGCTGCAGAGTGAAAATCTCGTTCTGGATTGTATACCAAAGCCATAAAATAAAATATTTTTCTGGAAATGTAAGTTCCTTCACAACCGCAAAAACATTTTTATTATTAGAAGCATCTTTGAGTTTAAAATTTGAAATAACTTTTTATGGGCAAGGTTAACACTTGAATGAACGTTTACAGAAAGCATAAAATGTTAAATTTATTCTTTGGTCATATAAAAAAATAAAATATGAAGGCTTCTCTTTCAAGGGGTGACTTTGATCAGTGCCTTCCCTATTCTTTGACACATCAGCTCTATGGAAAACATGTTTTAGTGAAGTTTCCTTCAAAGAAAAGTGTAAAATAGTGTTGGACATGTTATCACTGATGATGAAATTACACTTCGGAGGAAATGGAAATCCAAGGTGGAATCAGATGAAGTTTTTTGTTTGGCCTAATCAGATTTTGAGAAAGATGACATTTGTAGGATTCTACCTGATTGTAAGGTAGATAGAAGGGGAAGGCTTCATTTTGAGTTTAAATTTGATATCTATGACATCTGCTAGAGTGGACACACTTTCGTGGCAACTTCCTTTCCTGTAGAGTCTTTACATACGTAATTCTTTAAAATGTGATAACTTTTTTTCGTTTCTTTTAATTAAGTCATACAGACTGTGTTGAAAAGATCTGTTTTTTTAAAAAATGTTCTTATTCCATAACTACCACAGCACCCATTTCCATTATTAGCAAAATTAAGCTGCAATCATATCAACAGTTTCAGGTGATTAAAGAAAACTCATAAAAAATACTCAATTTTTTCTAAATAAGTTATTTTCAAAACTATATCTGTATATAAAATATCATTCTGTATCATATGATAGGGGTGTCATTTAACAGTAATTGATATGACTCCCACAAAATAGGCAAATGTTTCCATGTTCAAAGTGACCCCGACCCATGGGGTGCAATTGAACAGTGAAAAATTTTTAAAAATAAATTTGGCGTGGGGGATAAAAATGTATAATCTGCTTTGTCATATTCAGCAACACCTCTTGCAACTTCCCAAAAAGTTTCATGTCGATATCTTCAGACGTTTCTGTTTTATTTACAAAAATGAATTTAAAATGTTCAAAGTCACCCTGCTTTCCGGTACTACAAATAATATAGTGTATTTTAAATCAGGGAGCAGGAAATGCATTGGCTGAAATGAAATGTTACATGATGAAAGTTTATTATAATACAGGCAGTTCCAAGTCTTCATCCGTGAAAAGAGAACACTCCATCCAAATGTTTTTCTGAAATCTTTTAGAAACGCTTTTCCCCGTACATGGACAGATAGACAAGAGATACGAGTGCGTTGCGTCATCGGATTCATACAAAATGGAGCAGACATATGGGCATGTACTGTTGCCGATCTGTGTACATATTACGAACAATTCGAGAGATATTTTCTGAAAAAATTCTGCTCAGCTTCGTTTCAGGAGAGGCTTCAAAAATGGTGTTCGAACCAGAACTGTTCAAGTCACGCCAAGACAATCTTTGTCGTTACTTTGAAAAGTATTTGAACATGAAACGTTACTGGGATGATCTCGTGTTTTCGAGAGATGTAACCCGTGTGTTAAAAACACCATTACCATTCCACATAAGGGGAAAGTTAATACACGTACCAGATCGTAATGTAGAACAGTTTCTTTCGATCTTAGATTCACTTGATATTATTAGCACATGCAGTGTGTGCAGAATAACAGTTAGCACAGGTTATCCAATCTAATTCATACACGCAGAATAATGTCAACTGCATGGCATAGCAAAACATGCAACCATATCTGTGTACAATAATAACAATAGCACACAGTCAAATGTAGGCAATCCAAACAAAATACGAGAAGCCTGTAATAATAACAACTATCGACGCGGAAATAATCACAATTACAGTCAACATAACACACAAAACTCACCATACAAAAACAATCCGCAGCCGCAGCATTACGGAAACAATTATGGATATGGTGGTTTTTCATAATTTAATAACCACCAAAGTCATTGGCAACCATCACCGAGTGTTTCGCAGCAAAACCGTAATTTAATGAATCATGGTCAACTAAGCAACAATAACATGATAAATCAAAACACACACCATGACAACGAAACGGTGATTGGAACACACAATATCCGACTGTAAATATTGTGGAGGTAGCGAGTGAAGTCACTCCAAGAACCACACACTCGACAAACTGGATAAGTTCACAACTCACCCCATGTGATGAGTGAGGAATGCATGAGGGACAATGATACAGTAACAGACATATTTGACGCACCGAATGAAACAATTTGGAAATTTGTGGTAATTTCTTATGGGACCAAACTGCTGATGTCATCGGTCCCAAGGCTCACACACTACTTAATCTAACTTAAACTAACTTACGCTAAGGACAACACACACACACACACACACACACACACACACACACACACACACACACACATACCCGAGGGAGGACTCAAACCTCCGATGGGGAGGGGGGGGGGGGAGGGGAGAGCCACGTGAACTGTGGCAAGGTGCCTCAAACTGTGCGGCTACCCTGCGCGGCTGCACTGAATGTAAACCAGTACACAAATACAAGTATACTTCTACAAAGGCACAACCACAGCACAAGTTTAACAGATGAGCTACTTGGGGATCATAGTGCTGATCACCAGTAAAAGAGATATTACCAGAACGAATAGAGATATTGTAGGTTATGATTTATTGTCTTTGAACTACATTATTAGTGAATTGTTGGGTGAGGTATTTTCAGTGCTAGACAAATTTCAGTTTAAGGTACTGTGATTACTTTTAAGGGGAATCATCCCATTGTACTGTGACGGTTACAAGCTGACCACATCTACACTTTGTAAGTTTGATAGGACTTTATGAGTGACCATCACACTATTTAATGTTTCAGTCAAACAAGCTATGCCTGTAAATTTCATGTTGAACAGTTTATCATAAGTGTGCTCCACTGCGATTATTCCTTTTGATTAATTTAGAAGGCAGATTGTGTTACAAAACGGATTATTGATTAGGAACATTCATATAAAAATAAATAAATAAAAATAAATCAGGCCATAGTCTGACTACTTGTTGCTGGTTTTGTTGTGGTCTTCAGTCTGAAGACTGGTTTGATGCAGCTCTCAATGCTACTCTGCCCTGTGCAAGCCTCTTCATTTCCGAGTAACTACTGCAACCTACATCCTCCTGAATCGACTTACTGTATTCCTCTCTTGGTCTCCCTGTAGAATGTTACCCCCACACTTCCCTCCAGTACTAATCTGGTAATCTCTTGATGTCTCAGAATGTGTCCTACCAACTGACCCCTTCTTCTAGTCAGGTGTCCGCCTGCTTAGCTGAGTAGCAACGTGTTTGCCTACCATCCAGCGTGTCTGGGTTTGATTCCTGGCCGGATTGGAGATTTTCTCCGCTAGTGGACTGGGTGTTGTGCTGTCTTCATCATCTCATCATCACCGACGTGCAAGTCGCCCAGAGTGGTGTCACCTGAAATAAGACTTGCACCTGCCGGCCAAACTTCCCCGGATAGGGCCTCCAATCTGTGAATGCCGCATGGTCATTTCATCTCATTTCTATTCACGTTGCGCCACAAATTTCTTTTCTTCTCAGTTCCATTCGGTATCCCCGAATTAGTTATGCGATATAGCCATCTAATCTTCAGCATTCTTCTGCAGCACCACATTTCAAAAGCTTCTATGTTCTTCTTGTCTAAACTATTTTTCATCTGTGTTTCACTTCCGTACATGGCTACATCCCAGAAAAGACTTCCTAACACTTAAATCGACATTCGATGTTAACAAACTTCTCTTTTTCAGAAACGCTTTTCTTGCTATTGCCAGTCTACATTTTATATCCTCTATGCCTTGGAAATCATTAGTTACTTTACTGCCCAAATATAAAATCTCATGCACTACTTTAAGTGATTCGTTTCCTAATATAATTTCCTCAGCATCACCTGATTTAATTCGACTACATTCCATTGTACTTGTTTTGCTTTTGTTGATGTTCGTCTTATAACCTCCTTTCAAAACAATGTTCATTCTGTTCAACTGCTCTTGTAAGTCCTTTGTTGTAACTGACAGAATTACAATGTCGTCTGCAAATCTCAAACTTGTTATTACTTTTCACTGGACTTTAACTGCCACTCCAAATTTTTCTTTGGTTTCCTTTACTGCTTGCTCAGTGTACAGATTGAATAACATTTGGCATAGGCTACAACCCTGTCTCACTTCCTTCTCAACCACTGCTTCCTTTCCAAGCTCCTCGACTCTTACAACTACTGTCTGGTTTCTGTGCAAGTTGTAATAGGCTTTCGCTCACTCTATTTTACTGCTGCTATCCTCAGAATTTCAAAAAGAGTATTGGAGTCTACATTGTCAAAAGCTTTCTCTAAGTCTGCAAACGCTATAAACCTCTGTTTGCCTTTAATTAATCTGTCTTCTAAGACAAGTCATACGGTCACTATTGCGTGTGTGTTCCTAATTTTCTCTGATATCCAAACTGATCTTGAATGACGTTGGCTTCTAAGAGTTTTTCTGTTATTCTGTATACAGTTCATGTCAGTGTTTCGCAATCATGACTTATTAAACTGGTAATTCGGTATTATTCACACCTGAATGAGATTTTCACTCTGCAGCGGAGTGTGCGCTGATGTGAAACTTCCTGGCAGATTAAAAATGTGTGCCGGACCGAGGCTCGTACTCGGGACCTTTGCCTATCGCAGGCAAGTGCTCCCCTAACTGAGCTACCCAAGCACGACTCACGCCCTGTCCTCACAGCTTTACTTCTGCCAGTATCTCGTCTCCTACCTTCCAAACGTTACAGAAGCTCTCCTGCGAACCTTGCAGGAAACATCCCCCAGGCTGTGGCTAAGCCATGTTTCCGCAATATCCTTTCTTTCAGGAGTGCTAGTTCTGCAAGGTTCGCAGGTGAGCTTCTGTAAAGTTTAGAAGGTAGGAGACGAGATACTGGCAGAAGTAGAGGTGTGAGGACGGGGCGTGAGTCGTGCTTGGGTAGCTCAGTTGGGAGAGCACTTGCCCGCGAAAGGCAAAGGGCCCGAATTCGAGTCCCTGTCCGGCACACTGTTTTAATCTGCCAGGAAGTTTAATATTCACACCTGTCACCACCTGCTGTCTTTGGCATTGGAGTTACTACATTCTTCTTGAAGTCTGAGAGTATTTTGCCCGTCTTGTACATCTTGCATATGAGCTGGAAGAGTTCTCTCATGCTGTTTCGCCCAAGGCTATCAGTATTTTTGACGGAATGTCGTCTGCTCCCAGGGCCTTGTTTCGACTTACATCTTCTAGTGCTGTTTCAAATTTTTCTCGCAGTATCATCTCTCCCATCCCACTACGTCTATATGGTTTTCTGTTTCTATAATATTGCCTACAAGTTCGTCTCCCTTGTATAGACGCTCTATATACTCCTTTCACATTTGAGCTTCCCTTCTGCCATCTGAGCTCTTGATGTTCATACAGATGCTTCTCTTTTCTCCAAATGCCTCTTTAATTTTCTTGTAGGTTGTACCTATCTTTCCCATAGTGACATACGCTTCTAAATCCTTACATTTGTCCACTTCCTTTCAATCTCAAGTTTTAGACGTTTGTACTGTTCTTTTCTTGTTGCATTAATTGCATTTTTGTATTTTCTCCTTCCATCATTTAAATTCAATATCTCCTCTGTAGGGTTGCCATCCATCCCAGTGTATCAGGACCATCACATTTGTGGCCCTTCTTGTCACGATACCACAACAAGACCCACTTTTGTCCCAATTTTGCAATAAACTATTATGAATTTCGCTCAAGTACTGAAGTAACGCCATCTATTAATTCACCGTGTAAATGTAGCCTCACTTAGTTTTATTTATATCAACAGGGTTATGTTGACAAGGTCGTCTCATAGATGATGTCGTATGTTGCGTATCCTATATCGACAATGCAAGCACCTTCTAGATCTAGCACCATCATTCTATAAAATACCGGACTTCTCCAGTAGTACAGGGTTAGAACATTTTAAGCAGTGATATGCAGAAGAATCAAGCAGTTCGTATTTGAATAGCGATCTGATGAGATAATTCTATCTAAACACAACACGAACAACGGGAGCAAGTTAGTAATGTTTGAAGTGTTTGCTGTAGGTATATAGGATGTGAAGTGTATAGTTCTAATAAACTTATCTTAACATATCTTACGAAAATCCCTAAGGATGGAAAGAGAAAGGGACACTTTTAGGATCATTACACAAAACAGTGGTCTCAAGTGCGTGAGATTTGTAGCTGTTTCATCTCAGTAAGGCACATGTGAGCCATCACATTTCTATGAAGAATCATACAAATAGGTTCGTGGTAGCATCGACATCAAAGTCTATTTCTAAATTCATGATTAAAGAAGATACCCAGGAAGAATCGCTCGTAGCTACTGAAGAACTAACAGCATCTTATACAAAGTTGTCAAGCATCATGAATCCTTCAGTTCTCTTAACTGTATCATGACGCCACAATGTATCCCGAATCTAAGGTCGTCGCAAAGCAGTTTATAGCCAGGACCAAAGCTACAGCGATTCTTAAAAATATTCTCACACCACACTCCGTGTGCGAATGCAAAAAGTTTCAATTACGACATAGGCACCGACGCATCGAACCACAATATTGAAAAACTTTTTCCTTTAGTTGTTCAATACTTCACTGAAACTGACGGAATCCAACAGAAACTGTTGAAGTTTGATTCCTCAAATAACGAAACATCGCAGACAATTGCAAAGTTTTGTGTAGCCACGTCAAAACAACTGCAAATTGCATCTGACAAATTAATCGCTTTTTTGTGGAGACAGTATCAATACCAACTTCAGAAGGCTTCATCGACATGGCCATCAGAATGTGTTTCACCAACTCCACACTACCATATCAACTGTCGACATTGAAATAATCGTCATGAAAATATTTTATTATTTTTCAACATACATGGTAAGGACAGAATAGCTGAAAGAGTTCTGCTTAAACATTGATGTCGATCATCAGACTCTTCTATTTCACACTAAAATCAGATGGCTGTCATTAATGCCAGCAGTGGAGGTAATTCTTAAGCTTCGGATTCCATTTAAGCAATTTTTTGACGCCGAATACAGGCCATCTGAAATAATTTCAGATTTTTTCAGTAGTCCGATCAGTGAAATTTACTTCACGTTTATGCAGTCAAACTTGTCTCCGTTTGAAAGAAAATGTAAAAAGCGTGGAGAAGAGTAATGTAGCTATAATTGAAATAAGAAATGTACTAGTCGACACTCAGAGATATGTAGTAGTAGGAGTAGTAGCTTTATTCATCTGTAGATCTCTTTTTACAAGGATATAGGACATGTCAAAGTATTTACAAGTTTAGATCAATTTAAAATAAGCTAATTCGTATACACATACATTTGCAGACTTCTAGTTAGAGACAATCATCCGATTTACTCCTGGTATACAATACTGTTTTCACAAATAACTTATTAAATAATGTAATGTTCACTCACTGCACACATTATTCACACATTGTTCCATAACACTTCACTCACTAAACACACACACACACACACACACACACACACACACACACACACATTGGTGATCTCTGGGCCATTTTCTGTACCGCAACTTCTCATCTGCTATCTTGAAAAACTGAGTCAGCATCCGTCCATAATGAGTGAGATGTTGAGCTCAGAAAGAGGAAGAGGTGTTAGTATTGTGTTATGCATAGCTTAGGGGTAAGTATTTCTAGAAAGGATAAAAGAAGGAAAAAACATAAAGTGGAAGTGTTATGTGGAATGTTGGATATTTTGTAATCATTATTATTATTATTTATTTGTATAACATTTTTTTATCAAACCCCTACTCTGTTTTATCTACATAATCCTTAAATGAATAAAATGAAGACTGCCAATTTTACTGGCATGCAAACCAAGATGATTTGAACAAATTAAAGAATGAGAACCATAACCAAGAAATAATTGATATGATTTCGAAATTTGAGGTAGAAACAATGGCTTTCTGTACCACAGCATTAGATTACTTAAAGAAATTGGCTATTTCTTTTAATAAATATCAAATATTTGATTGGATGACGCTGTCAGAAACCCTAGATTCGATGATGACAGAAAACACTATTATATACTTGACTAAAATGATGTGAAGTTTTCAGGTGACAATTGTTTCCAGGTATACAGGGTGAGTCACCTAACGTTACCGCTGGATATATTTCGTAAACCACATCAAATACTGACGAACCGATTCCACAGACCGAACGTGAGGAGAGGGGCTAGTGTAATTGTTCAATACAAACCATACAAAAATGCACGGAAGTATGTTTTTTTTTAACACAAACCTACGTTTTTTTAAATGGAACCACGTTAGTTTTGTTTGCACATCTGAACATATAAACAAATACGTAATCAGTGCCGTTTGTTGCATTGTAAAATGTTAATTACATCCGGAGATATTGTAACCTTAAGTTGACGCTTGAAACGACCGACGTTCAGTTGCGTGTTGTAACAAACACGGGCCACGGTCGGCGAGCAGCATCTGCAGGGACATGTTTACGATGACGACCGTGTTTACGAGTGTGGCTGTAGTGCACTGTTGAGGTTTGGTCTAGCTGTCGCAGTGTCCGCATGTAGCGCTTGCTGCTATTGTTATTCTGCATTCGTCTCCGCACGCAGACCAACTGTAGTACACCGTGTTACCTGACGTCTGTGATAGTGTAGTGTTGTAGGAACTGTGACCGTGGTGTATTCGAACTCTGAAAAGGCGGAGATGATACTCATCTATGGCGAGTGTCGACGAAATGCAGCTGAAGCCTGCAGGGTGTATGCAGAACGGTACCCGGACAGAGGGCATCCAACGTGCCGCACATTGCAAAACAGTAACCGCCAACTGTATGCTACAGGTATGGTCGTAGCACGCAAACGGGTCCGTAACAGGCCCGTCACAGGAGAAGCGGGTGCAGTTGGTGTGTTAGCTGCTGTTGCCATGAACCCACACGTGAGTACACGGGGCATTGCGAGAGTCGGCGGACTGAGTCAAAGTAGTGTCATGCGCATACTGCATCGTCACCGCTTTCACCCGTTACATGTGTCGCTACATCATCAATTACATGGTGATGACTTTAATCATCGAGTGCAATTCTGTCAATGGGCATTAACAGAGAATGCGTTGTAGTTCTACCTGTTTACCGATGAAGCGGGTTTCACAAACCACGGGGCAGTGAATCTACGGAACATGCATTACTGGTTCGTGGACAATCCTCGCTGGCTCAGACAGGTAGAGCGACAGCGACCGTGGACTGTAAATGTATGGTGCGGAATCATTGGCGACCACCTCATTGGTCCGCACGTCATTGCAGGGGCCCAAACAGCTGCAACATACATCGCGTTTCTACAGAATGATCTGCCAACGTTGCTCGAAAATGTCCCACTGCAAACGCGTCGACGTATGTGGTATCAGCATGATGGTGCACCTGCACATTCCGCAATTAACACTAGGCTGACCCTTGACAGGATGTTCGACGGGCGTTTCATAGGACGTGGTGGACGCATAATTTGGCCAGCCCGTTCTCCTGATCTTACACCTCTGGACTTCTTTCTGTGGGGTACTTTAAAGGAGAATGTGTACCGTGATGTGCCTACAACCCCAGAGGATATGAAACAACGTATTGTGGCAGCCTGCGGCGACATTACACCAGATGTACTGCAGCGTGTACGAAATTCATTACGCCAGAGATTGAAATTGTGTGCAGCAAATTATGGCCACCACATTGAACATCTATTGGCCTGACATGTCGGGACACACTCTATTCCACTCCGTAATTGAAAACGGAAACCGCGTGTGTACGTGTACCTCACCCCTCATGGTAATGTACATGTGCATCAGTGAAAAAGACCAATAAAAAGGTGTTAGCATGTAGACGTAATGTGCTGTTCCAGTCTCTTCTGTACCTAAGGTCCATCAGCGTTCCCTTTGGATCCCTACGTAATTCGGTGCTCTCCGATTCACACGATCGAACAGCGGAGGAGTGGTACTCAAGCATCAACTTTAGGTTACAATATCTCCGGATGTAAATAACATTTTACAATGCAACAAACGGCACTGATTACGTATTTGTTTATATGTTCAGATGTGCTAACAAAACTAACGGGGTTCCATTTAAAAAAACGTAGGTTTGTGTTAAAAAAACATACTTCCATGCATTTTTTATGGTTTGTATTAACCAATTACACTAGTCCCTCTCCTCACGTTCGGTCTGTGGAATCGATTCGTCAGTATTTGATGTGGTTTACGAAATATATCCAGCGGTAACGTTAGGTGACTCACCCTGTATATGTATCTGAAGAGCTTTTTACAAACTAAGCGTGACAAGTCTGAACACTTCATGGAAGAAAGATGGATTTACTTTCTTAAGGAAACTGAAAATCTTAAAAGCAAATGCCAATTACTAAAATTTTGGGAATATTTGTTTTTTATTCCTGCGCGCAACGACACTGTGGACAGAGTATTTTCCCTGATGTTGGCCCATTGGATTTGGTATATTGCTGGCAGGTCTCAAGGCTACGAGGAGTGAAAGAACCAAACCCATAGAGGATTCCCAACAACAAACTTTATTTGTCATGCATCAAAATAACAAACACTGGTAATAGCACAGAGTCACAATAATATTACAACTTACCATTCGTTCAAATAATATGTGAAGTAAAAATTTCAGAAAACTTTTGCAAAACAACAAGTGTAATGTTTAAGAATATATATTTTAATTTAAGACCAAAGGCACTGACTTCCTTCACTAAAAGAAGTTCTTTTTTAAAAAAAAATGGAACTTATGCTTTTGCTTGTGACAAAACTTATTCGCAAAATATAGCTTTCTTTTTAAAAAAAGAAAAGAAAGAAAGAGGAGAAGAAGCTTTAAGACAAGGCCACAAGGATATTTTTTCGATGCAAATACTTTAGAAAAAAATTATTTGACAGAGGACTAACAAGCCTGCCGACCGTGAAAGGATTTGAAATCTTTTGAGTGGTTTAACTCATCAAAAACATTTACAAGCTTCAGTTTTAAATCAGGATAAAAATTTCTTAAAGATACACGCATCAACTACAGTACTGCTTAAACTTAGCAGCCTTTCGCAGTAGGAGACCCACTTAGTTGTGCTGGTCATGCAGCAACATGTGAGGTGCAAGCCCAGCTGGCTTAGAAAACAAGTTCCTTCTGTAACACACCAAACAAACTGTGAGAACATGGACCATTTTACGCCGACTGTGAAGCCAGCCACCCTTTGCATGTAAGATGTTAAATCAGATATTAACATACAGTCTAGCAAACAGTCAATAAGCCTGAAGGTCTTAAAGCAAATTGCAATACGTTAAAGCACATAAGGTATTTTCATTGCAACTTTAACCACCAAATGATTTAAGTAAGAGGCTTATTGAAATACTGTAGCAGTGTGAAAGAAGTAAAAGCATAGCTCATTATAGAGTTAAGATAAAATTACACTTTAGAATCCAGTCAGTCAGGCAGCAGTAGCCGACCGAGACAGACGCAGCAACAGGGAAGTAAAGGCTTTTGTTATTTTCGAGTTCCTAACAGGAGCGAATTTTATTATATCATCTGTGTGCTTTAGTAGTTCAGTTTCTTGTGTTTCTACGTGTAAATTTAATATCTAATAACCACAGTTGTCGCCTTTTCGTTTGCGTCAGAAAGTAAACCGATTTTGTGACATATTAAAAGCTCCTAATCAGGGACAAATTATTTAGTTTCACCTGAGTGCTTCGGTAGATAGGTTTTTGAATATCTGCGTATTACTAGACACAGTTCGTGCGTTTTCGTCAGGGTCTACAGTAGAGTTGCGCAGCACGTGCCGATAGTCCGCTTATCTGCATAGTTTAGTTTTCCGCAGCCTTAAGTATGGACAGGGACTGCGATTGTTGTGTGCTTATGCGAGCCGAGTTGGTGACACTTCGCTCTCAGCTTCAGGCTGTGATGGCTTCAGTTACATAGCTTGAGTCTGGAGTGGATGGGCATCACTGTTGTCGGCCGGCTGTGGGGATCCAACGGACGTCCAGCATGTGAGAGTCCTCCGATCGGTCCTCACCGGTGGCCAACCCAGTTACTGCTGTCACTGAGGCTGACCCCTCACCTGTGGTCCAGTGGGAAGTCGCCCCGGGGTGAAGCAGACTGCGAAAGATTTCCCAGGTGGCTGCACGTACGGCCTCCCCGGTTTGTCTGACAAACAGGTTCCTGGTGCTGTCTGTGGCTGACACTGTCGCTGAGCCAGATGCAGTAACCTGTCCTGTTTCAGAGGAAACCACTCAGCCCGCAAGGTCCTGGCAATTGCAGAGGGTGGAATTACTGGTAGTTGGGAGCTCCAACGTTAGGCACTTTATAGGGTTCCTTAGGGACTTGGCCAACAAGGAGGGGTAAGAAATCCAGTGTGCACTCCGTGTTCATACTGGGTGGAGTCATTCCAGATGTGGAAAGGGTCCTCCCAGATGCCATGAAGAGCATGGGGTGCAGCCAACTGCAGGTGGTGGCTCACGTCGGTACCAATGACGTGTGTCACGTTGGATCAGAAGAGATTCTCTCTGGTTTCGTGTGGCTAACAGAAGTGGTAAAGGCTGCCAGTCTTGCTTGCAAGACGAAAGCAGAGCTGAACATTTGCAGCATAGTCGACATGACCAATTGCGGACCTCTGGTACAGAGCCGAGTGTAGGGTCTGAATCAGAGGCTCAGACGGTTCTGCGACCGTGTAGGCTGCAAATTCCTCGACTTGCGCCAAAGGGTGGTTGGGTTTCGGGTTCCGCTGAATAGGTCAGGTGTCCACTATACGCAGGAGGCGGCTACACGGATAGCAGAGTCTGTGTGGCGTGGACTGGGCGGTTTTTTAGGTTAGACGGTCTCAGGAAAACACAAGAAGGGCTTCAGTCACAGAGAGTGCAGGCTGAACACACAGGAACCACTGGTATAACAGTTGTAAATTGTCGTAACTGTGTTGGGAAAGTATCAGAGCTCCAAGTGCTAATAGAAAGCACTGATGCCCAAATCGTCATAGGCACTGAAAGCTGGCTAAAGTCGGACTTAAGCTCAGCTGAAATTTTTGCGAAGAACCTGACGGTGTTCCGAAAGGATAGGTTAAACATGGTTGGCAGTGGCGTGTTTGTTACTGTCAGAAGTAGTTTAACTTGTTGCGAAATTGAAGTAGATACTTCCTGTGGGTTAGTATGGGCTGAGGTCATTGTTGGCAACCGGAATAAAATAATAATTGGATCCATTTACCGACCTCCCAATTCAAGTGATATAGTTGCTGACAGTTCAAAGAAAACTTGAGTCTGATTTCAAACATGTACCCGACTCATACGATAATAGTTAGTGGTGACTTTAATTTACCCACGATATGATGGCGAAAATACATGTTTAATTCCGGAGGTACGAATGAAATATCATCCGAAATTGTGCCAAACGCATTCTCTGAAAATTATTTCGAGCAGTTAGTTCATGAGCCCACACGAATAGTAACGGTTGTGAAAACACACTTGACCTCTTAGCAACAAATAATCCTGAGTTAATAACGAGCATCAAAACCGATTCAGGGATTAGTGACCACAGGGTTGTCGTAGCGAGACTGAATACTGTGATCCCCAAATCCTCGAAAAATAAGCGAAAAATATATATAGACAAAAAAGCAGATAAAAATTCACTTGACGCCTTCCTGAGAGACAATCTACACTCATTCCAAATTAATAATATAAACGTAGACCAGATGTGGCTTAAATTCAAAGAAATAGTATCGGCAGCAATTGAGGGATTTATACCAAATAAATTAACGAACGACGGCGCTGATCCTCCTTGGTACACGAAACGGGTAAGAACACTGTTGCAGAAACAACGAAACAAACATACCAAATTCAAGCAGATGCAAAATCCCCAAGATTGGCGATCTTTTACAGAAGCTCGAAATTTAGCGCGGACTTCAATGCGAGATGCCTATAACAGTTTCCACAACGAAACTTTGTCTCTAAACCTGGCGGAAAATCCAAAGAGATTCTGGTCGTATGTGAAGTATGTTAGTGGCAAGAAACAATCAATGCCTTCTCTGCACGATAGCAATGGAGATGCTATCGAAGACAGTACTACGAAAACAGAGTTACTAAACACAGCCTTCCGAAATGCCTTCACAAAAGAAGACGCAGTAAATATTCCAGAATTCGAATTGAGAACAGCTGCCAACATGAGTAACGTAGAAGTAAATATCCTCGGAGTAGTGAAGCAACTCAAATCACTTAATAAGAATAAGTCTTCTGGTCTAGACTGTATACCAATTAGGTTCTTTTCGGGTTATGCTGATGCATTAGCTCCATACTTAACAATCATATACAACCGTTCGCTCGACGAAAGATCCGTTACCCAAAGACTGGAAAGTTGCACAGGTCACACCAATATTCAAGGAAGGTAGTAGGAGTAATCCATTAAATTACAGCGCCATATCGTTAACGTCAATAGGCAGCAGGATTTTAGAACATATATTGCGTTCGAACATTATGAATTACCTCGAAGGAAACGGTGTATTGACACAGAGTCAACATGGGTGTAGAAAACATTGTTCCTGTGAAACACAACTAGCTCTTTATTCACATGAAGTGTTGAGTGCTATTGACAAAGGATTCCAGATCGATTCCGTATTTCTGGATTTCTGGAAGGCTTTTGACACTGTACCACACAAGTGGCTCGTAGTGAAATTGCGTGCTTATGGAATATAGTCTCAGTTATGCGACTGGATTTGTGATTTCCTGTCAGAGAGGTCACAGTTCGTAGTAACTGACGGAAAGTCATCGAGTAAAACAGAAGTGATTTCTGGCGTTCCTAAAGGTAGTGTTATAGGCCCTTTGCTGTTCCTTATCTATATTAACGATTTCATTAAAATAAAGGCGTTTTTCGTTGCGATGGAATCTTCTCACGAAATTCCAATCACCAACTTTCTCCTCCAAATGCAAAAATATTTTGTTGACACCGACCTACATAGGGAGGAACGATCACCAAGATAAAATAAGGGAAAACAGAGCTCGTACGGAAAGATAAAGGTGTTCATTCTTTCTGTGAACTATACGAGATTGGAATAATAGAGAATTGTGAAGGTGGTTCGATGAACCCTCTGCCAGGCACTTAAATGTGATTGCATAATATCGATGTAGATGTAGAATTACAACTAAAACAGCATTCCATAATTTGAGCTGCTTGCACACAGAGTTGAGCAGAAGTAACCAGTATGTAATCAAGTACTGCAACAGTAACTCACAATTAAGACTACACACACCGCTATTCAATACAACATACTTCAAACAATGTAACAGACGTTAGCACAGTCGTGCTTATAGAACTTTCGAGGCATCCTGCTTTAAAAATAAACAAGTATTACTAATCACATAACTAATGAGGAGGTATTGAATAGAATTGGGGAGAAGAGGAGTTTGTGGCACAACTTGACTAGAAGAAGGGATCGGTTGGTAGGACATATTCTGAGGTATCAAGGGATCACAAATTTAGCATTGGAGGGCAGCGTGGAGCGTAAAAATCGTAGAGGGAGACCAAGAAATGAATACACTAAGCAGATTAAGAAGGATGTAGGTTGCAATAAGTACTGGGAGATGAAGAAACTTGCACAGGATAGAGTAGCATGGAGAGCTGCATAAAACCAGTCTCAGGACTGAAGACCACAACAACAACAACAAGTATTACTCCAGCAAAACTTCCCAAATGTAAGATCCATATAGTTTGAACAATTTGCACTGCTTTCATAATGTAGACCCAGTAAATTACACAATAGACACAGGTAGTACTTTAAGCAAAACGGCACCTACATGGCGAGGAAAACGTGGCAACACATTTGAAGTACCACAGCTCAATGCGAAAGTCGTAAAGGGCCACCCAACTGTTAATCATACAAGAATGAGCTTGGATGAGAAAACAGTTTACCCACCAGAATTAAAACAGCTGAATGTGGCAGCAGCAGGTCTTGGCATGGTGGTAGGATGCAGACAGTTATACACTCCTGGAAATTAAAATAAGAACACCGTGAATTCATTGTCCCAGGAAGGGGAAACTTTATTGACACATTCCCGGGGTTAGATACATCACATGATCACACTGACAGAACCACAGGCACATAGACACAGGCAACAGAGCATGCACAAAGTCGGCACTAGTACAGTGTATATCCACCTTTCGCAGCAATGCAGGCTGCTATTCTCCCATGGAGACGATCGTAGAGATGCTGGATGTAGTCCTGTGGAACGGCTTGCCATGCCATTTCCACCTGGCGCCTCAGTTGGACCAGCGTTCGTGCTGGACGTGCAGACCGCGTGAGACGACGCTTCATCCAGTCCCAAACATGCTCAATGAGGGACAGATCCGGAGATCTTGCTGGCCAGGGTAGTTGACTTACACCTTCTAGAGCACGTTGGATGGCACGGGATACATGCGGACGTGCATTGTCCTGTTGGAACAGCAAGTTCCCTTGCCGGTCTAGGAATGGTAGAACGATGGGTTCGATGACGGTTTGGATGTTGTGTGTGTTGTGTTGTGTTGTGGTCTTCAGTCCTGAGACTGGTTTGATGCAGCTCTCCATGCTACTCTATCCTGTGCAAGCTTCTTCATCTCCCAGTACCTACTGCAACCTACATCCTTCTGAATCTGCTTAGTGTATTCATCTCTTGGTCTCCCCCTACGATTTTTACCCTCCACGCTGCCCTCCAAAACTAAATTGGTGATCCCTTGATGCCTCAGAACATGTCCTACCAACCGATCCCTTCTTCTGGTCAAGTTGTGCCACAAACTTCTCTTCTCACCAATCCTATTCAATACTTCCTCATTAGTTATGTGATCTACCCATCTAATCTTCAGCATTCTTCTGTAGCACCATATTTCGAAAGCTTCTATTCTCTTCTTGTCCAAACTATTTACCGTCCATGTTTCACTTCCATACATGGCTACACTCCATACAAATACTTTCAGAAACGACTTCCTGACACTTAAATCAATACTCGATGTTACCAAATTTCTCTTCTTCTGAAACGCTTCCCTTGCCATTGCCAGTCTACATTTTATATCCTCTCTACTTCGACCATCATCAGTTATTTTGCTCCCCAAATAGCAAAACTCCTTTACTACTTTAAGTGCCTCATTTCCTAATCTAATTCCCTCAGCATCACCCGACTTAATTCGACTACATTCCATTATCCTCGTTTTGCTTTTGTTGATGTTCATCTTATATCCTCCTTTTAAGACACTGTCCATTCCGTTCAACTGCTCTTCCAGGTCCTTTGCTGTCTCTGACAGAATTACAATGTCATCGGCAAACCTCAAGGTTTTTATTTCTTCTCCATGGATTTTAATACCTACTCCGAATTTTTCTTTTGTTTCCTTTACTGCTTGCTCAATATACAGATTGAATAACATCGGGGAGAGGCTACAACCCTGCCTTACTCCCTTCCCAACCACTGCTTCCCTTTCATGTCCCTCGACTCTTATAACTGCCATCTGGTTTCTGTACAAGTTGTAAATAGCCTTTCGCTCCCTGTATTTTACCCCTGTCACCTTTAGAATTTGAAAGAGAGTATTCCAGTCAACATTATCAAAAGCTTTCTCTAAGTCTACAAATGCTAGAAACGGAGGTTTGCCTTTCCTTAATCTTTCTTCTAAGATAAGTCTTAAGGTCAGTATTGCCTCACGTGTTCCAGTATTTCTACGGAATCCAAACTGATCTTCCCCGAGGTCGGCTTCTACTAGTTTTTCCATTCGTCTGTAAAGAATTCGTGTTAGTACTTTGCAGCTGTGGCTTATTAAACTGATTGTTCGGTAATTTTCACATCTGTCAACACCTGCTTTCTTTGGGATTGGAATTATTATATTCTTCTTGAAGTCTGAGGGTATTTCGCCTGTTTCATACATCTTGCTCACCAGGTGGTAGAGTTTTGTCAGGACTGGCTCTCCCAAGGCCGTCAGTAGTTCCAATGGAATGTTGTCTACTCCGGGGGCCTTGTTTCGACTCAGGTCTTTCAGTGCTCTGTCAAACTCTTCACGCAGTATCGTATCTCCCATTTCATCTTCATCTACATCCTCTTCCATTTCCATAATATTGTCCTCAAGTGCGTCGCTCTTGTATAGACCCTCTATATACTCCTTCCACCTTTCTGCTTTCCCTTCTTTGCTTAGAACTGGGTTTCCATCTGAGCTCTTGATGTTCATACATGTGGTTCTCTTATCTCCAAAGGTCTCTTTAATTTTCCTCTAGGCAGTATCTATCTTACCCCTAGTGAGATAAGCCTCTACATCCTTACATTTGTCCTCTAGCCATCCCTGCTTAGCCATTTTGCACTTCCTGTCGATCTCATTTTTGAGACGTTTGTATTCCTTTTTGCCTGCTTCATTTACTGCATTTTTATATTTTCTCCTTTCATCAATTAAATTCAATATTTCTTCTGTTACCCAAGGATTTCTACTACCCCTCATCTTTTTACCTACTTGATCCTCTGCTGCCTTCACTACTTCATCCCTCAGAGCTACCCATTCTTCTTCTACTGTATTTCTTTCCCCCATTCCTTTCAATTGTTCCCTTATGCTCTCCCTGAAACTCTGTACAACCTCTGGTTCTTTCAGTTTATCCAGGTCCCATCTCCTTAAATTCCCACCTTTTTGCAGTTTCTTCAGTTTTACTCTACAGGTCATAACCAACAGATTGTGGTCAGAGTCCACATCTGCCCCTGGAAATGTCTTACAATTTAAAACCTGGTTCCTAAATCTCTGTCTTACCATTATATAATCTATCTGATACCTTTTAGTATCTCCAGGGTTCTTCCATGTATACAACCTTCTATCATGATTCTTAAACCAAGTGTTAGTTATGATTAAGTTGTGCTCTGTGCAAAATTCTATCAGGCGGCTTCCTCTTTCATTTCTTAGCCCCAATCCATATTCACCTACTACGTTTCCTTCTCTCCCTTTTCCTACACTCGAATTCCAGTCACCCATGACTATTAAATTTTCGTCTCCCTTCACTATCTGAATAATTTCTTTTATTTCATCATACATTTCTTCAATTTCTTCGTCATCTGCAGAGCTAGTTGGCATATAAACTTGTACTACTGTAGTAGGTGTGGGCTTCGTATCTATCTTGGCCACAATAATGCGTTCACTATGCTGTTTGTAGTAGCTTACCCGCATTCCTATTTTCCTATTCATTATTAAACCTACTCCTGCATTCCCCCTATTTGACTTTGTGTTTATAACCCTGTAGTCACCTGCCCAGAAGTCTTGTTCCTCCTGCCACCGAACTTCACTAATTCCCACTATATCTAACTTTAACCTATCCATTTCCCTTTTTAAATTTTCTAACCTACCTGCCCGATTAAGGGATCTGACATTCCACGCTCCGATCCGTAGAACACCAGTTTTCTTTCTCCTGATAACAACATCCTCTTGAGTAGTCCCCGCCCGGAGATCCGAATGGGGGACTATTTTACCTCCGGAATATTTTACCCAAGAGGACGCCATCATCATTTAATCATACAGTAAAGCTGCATGTCCTCGGGAAAAATTACGGCCGTAGTTTCCCCTTGCTTTCAGCCGTTCGCAGTACCAGCACAGCAAGGCCGTTTTGGTTATTGTTACAAGCCCAGATCAGTCAATCATCCAGACTGTTGCCCTTGCAACTACTGAAAAGGCTGCTGCCCCTCTTCAGGAACCACACGTTTGTCTGGCCTCTCAACAGATACCCCTCCGTTGTGGTTGTACCTACGGTACGGCTATCTGTATCGCTGAGACACGCAAGCCTCCCCACCAACGGCAAGGTCCATGGTTCATGGGGGGGGGGGGGGGGTTTGGATGTACCGTGCACTATTCAGTGTCCCCTCGACGATCACCAGTGGTGTACGGCCAGTGTAGGAGATCGCTCCCCACACCATGATGCCGGGTGTTGGCCCTGTGTGCCTCGGTCGTATGCAGTCCTGATTGTGGCGCTCACCTGCACGGCGCCAAACACGCATACGACCATCATTGGCACCAAGGCAGAAGCGACTCTCATCGCTGAAGACGACACGTCTCCATTCGTCCCTCCATTCACGCCTGTCGCGACACCACTGGAGGCGGGCTGCACGATGTTGGGGCGTGAGCGGAAGACGGCCTAACGGTGTGCGGGACCGTAGCCCAGCTTCATGGAGACGGTTGCGAATGGTCCTCGCCGATACCCCAGGAGCAACAGTGTCCCTAATTTGCTGGGAAGTGGCGGTGCGGTCCCCTACGGCACTGCGTAGGATCCTACGGTCTTGGCGTGCATCCGTGCGTCGCTGCAGTCCGGTCCCAGGTCGACGGGCACGTGCACCTTCCGCCGACCACTGGCGTCAACATCGATGTACTGTGGAGACCTCACGCCCCACGTGTTGAGCAATTCGGCGGTACGTCCACCCGGCCTCCCGCATGCCCACTATACGCCCTCGCTCAAAGTCCGTCAACTGCACATACGGTTCACGTCCACGCTGTCGCGGCATGCTACCAGTGTTAAAGACTGCGATGGAGCTCCGTATGCCACGGCAAACTGGCTGACACTGACGGCGGCGGTGCACAAATGCTGCGCAGCTAGCGCCATTCGACGGCCAACACCGCGGTTCCTGGTGTGTCCGCTGTGCCGTGCGTGTGATCATTGCTTGTACAGCCCTCTCGCAGTGTCCGGAGCAAGTATGGTGGGTCTGACACACCGGTGTCAATGTGTTCTTTTTTCCATTTCCAGGAGTGTATTTAGGCATCTGCACGGCTTCACTATCGCCCCCCCCCCCCCCCAGACGTAGCAAGGCCCCAGTTCCAGTGTTAGCGTGAAGTCTCCACCACATCATCCACCCACGAGTGTTGCTTCCATACTCGGCCAAAACAAAATCCAGCCTTGCATGGCGCACCATCGACCACGGCACGACCAGTACTGCAATGACCATGACTGACGGGATCAGTCTGTAACTTCCACCGCGTCTCGCTGCTGTGCCGACCCCCTACGAATCGTTCTGTGTTCACCTAAATAGGTGATCGCAGCCATCGCACCGTGGCAAAGTGCGGCCACAAGAAAGAGCTGCCACACCAACCGCTCCAGAGAAAAGTTACGGCTCAGGACTGATGAAAGAAATCGACTGCTTCCAGGGACTGTGGAAGCAATCTTACAGTGCTAGTCTAACTACAAGCTGACTTGCATGGAGTTTTATAAATACGTAAAAGGTAAAAAAGACTTGCTGAAAAGGGTGAAATCTTTCTAAAAATACGGTGTATAAACTACTTCCACAGCAACAAGTTCCATGTAGTTGTACTCCAAATAAAAATTAATTACATTAGATAAAAATTTTCCTTCATTTCTGCCCCTCCATCTCAGAGTGCCCCGTGAGGTCCCAGCTAGATATAGCAACCCTACCCCCATGTTACCCAAGAAGTTCTACTTGGCCTTGTCTTTTTACCTCCTTGATCTCCTCCTGCCTTCACTACTCCGTCTCTCAAAGCTATCCATCTGTCTTCCACCGTATTCCTTTCCCCTGCCCTTGACAATCGTAGCCTAATGCTCCCTCTGAAACTCTCAATAACCTCTGGTTCTTTCAACTTATCGAGATACCATCTCCTTAAGTTACTTTTTGCAATTTCTTCAGCTTTAATCTACTGTTCATTGCGAGTAAATTGTGGTCATAGTCCACATCTGCCACTGGAAATTTCTTACAGTTTAAAATCTGATTCCTAAATCGTTGTCTTACCATTAATTAATCAATCTGAAACCATCTGGTATCTCCAGGTGTCTTCCATATGTACAACCTTCTTTCATGATTCTTATACCAGGATTTAGTGATAATTAAATTGTACTCTGTGCAAAATTCTACCAGGCAGTTTTCTCTTTCACGCATTTCCCCCCCCCAGTCCACATTCACCTACAATTTTTCCTGCTCTTTATTTTTCTACTGTCGAATTCCAGTGACCTATCACTAATTGATTTTCGTTTCCCTTACTATATGAATAATTTCTTTTATCTGTTCATACTTTTCTTCAGTAGCTTCATCATCTGTTCATTATTAAATGTACTCCTGCATTACCCCTATTTGATTCTCTATTTATAACCCTGTATTTACCTGACCAGAACTCCTGTTCTATCTACCTCCAAACTTCACTAATTTCTATAATATCAGAATATATCTATTTCCTTTTTTAAATTTTCTAACCTACACCCTGATTAAGGGCTCAACATTCCACACTACAATCCATAACGCCAGGTTTGTTTCTCCTGGTGACGACATCCTCCTGAGTAGTCCACACCCAAAGATCCTTGCTTTCAACTACTCACAACACCAGCACAGCAAGGCCATTTTAGTTTATGTTAAAAGGCCATAACAGTCAATCATCCATACTGTTGCCCCTGCCAACTACTTCCTTTTCAGGAATCACAAGCTTGTCTGGCCTCTCAACATATATCCCTCCATTGTGGTTGTACCTACAGTATGGCTATCTGTATCGCTGAGGCATGCAAGCCTCCACGCCATTGGCAAGGTTCAAGGTTCATAGGGGAGGATTAGATTAGTTGTAACACAATAGACATCTTACAAGACTTATTTTTAAGGCCTTACGCAGAGTCCAAAGAATGTCATCCAGTGTCTGAATAAGGAGTCGGGGGCGGCAACAAATGATATATCACTTGTTTGGAAAGAAGTTCTTGAACTGTCCCTCTTTCTGTACCCTTTGCATACTACCTTTTGTCACCACCTGATTAGGGACGAATAAAATATTTTCTGTATTGTTAGAACGAAGGAAGAAAGATACATAGAATATTGCAGGACAGGTGACACAACAGAAACCTTGTCCAGGAAACAAAACCCAATCTCCTTCATAGACTGTGACAGACGATCTTTCAAGATCCACTGGACATTTCCAAACTGTTTCAGTTGTTGCTCTTAGCTGGTCTTCTTTAGAGGAAATTAAAAAGTAACATAATCACAAAAGTTTTTAAAGTACTTTTTCGTTTTTCGTTCATCAGCCTTCTGACGTTCGATGCAGCCTGTGGCAATCTCTACTCCTCACACACAACTTCCTGAATTATTTGTTCCATATATTTCACTCCCTGTGTTCCCCTACCATTATTGCCTTCTAAACCTCTTTCTAATACCATGGAAGCTATTTCTTCATTTCCCAACATATGTTCTGTCATCCCGTCCGCTCTTTTCATCAACGTTGTCCACTCATATCTGACCACGTAGATTATGGGGAGCAGCACGTGCTTCTTGTCGTATAATCCACTTAATTATCAACATCTCTTTTAAAACATCTGAAGTGCTTCTTTTCTTTTGCGGATTTCCCACAGTCCATCATCCATCATTCCCATCCACACAACGCTGTGCTTTAGACGAGAGTACATCCAGAATCTGTGAAAGGGTGGTGGGACGGAATAAAAGGGGAGCGACAGAGAATTCGGGGAGAAGGGGTGATCTCACGTTACTTTTGTCACGAGTAACGAAATAGTTGGGATATTTTACTACAATTTCCTCTGGGTACACTTGTTACTAATCAATATGTTGCAGTTTTCTATTTCAGACCGATATTGGATTGATACCTCTGTCTGACTGCCGAAACAGGCTGCGAGTTCGGTTTGCCTAAATCTTTTTCTAGAAGATGTTAGCTGCCCAGGCTATGTTCTCAGAACTTCGTCTCAGATTAATGCGTATGTCGTACAAAGAGAATTCCCTGTTTGTCTGTGCTAGTATGCTTCTTATCTCCTCTTTGCTTCGTTCATTTTGCATTATTTTTTCGAAAGTAGCAAAATTCCTGCAGTTCATCCAGTTTTTGTGTTAAGCTTACTGCAAATGTCATTTCTACTGCTTATTTAGTGTTTCTTTAGTTTATTGAAAATCTTCATTGTGTGCTCACCTGAGTATTCATTCCATTGAGACGGTTATGCAGTTCTTTTTCACTTTCACAAAAAATACCAAAATCATCAGCGGTTCTTGTTGTTGATAACCATTTACAGTGAATTTTAATCCCACTTTTAATTCTTTCATTTATTTCCTTCATACAGAATAGCAGATAGTTTTACCCCTCTCTGCCACACAAAGGCGCAATAACATGGTATTCTCTCTTTGAGTCGTTTCAAGTGCTCTGTGATTAGTCGGTGCCATCCTTGAGAATCAATTTTGCAAGAGCCTGGAACATTGCTTGGTGGCGATTAACAGGCTGTAATTCCTTACCCCTGTAAATCCCAGCCGTAATTCATAGCCGGAGATTTCGGTGGCCTGTCTATGGATTTCAACTGCGTGACTTTCTTCCACTATAGCAAGTGCCAGAGCGTGCTGAAAGGTTATTCCTCCGAATTTTTTACGTAAAACGTCTTCAAGCTTTTTACACAGAACAATATTTATTAATATTCTTCATCTTTATTCCTCATGTCTACATATTTACTGTGCTCTGGCGCTAGAGGGTTCAATATTGTAGAATGTAACATGGTAGTATGAAACGTAACAATGTCGGTGCGTGAGAAATAGCGTGCCATAATCTAGTTTCGAATTCGAAGAGTTACATAGAATTCCCTCTCCGTCAGCATGACAATGCCGTACCACATACGAGTGCTACGACATTTGCAACAATGCATCGCCTTGAGTTCAATGTCATCGATCGTACTCCGTACAGTCCCAATAGGCTCCATCCGAGTTTCAACTCTTTCCAAAACTAGAAGAATGCCTTTGAGGATATTTCTTTAGTGACGAAGTGTTGCAAGAAGAGGTGAGATAGGGGCTCCGTCAACAAAGTCAAACTTTCTACATTGACTGTATTAATAAAATGGTCTCTCGTTGGCAGAATGTGCTGTTCGCCAGGATGACTATGTTGAGAAATAAGTATGTAGAAATGAAGAATAAGGATGTAGAATGTTAATAACGTTTGTTTTATTTAAAAGGATTTAAGAGATTCCACATAAAAAATTCGGAGACATTACTTTTCAACGCGTCCTCGTAGATATGGACGGATATTGATCGTTTATGAAGACAAAACCTGTACCAACAGTGAATCGAAAAACCTGTGTAGCAGTACAACCCTATATCCGACCTCTGGATGTTATAACAATCCTTATGACCACTAAAACAGATATGGAACTCCGTACAAACATTTAATACGGGACTTTCTCGTTTCAACACCATAGCGCCTCAAAACCGGCACCCTGTTACATTGTTCCTGTATTAGCTTGACATAGAGCCGGACTAAGAGGGGACTGGAAGGCGGCACAACCTGGGCCTATGGTCCTGCGGGCCCTCCAGCATCACCATTTTTGATCGAACCACAAACGAGCGTAAAATATGTTCAGTAAATAGGAGGCAGTTTGGACACAGAGACCCCATATGTATGTAAAATATAAACATAGGTACCTGCTTATCTTTTATTAGGACGTGGTATTTGTCTCTGGATGTCTTCAGAATTTTCAGATTTTTTGTAAAGTGCTGCATGAAACTTAACAACTGTAGAATTATATTCAGTTGTCTGCTAGACGCAGTTATTCTACATGAAATGTTCTTTTGATTGTATGCCATCTACTCAGGCGCACTACCCTGAGGTGACGAAAGTCGTGGGCTAGCGATACGCATGTATACAGATGGCGCCAGTATAGCGTACACGGCATGAAAGGGCAGTGAATTGCGGGAGCTGTTATTTGGACTCAGATGATTCATGTTAAAAGGTTTCCGACGTGATTATGGTCTCACGACAGGAATTAACTGACTTTGAACGCGGAATGGCAGTTGGAGCTAGAGGCATGGGACGTTCCATTTCGGAAATCTTTATGGAATTCGATATTCCAAGATCCCCTGTGTCAAGAGCGTGCCAGCAATATTAAATTTCAGGCATTACTTCTCACCACAACGCAGTGGCCAACAGCCTCCACTTAACGACCAAGAGCAGTGGCGTTTGCGTAGAGTTGTCAGTGCCAATCCACAAGCAATACTGAGTGAAATAACCGCAAAAATCGATATGGGACGTACGACGAACGTGTCCGTTAGGACAGTGTGGTAAAATCTGGCGTTAATGGGCTATGGCAGCACACGACAGACACAAGTGCCTTTGCTAACAGCCCGACGCCGCCTGCAGCATCTCTCCCAGGATAGTGACTATATTGGTTGGATTCTAGAAGACTGGTAAAACATGGTCTGGTCATATGAGTCCCGATATCAGTTGGTAAGAGCTGATGGTAGGGTTCGAGTGTGGCACAGACCCCACGGAGCCATGGATCAAATTTTCAACAAGACACTGTGCAAGCTGGTGGTGACTCTATAATGGTGTGGGCAGTGTTAACATGGAATGTACTTGGTCCTCCAGAATTTGGTTACTTGGAGATCATTTACTGTGATTCATGAACGACAAGTTTCCAAAAAACAATGGAATTCTTATCGATGACAATGCACCATCTCACTGGACCACAATTGCTAGCGATTTATCTGAAGAACATTCTGGACGATTCCAGCGAATAATTTGGCCACCCACATGAATCCCATCAAACATTTATGGGACATAACTGAGAAGTCAGTTAGTGCACAAAATCTAGCAAAGGCAACACTTTTACAGTTATGGACAGCTATAGAGGCAGCATGGCTCAGTATTTCTGCAGAGGATTTCCAAGGATTTGTTGAGTCCATGCTACATCGAGTAGCTGCACTACGCTGGGTAAAAGCAGGTCCGACACGATATTAGGAGGTATCACATGACCTTCGTCACCTCAGTGTATAAGTGCAGTTCAATAATACACGATGAAGTGCGGTGAAGAACGCACTAGTGATTTTTTAATTTTTTGTCTAAAGTATTGCGTCCTAAAAATTATTTTCTCAGACGCTATAAATGATTATTATACAGTTTACTTTATGAATACGAAAATCCATCTAGATGAGTAGATTTAAGCAACGAATGTATATGCCGGAATTAATTATTCAACAGCAGCTGGAAAAAGGTAGGCTGGATATTGCGTTGTGCAGGGCTCGAGATAATGACAATGCCGCAACATGTCAAATGTACATGGAGGAGTACAACGAAAAATTTGAGAAGTCAGTCCAAAAGTTCTGTTCACGCCCTGTGCTAACTATTTATTAAATCTTTCTGGAATTCATGCATTCTCATGTGTTTCCCTCTAGCATCACCTGTTTTGGAACTGTAGAGAGGTTATATTCATTCTTCTCGTCATCGACATATAGATGGCAATTGCTTATATAAAAAGAAAAAAAAACGGAAAAAGTTTGAAAACATTGTGAGAGACTTGCTGGAGTGCTCATTACAATTCACTTAATCGTAAAAGAAAACCTGGAAACAATTGTGAGCGCTTTGGAAAATATGCCACATCCACCTTGATCACATTGATATTAGATTCTACTAAGCTTGCTCCTTTCAGCTATACAGGATCTTCGGAAATTTCCATTACAAACTTCTAGGACTTGTAGTGGAGAATGAGTATCTAATACTTTGAATAAGAACCCTTGTCTGGGAACGTACCGTTTCTGTTCTACCATTGATACCAGCATCGCTGCACAACCGACACAGAACTTCCAGCTTGTGTGGCAGTTTTCCGAAAGGACCACCCTGCTATTCGGAAAGCTACAATTTGACCCCTTTCAAACTCTCTTAGTTGGCTATAGAAAGCACTAATATGTCTCCATCACATGGTTACCTGCTTGCTTCACATTCTTCTGGCTGTGAGTGTTCCCTATTAAAGGGTAGACACAGATGGCGCTATTGTACCTAGACCACTACACTATCTTCGGCAGACAACGTTGAAACCATTATGAATACATCTACTATCCCTCAGGTGGCGGATGCTCTCATCGGATCAAAATCGACGTCGTCTTTCTTAGTGTACTTTCTCAGCAGTAAATATTACAATTACTAGAGTATACATCTTGTAATAGTGGTGGGCAGGAAATCGCGTACCGTATCTGTTAGAAATCGCACTGATTGAGAAGTCACAGATATCACAATAACAATTATACAGACTCTAATTGCGATTTCGGTCAAAATTAGCACTCGCAAGTAGCATTTCACATTCAATGCCGTGTGCCATCTGTTGGCTGAATTTCGTACTGCTTTCTGTGAACCTGGTGTTATGCTATGGAAATGGAATTAGCTGCAATTTCAGTGACAAGTCGCAGCTAGAAGTCGCAAGTAGCAACTAAAAAGCGCAGTTAACAGTGTCATATGTTGGCCATAGTTCGTACTACGCTCTATCTCTGCAGTACACTATCGAGTCCAACTGCGATTTCTGTGGCAAATCGCAACTACAAGTCGCAAGTAGCAACTAAACGCGCAGTTAACAGTGTTTGCCTGTTGACCGGCGTTCGCACTTCATTATAAGAACTTGTGCCTCGCAAGATCGATGTACTGTGTGTGCATATTATATGACGACATGCACATTCAGCACCAGTTCTGGTTTGTCTGCTGTTACTCTGAATGTATTATATCAATGAGAAGCAACTTGCCTTTTTCTCCTGAAAATATCATTTAGAGATAAGTAATCTAAAAATTGTGTTTGATTCTACTTCCAATAAGACAGTTGTGGTTAATACTCCACATGCCTACAGGACTTTGCAATGTTAACACAGCAGAACTCAGACAGTGTAATTAAATTAAAACAATATTATTGAATCATATGAATGTGTTCCGACACAGTTCAAGACTCTGGAGAAAAATTTTACACCTGGTGTTCTACAGGACAACTTCATACATAACAACTTTTTTGCCGACACTACAACCACCAACACAAGTAAGCTTTTCTTGCATGAGACTTTCACTCCGCAGCGGAGTGTGCAGATGTAAAGCTGTGAGGACGGGGCGTGAGTCGTAATTGGGTAGTTCAGATGGTAGAGCACTTGCCCGAAAAAAGCAAAGGTCCCGGGTTTTAAAGTGTCAGGAAGTTTCTTAAGCTTTTCCTATGTTACCTTCAACTACTGCACTTAAACTATTCCTGATTTAACTGGAAGATCCGTTCTTCCCACTTTCATATCAACAGCCTCAAAACACATACTGTAGACATCGGGCTATGTTACACGTCAGCATCACTGTAATATCTCTTTATGTTCTACTAATTATCCCTGCACAATTCTATGAGTGAATTACGTTTACTACCTGACCATCCATATACTCGCAGAATCGATGCGAAAAGTAGTGCAGTACTATTACTATTTCATAAGCGCATAATTACTCTTTGTAATATTCTCTCTGGTGTGTGTTGAGAGGACTTCTAGGATTTTCTCCGTGCCGAATAGCCACATTGAATAATTGTAATTTTGTTATCGAGATTACTGGAAGAAAGAGATTGGAAATATATTGTATGCTAATCAAGAGAATATATACTGAGCATTTACAACACAGGTCCGTAAGGAATTTTATTATATATGTATTCTCTAATTGGATATTTGCACGGATGTGTCGTTTCGTTGGTAATCAGAAGGGAACTTCCAATAAATTGGAAACGAACATGCAATTATTAGATCCAAGAGCTCCAATATTTCATCGGATACTTAAACTCTATCAAAACAAACTTTCCGCTTGATCTGAGGTTTCCCAACTGACTACGCAACGCAAGAATAATTGTAATTTTGTTATCGAGATTACTGGAAGAAAGAGATTGGAAATATATTGTATGCTAATCAAGAGAATATATACTGAGCATTTACAACACAGGTCTGTAAGGAATTTTATTATATATGTATTCTCTAATTGGATATTTGCACGGATGTGTCGTTTCGTTGGTAATCAGAAGGGAACTTCCGATAAATTGGAAACGAACCTGCAATTATTAGATCCAAGAGCTCCATTATTTCATCGGATACTTAAACTCTATCAAAGCAAACTTTCCGCTTGATCTGAGGTTTCCCAACTGACTACGCAACGCAAGAAAAAACCAAGACATTTTATTTACACAGGATTGCGGATCGCTTCGAATTATCGAGACTGCGGACAAGGAGAGTCATTGTCCGATTCTGATTAAACAAGTAAAGCTTAATTATAACTTTTGTGAGCGACTGTGATGACTGTGATATGGCTGCTTATGAATGGGATCATGAATCAAATACTAATAACTAACTTTCCTCCTCACCAGCAACCAGTATAAACACAATATTAATTAAAATTATATTGGCGCCAGTGTGACAGAACTCTCTTGGATTGTTCTATAATTCATGTATTTTCTGTTTCATGATAAACTACGAGAACGAGCTGGAACTAAGCTGCAGAGATATCCTGTGCTGACAGTAAAGGTTGCCTGAGATCATGAATAAAATACTAATAACTAACTTTCCTCCTCACCAGCAACCAGTATAAACACAATATTAATTAAAATTATATTGGCGCCAGTGTGAAAGGACTCTCTTGGCTTGTTCTATAATACATGTATTTTCTGTGTCATGATAAACTACGGGAACGAGCTGGAACTAAGCTGCAGAGATATCCTGTGCTGATAGTAAAGGTTGCCGATAGGAAAGGTTTCATCTACTAGACAAGAAGTGCACTGCAGATAAAGGCCAGAACAAACCAATTTTTAATTTTGTAGTTAAAATAGAATTTGAAGTACCTCGGAAAGAAGTTTTTCAGAGAGTAGTTAGCTTGTAGAATTGTGTGATTATTATTTCGTGTGTGAGCATTTAACTTGACTACCTCAGTGATTCAATCTGAACGTTAAACTTGGTTAAGACATTAATTTTGAAACAATATTCCGTGATTTATAAACTGTTATAGATAATTATTTCATGATATTAACTAGAGCTGCATATAAAATGTCCATGCATCAGCAACAAGACGTGCAACAGCCTTCAGCTGTTTGCGCCGAAGTAGAAGCCACAGAGAGCAATTCTGAGACTGTAAAGTTTGGAAGGTAGGAGACGAGATACTGGCAGAAGTAAAGCTGTGAGACCGGGCGTGAGTCGTGCTTCGGTAGCTCAGCTGGTAGAGCACTTGCCCGCGAAAGGCAAAGGTCCCGAGCTCGAGTCTCGGTCGGGCACACAGTTTTAATCTGCCAGGAAGTTTCAATTCTGAGACTGTTGTGGATAGCGGTAGCAATATAGAAACCCCCGCTAGTTCAGGCAATGTTCGTTCGACACCAGATCAAAATGTTGTGAACCTGTTAATTGTGATTATGCAGCAGCTATCCCTCTTAGCAGAAGGGTAAACCGAATTACGGAATCAATTACGAGAAAGCTTTAATGAACTAGATCACAGGTTAAATACCAAGGCACAGGAAATAAAAGAACAGGCAGAAAGAACCGAACAAAATCTCATTGCTCAAATTGAGCAGGTCCGTCAGCAATTTCAAGAAACTACCAGTAAATTAAAGGCGGAACTAACCGAATATGTATCTGTCAAGACAGACACGACGCAAAAACAAGTCGAACTTGGTCCTCAATTAATACAAGCACAAGAGGACATGCAGTGTGCCGTAGCTATGATACCTGTCATAATGGAATCACAAGACAATCTAAAGAAGCAGCTCGACGAAGTCAACCAGACGAATGTTGAACATAGAATCAATGTACTTACAGGGAAATTTTCAGAAATAACATTAGAACGGCTGAATTTTTCTTCTGAAAAGATCGAAGAAACAGTGAAAGTAGCTATGCAGTCGATTCCTGATAGTTCCGAAGAGAATTTCTTTAACAAAGGGTTGAAGGAAGTCCGTGACAAACTTGGTGAGTCCGCAGCTCGTGGTCGTGCGGAAGCGTTCTCGCTTCCCGCGCCCGGATTCGATTCCCGGCGGGGTCAGGGATTTTCTCTGCCTCGTGATGACTGGGTGTTGTGTGACGTCCTTAGGTTAGTTAGGTTTAAGTAGTTCTAAGTTCTAGGGGACTGATGACCATAGATGTTAAGTCCCATAGTGCTCAGAGCCATTTGAAACTTGGTGAGGAAATTTCGCGTTGGAAGGAAAATATTGTAAGATCGTTAAATCTCTCGCAGGATGATTTGGAAACCGCGTGAAGCAAGAAACAAAATTCTCAATCTATGCGTGACATTCCGTCAACGTCAAGGTCAGACACAGACAGAAGTATAACGTCACAGGTTAGAGCTGGTCGACCAGATTGTCACCGTGAAGATTCTGAACAGCATGATTTTTGGAATCGTATTGCGGTAGAAGAAAAAAATGATTAAACAAAGACAATTCCAAATCTTTAATCCTGATAAAAGGAATGTTCATCCTGTAGTTTTCATTAGAAGCTTTCCCAGATAGCACAGTAAGCCGGTTTCAAACTCGTTTCCAGCTGTAAAGTTCAAGTATATAAGCTTGATCAAAGCTGGAATATTCAAGCCTGTTAGCTGGATTCTAGCTTGAAATAAACATCAGAGTTGGCAGAGTTCAAGCTATATTTCAAGCTTGACTTATCAAGCTTGGCTCCAGCTGTATCTACACACGTGGAATACAGCCTGGTATTTACAGCTTGTTTTAAGCTATATAAATATTAATCTGAATTTATTGAACCTAATTAATTACGTTACGTAATATTTAACATTTGTAACATTAACGTACCGAACTGTTTTCTAGTATAAAACAAAGTTGTCAACGAACCACAACCATTAACGCGCATCACAAAGGTAAAATGGCCCTAAACGTAACTTTACGTTACGTAATATTTAACATTTGTAACATTAACGTACCGAACTGTTTTCTAGTATAAAACAAACTTGTCAACAAACCACAACCATTAACGCGCGTCACAAAGGTAAAATTGCCGTAAACATAGCAAGGCTCAGAAAAGTAAATAAAATAAGATGAAACAGAACTGGAGACAGTCACACTCAAACCAAACTCCGCGCCGTCATGACGTCACACACGACAACACCCTTACGTCACGGCTTATAAACGCTTGTGGCGCTTCCCGTGGACGTCTATGGAAGCTATGCTGCGCGCGCATCTGCTGTACAGCCTTCCAGGGAAATTACAGTTTATTTCAAGCTTGGGAAAATTATTTTAATTCAAGCTAAATTTTTACAGCTTGATGTAAACTGTGTAACAGGTTGATTTTTCAATCTTGAATTTTCAACTGAACCTAAACTCAATACCCACCTTGAAACAAGCTGTGTAACAGGTTGATTTTTCAATCTTGAATTTTCAACTGAACGTAAACTCAATATCCACCTTGAAATAAGCTTGAGTGCTAGCTGGGTTAGAGGTCTATTTCCACGATCTTGGACAGAATAGCAAAAGATTAGTTTTGTGTCAGGATATATTCAAGGATTAGGAGCATTGTGAGCATCTGAGCAAATATCGTCCTGTAAAGTGTATAAAGAATTTGAGCAGGCTTTTCTATCAAAATACTGGTCTGCTGGAATACAAGAAAGACTAAGGCAGAAAGTGTTATATCCTGAGCCTTTCTCATTCTCTAAAGATCCCTAAAGAAATATTTTGAGAAATATATTAACAAATCATTATACTGAGACATACCAATTCCTTTGCCTGACATACTCAGATTACTTAAATCCAGATTACCCACGAATATAAGGAATCAGCTGTTGTACATAAATGATAAGGACTTAGACTCGTTTATGACCACTCTTGATCACATTGATTTAATTGAGGAGAACGATCAAAGGTCAAGAGAAATGTTCCATCAAATAAGACCGATTGAAGCAAATCCAAGCTACAGCAGGAACGGAAATGGCAATAATAGTAACAGTAATAATAATCACGACCAACCATCTTATCTGCGAAGACTGAGAAATGGATTAAATGGAAACAACAATTATTATTATTATGGAAATTTCAATACATTGCCGCGAGGGGCAGTTTCAGGAACAACAGAAATTTTAATCGATTTAATCCTATGTATGGGAATGCAAGACAGTCCTACCAACAGCCACAGAATAATAACAATAACTACACGAACCAATCGAGGCAATACCGACCAAATTCTCTTCAACAGACAGAATGGAATCACGACTCACCACAACAACCGATCATTACTGAAATAACTGACGATGCAAATAACAATCGTAATACAAATCAGTCAAACTAATCGTGACCACATCGTGCCCCGGTGGAGCGGTCAAGGGATCTGTTAGGGGCGGGTCAGTAAAAGTGCAAGTGTTACGATATAATGACGGTGAGCTATAAACTGAAGAATTGACGAAAGATTGAACAATGTGTCAAAATGAAAGATCGAATGTTCCTGTATCGGAGGTATTTGTCGAAATAGAGGAGAATCCAACGAATGTAATACTAGATACCGCCGCTTCCGTCAATGTCATCTCAGGCGATCTTTTTAGGAGAATAGTTAAGAAGAGGAAGGTACCAATTTTACCGGTACAAAACTGTAAAATCATCGGAGCTGTAGGAGCACGCTCTCCCAACGTCAAAGTACAAACCCAATTGGAGATGAAGATGGGAAATGTCGCAATAAGATGCACGTTCCTTGTAGTAGACAAGTTGTTACTGGATTGTATTCTTGGTATTGCGAGTATGTAGGAGTACGGATGTAAAGAACGACCACGGTATTTCATTTGTTTCACAGTTTTAGCTATTGAAAGCACGCTCCCTAATAAAACGAAAGGATATTTGAGGTCACTTCATGGTAGTTGGGTAAGCAAACCACAAGAACACTTTTTCCATAAATTAAAAAGATGACAGGAAAATAAACTTTAACTAAACAAGCAACAACTCCTACAAAGGCTCTTCTTTCATCTTAAAAAGTTGCCTATCGTGTAACAAAGAACAATAAACCGCACGCCATAGAGGAATACCTTATTTTACTAGCTGCTTTCGACACTGCGTCTACTATGATAGGTGAGTTAGCTTCCAAGCACCTACCAAATATGCCGTTGTCAGACAATGTTATTAGTTGTCGAATACTAGATATGGCTGACGACATTACTGATCAAAAAGAAGTAGTATCGGTTTATTTTTTCATTGAGATTCATGGAGAGGATTACCAGAGAACGAGATAACTCTAGTAATCCCAGAATCATATTGCAGAAGAAGGAAAAATGCCCAGGAAAAGAAACAAAATCATTTTTAGTGTCGACTCAGAACAGGGAAGAGAGCGGACCATGGTACCGATGGCTGTGTGTGTGTGTGTGTGTGTGTGTGTGTGTGTGTGTGTGTGTGTGTGTGTGTCACAAGTCACGTGATCCTTCTCCAGTATTTGATTGGTAGGGTGGCTTTGCTCACGATAATTCGGCCTATTCAGTTCGGCCTATTCAGACGCGACCCAGTCGATTGTTGTTCCAGAGGAAAGTCAACTGATAAAAAGCTGGCCTCTTTTTAATACTCAAATAATAAAAGTTTATAGCATTTGGGGCCTGGAAGAACCTTGTTAACATCATCTCCTCTCCTCTCCTCTCACAGGGGGACAAATCGACATTCTCAATGGGTTCTTAAATTTAGTGGTAACAATTTTTCCGTTTCTCTTAACAATTCAACTCTTGGAATGTGAGTACCACGGGTAATAAAATCGATAGTAAGGCCATGCACAAGCGGGCTGCAAACTGTGATGTCATCGTGAACCCTCTCACCAGGCTACACTGTGTTGGAACTTGCAGGCACACAGAGCACACATGTTTAACTCATACACAGGTATGAATATAATTGAGATTTTCTAAGTTTAGCGCATCATCATTATTATTATTATTTTTATTATTATTATACACTAATGTTTTGGTGTATTATTATTATTATTTAAGTTTATATTAGTTAGACTATTTTTTCAGTGGTCAAGAAAAATGCTAGTGTAAGCCTCCAAAGGACATCAACTTCTTTCACCATCTAGGAGGGCACTATTTTTTTTCTGGGTGAAGAGACTCCCACAGGCTTAGACCACATTGACCTGTACTGTGAAGAAACCTCCTATATTATTACTTTAAACTCTTTGACTGTTTTAATAGGTTTTCTCTTTCTATTCTGGAACGTTATATTGCAACTCTTTTTTATTTTTTTCAGTTTTAATGTTAGTAGAATAATTCTGTAGGTTCTAGCTCAGTCTTTATAAGCAAACTCTCTCCCTCATTTTACTCGCTCATTCACCAACTCACAAAAACTTAACTAGAACCTACCAAATAACTCTATTACAGTCCATTTCTCACATCTAAGTCACTTATGTTCATTTTAAAAAAAGCTTATTTTATAATAAATTATTTAGAAAATTAAGAGAGCTAAATATTTTTTCTTATCTTTTCCATTTCTTACAAAAAAACGTATTTTTTCTCAGACAAGGTGCACATAAGAAAAAATAAATTAATTTGTTAAATGAGATTATTCAGTTTTCCTAATTCTTTCTTCTTCAGAAGTGATAAAATTCTTATGAACTGTTGTATGTAAATGTTTTTTTTAAATAAGGCTTATTTACAATTTACCACATTCACAAGTGACTAATTTTCTGGTAATATTTTTTACATTCTTTACATACACTAGAATAATCATCTGTTCGATACTTATATTTATGAACTTCATTAATATTCTTTTTATTCAGGAAATCACCACACTGCATTAGCTGTTTGGTATTGTCCATTTAAAGATTATAAAACAAAAATAAAATTTTGAAAAATTTCGCCAAGTGGAGTCTAAATCATGAAACTCATTATTCTTATTTTTAAGTTTCTTCTTTCCTTTATAGCTCAGTTTCATTTAGTCTTCCTCGACTAATTTAAAAATTCCAGTCAGTAATTAATTTTGAATATCTATCTGATAAAATAATCTTAATCTCGTTATTAAGTTCCATATAAATTTTCTCTCCATATCTAGCGTTTAAATATTTGCACCCAATAATGTTATATGAAATATTTACTTCTAGCTCGATTATTTTTTTAAACTGTTTGGAGTTGTTAATACTGTTGAGCTTCTTCAGAAAGACTTTCATTTACATGGAAAAAAATTTTAATATGGAAATAATTTCATTACATAGGCTTCCGTGGCCAGACTGACTCTGGCTGCAGAAGCCTATGCAATTATATTAGCAACCTGCATTAACAGGAATCACACAGCAACATCCACAAACTGGAAACATTCAGGAAGAAGAAAGGGAAACTTCTGAACAATCTTATCTACTGGAAGAGGTGTCAGGATCATGACATTGTACCTAAATTTCTGTAGTTTAAATTTAACATCGACACTCACAAAGCAATAAGCATCTACAGGCGATCCAGTAAATCTCTTCTGAAGGAGCGTATTCAGCAAGTGTGAAGAGAACTACTTGACTTCAACGACAAAAAATTGCTGCAAATACATCGTCTGCTATCATCTACGTTATTTCCTATCGACTGGAATAATGTCGACAGAATCACTCACCTGCAAGGGCATGCAACTAATGAAACCGCCGCCGTTCGCCAGAAGAAGAAAGTTCAGCAGCTATAATCCGTTTATCATAAGAATAAACCTGATGTAAACAAACAGAAACGCGATGATTGGTCAGAAGCTGTATCAGACGTACACTGGTGATGTTATGCTCTTGGAAGTAGGTCCTATTTATGTATTACAATTCTTATTACTAAGTTACGTTAAATGAAACTTTAAGATATTCTAATGTATTAACAGCCATCAACGTTTTTCTTAATCACGCTTTAGCTACGTAGTTTTTATTTCAAAAATCGTGTACAGTCACAGCTTCTGCAGCGTTGTGCTCTGATTGTCAGGCTGTTAATGCGTAGTATGAAAATGGCTGAGGCTGTAGTGAAACGCGCGTGTAACACAGTTAAGAAGTACCGAGAAATAAGCTGTTCGTAATGTTTTTCATAAATTTACGGAGATAATCGACTTTGAAGTTTTGTATATAGTGCACTTGATGAACATACAATAAACGTGTAGCGTAGTTGGTAGCATAATGGAATGTGAAGAGAAGTGGTTATTCGTGCTGTAGTTCTGATCATTCTAGTATCATTCTTTTTTTCTCGTTCAATTTGAAATACCTACGTCTCGAAATTATAAAACTCATCACCATTTTTATGAATAATGCACGTCTTCTTGTTTCTTATTTCATATTGAACGCGATATTTCTGTTTCCATTTCAAATACAAATTCTTAATTATTGATGTTACGAAAGACTGTTCATAAAAGTAGTTTAAATTACGAATAGATAAGAATTTAATTTTAAGGCAAAAATTAAAAACCGAATCCTCTTTATTTGGACTGTTTTATACCACAGAGGTAAATAAATATCGTTTTCACATCATCGAACGCATCTTACAAATGCTGCATTTTTACATTTGCTACTGTGCCAGTCTCAGGACTGAAGACCACAACAACAGCTGTGCCATTACAATATGAACCCAACAGAATTGATTTGGAGCAAAGCTGCAAGATTTGGCCCGAGAAGTAACAAGACTGTTACGCCGCTTTCACACTATACGGTTTTGACCGTACGGCAAAAAGCCGTACGGCTGTAGGTGTGAAGAAATGTATGGCGCCTTTCACATTATACGGCGACGGCAAAATGCCGCTGCCGTGCCGTGCTGCAGCCGTGTCTTGCCACTACAACAGACGGTCGCCGTACGGCAAGTTCGACAACAGTGGCCTACGTGACTAAGTGCATGCTTTCACACTGGACGGTTTTGAGCCGTACGGCGTCGACTAGTTCGTTGTAGTGTCGTTTTATTCATTTGTGTTTATTCTTGTTTACTGAAAAGTGTAGAAGAATGGATGAAATTGATACTGAACTTTTGATAACCTTGGTGGAAGTAAGACCTGTTCTGTGGGACAAAACTCTAGATGCGTATAGAGATCGTATTGCTACAAAGAATGCTTGGCGGGAAGTTTGCGTAGCACTGAAGCAAGATTTTGATGAGATGGAAGACAAAGATAAAAATGCGTTTGGTAAGTATTTATTTAATATATTAATATTACATTTAATACGTTTTAAACAGTTTTTATTTAACGTTATAAATTTTATTCTAAAAGTAAATCGTTTGTTTATAAGTAAATTACTGCTACCAGTCACGTTTTTTTTGTTTTGTTTATATTTTGCACGACGCGTTTCGGGAAATAATTCCCATCCTTAAGTGCGTTTTTCTCTAAGTTTTCATCATGTGTGGTGTCTTTTTATGTGTCAGGTCTTGCATTCTGTTTTCTTTACTGTAATTTATAAGAGAAACACGCACAAGACCTCACAAATAAAAAAACACTACACATAATGAAAACTTAGAGAAAAAAACGCACTTGAAGATCGGAATTATTTCCCGAAACGCGTCGTACAAAATATAAACAAAACGATTAAAAACGTGAGTGGTAGCAGTAATTTATTTATAAAGAAAACTATTTACTATACAGTCGCAGGCTTTCACAAACAATCTACAAAAAGGAAAAGGCTTGTTAATTTATATCTTTGACATCTGCCATGACACGCTTCCAGCATTTGTCATAAAATATTTACAAAGAGTGTTCCTTATGGCGTTGGCTGTCAGTCCTCCTCTTATGTTGGCATCTTGGGCTAAGTCTTCCAAACCAGTGAAGGATGTGGTGTCTTCAATTATAAATCCATCTCTCTGACGTACAAAATTGTGTAAAACAATGCAAGCTTTAACCATTTTTACTGCAAAATCTGGATGAACATTTAAAGGTCGGTGAAACAACCGCCACTTATTGGTGAGGATGCCAAAAGCACATTCCACATACCTCCTTGCTCTGCACAAACGGTAATTAAATACACGTTTCTCAACTGTCAAGTTTGTTCCCCCAAAAGGCCGGAGCAAATGCGTGTGTAGGCCAAATGCTGCGTCTCCCACGAAGAAGTAGGGTACTTTTGGACCTTCCGTACCAGGCAGACATTGGACGTCTGGAAATTCCAGGGAATTACTTTCTATTGACTTCCATAAACTGGACCGTCTGAACACTGAAGAGTCACAGTCTTTGCCATAACTTCCTACGTCGACATAAATGAACCTGTAGTTGGAATCCGCTACAGCCATCAGAACCACAGAAAAGTATTCTTTGTAATTGAAGTACATTGATCCGCTATTAAATGGGGCAGTAAGACGGATATGTTTTCCATCCACCGCTCCTAAGCAGTGGGGGAAATTAGCAGTACGTTCAAATCCAGCCGCTATTGATTCCCATACCTCTTTGGTCGGTCTTTGTATACATTCTTCCCGCAGTGATGACCAAATTGCTGTGCATACATCATTAACCACTTTACTTGCTGTAGAAATCCCAATTCTGTACTGGAAATGTAAGTCAGTGAAGGAACAACCGCTTGCCAGATACCTGAACAAAACGAAAAAAAATCAGTGACATTTAGTTTGCAGTGGACATTTTTTGTTACAGTTTTGCTTTTTTCTATACAAAATTAAAATGTTTTCATACAGTTTTGTTTCCTTTTGATGTAGGTATAGAAGTAATACGGAGGTGGACCAATCTACGAGACTCCTTTGTGAAGTCAAACATAAAAATTCAAGCTGCGAAAAAAAGTGGCTCAGCAGCAAAGAAAAAGAAAAAGTATGTATATTCTGATCAGCTGCAGTTTCTAAAAAAGCTGTATGATGCTCGAGAGACGGAGGACAGTTTTCAATCGGAACGCACCGCCAGACTGGAAGAAGATATAGAAACGCAGGGCTCCGTCGAAAATACTGAGAATGTTTCTGGGCCATTTGATACAGCACCCACACAACAAACATCCAAAAGCGAGTGCCATACAAACAGAAAACATAGAAAACCTGATGCAATCGAAATGAAAATATTACGAGCTCTGGAAGAAGACAAACCTTGCAGCAAAATGTCATTTTTACTTAGTCTGAAGCCTCATCTGGAAAAATTTGATGAACAGGATTATCTTCAGTTTCAGATGGGAGTCCTCAAAGTTATAGAAAATATATATGAAAGGAGAAATATATTGACAGCTCAACCTCCTCCATTTACCCATTACACACCTCCCATGCCCTATAATAATAGATTTCAAGCTTATTCTTATTCACCTATGGAAAATGCTGCTCCAATATCCTCTTACCATACGCATCAGATTCGTCCTCCTCCAGCTGCACCAAACCCAACTACTTTTCTCGAACAACCATTACAGACTTCTCAAGGTCGCAGTTCTTATCAACGAATTAATAAAGTGCCACCACCATACCCTTCGCCTTCCACAAGTAGCCATGAAGGCCCACCATCAACAACGCAGTTCTACAACGTTTTTGCAGAGAGCCTGTCGCCACAAAGTGACAGTACAGTCAGTCCTGCTACAAACTCTTTGGTTTCAACTGCTGATATTGATATTGACTTTTCTACTTCATAATCTGAGCGTAATAAAAATGTAAAACACAAATAAATAAGTAAATAAACAGAACTAGTTTTTATGTATTAAATTACCTTAACGTGATAGCCAGCATTTGAACAGGTTGGATGCAATTGCGGAATTGTGTGTTTTGTCGTTGTAACACATCCTTTAGTTTTCTATGTAATTCGTCAAACGAGGTAATAGACATTCGGAAATAGTTAAAGAATTTATTTCCGTCGTTCCTCAAATCTTCAAAGAGTGTATAAAATAAACCCACTTCGTCTCTTCTCTGGTTAATGGGGTGTACCCACAAAAGACGACCTTTTCTTTTGCGGCGACGATGAAGCAACCACAAAGCAACAACTCGTTTACGGTTCATCTTGATACACACATTAAGCAAACTGAATAGACACCAACAACTGGTCACGTCAAAAAGCCGTGTAATGTGAAAGCAACACAGGCACGGCTAAAACTCGTACGGCTTTTTGCCGTACGGTCAAAACCGTATAGTGTGAAAGCGGCGTTAAGCTGCCAGACGTACTGGAGCTAACGCACGAGGCTTTTTCACACGTCACTGCCGAACGCTGACGGGATACAGAACGGCTCCTCATAAAAGAAAAAGAGGAAATGCTGTGCCTGGTTGACTTACTGGATTCTGTTGTTCATAGGTTCGTTATCAAGGCAGCAGGTGACACTCTCAGAAGTGAAATGTATTTCTCGAATTTGTATAAGGAAGGAGCTAAGAGATTATCAGACGACTGACTGTAAGTAATACCTGAGTGGCTTCAGTATTTAAGTATTGGTGAAATCCTTCAATACTTCTTCTACGTTACACACAGCTTATGCTGAAAAATTACCCTGTGGTTAAGTCAGGAATTTTCATACAATAGTATGTCAGCTAAAAACGATAACGTGTTGCAGTTTTCGTCTTGTCGTCTAAGGAGCGTACTGTGGGAAATCTGTAGTGTATTATTTCATTCTGCTTACAAATTAAATGACATTCGAAGCTGTATTGCTCCCCAGCTCGTCTCTTTTTGCATGTGAACTGCAGCTGGCGAAGTCACTGCAGGCTAGCTGTACCAGCTGATCGGCCAGTGCTGTCCAAGTTAAATGCGCCGATAAAGCTGTTGTCCCGTATTGTCGCTATATCGATGTGCGCGTAACATACAACACAAAACGTACCCTTATTATCGTACGTGACAGTACTCGAGACAGCTTGGCTGCAGTCCCACGTGAAACGGAAATCCAATGAGGTTCCAGCAAATACTGAAGAACAAATAGTACAATCCAGAATAAGATTCTGGAAACATCCCCCAGGCTGTGGCTAAGCCATGTCTCCGCAATATCCTTTCTTTCAGGAGTGCTAGTTCTGCAAGGTTCGCAGGAGAGCTTCTGTAAAGTTTGGAAGGTAGGAGACGAGGTACTGGCAGAAGTAAAGCTGTGAGTACCGGACGTGAGTCGTGCTTCGGTAGCTCAGTTGGTAGAGCACTTGCCCGCGAAAGGCAAAGGTCCCGAGTTCGAGTCTCGGTCGGGCACACAGTTTTAATCTGCCAGGAAGTTTCAAATAGTACAATGTTTACATCAGGTTTATTCTTATGATGAACGGATTATAGCAAACACGACACGGAACACTATGCCTCGACTGGATACATCTCGAACTGTGGTGAACCTTTCATCTCATCCCATCAGCAACGCAGCCATAGAAACACTAGCTAAGGGACTAAACTTTGCAGTAACATCTGAACTGATTCCTACGGAAAAAATCATCGAATCTGTGGAAACAGCACTCCGCCACACATCTGCGATAGAAGCTGAGAAAATTAGGCAGGAAACCATTCGAGTTCTACTGCGAGCCAGCCACCGAAACACAACCTTAGACGAGAGGAAAGGGCAGCTACCAAGGAATTGAAAAACAACGACGAAATTGTGATATTAACAGCAGACAAAGGCAATGCTACTGCAATCTTAGACACCGTGCAGTATGAAGACAAGATGAAAGAATTATTAAATGATCCCATCTACAAAGAGCTAAGGGCGGACCCTACGGCGAAGATAATTCGAAAGACGCAGGGCTCGAGAATTGACCTGACACAGCGAAGGGTCTTATTCGCAGAGTACCAGTCGCTCCTATAATTTACGGTGTTCCAAAGATATATAAGGAAAGTTATCCTTTGAGGCCAATAGTGAATGGGAGTAATTCACCTACTTACAATCTGGCAAAGTATTTAGCCTGCAAATTAAGATGTCTAGTTGGCAAGACGAATTCTTATGTGAAGAACCCTACTCATTTTATGGAATGCCTAAAGGGAGAAACAATTTTATCTACAGACATCATGGTCAGCTTTAACGTAAAGTCACTATTTACGAATGTGCCAGTAGGCGAAACTATCCGCATCCTTTAGGAGCGTGTCCCCCCAGGCATAAGCGACCTGGTTAAGTTGTGCCTGACTTCAACGTACTTCAAATACCAAGGAAAATACTACGAGCAGACAGACGGCGTAGCAATGGGGTCTCCCCTATCCCCGCTGGCAACCGACATTTTATGGAAGCCTTTGAAGCAACGGCCCTTGGTTCAGCTCCTTTACGCCCACGTTGCTGGTTCAGATACATGGACGACACGTTCGCTATATGGCCTCCTGGTGAAACGGAGCTACGCAAGTTTCACGAATATTTGAACGATATGCACAGGAAGAGACAGTTCACGCTTGAAGTAGAGAAGAATGGTGCAATTCCGTTTCTAGACGTCGAAGTATACGGGTCAACGGAGGGCACACTGGAGCACAGAGTATGTCGCAAGACTACACATACAAACAAGTATCTGGACGCTCAATCCTACCACAACCCAGAGCAGAAGAACTTGGTCATCCGTTCTTTGGCAATCTGTGTGCAACACCTAAGTGATGCTCAAAACATAACAGCTGAGCTTAAAAGGCTACGCACAGAGTTCCTAGCCAATGGCTACAGCCATACGTCGATCAACACAGCCTTGTCGACGAATACAACTAGGCAAGATAAGAAAGAAATAGACAAACTGCAGCCAGCAGTGCACTTACCTTTTGTGGGTAATGTTACAGATCGAATAGGCAAACACCTTCGCCGGGTTGCGGTGCAGTCTGTCTTCTATAGTGGTCGAAGGATCCAGGACGTGTTATGCTCCACTAAGGACGAGGTGGAAACATTTCACACCGCAGATGTGTACAAGGTGGAGTGGGAGTGTGGAGAGGCTTACATCGGGGAGACTGTCAGGCCGATAGCAACGCGCATTCGGAAACGCGTGCGCTGTATTCGTGTAGGGCAACACAACAAATCTGCAGTGATAGAACATCAGCAAGACTGCGGAAAAGAAATAAAATTCAGCGAAGCATGTTTGTTGGCCAAGCAGCCGGTTTTGACGAAACAAAAATCAGAGATATCATCGAAATACTTAAACACACTAAGAACGTGAATAGAGAGGATGGACTCAGGCTTGCCCCATCTTGGCTGCCAGCAATCACGGCCCAACAGACAGCACTGTCAACACGAGGCTCGAGCACTACCAGCGAGTAACTGCCGCCGCGCTGCCAACGTCCAGCACTTGCTGAACAGGAGCCAACTTCTCATGCACCAGTGACCACCAATCATGATACATAATACAAGAGCCAATAGACAACAGAGATTATGCTCTCCCTCCACCACATTAACCTATTAAAATAAAGTTCCCTCTCCTTATTCCTTAAGTGACCAATGCAATGAACTATCTTTTTAAAATTATAACGTAATGCCATGTGAAGTGAACAGTCATAACAAAATATAAGGGACACTGCATGGCTAGAACGCACCAGTAGACCCAGAAGAAGGCCGCTACAACTGTGGCCGAAATGTTGGTTTTCTCCAGCAGTACTTTTATACAATATGACATGGTACCATACGCAGAAAACTTTTATGTCGATGGCAATAATTATTTCTTTTTCTTAAATAGGCCTAATAGTTTAAGAAACTGCAAACACTCAGTAAAGCGGGTAATCAGTTTTTTCTGTTCTCTCATTCATTTAATAACAGAGTTTTAATTATATATTATGAAGACAATATCAACAATGTGTAATGACCATACAGTAATATATCTATTTTATTTTACAAAACATCTTTTTTCATCATGAGGACTTATTGTTTCCTTGTTTATTTCAACAGTGTTACTTTCATGTTTTTCACTTAGAATCATATTGATTTTTCTGTAGTATTCTCTATTGTTAAAAAAGCAATATTTATAATCCTCCAAGCTGATTTTTTTATCAATACATTTCTTAACTCCTTTGGATTTTTTCAGTTTATCACCAACTTTGTAAGAATACATTTTTGTTCTCAAATGACAGAATTCTTCCATTATTTTCTTATTACATTCACCTTTCATTTTTCCTAAAACTTTCTTATTTACCTGTGGAATACCATAAATATTATTTACTAAATAATCATTGGAATAAAAGTAATCACTCATCAATTTCATGTCTTCAAAAAATTCATAAGTTTGCATATTGTAGATGTAACTCTGTATCTTGGTTTCATTATTCTATAATGAAAATTATACACTAGTTCTTCGGGTAAATCAAATGTACTCATACCAACATAGATAGTTTATTAAATGTAATTTTTGTCTTATTCATATGAAGGGAAAAAGATTTTCATTATATAGTTCTTTGTTTAAAGTTTTTCTTAGCTAACAATTTATGACATTTTTCTCCATCTGACACTAACTTTATACCTACTCCGTTTCTTATGTTTTCCTTTGTCTTACCTAACACAGAATTATTCGTCAATTTGTAGAAATCGTTTTCAAAATCATTCTTCAATGGTCTCCTCATTTGAGTGTTCACAACTATATATTTCTTCAACCAATCAAATTGTTTAAATTTTAAGACTTTATTTTTCTGTTATTTTCATTCCTAATGATAGATTCTGTTTAAGATTTCTGTAGTGAACTAGATAATTATGCTTGTCATTCAAAGTAGTTGGTAACTTATTTTCATTAGCTCCAGGTACTATTTTATTTTTAGAAGTGAGTGGTAAGTTTTTATGTATATCAAGCAGATCTCTTGGATATTCTAAATCTACTTCAAAAATATATACTAGTTTATCAATATCTGAAATTTGACTTATTTTTGTACTATCAAAAGAATCTGGATTTTCTCATTCAAATTCACCGTATGGTAAAAATTGACTCATAGTGTAATGATATAAATTGTTTGCATTGAATAAGGTAAATAATTTGGCACATTTTTTACATCGTAATCTTCTATGTATTTATTATTTGCTTTGACATATCTTTTACAACACTGAGATATTCTTTTTTCAATTATTAAAATCATATAATATCATGTGATAATTATAGGGGTTTTAAACATTGCATCCCATGGTAGACTAAATACAGTAATACACCAAGAGGGGTCTAAATCATAAGCTTTCATACAAGTTTTTCTAAAATCAGACAGTGAAAATACATCAGAATTAAGATACAAACCATGATATTCGTCAAGATTCTTGATATTAAATCTTTCCTGAACTATTTGTGCATATTTATAAACTTCATCACTTATTTCATAGTCATTCAGTTTATTGTAAAATTCTTCTTTTGCTAATAATTGTACTTCTTCAAGTTTCTTCCAGGAATCCATGTAATCATATGGGTACACATATTTTCTGATCATTAGATTGAGTAAGTCTTCTGGGAAAAATTTCCTAATGTTAGTCATTTGATTCTTTTTCAATTATGATGGAAGTTTGTCAAGTGAAGAAGCCATAAATTTAAATGTGTCCATACATCTCATTTTCAATTTTTGTCCTTTTACCAAAACTAATGTATCTATGTTCATTGTTTGGCAATAAATGCATTTCTTTCCTATCATAATCGAGTTCTTTCACAAACAGATTGTATCATATCCTCATAAATTATGCAAATAAATTGGTACAAAAGTCAGATGTCTGTTTCAGATTACAGTTATTACATAGTGGATCTATAAATTTCCCAGTTAAATGATCATGATGAGAAACATTTTTATTTTTTGTCAGTTAATGACATTTACACAATGTACAATCTCTCCATCTTTGCATATCTTATTTGTTCTTCAGGATTTAATGGTTTCATTTCTTCAACTTCAGAATAATTTCTTCCAATTTTTTCAACCTCTTTTTTTATCCATTTCAATACATTTCTTATGGCAATTTGGTTCTCTGTACACAATAGGATCCGTATAGTGTCCATTTGCTTATTTAATATAACAACAGAATCCACTTGGTTCATGTTTTGAGATATTTCATTGTATATGAGTTTTCTGAATTTGGATGACAGTTGTCCATCTTCAATAGTAACCTTTCAAAATCAGCACAAATAACAAATGGAATTTTTTGTATATCATGATAATTTTTAAAATATTCATATGAACCCTTTTCTGGCATTTCTACTTTTAATGGTTTGTTAACTAAACAGCATGATGAGTGATTATCTAGTTCATCTTCACTTCTGAAGTGAATACGTATCGCAAATAAATTTTACTTCTTCGTGTATATTACTTTGCCTCGAAGCAAGCCTACATAATTTTTTATACAACAATAGTGTGTATTACTTCCATCCTTGAAATAAAGAAGATGTATGTGTTTCTTCACTTAAAACGTCCGGGCTGATTTATGAAAAGTAAGAAAAAGAAACACATACAATGTAAGCTTTCACGGCCGGTATTGTCTTCACTTAAAACTTCCGGGCTGATAGGCCGTGGTCGAAGTATATATGTTTTATACTTTGACCACGGCCTATCAGCCCGGAAGTTTTAAGTGAAGACAATACCGGCCGTGAAAGCTTACATTGTATGTGTTTCTTTTTCTAACTTTTCATAAATTTTAGTGGATACACTTTATATACTTTTCGTAAATTTTATATATATTTCATCAAATGAATAAAGGTTGATAAAATCCTCAGTTCTACTCTCAGGTTTTGGAATATGATCAGAAACTATAGAAAATTCAAAATTTTCGAGTTTCTGATCAAGATCAAAGCCAACTTTTGATATTTTGTTACTCTTCCAACATTTTTATCTACAGAATATAATGCAGATTTTATAGCCCACAGAAACCATTTATGATCATTATTTTTACATTAATACATCCTTTTTACTTTTATTTTATCTGATAATTCAATGTAAGATGATCCACTCAATGGAACATATCTGTTGATTCCTAGCTATAAACCAAAATTTCTGTTTAATATCCAACCAGATTCACAGGTTTCAAAATCACCATTCTTGATAAAATATTTTGTTTTTGATTCTTAAATTTTTTAATTAATGCTCTTTCATTTTTTATCCTATAGTTTTGTGTCTGGAAAGTAAATTACATAATATTTCTGTTTGTCTGCATTTATCACTCACAAAAAAGTTACTTTCACTCCATGCTGCACTCAGCTTGTATTTCACAATTTTCATAATTTTTGGTTTTACAGCAATAAAGAAATGGTTATGTTCTGTTGAGTTTACAGTTTTTTTCAAAACTTATAGCTTGTAATAGTTTGCAAATATATTATTAACTGAATAATCTGTAACTGTCCTTCTGTCTCTTGGTTTCTCAAATAAATTAGTATAAAAAGGAAATAATTTTTCTTCATTAGTTCTAGTTCCTTGTTTTGGAAACTTATCACCAGAAAATGGAAATATTTCTATTAATGGTTTAGTTCAATCATCACTTCCAGTTTATAATAAGAGAAAAATTTTCATACACTTCCACCTTGCATTATATGATGTCTATAAATAAATATAACAAATTGTCTTTCCTTAATTTACTAAACTGTCTTAAATTATTTCTTTTGCAATAATCATGAAATTGAACAACTATGAATGACTGCCTTCTTCATTTGGCCTTCCTGTTTGTAGGAAATAAAATGTATTAGATTTGAAAAAATTAAGATTTCACAATTCGACCAGAAAAGAATTCTTATTTAATAGATATTTAAAAATTAAGTACAAGATGATTGTCCTTTCTTATTTTTCATATATTCTAAAATACATTTTTTTTAAATTTATTATCATGTTTATCTTAATGTGGAGGATTTATGTAAAAACAACTTAAATCTTTAATACCTTGCCAACCATTACATTTCTTTGAGGATGAATCAATTATTTCATCATCTTTTTTCATCAACAATAATATTTTAGAATGTTCTTCACTTGTAATTCGTTGTAAATGGTTTTCATAATAATATATAGAAAAACTTTTCCCACATATACGAGGAATTCACTTACTGTTGTAATTTCCTAAGTGGAATTCATTTACACACTGTCTGCTTTTCATTCTACAGCAATCTTTGTATATTTATGTGAAGTAAAATTATCAATTGACTTCTCAGTGTTAAAAAAATTTTCACAATTTGGTTCTGATTGCTTCCATTTATGCAAAAAAAAAATGTTATCAGACTGATATCATATGAATGATTGAAAAGGCACAGCTTCTTTGTTTTTTCAAATTCAAAGAAATGAAGAAGCTGTGCTGTGCCAACGGTTTCTGGGACTCGGTCTTCAAAGAGGCAGCGGAGATATGTCTGCACAACAATTTAGTTAACAGGGATAGCGAAGCTCAGTGCAGCGTGAAATCCCACAATTGACAAAATACGTCAGGAATGCTCCTATCTGAAGGCAGCGGCGTCCGCAGACAGATTGGATAGCTACCAAGTCTCCACACTGGTCCGTGCCCGCCCCACCACCACCACCACCACCACCACCACCACCACCACACCATGGTACCCCATTCCGAAGGAAAGTGATTGGCTGGCCTACAGTAGTGGACGACGGCCAAGCAGCTATATAGATATGGAGAACACAGTATCCAGACACTTCGCCAGAAGATGATGGGTACGAAACTTATTGAAACGTTGCGACAAGATGACTCCACCACTCAGATGATAACCCGAGAAGAATTCATCAATGGTTCACACACAAAGTATGTCGTCAGTCAGCTGTTTTAGTCGTCATGTCACAAGTCGCTACTTGGTCTGAGAGGAAATGATTTGTTTACCAGCAGCGCCTCAGTAGAAATGTTGAAATTTTACTGATGGGGTATTTCAGTCAAGATTTGTTTATTGTTAATTATGTCTCATTCCTCATGTATAGGAGTTCACATCTCTATAAACGAGATTGAACACAATCGCTCAAATACATGGCCAGTATATTGTGTACATGGTTTTACAATACGTGTTTTTAATTTCAGATAGCCACAGTAACTCTATGTTAAAACTTTTATATGTAACATTTGCAATGGAACTGATGTCGACCCTGCTGGACATAACATCAGTTCATATCTTAACGCAATGGCATAGCTGGTTTGCTAGAATGTTGCACCATGTATAAGAGTTTTCTTGTTTAGCAGTACTGTTGTGCTGTTTCCAACACTGTAATCTAATGGGAGCTAGCTCCCATGGTAATTCCAACTGGTCAGTTGTGAGTCATTCTGAAATTGTGCCAGAATGTAGTTGTGTTTCAGGTAGAGCTAAGCAAAGCTGAAATTAAGATTATGGAGTTAACTCCTGTGGTAAACCTTCCTGGAATCAAGCAATGTCAAAATATCACTTTGCCTCTGCCCATGCCTTGTTTATATTTACATTACATTCATTGCATTTCACTCATCTGTAGAGACTGGTCTCTATAATATGTAGTATTATACGCTCTGGAAGGCTGTTGATTACGTATGCACCCATGTACTTAATTCCTTTCTGAATTATTAATGTTAAGTTCTGGAAATCTTTGTTGATGTTGTCCTAATATTTTATTCAAACCTTGCAATCGTTTTTGAACAAGGAGAAAAACTGGTAACAAGAAAGGACACTACTGAATCTGTGTACTGTAGAGCAGTTGTAATTTTTTTAAAGAGGGCTTTGTAGGTGGTTCTAGAATTAACACCAGATATAATTCACATAGCATGCTTCTATATTCTGAAAAATGCTGTTCCTATAAGAACTGTTCCACCAAAAATATTTTTGTAACATCTTATGTAGAGTAAATTAGCTTTATCATTTGTAAATTAGTTGTAACAGCTATAAAGCATTTGCAAATATAGCTGAACTAAACTTCATTAACTACAGGGCTTGAGATTTCCAATTAAGTTTGTAAACTGTGTGTAGCCACACAAATACTCTGGCCACTGACAATTTAATATTCATCCCTTAGTGTTGAACCTTCTGTTCATTTCTTCAAATATAAGAATAATAATACTATATTATTTCTTTGCTGGAGGATGTCTCCGACAGACAAAAATCATGATTGATATTTATAGTGGATGTTATAAGTGTAGAATTCGGCTGTCAGCTGATATACTGAATGTTGTTGGGGAGAGTGTTGTACCTCGTAACACTTTTCAGACTTCCAATGCCAGCCAACCTTGTAATAGAAGTTTAATGTACTTTATTATTCCATTTCCAAATGATGGCATCCACGTTTTAGGTGCTGCAGTCTTTTATGAAACTACAAAAATTAAACTGGAAAATTAAGGTTTTTCCAAATGTGAAAAAATGTTCCAAGGTTCAACAAGATCTTGTAGATCTACCTAGAAACTAATTGTTTACTGAAATTTAAAAGTGTTGCAGCCAAGAAAATCTAATCAATATGGTACTTAAATGTCTCTCTCTTACATTATTAATATATTACACACAAATAATCTTTAAGTGAAATCAAATTAAGCATTTAAGTATTATCAAAAAATCTCCAGTCACAAAAACAGACAACAGCCAGGACAGTAGTGTGTTGACCATGAGCCCCTCCATATTCACATCCAGTGGCACCTATGTGTGAGGATGACATAGTGACCTGCCCATACGGAGTTTTTGTTTTATCATCAGAAATCAGTTATAAGTTAAATACATTTGAAACAGAAGTTGTTGATAACTAATAGAAATTTCCACTTCCAGAACAGGTAAAAAAAGCTCAGTTCATTTGCAGGTATCACTTGTTTCACAGTAAAGGACCGTCTGATTCACAATACAAGGCGGCGCACAACCAACGAAGAGTGGTTTAACTGTCCATACGTTATATAAATGATTAGCATTTTTCTCACAATAAAATTCTGTAACAGAGAAATTAACAATATATTCCAGATAGCTTTAATACATTATGCCACATTTAAATGTCTAGAACTCGAAATATTTACAAACGCTTCATAAAACACAACTTGATGTCTAACAACAAAAACTGTAGAAAATGGTGGAAACTACTTATGGCAGTCTCTAGTGAGCATTATTTCATGTGATTCTAAAGTCAGTCACTACAGTGAAGTACCCACCATAATCACTACTCTGAAGTACCCACCATAATCACTACTCTGAAGTACCCACCAAAAAACATCACATGTTAGTAGGTACACTATCCTCTAGGTACAGTACTCTCCCCCACTGTTAATGCTTTGACACGGCAGATGAAATGTTGATTACTCTGTAATATCGTTGTTGTGTGTAGGTTGTATCTGTTGACCAACTCTGCCTACACTACAGAAAAATTTATGAGTGTGCAGTACTATAATAATGATATATGTGTGTATATTATTAATTAGTAGCTAGGTATAAATTTCTAATAGTAACTCTTAATGACTAATTTATAGATAATAGTACGTTCCTATGAACAGATTTATATGTTTTTATTGTGATTATGATTGTGAGAAACAGAAAATCGTAATTGGTGCGCATGATCAATAAATGATGAGAGTTTCAATGATTCTTTGAGCAGTAGCTGTAAGAGAGAGACCTTGTACATTCATGTCATCATGATAATTAGAGATTTCTTTTGTCAATGCTATTTGATGGTAGAAAGAAAATTAAAACAATCAAATATGCAATAAACATGTATTACTTTTGAATATATTGTGGGAGCAAACAGTGATCAATGTTATTACTAATATTTACTATCAAAAACAGTCTTGACCACAAATTATTTATTCCAGTGACCGGTTTCAACCACAACTGTGGTCATCTTCAGACCAATGAGCAAAAACCACCTCCTGGTGGTAAACCACTACTCCACCACCAGAAGCAGGTTCTTGCTCATTGGTCTGAAGATGACCACAGTTGTGGTCAAAACCGGTCACCAGAATAAATAATTTGTGATCAAGATTGTTTTTGATAGTAAATATTAATAAAAATATGTTGGAAATTAATTGTTTGTGGTCATTGGAATCAGCAAACCAATGTGAATCTTTTGATAGCTCTGGTTTTTCTATATGTCTTAATTATTGTAAGAAAAATATACCTAAAAACAAAGATGATGTGACTTACCAAATGAAAGTGCTGGCAGGTCGACAGACACACAAACGAACACAAACATACACACAAAATTCAAGCTTTCGCAACAAACTGTTGCCTCATCAGGAAAGAGGGAAGGAGAGGGAAAGACGAAAGGATGTGGGTTTTAAGGGAGAGGGTAAGGAGTCATTCCAGTCCCGGGAGCAGAAAGACTTACCTTAGGGGGAAAAAGGGACGGGTATACACGCGCACACACACACACATATCCATCCACACATATACAGACACAAGCTTGAAGACAGACACAAGCAGACTGCTTGTGTCTGTATATGTGTATATGTGTGGATGGATACGTGTGTGTGAGCGAGTGTATACCCGTCCCTTTTTCCCCCTAAGGTAAGTCTTTCTGCTCCCGGGACTGGAATGACTCCTTACCCTCTCCCTTAAAACCCACATCCTTTCGTCTTTCCCTCTCCTTCCCTCTTTCCTGATGAGGCAACAGTTTGTTGCGAAAGCTTGAAGACGGACACAAGCAGACTGCTTGTGTCTGTATATGTGTATATGTGTGGATGGATATGTGTGTGTGTGCGCGCGAGTGTATACCCGTCCCTTTTTCCCCCTAAGGTAAGTCTTTCCGCTCCCGGGACTGCAATGACTCCTTACCCTCTCCCTTAAAACCCACATCCTTTCGTCTTTCCCTCTCCTTCCCTCTTTCCTGATGAGGCAACAGTTTGTTGCGAAAGCTTGAATTTTGTGTGTATGTTTGTGTTCGTTTGTGTGTCTGTCGACCTGCCAGCACTTTCATTTGGTAAGTCACATCATCTTTGTTTTTAGGTATATTTTTCCTACATGGAATGTTTCCTTCTATTATAACCTTATTGTAAGAAAAGCTGTATATAAACAAAAATCATCAGTTCTCTGACAAATGGTGGGGGTGGATGTTATGTACTTTCTGAGCATCAACGCAGTCAGGATTTCTAGTTGTGGGCTTTCATGGAACTTCTTACTAGTTGATTTTTTGTGGACCTAGAATTCTGTTGAACCAATATCATACGTATTGTAAGTTACTGTGAGCATGTATAGCATGACTGAGGTTGGAGGCACGTTCTATATTTTGAAGGATACTCTTCTCAAGATAACATTTCTGGGTTATCAAGTTATACCTGATGCAATTGGGCTTGTTAGCTTCAAGGTCACCCCCAACCTCCTCTCTGCCAGGGAACCCCAGCACCTCAGGCACTTGAGTGTGGTACATTGATGGTCAGTACACAACCTGATACCTACTCTTGTATCTTGAGCCATTACATGACATCAGATTGATGTGAATGTGAAAAAAACTGACTAGGTGCTATGTATTAGCGATTACAGTGAACACATTCAAATTCTGAGGTCCTTGCTGTTTTCACTTTATCAGTGGCAATACTTACTTCATCAATTGCGAACAAGTGGGAAATATTATTTGGAACTCCTTCTGACTGATGGAATAATTTCAGATGGCACTTTATGAATATGGTGTGTTTTGTGTGTCTATGATCTCTTGACAAGGATACAATTCGTGAGGCAATCAGATCAGGAGACACACTTGGTATTTAGTGCTGGGGTCCACTAGTGCCTCCCAAGTTTCCTTAGAAGTTTCCATGGCTTCCTGTTTGATTTTGTTAAATTTAATGTCTCAGCAGTTTCTTCTCATTTCCGCCTTTGAGCTGCATCCTAGTTTTGTAGGAGCTTGTATCAATTTTCACTTTGTTCTCCTGCGAGAACCTATAGTACAATGCCTCAGTCTCTTCATTTCATCTCGGGATGTATTTCCTGTGAAAGCCCCAGGGAACACATCGTTTAGCAGCTGACATTATTATCTTTACAAATTTATGAACCCAGTTTTCTTTTTGTAGATTCCTCCTGGGTCTTGGGAATTGGGAAGGAACAGATAAGGCAGATATTCATTCCAGTTTCCATAAGGATGTGGTGGTGTTGAAATGTGGTAAACTGTCCTTAACTTCATTGTTTCTGGGGACAGGATGTAACCGTCAATTCCTGGTAGTAAAGTTCAGGTCAAGGTTCATTTCTGTGCTGTGGTTGACAGACTGGAAGGTATTTTTATCTTTTGTGTCAAAGACCAGATGCAAGTGGTTTTCTTTGGCCTAGTTTGATAATTTTTCTCCATTTTCATTGGTTGTACAATATCTCCAGTTGGCACAGTGACTATTGAAATCCACAGTGTATATTGTAGGGAGGGATGAGTGCTCATAATGTTCTGTGGCCATGCTGTCTGTAGGGGCTTGTACATGTTTACCACTGTTACTTCACCAATTTTTGTGACTACGTGCGGGAACCAGTCCGTTGACAGTGTGACCAGGGATGCATTTTCAATATTGCTCCTCACATAGATTGTGACTCTGTACTGTCTATGACACAGCTCCCAACATGACCCTGCCTCTGGACTTCTGTTGCTCTTCATTGTTTATGTGCATTTCATGAAGAATATGAGTTTTCATTAAAATTTTGAAAGAAACTGACTCTTAGAACTACCAAGCCCCTAAACCTCTCAACATCCAGTTGTGAAAACCAGGAAAATCAACAAGTGTTCTGGTTGCTTTGACTTCTGGCTCTTAAGTAGTGCCCCAAAGTGATTGTACTTTAACATTACCTAGGGGAACAATTAACTTAAGGAATGTTATCGATGCAAACACCCCAAATCTGCATGCCTTAAATGAAAGTTGCCAAAGGTTACAATGCAGAGCTCTTTTCTTATCAAATTACCAATATTCCATTCATTTTCATACATCAGCCCAGCACACAAATGCTGATGTGCTATCAAGAATCAGAATCCATACAGGCCTTGGTGAGAATTTTACAAACAAAAGACAGGCTTCAAAAGAGCATCCCATCCCTTCCAGAAATGTTGGAGCAAACTTGCATAAGAATTCACTCTTGCGCCAGATTTGCCACTTTGTACAAATGAGCTGACTGCTTGCCCTTCCTTCAGTTGCATCTGTGGAGCTTAGTGTTCCCTCCTCCCAACACCATGCCCTTCACATTTTCAAAAGTGTTCTAGTGTTGAATCAGGACAACTACCAGTGTCGAGCAGTGATTCGGAGGTTCTGCACTCAAGAATATTGCAACCCCTGCACCAGTCCCACTGTGGCAGTTCAGAATGAAGAAGCTTGCCCAACTGTATGTATATTGGCCACATTTGGATGAGGATATTACATTTGCAGCTCAAAAATATGTCTTATCAGCTGCAGCAACCTGCACCACCCCAAAACCTATGAGCTGTGGCCTATGTCTATGCAATTGTGGCATCGACTGCACATGAATTTTGTCAGCTCATTCCATTGCGCCATATGCTTGTTTTCAGAAACGTGTTTTGTTATTCCCCACACACAACAAAAATGCTAAAGATAACTTTTTTTTCACAACTTAAGGAGCTTCACAAATTTTTGTTACCAATCATAGTCAAAAGTTTACTACCAATTATTTTCAGTGGTTCTGCACTATGAATAAAATTAAGTAGTTACCACACCTCTGTTTCCCTTTTTCCCCCTAAGGTAAGTCTTTCTGCTCCCGGGATTGGAATGACTCCTTACCCTCTCCCTTAAAAACCACATCCTTTCGTCTTTCCCTCTCCTTCCCTCTTTCCTGACGAAGCAACCGTGGGTTGCGAAAGCTTGAATTTTGTGTGTGTGTTTGTATTTGTTGGTGTCTCTATCAACATACCAACACTTTCGTTTGGTAAGTTACATCATCTTTGTTTTTTGATATATTTTTCCCATGTAGGGAGGGGGGGGAGGGGGTGGAGAGGATTAGTTTTGTACTAGTTAGCTCATAAGAAATTCACTGTCTGAAAGTGGTGGCTACCTTTCTTCTTCCTTACTTTCCATGGATTACAGCCGCAACCATGTTACTGAGAGTGATGCAGAGCAACTTACCATAACTATTATTTTTATTTGAACAGAACAGATGCTTAATTTATCTGATATCAGACCTAACTTAAGGAGAGCCTCTCACTATGAAAATATCATCATAATTGTGGTATCAGCACTCGATTTTAAAATTGTCAGACAATGTTTATATTTTTATGCAGCTTTGTTAATACCTGTAATTTTCATAATATGTCTGATTCCATATATATTTAAACTGATTTGTCTTGTGTGTACAATCACAATGTTCAAATGGAGTGCCCGGTTTCACCACCTCTGCAATAAAATGTCAATCACTACCTGTTACCAGGTGTACCGGTACGAAATGAGCGTTAAGATACAAATGTGTCGATAGGGAACATTTGTTGTGAACGAGCCTTAACTCTTTTTTATTTTTTTTGTTTGGTTGGTATGACATCTGTCAAAGACATTTAGTATACATCAGCTCACGGAACAAACAACATCATATGTTTTCATCGTGTTAACAATGTCGAATTTTGTACCAGAAAGTGATGATTTGCGGAAAGCATTAATTTTTTGTTTTCATTTGAAAAAAAGTGCTGCAGAGTCGCATCGAATGCTTGTCGAGGCATATGGTGATCATGCTCTATCAGAAGCAACATGCAAAAGATGGTTTCAATGGTTCAGAAATAATGATTTTGATGTAAGAAATGAAGAACGTGGAAGACCACCAAAAAAGTTCGAAGATGCCAAATTGCAAGCAATAATGGATGAAGATGATACTTTGAGTCAGAAGCAAATGGCAGCAATGCTAAATGTTGCACAACAAACAATTTCTGACCGTTTGAAAGCTATGGGAAAGATCCAAATGTGTGGAAAATGGGTGCCACATGAATTGAATGAAAGACAGATGGAAAACAAAAAAACCATTTGTCAAATTTTGCTTCAAAGACATGAAAGAAAATCAATTTTGCATCAAATTGTTACTGGCGATGAAAAATGGATTTATTTTAAGAATCCTAAACGGGAAAAATCATGGGTTAATCTGGGACAACCATCAACATCGACTGCAAAACCAGATCGATTCGGCAAGAAGACAATGCTCGGTGTTTGGTGGGATCAGAAAGGTGTGGTGTATCATGAGCTTCTAAAACACGGTGAAACTGTGAATACTAATCACTACAAACAACAAATGATCAATTTGAACTATGCATTGATCAAAGAAAGACCTGAATGGGCCAGAAGAAAAGTAATTTTTTTTACATGACAATGCACCTGCACACAAAGTAAAACTGGTTCAGGATACAATCAAAACACTTGGCTAGGAGCTGCTACCCCACCCGCCATATTCACCAGGCTTGGCCCCTTCCAACTACCATTTTTTTCATCAATGGGAGATGCATTGGCTGAGGAACACTTTGATTCCTACGAAGAAGTCGAAAATTGGGTGTCTGATTGGTTTGCTTCAAAAGACGAACATTTTTATTGGCATGGTGTCCACAAATTGCCAGAAAGGTGGTCAAAACGTATAGAAAGCCATGGTCAGTACTTTGAATAAAATGTTTTTACTTTTCAATTCAAAATTAGTGTTTCATTTTCACAAAAAAATTCTCATTTCATACCGGTACACTTGGTATTTCTAAAATCACAAACCTAAAATTGAATGTTTTTTTTTCTTTTATACGAATTAAGACTGGCAAGACTGGTACTGTTGCTCACAGTGCCTGAGACTGCAGTCATGTGTGTGAGTTGTATTTGTGTGTGTGTGTGTGTGTGTGTGTGTGTGTGTGTGTGTATTATTGATGGAGGCCATAACAGCCAAAAGCTATAATTGTGAGAGCCTTTTCGATGTGCCTATCTGTGACTCAGCATCTCCGCTACTCGGTGAGTAGCAACTTCCCTTCTCATAATACTGTTACATTCCATTCTGGATTTTCCATTGTTTAATTAATTCTTTTTGTTTCACATCAATTAGTGTAATAATAAAGGAAGCTTGCATTGGAAGTGGGGTTTCCACATTGTGCTTCATAATAATCTTTCACAAATAATATTAAATCAAGCGCAGCTCCTGCATAGGTTCGCTGGTTTATGTTATCCCCGGAAATAATTTTGTTCAATTATATTTGATTTTTGAGCTTTCAATACAAGTGGAGAGGTATTGCACCATTTATCTCTTTTGAAATTCCAGGCTCCAAGTGCCAAACACAGCCAAGTGGGACGAAAATGTGCCAACAGCGCCTAAGGTTTGTACTGCAATTGCAAACATGGACTACAGTGTCTTGAGGGGGTGAGGGTGGCTGCCAGCCACAGAAACCTGGCCTGAACTCTTCTGAAGAGAACCAAAGTGGTTCAATCTTCAAACAAAGTGAGATTCTCACACTTCCTTACCAATTCACATGTAGCTGTGAGCAAGGTAACTGCACACACACACACACACACACACACACACACACACACACAAAACACAAACACACACACAAAAATCACTGTATCTGGCCGACTCAGTGCATATGACGGTGCAGCAATCATGAGTGGTTCATCACATGGAGTGTAGGCTACTGATCGGAAAAGTTTTCCAATGCTTCATACATTCATGTTAAGCCCACTAGCTGAATCTCAGTATGCTTAAAACCACTTCGATTAATAAAAATGTTTGAATATTTTTCACTAAACTTCAAGAACTTTGCAGCTTCTTTTCAGTATCTCCACAAAGAACACCAATTCTCATCAAAATAGTACAAAAACGACTGTCATGCTCAGTGCCTACTCAATGAAATTTCCAGTCAAGTAGTGTCAATACTGTTTTCAAATGTAAGGAAGCTATTATAAAGTACATAATGGTATGAGCAATGGAGAAAAACTGTGTAATAAAAACACCAATCTACAAGCCTGTGGCAAAGAATTTCATGGATGAAAGGCTGATTTTCTGGCTCTTGTTTTTTTTTTTTACAAAATTTTGATGCTTATGGATATTTTGCATAATGAGCAACAGCAAAGGGAGATTGAACCAACTTACATACAAAATCAGCTGACAGCCTTTGTGTGAAATTACAAAAATTAGGGAGGAGTGAGCAAAAATTCAAACAAAATTGAATGAGTGTCATAAAAGAGGGAGAAATTAAGATGGATGGGTGATGCATGATCTGTTGTGGAAAATAAAAGAAGTATGTGATGTTATGAGGTGAAAGAAACATTCAAATTCACTGGACATCTAACAGTGGCCCCTCTTTTTCTACCCAGGAAATTCACCACTTACTCTTCCAGTCTTCCACAAATTTCTTTCAGAGCTGCTACTGAATACTATTCTTTTTTGGAAGCAAAGAAACTTCAAACAGAACTCTCTTTTTATTTATGGAAGAGTGAGGTTCAAAAGTGTGGAGGTCTCAGCTTGCAGGACTAAACAACAGATAATAAACTTGGTGATACACTGAACAAAACTGTGAACCTCTTGAAAGCAATAATTATTACTCCAATGATTGTTGTTTTTCATCACTGAAACGCACCAAAACCTACTTACAGAATACTGTGGACCAAGAAAGACTACCAGTACTCTCAATGCTCTATGTTGAATGAGACCTCATCTTGGGAATTACTGGCTTCAATCGAAGAGTGAGTGAAAAATTTGCAAATATGAATGAAAGAAGAAAGGAGTTCTTGTACAAGTGATCACTACCACATCAAAATGCAGAGTTACAATCAAAAGGCATTAACAACATCCCTGGTGAAAAGGGTTATTGCCACGGCAGGCCTACTACTTTCTGCATACACAGAGTAGCAATCCATTTTAATTTCTTTTATTTCTCAAAGTAATACTTTTTCTGTACACAGGTTTTAGTGTTATTATGAGTAGATGCTGACAAGCAAGTGAACAAAAACATGAGGAGTCAACTGATTTTCTCTCCTCTGTTAATGTATTTCTTGGTGAGCAAAATGAACCACCATCTTACTTGGCCATGAGTCATAACTGTATTAAATATTCAATCTTCTCTCTATGCAATATATTGATTAAAATACAGTGAAAATATTTCAATCCCTTGTGTAATATGCCTGGCTACCACAGGGCCCCAGCCTTTGCAGCACTACTTCCTCTTTCCGTACTGCAGACCTACCTCCTCTGACTTTCTGTTGGATGGTCCTTTTGGTGCAGACCATGCCTGGACTTGTTTCATGATTTTGGTCTTGATTTCTAGTTTCACTTCAAGCACTATCTCCACATTCCAGTGACAATTATATAGTCCCCATTATTGGGTTTGACAAGCCATCTTTTCCAAATTTTACTGAAGTGCACATCATGCAGGGAAGATTGCCCACTGTGATGTATGCTCTTCCTCTGTGCCCTTCCAAACTGGCACCCTTCCTTGCAGTTGTCGTAGTACACCCAAAACCCAGCACGGTAGCCATCCCATTGTGGGGGGCGTTGTTAAGTACTTGCACAGTGATAGACCCTTGACCGCACAGGGATCACTCTGTTGTGCCTGTACTGCACACTCCCTATGTATGCCATGGAGTATGTGCCCATCATGACTGGGACACAGTCTTCCCAGCAGTGGATTACTGGCCAGGTCACCATTGCTGTGTTTGGTTGGCACCCACGGGGAGAGCCCCTGTTCGCCATGGCGGATAGTTCCAACATGAAACAATTTAAACTTTCTCCTGCTGGTGGTCACAGGCCTCAAATGATGCAACAAAGTACAATCCCAACGTTTTCCCTTCTGTGGCCATATAATTGGAGGAATGCAGGACTAGACAACAAGGAGAAACGTCCTCCCCCCAATACTTGGCCTGTATCAGGACTAGCAGGGACTCCTTTTTGGGCACAAAGCCTTTATTTTTTGTCAAACACACTGAAGACAAATATGGAGAAGTTGCAGCCATCTCTAGGATAGAACATGGTTCCCTCCAGATTAAAACATCATCTGCTGCCCAGTCACAGGTGCTGCTCTCTTGTCAAAGGTTGGGGGACATTCCTCTGACTGTACTCCCCACAAGAGTATCAATACGGTCCAAGGCATCATCTTTCACTGCAATTTTCTCTTGCAATTGGATGACGAGCTGGGCGTCAACTAAGAGTGGCTAGGTGTGCACTTCATCTGTTGTCTTCATAGTAGACCGAGTGAAAACAGAGTTGCTGCTGGGATCTTCATCTTGGCTTTCAAGGGTGATACATTGCCTGAGAAGGTCAAGGTGATGGTCTACTGGTGTGACATGAAACTGTATATTCCTCCTCCAATGAGATGCCTCAGGTGTATGAAGTTCGGGCACATGTCTTTCCATTTCACTGCTACCCCTATTGGCAGGGATTGTGGACTTCCATTCCATGTGAACATCCACTGTGCCTCTCCCCACAGCTTTGTAAACTGTGAAGAACTCCACTTTCTCTTCTTACCAGACTGCTCCATTTTTAAGCCTAAGAAGAAAATTTAGGAATGTAAGACCATGGACAAGAGTCCAGAAAAAAGCATGAGCAATTTAATCTCATACAAACGACACATCTTACATTACAGCCACAACACGTCTTACAGTCGGCCCTCAAGAGCCACCCACCAACACCTGCCCCGCCCCTAGGCAGTTAGGGGCCCCTTCTGGTCCTTCTACCGCACCCACTTTGGGAGCACTGGCTCCCTGCCTGCTGGGGACACCGATCCCCATTCCCCAGCCAGAGGCACCTCATCCTTCTCTAGCTAAAAAGAGGTCACTTGGGGCTCTTCCTTCCACAGTTCCTGCTGGTTCACAGCCACATGCCAGCCGGTGGCTGAAGGAAGCACAGGTTGCTGGCTTTCGGACTTCCCATTCTTCCTCTGTTCCTGCAACCAATTCAGGGAAACTTTCCCAGTCCTCGTCTTCTACGGATGAGGATGAAAGGAAGTCCTCTAAGACAAGGGAAATTCTAGTGGCCCCCACACTACCGGACTACTCATGTACTCCTTCTGTGTCCCAGGTGTAGATTCCGGTGACCCATGAGGCACCAGATCTCCCCAGGTAACGTGCCACACAACCAATGTCAATGGATCCCCTATCGGTGGCAGCAAATCATTGGGTCATAACCTGCCGCCCCTACCTTGGTCGCTTCATGCTACCACATTATTCAGACAGTCTGATCCTCCAGTGGAATTGTAAAGGATTTTGCTACCACCTGGCCAAGCCACAGCAGCTTTTAAGCACTTACCCTGCATTCTGTACTGCAATCCAAGAAAAGTGGTTTCCAACAACTCAGACCCCTGTCCTTTGTGGTTACTGAGTTTATTTTAAGAATTGTACCAACTGTGGGAGGGTATTGGGTGGAGTTTTTATATATGTGCTGGGCTCTATATATATTGACCTTGTCCCTCATGATACACCTTAGAAGGCTGTGGCTGTTCGGGTAAGGGCACATAAGGATTTTTCTATCTGTAATGTTTATCTCCCTCCTGATGCCGTGTCCCAGAATGTATTGTCTGCATTACTCTCTCAGCTCCCCCCCCCCCCACCTTTTCTAGTCTTGGGTGATTTCAATGCCCATAAACCTTTGTGGGGTGGTACAATGATCACTGGCCATGGTAAAGATATCAAAACTACTGGCACAGCTCAACTTCTGCCACTTGAACTCTGGTGCTCCCACATACTTCAGTGTGGCACACACAACTTATTCAACCATTGATGCCTCCTTTTGTAACCCTGGTCTTCTACCATCCATCCACTGGGGAGTCATCAATGACCTGTTTGTTAGTGACCAGCTGCCCATTTTCCTGTCTCTCCCTCAGTGTTGCTCCCCTGGTTGCCCTCCCAGATGGGTTCTCCATAACGCTGACTGGGGTGGGTTCACCTCTGCTGACATCCTTAGCTCCCCATCACAAGGCAGTATCAATGCGGCTGTTCAGCAATCAACAGCAGCTGTTTGGCAGCCGACCAAGCTGACCCTTCTTCCTCTGGATCCCCCCATTGGAAGATGGTACCCTGGTGGACTCCACAGACTGCTACGGCCATTACAGATAATAGACTGCATTGGAGCACCTCACTGCCTTTAAACAGCTCCGTGCCCATGTCAGCTACCTCATAAAATCATAAAAGCCTTAGTCCTGGGAACAGTAAATTCCCACCATTGGATCACATACCTCTCCATCATAGGTATGGGCAAAGACCAGATGCCTATACTTCCAGTCCTCTGTAAAGGTACCAATTATTTCCTCAGATGGTGCCATTTATACTAATCCAGACACAGTCGCCGAACATTTTGCTGAGCATTATACTCACGCATCTGCATCTGTGAACTACCACAGTGCCTTTTGGCTCATAAAACAGGTGGAGCAAATGCACTATTCTTTTATTAGCCGCCATCTGAAGCCAGATAATCCTTCATTCAGTGAATGGGAACTCTCCAGTGCCCTAGCCCATTGCCCTGACACAGCCCAACAGCCAGACCACATCCACAACCAAATACTGAAACATCTCTCAGTGGATTGCCAGTGTCACATCCTTGCCCTCTTTAGTCAGATCTGGAACAATGGTGAATTCCCACCTCAGTGATGAGAAAGCACAATAATCCCAATTCTGAAAGCGGATAAGAACCCTCTAGCAATGGATAGTTATCACCCAATCAGCCTTATCAATGTCCTCTGTATGTTTCTTCATCAACTTGACCAACCTCTCTAAGGACATTTGATTATGCTGTTTTTTTTAATCCTATGCCTGTCAGTCTGTCTTTTATCGTGTTTTCCCTTTTAGTTGCTGTTTTAAACTTGTGCCTCGCGGTGCATTCCTAAGGTAGTCTGGGCGCTAATGACCATTGAAGTTGTGCGCCCTAAAACCTCAAAAAACGCATGGTGAGAAAGTGGTTGTGGGACTCCTTGAGTCTCTCAGCCTTTTTGACTGCATCTCAGGGCGGTTTTCGCAAAGGCTGATAATTTGGTTCACCTGGAGTCCATTATCTGGATGTTCTTTGCACCTCGTCAGCATCTCGTCACTACATTTTTTGACCTGCAGAAGGCTGACAACACGATATGGCACCACCACATTCTTACTACATTACATGAGTGGCGTTTCTGCGGTCCACACCCAATTTTTGTCAAGAACTTCTTGTCGCACCTTACGTTACAAGTTCAAGAGGGTGGTTCACTCAGTACCCCCCCCCCCCCTCCCCCATATCCAAGAGAATGGAGTCTGGTTGATTCTATATTCTATTCTGATTGTCCCCTTCTTTCTAGTGACCACCAATGGTCTAGCGGCACCTGTGAGGTCTTCAGTATCGCCCTCCTTATATGTCGATGATTTTTCCTTTTATTATTGCTCCTCTAGTACAGGTGTCACTGCGCGTCACCTACAGGGCATCATACAAAAGGCGCAGTCATGGGCTGTCACTAATGGATTTTGGTTTTCAGCCACCAAGACTCATGTTGTGCACTTCTGTCATCATCGTACTGCCCACCATCACCCAGAGAGCTTTACCTAGACGATCAATCACTTCTTGTAGTTCAGAAATACACCATTTTTGGGACTGGTCTTCAATTCCTGACTGATGTGGCTTCCCCGCCTTTTCCAACTTAAGCAAAAGTGCCGGCGACACCTCAATACACCTCGCTGCATCAGCAACACTAGCTGGAGTGCAGATCGCTCTACTATTTTGCTCCACAAAGCCCTGATTCTGTCCTGTCTTTATTATGGGAGTTTTGCATATTGTTCAGCATCACCCTCAGCACTGGAGATACTGGACCCGATTCATCATAGTGGGGTCTGACTTGCAACAGGAGCCATCCTAACTAGCCCTGTGAACAGCCTACTACTCAAGGATGGAGTCCCTTGATTACCTATCAGAGGCAGCCTTCTGTAGGTGACAGCATCCATAGCTTCCCTGAACATCCCAATTACCATCTCCTTTTCCCGGGAAGGGAGCTCCACTTCTCACAACAGCAATTGTTGCATGCCTCCAGTGTGTTCACAACTGCAACTTCCTCCACTGTTGCCTCTGGTCAGGGAGACATTGCATCTGCCACCATAGCTTATGTTCCAACCTTGCATTTGTCTTGAAGTCTCCTTTGGTCCAAAATATTCCGTTCACGTCACGATTTTTCATCGTTTGTTCTTGGCTGTCCTTGATATGTATCACTGTTCGGAAGTGGTATTCACCGATGGCACAACAGTCGACGGATGAACAGGTTTTGCATACACACATGCACGTTACAGTGCAAATGGCTGCAGTATCTTCACTGCTGAATTGATTACCCTTAAGCTAGCCCTTATCCATGTTTGCTCTTGCACTGGCAATAGTATTCTAATCTGTAATGCCTCCATGCTTTAGACCAGGACTACTCTCCTCACCCAATGGTTACAGCTATCTTGTATCTAATCTCTGACTTTCATCAAGCCAGATAGCCAGTCATTTTCGTTTGGACCCCTAGTCATGTTGGGATTTCAATAAATAAACAAGCTGACCAGTTGGCCAAGCTGGACACCAGGGTTCCGATTCTGAAAATGGGGTCCCAGACCTAGACCTTTGGTTGTTTATATGCCATTGACTGCTGAAGTCTGGAGCTCAGAATGGTCTGTCCTGATCTCCCTAAACAAACTGAGGACAATTAAGGAGACGATGACCATGTAGCAGTCTTTCCTGTGTGCTTCTCACACGGAATCCACAGCCTCTGTCGACTCCACATCGGCCACACTTGGCTGCCCCATGGCCGCGTTCACTGATGTGAGGATTCCCCCCCTCACTGCTGATGCGGAACCCGCCTCATGGTGGACCACTTACTCAACACTGCCCTAATTCGGCTGCAGTGAGGAGGCATCTTAATCTTCCTGACACACTACCTCTGGTGCTAGCAGATGATGCCAAAGCGGCTGACCTGGTGTTAAGTTTGCCTTCTAAGGTGGTTTCTATTCATCCCTTAGGGTTTTATAGCATCATTGACCACCTGACAGTTTGGTTGGGCACCCCTCTCCCTTTCCTCATCCTGCTCCTGCTCCTGTCTCCCCTCCCCCCCCTGCCCCGTTGGCGGTCCTGGCTCGGTGGTCCAGCCTAGCCTCTATCCTTCCCATTTTTTTTATTTTCTTTATTCTTTGTTTTGTTTCTCGATTTTAATGCCTTGTGTTGACTGATACTTTAACATCTTGTCTGTGCTGTCTTTTTTCTGGACTTTTATCTCTCTCTCTCTCTCTCTCTTTTATTGTTTTAGTTACACTTAGGCTTTCCAGGATTTGCATCATACAATATTGGAGAAACAATCATTCAACTTGCTCTAAAACCTGTAATTATGAATGTATAGTTACACTTGGGTAATAAAACTGTTTCCCTCACCCAGAACAGATTTGCCTGAATAACACAAAATTCACTTAAAATGGTTAATTCGTTATAACTCATTTTTAATTTCCTGCTTCAATCCTGGCTACAGAACCATGGTTTACTGGTATACCACTACTAAGATCTCAATACCAACTGTAAATTATTATACCAAAGTGATGTGTGCTTTCCTTTTAAATGTGGTGCTCATTTGGAATAAAGCTTTGTTCGTTGACATCTAAATCTGTACTGCAGTGAGCTATGGGCTAATCTGTTACTCATAGCAATGTTGCTAGAGACTGAGTAAGACTATTGATAATAGACTTGTAGAACAAAATAGAGTAATTTCAAGAAATCATGGATAACAATTTTAGACTGGTTGAATTATGGTTTCAACATTGTTCCTTGTAAGTACAACATCAATATTTTAGCTCTGTGCAATGCCACTCTAATGATGAATCTTTTTAGTCATGTGTATGAAACAAAGCTTACCATGCAGAACTTTGCATTTGTGTGTAAGGTCTTTTTTTATTTTTGTAGGAAGTTATAAATATTACTGCAGGAATTATTGCTAAAAGTACTGGTTGTTTCAAGCAATGACATAGCCTGCTAAAAAGTATCAATTTTGACACAACAGTAAATCTAATGTGTTATACACCATGGTTCTTCCATTACTGTTCTTTATCTTTGCTCTTTTTCTTGTGATGTCCATAACTTAAACTGTCTTTGTCAAACTCCAAGGGCATCATACCAAGATCACCAGTATATCTGTTTTTGGCCACCTAGAATTCAAATAAACAGATAGAATAATTTAGTCCAGTTTCAAAAGTTATTAAACCCACTTAACATATTTATGTGAAGTTATATACACTAGTTACAATCTCACCTGTAAGTACTTTTTGCCTCTGACAGAAGTCAGCCTTTTGTCTTGTATTATAAGCACATTATCTGCCTCCTGGGCAGCTTTTGCACTACCAAAAATAGAATTTGTTGTTAAGTCATCAGCATCTCTCTCTTTTCTAGGATGAATAACCAAAGTAACATGACAGTTCTTCTTTGTGGCAAATGAGCGGAATGATGCAATTATGGCATCTTGTTTCCAAAATCTGTCACTGTTTCGTGGCTCTTCAGAAATTCCCATCATAAATTGGACATTATCAATAATTACATGGGCAATATCATGAACATAAGCTGCATGTTCTACGGCTTCCATTACAACACGTACTGGTTGTTGCCCATGAAAAGTCATGAAATAAATTGGCAATTTTTCAAAAACATCGGCCCAGTAATCAAACTGTTCCAAGTGTGTATCTAATGGTACTGTTGCCATTTGCTGAAGCATTGTCCTTGCTAAACGGGCATTACGTATTTCAAAACTCCCCCAAAGAGTATTTACACCTTGCATGGCTAGATCCAAAGAATACTCACTCACAAAGGTAGTTTTACCACTACCGGTAGGACCTGTCAGGACAGTGAATTCACCACGTCGGTGACCTTTCAATATTTTTGTGAGTGTTGGGAACCTCTTCCACTTCACACCTTGGACCTAAAAAATGTGAGATGCTACAAAAACAAAGTCTGCCACAAAATTATAATATATTATCAAACACAACAAACAAAAATAAAGACATAAAATTAGAAAAAGCAGTCACATACTGCACATCTAAATACAAAATATGAAAGGTGAAACTCACAATGACATTATGCAAGACACAAGAGAAACATTTACTCAGCAACTGCTCAAACCAGGAGAGGCACACAATGATAGTCAGGTAAAAAAATTAAGGAATGAGTGAATCTTCAGGCTTTCATAATAGCTCTGTTTATGAAAAATAAGACAGAAAACAGGAAAAAGTTATCTTAAAGCATACAGATAAAGGGCAAAACCCTCGAAGACAAGGAACATGAGATGTAGGTAAAAATTTTGATGTGATAATTGGCCGGAAATTTGCAGTTTACTGATAAATAACAAAAATATTTGTAGCTATGACAACAACAAAGATGCAGTTTACCATAATGTACATAATTTACTTTATTCATACATATAATTAATGGTTATTACTTTATCTATGTTCTGCAACTCTGACAGAACATCTTCTCGTAGCGAAGAGAAGGTTGTAATCGCTTGGTGCCAAACAGGCTGGGCAGTATTTACAATTCCCTTCAAATCCTGACCTAGGTTTGAAGCAACAGCAGCAGAAATTTGTTTCTCCGTTGGTCTGACAAAATAGCACCTCCGCTCACTCATCTTTTTAGCAAACATCCTTGCAGCATCCCAAGCTCCAACCTCATTTCCAAGCCACAGTACAATCTTATTGTAACGTTCAAGAAACGGTAACAGGAGCTGTGGTAAACTTGTAATACCTACAGAGTAAAAACACACTTTAGTAGTCAAATGAAAAAAAAGGGGATGGGAAGGCACAGCACATCATTAAGAATCAAAGTACAGTGTATAATTCCAGTAATTTAAATCGCTTGATAGGGGGCTTATTGGGTGTCCTCTAATCTATTACAAGAGATGACAAGCTTCTACTATTCAACATTCAGTGGTCAGCAGCAGAAGGTCAAACATTATATATATATATATATATGAATATAATAGAGGGAAACATTCCACGTGGGAAAAATATATTTAAAAAGAAAGATGATGAGACTTACCGAACAAAAGCGCTGGCAGGTCGATAGACACACAAACAAACACAAACATACACACAAAATTCTAGCTTTCGCAACCAACGGTTGCCTCGTCAGGAAAGAGGGAAGGAGAAGGAAAGACAAAAGGATATGGGTTTTAAGGGAGAGGGTAAGGAGTCATTCCAATCCCGGGAGCGGAAAGACTTACCTTAGGGGGAAAAAAGGACAGGTATACACTTGCACACACACACATATCCATCCACACATACACAGACACAAGCAGACATTTGTAAAGGCAAAGAGTTATATATATATATATATATATTTAAAAAGAAAGATGATGAGACTCACCAAACAAAAGCGCTGGCAGGCCGACAGACACACAAACAAACGCAAACACACACACAAAATTCCAGCTCTCGCAACCAACGGCCGACCCGTCAGGAAAGAGGGAAGGAGAAGGAAAGACAAAAGGATATGGGATTCAAGGGAGAGGGCAAGGAGCCACCCCAATCCCGGGAGCGGAAAGACCCACCCTAGGGGGAAAAAAGGACAGGCACACACCCGCACACACACACACACATCCATCCACACATACACAGTGTGGAATGTTTCCCTCTATTATATATATATATATATATATATATATATATATATATATATATATATATATATATATATATATATATATATATATATAATAGAGGGAAACATTCCACGTGGGAAAAATATATTTAAAAAGAAAGATGATGAGACTTACCAAACAAAAGCGCTGGCAGGTCGATAGAAACACAAACAAACACAAACATACACACAAAATCTAGCTTTCGCAACCAACGGTTGCCTCGTCAGGAAAGAGGGAAGGAGAAGGAAAGACAAAAGGATATGGGTTTTAAGGGAGAGGGTAAGGAGTCATTCCAATCCCGGGAGCGGAAAGACTTACCTTAGGGGGAAAAAGGACAGGTATACACTCGCACACACACACACATATCCATCCACACATACACAGACACAAGCAGACATTTATAAAGGCAAAGAGTTTGGGCAGAGATGTCCAAACTCTTTGCCTGCCCAAACTCTTTGCCTTTATAAATGTCTGCTTGTGTCTGTGTATGTGTGGATGGATATGTGTGTGTGTGCGAGTGTATACCTGTCCTTTTTCCCCCTAAGGTAAGTCTTTCCGCTCCCGGGATTGGAATGACTCCTTACCCTCTCCCTTAAAACCCATATCCTTTTGTCTTCCCTTCTCCTTCCCTCTTTCCTGACGAGGCAACCGTTGGTTGCGAAAGCTAGATTTTTGTGTGTATGTTTGTGTTTGTTTGTGTGTCTATCGACCTGCCAGCGCTTTTGTTTGGTAAGTCTCATCATCTTTCTTTTTAAATATATTTTTCCCACGTGGAATGTTTCCCTATATATATATATATATATATATATATATATATATATATATATATATATATATATATATATATATATAGACACACACACTGATTTTGCATTAGTGGACAGCCACTAGCTATTAACTATTTCATCAGAGCCACAGAGTAATTTAAACATGTAAGTGGCACCCAATATCAGGTCTAAAAAATAACAAGATGACTGTTTTTGGATCAATGGGAACATATACATTTACAAGCTCAGGCTATACCTCTCCTGATTTGTACCCTCCCGAAACAGTAATAAGCTTTACATGTGAGCTCCTTGTCATACTCTACTTTTATAGTGGTGGTGGTGGTGGTGGTGGTGGTGGTGGTGGTGGTAGTAATAGTAGTAGAAGTTTAATTCCCCCACAGATATCTTTTACAGGGATATTGGACATGTCTTGGTATTACAATTGAAGAACAGCAAAAATAAAATAATTCTGATATACAGACAATAGCAAAATCGGCAATGCTTCAAAAATGCCAAATGTGTATGGGAACTGGACCTACATCCTAAACTACTCCTCACCCCTCTCTCTGTCCATCTCCTCTCTGTTTGTCCATCTCCTTTGCCCTCTTTCTCTCTCTGCCCGTCACTTCCTCTCCCCCTCTGTCCATCACCTCCTCCTCCTCCTCCTCCTCCTCCTCCTATGCCTTTACCCCTCTTCCCTCTTCCTTCCCCCCCCCCCCCCCCACTCCATCTCCTCTTCCCACCATTTGCTGACGTTGAGCCTTCTCTACTGTTATTGCCAACAAAATCTCGATAGTGAACTGAAGTTGTTTAAAATAAGTGGGTAAATTGGTTGGGATTATTGGCACACAGGGTATGAGAGATCTCTCCTGCTGATACAGGATAAGAGAGACCTCTCCTACTGCTGGATCTGCGAGGAAATAGTTTTTATCTGCATATGTGTAGGATTACAAAGTTTCTGTTAATTCAAATTCTGTGGTAGTTTCTAATCATACGCCAATAAAGTGGACTAAATTATCTGCAGCAGAACGGCCTCAGCAAAATCCGCCATGGGACACAGCCATTAGGTTCAGCCATTAGGTTCTGGGATTCAAGGATCCAATACAGCCAACAACACACCATACATTCAAGGAACTTACAGAGGGCATTGGTTAAACTGATTGGACAAACAGCTGTCCATCTGAAGAGGCAGTTTACCCAGTTTCAAAACTAGAATAATGACACTTCCTTATCACTGGAAAGGGAATATCCCCTCACTCCAGCGACAATTAAAATGAATAAGTATATGACATTGCCTAGCCATCAGTAAGTGTTGAAGCATTTGGTTGTGCACCCAGTCTGGTCAAAGAGCCATGTCGGGGCAGAAAGCAAGGGCGCTGACAAGTCTGATGATGATGATGTTTGGTTTGTGGGGCGCTCAACTGCGTGGTTATCAGCGCCCGTACAATTTCCCAACCTTTGCTCAGTCCAATTTCGCCACTTCCTGGATGATGATGAAATGATGAGGACAACACAAACACCCAGTCATCTCGAGGCAGGTGAAAATCCCTGACCCCGCCGGGAATCGAACCCAGGACCCCGTGTTCGGGAAGCGAGCACGTACCGCGAGACCACGAGCGGCGGATGCTGACAAGTCTGACTTGCTAAATGGGGCATTATAAGGCTCCAGGTAATGGAGAACAAAAGACAAAGGGAGTAATTCCAGATGGTGTTTGAGAAGATTGAACACCAGCAGATAGTGGACCAATACTGAGGCCTGGGCGAAATTCTGAGCAAAATGCTAAGCGATACAGTCCGGCCTGGTGAGGATGACACCATTCAGGGAAATTCCCAAGACACCTATAGGAGGACATGGGTCAAAAATGCACCTGATCTTTGCCCATACCTGTGAAGGAGGAGTATGCAGCCCTATAGCAGTGACATATCATTCACAACAAATCCATTTCTTGCATTTAATTAGATGACAGCCCCAAGCATGAGGCCATTTAAAAGCCAGGAGGTTGTCGAGAGATGGATGCTATTTCTAGCATTGGACAGCATGATAGCAGTCTTTAATAGTCACAGCAATTCCATTGATCCACCAAGGGACAGTCTTCCATTCAGGAGAACCCAAGGAAGAGGGAATTACTGAATCAGTTGCCAAAAGGATGGCACTGGTCAAACTCTGTATGGACCCATCAATGCCATCATGTGGGAAAGGCATCCCAATTTGCATTAGTAAATGTCCACCTGAAAGGGCATGCAGGTGAATGATGCTGAAGAAGAAGTAAGACAATTGGAAAATGATCACTGTCACACAAATCGCCGTGAACTCTCCACTGAATGGAGGGGAGGAATCCAGGGCTACAGATGGAAAGATCAATGATTAAAAAAATGCTGTGCGCTACACTACATTGTGTGGGTGCTCCAGTATTGCGGAGGCTGAGATCAAACCCTGCCAGCAGATCTTCAACAATCCTACCCCAGTCAGTGGCTGTAGTACCACTCCACAGAGGATCATGGCCATTAAAATCTAGAAGGAGAAAGACAGGAGGAGGGAACTGTCAAAGGAGGGCAAGAAGAGCAGGAAACTTAGGAGGCCAGTCTGAGGTGACAAAGATTGCATATTGTTTCTACAGAGTCTAAAAGGATCAGATCAGGCACCACCTCCATTGTGGTTTGAAGACGAACCCAGGAACTAATAATGCCTGTGCAGACCAACGTACGGCAAAGAGCTGATCGGGTTCCAGCAGAAGGCATGGAAACCAATAAGATTCAGTGAATGACTGTCCATGAAATGAGACTCCTGTAATACAACGCAGGCTACAGAGTAGAGAGAAAGAAGAGACTGCAATTCTCAAAGGTGATGACACTAACCATTACAGTTCCATTGGAAGAGGGTAGTACTACAGTCTGAATGGGCATTGAATGGGCCAGAATTGAGCATTATTCCTAAACAATCTCTGTCACAGATAAGGATGGAGTGAGATTCATGAATGGGAGAGGGGACCCAGATTGAGATGGAGGGGGCAACATGCCTTGGGATGTCAGGGAGAGGGGGGGGGGGGAGGGGCTGGCCCTGAGACTTCTCTGGAGGGCAAGAGCAGGTGTGGTCAGGAAGAAAGCAAGTTGCGGCAATATCAAGACCTAAAAGAGAATGAGCAACCATGAGGCCCACAGAGTTTGGGTCCCACATCCAACTTGAAGCAACAGACTTCTTGTCCTGGAGATGCCAGGGAGGAGAGCTCCTAGAGGGAGCCCCATCCCCAGTAGGTGCCAGAAAAGAGGGTTTTCTGGCCAAGGAGAAGGAGCAGTTCCTTGAAGGCAGGGAATGGGGACCACCAGGGAGGAGAACAGAGAAGGGGGACAGGATCGAGGTAAGGAGGAAAAGGAGGACAGGACACAACAAAAGCAAAGAAGATACCGTGCTGAGACTGTCAAATTTCCACTGGGCCTCAGGGTTGAACAGATGGTCAAGAGTTTTGAATTCCTGAATCTTCCTTTCCTTATTATAAATTGGGCAATCTGGCAAGTGAGGATAATGTGAGCTGGAACACTTCATGCACCTGTGTGATGGGTTGCATGAACTCCCAACATAGAGAGGCCAGCTGCAGTCACTGCAAATGGGATTTGCCTCACATCATGAAGACATGTGACCAAAGTGGAGAACCAGAAACAGCCCATGGGAGGTGGAGTATTGGGCTTCTTGTCATAATAGTAAACCATAACTTTAACTTTTTCTGGAAGGCCAGTATAAAAGAGTCAGTATCAACACAATTGTCTTAGGACCTCTCTGCACTTGCCAGATTAGTACAGAATTCCTCATCAGACTGATAATTAGGTCCCTGTGAAAATAATGCTCTGTGTCAATTTAAAGACTGGTGAGGAGTAATACTCACCAGGATGTCTCCCAAAAGCTCACAAGCACAAAGGGAAGCCGACTAACTGGCAGAAGAGCAGGAACTACCTCACATCTTACTAAGGGAGTCAACTTCACCAAAATTATATTCAATGTGTTCAACAACAAAAAAGAATGGTTTAGCAGTGGTGAATGTCTCCCCATCTGCCCTGGGTCAAACCAAGTAACAGGGAAAGGGTTTTGGCCCAAGCCAGCCACTCCTAGACATACACAAAGCAGTGACAGCTCAGGTAGGAGAAGTGTGATCCCTGTGTTGTCAGTGGGCTCAGCCTGATGGGTACATAACAGTCCCTCTACACAGTCTGGCTACCATGTTGGTGACCTGGGAGAGGTGGAGGCTATGGCAGGGAAGGAAGGGGGGAAGAAGGAGAGGGGAGATAAACCCACACTAGAGACACTAGGGAGGGACTTCTTTCCAAATGACTCATGCTACAGAAAGATTTTTCAAAGGGAAGTCAAACCCCAAGAGGGACCAGAAAAAGCCAAAAGCAGGGAGAGTGGAAAAGTGAGAAAAGGCTGTAAAGGAATAGCAGAACTGAGGGAATAGCCAGGTCATCATAAAGGGATACAGGGATGGAAAAGCAGCCCAGCAGGAATGAGAGGCTGCGAAACCTCCGGGCGACATGCGAGCCACACACATAGCCACAAAAGAGCTGTGGACCCCCTGGGCAGACAGTTTTTGTTTGATATTGTAAATAAGGAGAAAGAATATACACTGAAGAACCAAAGAAACTGGTACACCTGCCTAATATCATGTAAGGCCCCTGCGAACACACAAAAGTGTCGTAATATAATGTGGCATGGACTCAACTAATGTCTGAAGTAGTGTTGCAGGGAACTGACACCATGAATCCAGCAGGACTGTCCATAGATCCGTAAGAGTATAAGAGGGTGGAGATATCTTCTGAACAGCATGTTGCAAAGCATCCCAGATATACTCAACAATGTTGATGTCTGGCAAGTTTGGTGGCCAGCGGAAGTGTTTAAACTCAGAAGGGTATTCCTGTAGCCACTCTGCTGTAACAATTCTGGATGTGTGTGGGGTCGCTGAGCAGACAGTATGCTTACATATGTCACCTGTCAGAGTCGTATCTAGACATATCAGGAGTCCCACATCACTCCAACTGCACATGTCCCACACCATTACAGAGCCTCCACCAGCATGAACAGTCCCTTGCTGACATGCAGGATCCATGGATTCACGAGGTAGTCTCCATACCCGTACATGTCCATCTGCTCAATAAAATTTTAAGTGAGACTCATCCGACCAGGCAACATATTTCCAGTCAACAGTCCAGTGTTGGTATTGATGGGCCCAGGTGAGGCGTAAAGCTTTGTGTCATGCATTCATGAAAGGTACACGAATGGGACTTCAGCTCTGAAAGCCCATTTCGATTAAGTTTTGTTGAATGGTTTGCACACTACATTTGTTGATGGCCCAGCATTGAAGTCTGCTGCAATTTGCGGAAGGGTTGCACTTCTGTCACGTTGAACGATTCTCTTCAGTCATCACAGGTCCCGTTCTTGTAAAATCTTTTTCTGGCCACAGCAATGTCAGATATTTGATGTTTTACTAGATCCCTGGTATTCACAGGACACTTGTGAAATGGTCATATGGGAAAATCCACACATCATTGCTATCCTGGAGGTGCTGCGTCCCATCGCTCACGCCTCTGACTGTAACACCACGTTCAAACTCACTTAAATATTGATAACATGCCATTCTAGCAGCAGTAACTGATCTAACAACTGCACCAGACACTTGCTGTCTTATATAGGTGTTGCTGCCTGTTTACACATCTCTGTATTCAAATACACACACCTATACCAGTTTCTTTGGTGCTTCAGTGTAAATGGGAGAAACAACCTGTCTGAGTGTTTAAATGCCTTGCTATAACATTTAAAACTGATTGCAAGAAAGAAAACTAAACAGAACATTTTCAAAGTGCAGCATTTTCTTTTTTGCATTCGGTTTTAACAGAAAACCTGTACAGTGTTGTTTAAAAATATATATATCCTATGTCCATATGAATCTTTGTTAGAGTATCAGGTAAAAATGTGAAGTAAATCGGTCGAAAACTTTTCGAGATTTTTGGTAACATCAACTTCTCTTTGTATAATAGTGTAGATCTTAAATATCTATTTATATACCACATATATTTAAAAATATATGTAATGTTTGTTCATCTGAAGCTTTATTGGAGTATCATGTAAAAATTTGAAGTAAATCGGTCAGAATTTTTTGAGAATTTTGCTATCAATTCTCAATGTATTTTCACATATACAGGGCTATTCAAAAAGAAGGAACAGATTCCAAACATTTATTGCTTCCAAACTACAAAAAATAGAACTACAATTCCAATGTTCCTGGAAAGAGAAAAGTTCAAATTTTTATGCATTCAATGTGAGCATCATGTGTTACATGACAAATATCAAAACAGAGCCACATTTCCTGCCACACACGAAATAGATGGTCTCTTGTTATCAAATCCACAGCTTCAATGATGCGATGTTGAAGACTTTCAAGAGTATCAGACAAAGGGTGGATAAAAGCGGGTTCTTTCATGTAATCCCACAGCTAAAAGTCAGAAAGTGTGTGGTCTGGAGACCTGGGAGGCCACCAGCAATAAAGTTCATCTTCTGCTCCTCCTCTTCCAATCCAACATGCTGGAATGATATAATTCAGGTAAAATCAGATATGCTTAGAGAATCTCTCTCACTAGCATAAAAACACTACATTTCCCACTCGCAGTTAATTTTGAAAGAAGAATTAAATTAACTTTCAAGAATGTATTAAGTCCATCAAGGACACAAAATTGGCTATATGTAAACAGAAATGACACTGAAAGTATTGTGTGCTGTTGCCACTGTTTTTGGTACTGATTTAGAGATATGGCAGAAGAATGAATTGCTTTGTTTTTACAGAATTCATGTTACCAAGAGTGTTTGATAAGGTTGTCAAACAGTTATAACTCGGAAAATTTAGTCCTAGATTGCATCTATGTGAAGCAGTCAAATAAAAACCGAATACCCACCTCAATGGGATCATAGAACAATACCATTCAAAAGTAATCACCACACATGTTAAGACAATTGTCCCACTGGAAAACAAGATAATCACTTCCTGCTTCATAGAACACAGTTGGCCTCTGACAAATCCACAACTGCAGCTAGTCTTGCATTTGCTGGTCTGACTGAAACCAATGTTCACAGCATGTCTTTTGTCAGGTTACCAAAGATGTGCAACTCACTTAGTGAAAGGTCAGGGCTGTACGTAGGATGCTGCATTGTTTCCCAAACAAATTGCAGAAGTGTAGACTTCGTCTGATTGGCAGTGTGGGGGCAGGTGTTATCGTGCAAAAGGATGACTCCCTCCAACAGCCTTCTGACAGCCCTAGGACAAACAGTAAAGCAAACAGTCGAAACATTCCACGTCTCCCCTGCCAAAGAAGCCCAAAGCTGTTCACAAAAATTCTGGTAAGTTCATAAAGACCTACTACCCGACTGCAGAGGCCCTCTGCTCATCAAGTTCCTCCAGTGTGGAACCATAAACAATGCACAGTGCTATGAGGACACTTTGCAGAAACTGGGATATGCCATAAAGGCAAAATTTCCAGGATTGCTTTTTGCATGATAATCCCACCTCCACACTATCAAATACACAAGGCTATGCTTCAAGTGATTTGGTTGGGAAACACTGCAACAACCTCCATACAAACGGGATCTTTCAGCATTTGATTTTAACATCTTTGGCAACCTGACAAAAGATATGTGTGGATGTCGGTTTCAGCTGGACCAGCAAGTGCAAGATTGGCTGCAGCTGTGGATCCATCAGTGGCCGACTGTTTTCTGTGAAACAGCGACTGGTCATCTTGTTTCCCAGTGGGATAAATGTCTTAATTTGTGTGGTGATTACTTTTGAATGGAACCATTCCATGGTTCTATTGTGGTGGGTGTTCAGTTTTCAATGGGATGTCCCTTACAGTAAAAAATAAGAAATATGTTGAGAAATACCATTTAGAAACATTTAATTACACTTTTGTGATGAGAATGGACACTACAGTATCGAAAAATGTAGCTACCTAGTTGTAACAAAAGCTGTATTATTAAGAAAACTTGAACAGAATTTTCAGTGTTTATGTCACACAATATTTTGCATATTTCATAATTGTTGAAATTTCAGATGATATGGGTTGTTTTTAAGAAAAAACACAATAGGAACGCTAAATATTCAATTGCGCAAAAACAACAGACAGTGAGGCACATAAGCAAAACAAAATAAATTTAAATTTAACACTATTTAAATAAGTACTTTTGTGGGTAAAAGACATCTGTGTATCACAACTGGCAGCCATCTTTTGATATTTCACATTGTTATTATGAAGATACAGCTTTTGAACAAATAAATAAGGTGTGTTACATTGTACAGCTATTTTCATTACAACACAGAATATTTTGTACAAAGAAAATGAAAGCTGTGTCTTTCGTGTATCTGCTGAATGTAGTTGTGTTGCATGATAATGAGAGAAAGGAGAGGCTGAAATCCAGTACTAGCACATCGCTAGTCCCATTGAACAATTGACAGGAAAGGGGAAAAGAAGTACAGTAGAAGAAGAATGGGTAGCTCTGAGGGAGCAGAGGATCAAGTAGGTAAAAAGACGAGGGCTAGTAGAACTCCTTGGGTAACAGAAGAAATATTGAATTTAATTGATGAAAGGAGAAAATATAAAAATGCAGTAAATGAAGCAGGCAAAAAGGAATACAGACGTATCAAAAATGAGATCGACAGGAAGTGCAAAATGGCTAAGCAGGGATGGCTAGAGGACAAATGTAAGGATGTAGAGGCTTATCTCACTAGGGGTAAGATAGATACTGCCTACAGGAAAATTAAAGAGACCTTTGGAGAAAAGAGAACCACTTGTATGAATATCAAGAGCTCAAGTGGAAACCCAGTTCTAAGCAAAGAAGGGAAAGCAGAGAGGTGGAAGGAGTATATAGAGGGTCTATACAAGGGCGATGTAATTGAGGACAATATTATGGAAATGGAAGAGGAAGTAGATGAAGATGAAATGGGAGATACGATACTGCGTGAAGAGTTTGACAGAGCACTGAAAGACCTGAGTCGAAACAAGGCCCCAGGAGTAGACAACATTCCATTAGAACTACTGAAGGCCTTGGGAGAGCCAGTCCTGACAAAACTTTACCATCTGGTGAGCAAGATGTATGAAACAGGCGAAATACCCTCAGACTTCAAGAAGAATATAATAATTCCAATCCCAAAGAAAGCAGGTGTTGACAGATGTGAAAATTACCGAACAATCAGTTTAATAAGCCACAGCTGCAAAATACTAACGCGAATTCTTTACAGAAAGAATGGAAAAATTGGTGGAAGCTGACCTCGGGGAAGATCAGTTTGGATTCCGTAGAAATGTTGGAACACGTGAGGCAATACTGACCTTACGACTTATCTTAGAAGAAAGATTAAGGAAAGGCAAACCTACGTTTCTAGCATTTGTAGACTTAGAGAAAGCTTTTGACAATGTTGACTGGAATACTCTCTTTCAAATTCTGAAGGTGGCAGGGGTAAAATACAGGGAGCGAAAGGCTATTCACAATTTGTACAGGAACCAGATGGCAGTTATAAGAGTCATGGGGCATGAAAAGGAGGCAGTGGTTGGGAAAGGAGTGAGACAGGATGTTATTCAATCTGTATATTGAGCAAGCAGTAAAGGAAACAAAAGAAAAATTCGGAGTAGGTATTAAAATCCATGGAGAAGAAATAAAAACTTTGAGGTTCGCCGATCACATTGTAATTCTATCAGAGACAGCAAAGGACTTGGAAGAGCAGATGAATGGAATGGACAGTGTCTTGAAAGGAGGATATAAGATGAACATCAACAAAAGCAAAACGAGGATAATGGAATGTGGTCGAATTAAGTCGGGTGATGCTGAGGGAATTAGATTAGGAAATCAGACACTTAAAGTAGTAAAGGAGTTTGGCTATTTGGGGAGCAAAATAACTGATGATGGTTGAAGTAGAGAAGATATAAAATGTAGACTGGCAATGGCAAGGAAAGTGTTTCTGAAGAAGAGAAATTTGTTAACATCGAGTATAGATTTAAGTGTGAGGAAGTCGTTTCTGAAAGTATTTGTATGGAATGTAGCCATGTATGGAAGTGAATCATGGACGATAAATAGTTTGGACAAGAAGAGAATAGGAGCTTTTGAAATGTGGTGCTACAGAAGAATGCTGAAGATCAGATGGGTAGATCACATAACTAATGATGAAGTATTGAATAGAATTGGGGAGAAGAGGAGTATGTGGCACAACTTGACAAAAAGAAGGGCCGCTTAGTAGGACATGTTCTGAGGCATCAAGGGATCACAAATTTAGCATTGGAGGGCAGCATGGAGGGTAAAAATCGTAGAGGTAGACCAAGAGATGAATACACTAAGCAGATTCAGAAGGATGTGGGTTGCAGTAAGTACTGGGAGATGAAGAAGCTTGCACAGGATAGGGTAGCATGGACAGCTGCATCAAACCAGTCTCAGGACTGAAGACCACAACAACAACAACAGTCCCATTGTAGCACCAAAGGAACCATTGGGTTTAACATCATCATACGAAAGACATATCACCATCAACAATATCACATGCCCACAGTTCATGAGATACAGCAAATAGGTTTCGGAATTCAAGCCAGAATACTGCCACAAAGCCTGGTGATCACGGACTTCATGGCACCACCTATTCTACCCTTACCAGCCAAGTACTGAGGGTGAAAATTTCTATCACCAGGGTTCAAACCAGCTACTTCCAGGTTGAGATCAATCCCACAGGTGTGTTTTAGTGACATCAGTTACAAAAGCAGCAATATTTTACACACGTGATCAGAAGGAATCATTTTCTCTCACTAGTAACAGATAGTTTTTTAAAGTCCAATACCTTTTTGCATTGCATCGCATTTCATTTCAAATATATTACTATTGTTGTTATTTACTGCACATTAAGGACCCTCCACATGAATAAGCTAATGGCAGGGAGTTGCTGCCACTGGATTCTTAAGAAACAGTTTGACATTCTTGCCTCTAGATGTAACCCTCTGTGACTACTAGCCAAAATATCACTGCATGTAATATAAATTAACTGTATATTGCAAGGAAGATTAGGGAACTACCATACCATTGACATAGGGGTAATTATAAATGTTGACATACATGATGCACCAAGCTTGAATAGCACAAGGACGGGGAAGGAAATTGGCCAAGTCCTTTTCAAAGGGCCTATCACAGCACTTGCCTTAACTGATTTAGGGAAAGCTGGATGGCGATTTGAAAATCACTCCTCTCTAATGCAAGTCTGGTATTTTGACCATCACACTACTTTGCTTAGTGGCACAGTGCAACTGAAGGATGTTTTTCACATTACTTACTGCAGTCATGTGTAACATCTAAAATGCATACACCTGTAACGAGAGATAAGTTGCGGTTCATATATGGAAAGTGTGGTTCTTCAGTGAATTCATGTCAAATTCATCCTTAAGCTGTATTGTTGCTTGATAATTCTAGTATGTGGCCACTGGTCTTTGGCCACTTCTCCTTTTGGCACAACGCTAAGACCATCAAATAGTCTGCTCCACACCTGCAGGTATTCCTTCTTTGGAGACTGTTTACAAGCCTTGCTAAGATGTCATATGTGTAGACACTGTATTGATTACAAGCTGTTGACAGGCCAAATGCTAGTAATTGCCACCAGTGGGACCATCATCGTTCACAGGCAGCGAGCACACCAGCAACAGCGGCATTGCAATCAAGGGAACTAGCTTACTTTTGCAGGTCACATGCTCGTCAAGCACCCACGTATGTTCCTCCACCTCCTGTGTGTTTAAATCATGGCTCAACCTCCCACAGACAATTTCAGTTGTTACACTATGTGACCAAAAGTATCCAGACACCCCCAAAAACATATGTTTTTCATATTAGGTGCATTGTGCTGCCACCTACTGGCAGGTACTCGATATCAGCAACCTCAGTAGTGATTAGACATTGTGAGACAGCAGAATGGGAACTCCGCGGAACTCACGGACTCCAATGCCAAACAATGCCTCGCTTGGTGTAAGGAGAGCGTAAACGTTGTAGGATTGAACAGTGGAAAAATGTTGTGTGGAGTGGCGAATCACAGTACAGAATGTGGCAATCCGATGGCAGGGTATGGGTATGGCAAATGCCTGGTGAACGTCATCTGCCAGCGTGTGTAGTGCCAACAATAAAATTTGGAGGTGGTGGTGTTATGGTATGGTCGTGTTTTTCATGGAGGGGGCTTGCACCTCTTGTTGTTTTGCATGGCACTATCACAGCACTCAACCTGTTCATAAAGCACAGCCTGTGGCAGAGTGGCTACACGATAATAATATACCTGTAACGGACTGGCCTGCACAGAGTCCTGACCTGAATCCTATAGAATATCTTTGGGATGTTTTGGAACGCCAACTTCATGTCAGGCCTCACCGGATGGCATCGATACCTTTCCTCAGTGCAGCACTCTGTGAAGAATGGGCTGCCATTCCCAAGAAAACTTCCAGCACCTGACTGAATGTATGCCTGCAAGAGTGGAAGCTGTCATAAAGGCTAAGTGTGGACCAACACCATATTGAATTCCAGCATCATCAATGGAGGATGCCACGAACTTGTAAGACATTTTCAGCTAGGTGTCCAGATACTTTTGATCATTTAGTGTATTCTGTTTTATGTTGAGCTCAGTTTTGTTGTGATGCTGTAATAAAGGTGTACTTAAAAGCAACCTGGGATCATCACTCACCAACCAGCTATTTGCACACAACCGTTTGCAATAAAGGATACAAAACTAATAGCTATACAGTTGAAACCGGCAAATAGAAGTAAACAGAAAAAATTTACAGTCTATAATGCATAATAGACAGAAACCTGCATACAAACAAGATTATTCATGTTCAAATAACTTATGGGAATGCAGCCACGTGACATTTTCGATGACCCACAATACTTTGGCAGTTGTGCAACCTGCAACTTTCAAGATGCAAATGCAACAAGATGGAGCAGTGTAAGGAAATCTGAAAACTCAATATTCAGGGCATATGTGGAAATATAATAGACATTCCCTCCCCCCTCCTCTCTCTCTCTCTCTCTCTAAACAGTACTGACAACACACGTAAAAGGCGACCAATGTCAAAAGTTATCAACAGCTACTAATAATACTTTAAAAGGGAAGGAGGCCACTCACCAAAAAGTAGAAGCATTGAGTCACTGACAGGCAACCACAAAACAGAAAGAAGCCTGCCTATGCACCTTTGTGGAGCCTGCTGGACACACTATGCTAGTGCTGCATTTCAGCAGGTTGGCTACTTCGGGGGAGGGAGGGGTTGTGTTGGGTAGGGTGGGTAGAGGGAGAGAGAGGGGGGGGGGGGGGGGGACCAACGTGAGGGGTTGGGGTAGGTGGCTAGTGGTTCGGCGGAAGGCAGCCAGTTTGATGGTGTGAATGGGGGAGGAAGGGGTGTCACGTGTATGGGCTAGGCATGTGATGCAAGGATGCTGGTACCGGTGGGAAGCGAGTACGCCTCAATGTCCAGTGACCCACTACCCCCACACATTCCACCCAACCGTTTCCCCTTCCTTCACAACATCACCCCTTTCAATTCACATCCCCATGTCACCATCATGAAACTTTTTCTTAGTCACCCTCATGAAACTTTTTCATATGTTAACCTCCCCCTTGGCAGTCTCCTCCCGAAGATCTGAATGAGGATCTACTCCAGAATCTTTTGCCAATGGAGAGATCATGTTTTTGGTGTAGTCTCGGCCTAGATATAGTGAGGTCAGTGAAGTGCCTTTCACGTATACATGCCAACACTGCATGTTGATGATGAAGAGACAGAGAGAGTATATGAGGATTTTGTTTTTGTTGTTGTCTTCAGTCCTGAGACTGGTTTGATGCAGCTGTCCATGCTACCCTATCCTGTGCAAGCTTCTTCATCTCCCAGTACTTACTGCAACCCACATCCTTCTGAATCTGCTTAGTGTATTCATCTCTTGGGTCTCCCTCTACGATTTTTACCCTCCACGCTGCCCTCCAATGCTAAATTTGTGATCCCTTGATGCCTCAGAACATGTCCTACTAACCGGTCCCTTCTTTTTGTCAAGTTGTGCCACATACTCCTCTTCTCCCCAACTCTATTCAATACCTCCTCATTAGTTATGTGATCTACCCATCTAATTTTCAGCATTCTTCTGTAGCACCACATTTCAAAAGCTTGTATTCTCTTCTTGTCCAAACTATTTATCGTCCATGTTTCACTTCCATACATGGCTACACTCTATACAAATACTTTCAGAAACGACTTCCTCACACTTAAATCTATACTCGATGTTAACAAATTTCTCTTCTTCAGAAACGCTTTCCTTGCCATTGCCAGTCTACATTTTATATCCTCTCTACTTCGACCATCATCAGTTATTTTGCACCCCAAATAGCAAAACTCCTTTACTACTTTAAGTGTCTCATTTCCTAATCTAATTCCCTCAGCATCACCCGACTTAATTCGACTACATTCCATTATCCTCATTTTGCTTTTGTTGATGTTCATCTTATATCCTCCTTTCAAGACACTGTCCATTCCGTTCAACAGCTCTTCCAAGTCCTTTGCTGTCTCTGACAGAATTACAATGTCATCGGCGAACCTCAACGTTTTTATTTCTTCTCCATGGATTTTAATACCTACTCCAAATTTTTCTTTTGTTTTCTTTACTGCTTGCTCAATATACAGATTGAATGACATCGGAGAGAGGCTACAACCCTGTCTCACTCCCTTCCCAACCACTGCTTCCCTTTCATGCCCCTTGACTCTTATAACTGCCATCTGGCTTCTGTACAAATTGTAAATAGCTTTTTGCTCCCTGTACTTTACCCCTGCCACCTTTAGAATTTGAAAGAGAGTATTCCAGTCAACACTGTCAAAAGCTTTCTCTAAGTCTACAAATGCCAGAAATGTAGGTTTGCCTTTCCTTAACCTATTTTCTAAGATAAGTCGTAGGGTCAATATTGTCTCACATGTTCCAACATTTCTGCAGAATCCAAACTGATCTTCGCCGAGGTCGGCTTCTACCAGTTTTTCCATTCGTCTGTAAAGAATTTGCGTTAGTATTTTGCAGCTATGACTTATTAAACTGATAGTTTGGTAATTTTCACATCTGTAAACACCTGCTTTCTTTGGGATTGGAATTATTATATTCTTCTTGAAGTCTGAGGGTATTTCGCCTGTCTCATACATCTTGCTCACCAGATGGTAGAGTTTTGTCAGGACTGGCTCTCCCAAGGCCGTCAGTAGTTCTAATGGAATGTTGTCTACTCCTGGGGCCTTGTTGCGACTCAGGTCTTTCAGTGCTCTGTCAAACTCTTCACGCAGTATCGTATCTCCCATTTCATCTTCATCTACATCCTCTTCCATTTCCATAATATTGTCCTCAAGTACATCGCCCTTGTACAGACCCTCTATATACTCCTTCCACCTTTCCGCTTTCCCTTCTTTGCTTAGAACTGGGTTTCCATCTGAGCTCTTGATATTCATACAAGTGGTTCCCTTTTCTCCAAAGGTCTCTTTAATTTTCCTCTAGGCAGTATCTATCTTATCCCTAGTGAGATAAGCCTCTACATCCTTACATTTGTCCTCTAGCCATCCCTGCTTAGCCATTTTGCACTTCCTGTCGATCTCATTTTTGAGACGTTTGTATTCCTTTTTGCCTGCTTCATTTACTGCATTTTTATATTTTCTCCTTTCATCAATTAAATTCAATATTTCTTCTGTTACCCAAGGATTTCTACTACCCCTCATCTTTTTACCTACTTTATCCTCTGCTGCCTTCACTACTTCATCCCTCAGAGCTACTCATTCTTCTTCTACTGTATTTCTTTCCCCCATTCCTGTCAATTGTTCCCTTATGCTCTCCCTGAAACTCTGTACAACCTCTGGTTTAGTCAGTTAATCCATGTCCCATCTCCTTAAATTCCCACCTTTTTGCAGTTTCTTCAGTTTTAATCTACAGTTCATAACCAATACATTGTGGTCAGAGTCCACATCTGCCCCTGGAAATGTCTTACAACTTAAAACCTGGTTCCTAAATCTCTGTCTTACCATTATATAATCTATCTGATACCTTCTAGTATCTCCAGGATTCTTCCATGTATACAACCTTCTTTTATTAGGTTATTAAACATGTAATTCAGTACATAAAGGGAGACAAAAATCTAACAGTCATGGGGAATCGGACTGTGCTTGTAGGGGAAGGAGTAGAAGAAAGGGTTATGGGGGAATATGGGCTTGATACTAGGAATGAGAGAGGAGAAATACTAATTGAGTTCTGCAATGAATTTTAGCTAGTAATACTCTGTTCAAGAATGGTGTCAAAGAGGGCAGAAGTGCGGACAGAGGTTCAAGGCACTATATTGTCCTTGGGGTGGAAAACTGCCCCTAAAGGTGAAAGAATCAGCAATGATCAACAGGATGAGGATGTAGAAGGCAATGGAAACCACCTTCCTATTGACAATAAACCACACTCCCATTATACCATTTTCTGCTTCTGCTGATATTACCCTATACTCACATGACCAGAAATCCTTGTCTTCTTTCCATTTGCTGTTTGTGGAATGAGGGGGACTCCTTATGCTGGAAACAAAGCCAGCAATTTTTCTTTCTTTTTTTGTATACCTGTCAAGAGCTCAGAACTGATCCCACCTTAAATAAATGTGAAGGTATACCTGACAATAAAAAGCTTTTGCTTTTCTCCTTCATCTCATAATCAGTGCCACACAAAGAAGTAAAAAAAAAAGTACAACTTTGGGGTGATTTCAGCAGCCACTGCGATCCTACTGAGATTTGTTAACAATACTGGTCACAGACTTTAGGTTTCTGAGTGTTAGACAGCTGATAAGAGCACTGTGTAAAGTTACATATGGACTTAATTTAAATTGTTAGATAACATCAAGGACTCTATTTCCCACGGCTTCACTCGCGTACTAGTTTGACACATGTATTACACTCATCTCCTACTCCCCCTATCTGTTTCACCCTCTTCCTCCTCCATCTCTGTCCACCCCCCCCCCCTCTCTCTCTCATCTCCTGCACACCATTCTCTCTGTCTCCCTATCTCCTCCTCCTCCTCCTCCTCCTCCTCCTCCACCTCCACCTCCTCATCTTCTCTGTGCCCATCTACCGGAGAAGACCATATCTGTGACCATATCTTTCTCCTTACTTCCTCGGCCCATATCCTCCTCCCCTCTCTCTGCCCAGCTACTCCTTCCCCCTTTTTCCTGCCCGCCCACTCCCCCATTATAACTTCCACGTGCCTCATGCATCTCCCCTTCTTCCTCTCTTTCTACCTGCCACCTCTGCCCCACTCTTGTCCCTCCCATCCTCACCCTTCTCTCTGTCCATCTCCACTGCCCCTCTCTCTTGTGTAACTTTCTTTATCGAGCAGATTTTGCCTGTATGTGATGTTGCTTGAAGCACTCAGGTAGACATTTTACATTATTCACATCACCAGCTGGTCTCTCTCCTAACTCATTTGCCTGTACTGTATGTGTCTTTCTCAGAACAAACAATGCTGTATCTTGAAGCATACTTTTAGCTTGTTAACAATGGGACATGAGTGAGGAAATGGCTTGCAGTTAGCCTGTGTGCTAGAATACTGCTTTTCATTTTTGATAAAATCTCCAACTGCAGTCTTGAGAATTAGTTTTCTCAGCTTCAGTATAAATGTATTGGTTCGTTTGAGAGACACAGGCCTAAATTTCTTGAAGAGCAAGTATGAACTATCACAAACACATGAAAAAAAACCTCCTTCCACCATTCCGCTGTTTACTGTTGAAAATACCGTAATAGTCGGTCACCAACTGATCTCCATGGTCAACAACATTTTTATTTTTATTATAATCAAGTATGAGGTCAGGCTTCCACTTTTCTACCATTGCAGCTTTTTTTGCTTTTGTGATACTACTTGTCAAGCTGTGTTTTGTAGACAGGTCAAACGCATCCCTAGTCTTTGTCCAGTGAAGTGCTACCACAAATTTTTTTCTCTTGGATATCATTTGACCTCCTCTTAGTTTATCTTGTTTAAATTCCTGTGGCAGCCCTCTACTATTCCTCATCACTGTGCCAATAACACAGATGCACTTATCAAACAATCTTTCAAATAATTTTGTGCTAGTATAAAGCTGGTCCACATATGATGTTTGACCCTAATGTAGATAATTTTTGCAAGAATAACAGACTACTGAATTTGCACTATCATCTTTTTCCCCTACACTGTTATACACTTTATGGTTCATAACACAGCCTGTTGCAAAATCACTTAGAATGAAAAGCTTTATACAGTACCTGTTTGGCTAATTCTTCATACATACTCTAAATTGAATTCTTCCTATAAAAGGACATAAACCTTTTACAACCATTAGATTCTTGTCAGGAAAAAAAAAACCACCCTTGCTTTACACCACAAAGCTGTCATAATAAGGCCGAATTTTGTGCGAAGAATCATGGCTTGATTGCCCCATGTATGTAATCATAATTGTTATTTACATGCAGCATAAAGTAAAATGACGTAAATCTGTCTTTCTTCATGTTTTTTGTGTAGAAAGATAAATCAAACATTAGCTCATTGCTTCAACAGCATGTATTTGGTTTGTGCACAAGGCACATGGGAATAATTATAGCAAAAAAGTGATCTTGTTTAGCTTCATGACAAACCAACTGGCCCAAAGCAATCTGCCTACACAATTTAGAAATCATTCACCTGCATAATGGTTTGTTTAAATTTTTATGTTTCTTTTAATGACATTCCCATCAATAAACAGGCTCCAACAGTCAAATTCAGTGATTTCAGCATCCAAAAATGCCAAAACAATCCGTAAACCTTCAAAGACAGGTAATTGGTGTTAATCATCATCAATACCCAGGCAATGATGTTGCTTTAAGACTCTTGCCATTGTGTTCTGCCTCATTGAATGGGATCTTAATAGTCTTCTAATTCATCTGATAGCTCATTTCCATTTTTGGGACACCCTACCCACTTATATAGCCCTGCAAAACAGATTGGTAAAGTTACAGCACTAAAGCCACACAACACAGATTTGTGCAGGACAGCCTATTCAGCAGGGACTGAAAAAATGTGTTTGCTGGTATCTTCACTCATATTTGGGCTAGGATGTTATAAACCCCACAGTGCTGATACTTGTGAACTTTGCTGTTCGTGTGGCAAATTTGGTTGGGCTTTTCCCAGAACTTCGCTCATGTTCATGTTTGAGACACACAGTGCACACATTTTTGCCTCCCCCTCTCTGCCCATCTCCTCTCACTGTACATCTCCTCCTCCCATCACTATCCACCACCTCCTCCCTATCTCTGTCAGTCAATCTTCTCCTTCGCCTGTTCTGTCTAGCTCATCCTCCCCTTCCCCACTACCCATCTCCTCCCTCCCCCCTTTCTCTGCTCAGCCATGCCCATCCGCAGGTGCAGCCCCTGCAAAGCATACTGACACTACCCCCACAACAGGCCCCCATCACTTTCTCTGTGTCTATATTCCTATGGGTTTCTATCTCCCTCCCTCTCCGTGTCCATCTCCTCCTTCCCCTTTTCTCTGACCACCTCATCCTGCCCCTTTTCTCACTATCCATCTCCCACATCTCTCTGCTCAGCTGTGCCTATCTACAAATGCAAGTCAATAAATCAGACCATACAACTACCACACAACACACCAATCATGCACAGTAGCCCAAATGTTGGCAGCTGGAAAACTGCTGTTTCCCATTACATATAGGCTTCCCTGCAAAGCAAGTTGATCAGGTAGGGCTGTACTAACCAAAACACACATCATGCAGGGCTGTTTACATGTCGGATAAACCGTTCCTTGCCCGACGTGTATGCTGCCCTGCAAGGCAGGTCGATGAGGCAGGCTGATAATATTCCCAAAGAACAAGCCTCTCTTGTCTGGCACCCTAAATGTTTCCACTTCTAATGGATAGGATGTTACAAACCAAACAGTACTGATACTTGAATAGTTTGTTGTTTGTGTGACAAATGTTTCTGAAATCGATACAGGTGTTTGGGAGGAGAGCCCAGATATGCATACACACACTCTGCTTTATATATGTGCTACTCTTCTCTACCCATTTACTCCTCACTCAGCTCTGACCCACCTCCTCCTCGACCCCTCCTCTGCTCATCTCTTCATCCTTCATCCCTGTCCATCTCCCCCCCTCTCTGCCCTCCGCCCATCCATTCTGCCTCCCTCTCTGTCCATCTATTCTTCCCCTTCTTTCTGGCCATGTCCTCTTCCCTCCCCTCTCTGTCCATGTGCTCTTCCCTCCCTCTCTCTCGACCTCCTCTTCCCTCCCCCCTCTGTCAATCTACTCCTCCTCCCCATCTCTCTCCCTCCAACTCCTCTTCCTCCCTGTCTCTCTGTCCATTTCGCCCTCTTCCAATTTCTCTATCCACCTCTTCCTGTCTTTTTCCTCTGCACCTCACTCTATTCATCTCCTCCTTCCCCCTTTCCCTACCAATCTCCTCCTCCTCATCTCTCCATCCCACTTCCTGCCGTATCTCTGTGTCCCTCCCTCCCATCTCCCATCCTGACAGCCTCTTGGCAGGGGCTGGAAAAAAAACATGTTTTGTCCTATTTCTGCCCCTATTGGGTCTAGGAGGTTATAAAGATATTAATGCTGATATTTTTTAAGCTTGCTGTTTGTGTGCCAAATTTGGTTGAAATTGATACAGGCGTTTGGGACGAGATGAGGGATGGACCAACATACCGACAGACATACATAAATACATACATATGATCTGCTCTATATACATATAGGCATTTCCCAGTGGCTTCGCTCACACACATGTATTTCACATACATGGACCACAACTTCTCCACCAACCTGTCTTTGTACATTTCCTCCTCTTCCACCAATGTACCCCTCCCATCCCCTCTATCTGTCCACCTCCTCCTGCTCCCCCCCTCTCCCCTTCCATATCCTTTGCCCCCTTCTCCCAATCCAGTACCTTCTCCTCCCCTTCCCTATTCATCTCTTCCTGCCTCCTCTCTCTGTCCACCCATCTTAACCACCCTCGAGTCATGGTTATCTATGTGTGTAGGCCCTGCAAAATAGGCTGATAATGCAGGTGATATTGCAACTACAATTCACTTGTGTAGTACAGCCTACACAATGGGGCTGCAAAACCAATTCTTGCCCGACAGATAGGCTGCCCTGCAAAGCAGGCCGATAAGGGAGACCAATATTATTCACACACAACACACCTGTCATGCAGGGAGCCTATATGACAGGGGCTGCAAAAACACTTTTGTGCTCATAGCTCCACTCCTACTGGAGCAAGGGATCACACAGCCAACAGTGCTTATATTCATGGAATGTGGTGTCTGTGTGCCAAATTTGACTGAAATCAAACATGGGGACTGGGAGGAGATCCCCCCCCCCCCCCCCCCCACACACACACACACACACATACATACATACATACATACATACATACATACAAGTCTTCAGCCTCTTTTCCTTCTCACACATCAATGTATTTACTTGTCAGGTGGTGAGCAGTTTTTACTTGTGTTACACTATATAAGGCAGATAAAGAGCCTTCATGTTGTTTACTATTGATTCCTTGCCTTACCCAAAGCCAACACGAAGAATGAAAAAACTGCAGGCTAGTGACAGCAAACAATAGCAAGTTTCCTATTTGTGTTTACAGTGTTATGATACAGAAATAAGAGCGTTAAAGAAAGTACGTGAAAATGAAGAAGTTAAATGAAGTTGATTTCAAAATCTAAACACAATCATATTAATTTATGTAATAAAAGTTATGGAGACAGTCTTGAAGTATTCAATTTGCTGTAAATCTTTATTATCTACAGCTTCTAGCTTTTCAGCTAACAAAACCAAGTTTAGTTAGTAGAATGCCAAATCGTCTATTTCCGTTACAACTTCTACGACTTGTAGAAGGGAATGAGTGTGTAATATTTTGAATTGGAACCCACATCCAAAAACACACCATTTCCATGCTGCATCCGTACGAAAACGTGTTTGCTAGGTAGGTTTGCAACAAGTTAGTCATGTTGAGGGGTGCTTATGACAGATTAGCTGATATCATTTGGCATATGTCCTCCCTCTCTGACCTGGTTTGAGTTTCATTCACGTGTCCGGGAGTGTCAGAGCAACATGTTTGAGTTACACATCTGCAGCACATACTGGAAAGATCCTTCTGAATGGCAAAGATAACTGTAATGGAAGAGCTGCTTGTCACCTTCATCAAGATGATTCTCCGTGATGTCCAACTCCACTGCATACCCTTTTTGTCACAATTATGCAATGGCTTCAAGAAAGTGTATCTTGACTGTCAGCAGGCATGACTGTGGTGCTCCAAAGAGACACAGCACACCCGAATTGGAAGAGGCCACACTGTGTCATGTTGAAGAGAATGCTTCAACAAGTACATGAGCAATTGTCCTTGCACCAGATGTTGCTACCAGTACTGTTCACAGACACGTGAATGAGGCCTGAACCAGGTGAGAGAGGTAAGATGTATGTCAAATAACACCAACCAATCTGACTTAAGACCTCCCCCCCCCCCCTCCCCATGAATACTCTGTGGCAAGCCTACCCAGCAAAAACATGTTTCCAAACAGCTGTAGCATTCCAGACTTGGATTTCTATTTAAAATATTGTGTATGCACTCCCCTCTACAAATCCTAGAAGTCATGAAAATGTCTGCTTGTGTCTGTGTATATGCGGATGGATATGTGTGTGTGTGCGCGAGTGTATACCCGTCCTTTTTTCCCCCTAAGGTAAGTCTTTCCGCTCCCGGGATTGGAATGACTCCTTACCCTCTCCCTTAAAACCCAAACCCTTTTGTCTTTCCCTCTCCTTCCCTCTTTCCCGTTGGTTGCGAAAGCTAGAATTTTGTGTGTATGTTTGTGTATGTTTGTGTGTCTATCGACCTGCCAGCGCTTTTGTTTGGTAAGTCTCATCATCTTTCTTTTTAGAAATATTTTTCCCACGTGGAATGTTTCCCTCTATTATATATATATATATAGACACAAGCAGACATATTTAAAGACAAAGAGTTTGGGCAGAGATGTCAGTCGAGGCCGAAGTGCAGAGGCAAAGATGTTGTTGAATGACAGGTGAGGTATGAGTGGCAGCAACTTGAAATTAGCGGAGATTGAGGCCTGGTGTGGCAGGTCAGTTGGTAGATCACGTGGGTGCCTACACTGTGATGCATTCTATGTTGGAATGACCAGCAACAAACTGTCCATTCGCATGAATGGACACAGGCAGACAGTGTTTGTTGGTAATGAGGATCACCCTGTGGCTAAACATGCCTTGGTGCACGGCCAGCACATCTTGGCGCAGTGTTACACCGTCCGGGTTATCTGGATACTTCCCACTAACACCAACCTATCCGAACTCCGGAGATGGGAACTTGCTCTTCAATATATCCTCTCTTCCCGTTATCCACCAGGCCTCAATCTCCGCTAATTTCAAGTTGCCGCCACTCATACCTCACCTGTCATTCAACAACATCTTTGCCTCTGCACTTCTGCCTCGACTGACATCTCTGCCCAAACTCTTTGTCTTTAAATATGTCTGCTTGTGTCTGTATATGTGTGGATGGATATGTGTGTGTGTGCGAGTGTATACCAGTCCCTTTTTCCCCCTAAGGTAAGTCTTTCCGCTCCCGGGACTGGAATGACTCCTTACCCTCTCCCTTAAAACCCACATCCTTTCGTCTTTCCCTCTCCTTCCCTCTTTCCTGATGAGGCAACAGTTTGTTGCGAAAGCTTGAATTTCGTGTGTATGTTTGTGTTCATTTGTGTGTCTGTCGACCTGCCAGCACTTTCATTTGGTAAGTCACATCATCTTTGTTTTTAGGTATATTTTTCCTACGTGGAATGTTTCCTTCTATTATAACCATATATGTCTGCTTGTGTCTGTGTATATGCGGATGGATATGTGTGTGTGTGCGAGTGTATACCCGTCCTTTTTTCCCCCTAAGGTAAGTCTTTCCGCTCCCGGGATTGGAATGACTCCTTACCCTCTCCCTTAAAACCCAAATCCTTTTGTCTTTCCCTCTCCTTCCCTCTTTCCTGACGAGGCAACCGTTGGTTGCGAAAGCTAGAATTTTGTGTGTATGTTTGTGTTTGTTTGTGTGTCTATCGACCTGCCAGCGCTTTTGTTTGGTAAGTCTCATCATCTTTCTTTTATATATATATATATATATATATATATATATATATATATATATATATATATATATATATATATATATATATATATATAAGATTAGTATTAATAATTATAAACATAACAAAGTGAGTAATAATTAGCAACTTACCATGTGGGAGACAAAGCACATGAAAGGCTGGCTTCTGAGAAAGCAGGACCAGAGCATCTAGTACTGAAGATACAATAACAGCTGTGTGATGTTTTGCACCTTTCGTGACCTGTGGATTAAGAAAGCCTCCACAACCACTATGTGGAATGGTTTCTTCACCAGTTCTCGTAAGTATTTTAATTCCTGCTATTTCTTCTTCAATACTGTGCAAAGGAAAATACAATTTTGAGGCCTCCAAGTCTATCCTTGCACCACATTGCAAAAGAACTGATAATGGAACATTCTGAAAAAATTATAATAACATGAAACCTCAGCATATGTGTTTTATAACACCACATATGCATAATGAAGCTTCATTCGTTACTTTACTTACATTTATGTCAAATAACCGTAATTCAGTGAGTAGCTGAGATTCTGGTACATCATGAAGAGCTGTTGTAGTATTTTCAAGATTCTTCCAGCACTGTTTCACTTTGTCATTTGAAATAGCGGTATGTTTTAAAATGTCATTTTCAGATTTCGAAAAAGACTTCTTCTTTTTGTGCTGCTGTATAACTTTCTCCATGATATCCCAAGTTCCAGCATGCTTACATTTATAGCAAACAAAATACCCTGAAAAACAACATAATTAAATTAGTCTCTATATTAGGATTATCTGCTTAATTCCCACCAAAACTGCAGGACTAACAGGAAAAACTGTAGGGCCTACGTCCTTGAGCTCTTGCATTCATACACAGTTCCATGAGATGACATAGGAAAATAAGGGAGCAGAAGAAAAGTCTACGAGAAATAGACAATGAAGATAAGGAAATGTTGGTTCAAATTCTTTAAAGAAAACATGTACGATGTGGGATATACTCATAATTAACAATGATATTGACAACTATGAAAAGATTGCATGGATGTTACCTTTTGTTGAATAATTATTATAACAAATTATTTACATGCAGCAAATTTCACTTTGAAACCCTTTAACTGATGTATTTTGCCAAACTTTTTTGTTGGCCAAATCAGAATGCATGTGTACCTAATATGTTCCAAAATTCTGCACATAAAAACTGGATTTTCCAGTGCTCATACCACAGGTGCTATTGATGATAAAAAGACATGGTCAACTGCTTTGAGCTTAGACTAGGGACTACTTGTATACCCTACAGAAGGATCATCTTAGTGTCACTATCCTACAGTACAGGCTCAAAGTACGAGTTCTATACTAGAGATGGGCAAAACTGTTCTTTTCAGAGATTGGATCAGAACTGTTCACTCCCTGAAATGAATTAGCTCTTTTTCATGACTCACCACTCATTTACAATAGAAAATAAATGGAAGGCACATTGCCCTTTAAACTTGGTTTATTCCAGTACTATACCTGTATTTTGATCTTATTTGATCCTATTTTGAAGTAACACAGATAATGAGTAAGAATTTTGTATTGTTTATTGAAATTTCCACGATATGACAAAGTTTTGGATTATTGATTTATTTTGCACTATCGTGGTTTTTTGGGTGATCGGAAAATGTTGTAACTTGAGATTTACATTAACAATATATTTGGCTATAATGTATTAAAATTTCATTAACCTCATACAAATACATCGCAAGCCATATATTTTTAAAGTGAACGTTTCCTTCCGAAGACGCCTAAAATCGCAAAATCCGTACCAGAATAAGAAAAAAAATATAAATTTAACTGTAAAATGAAAGTGCTGCATATAGCCTTACGCAGAATAAAACAAGGAAAATATTGGTGTATCACATTTTGCGATACGTTTATCGGTTCGCTCGTAATTAAAGCGTAAATTCGAGTGTCCATAATAAAAATCCTATAGTAAGAGGAGTCGTCAGGAACCTAATCTAATCAGTTTAAACAAAGAAAAATAAAATAAAAACAATTGATGTATACATAACATAATAATGTAATATACATAGCGGTATTACTACGAAGAACAATATCCAGTAGAGACGAACTCCGATGCAGAGGCGCTGAGTCGAGCAGGTCGAGCCGCGAGCTGTATTACTGCGTGAGCTGAGACCGCAGAGACCAGAGTGACACCTGAGTCGCTTTTCTCAACGCTCTGGCTAGAGTCGAGACGGTGGGGTGAGCGTTGAGCGGGCGAGTTCCGAGGGTGGGGGGGAGCGGTGAACTCACCCGCTCCGAGACAAATCGTCCGTTCCCTTGCGAGCAGGTTGTTGCAAGTAGTTCCTATGTTATCCGCTAGGTGGCTCTCTGTCCTGTTGCTCGCATCAACTGCCCAGAGGGCAGGACGTGCGACTGAAACGATCGCCGACAGAGTGCGATGCGAAGTTACGCTGCGCCAGACACTGCAGGCGGCAGACGACGCACAGAGACGGCACGGCATATGTGAAACACAAAATCCAATGGGGCACTGCACAATGCAGGCAGCCGAGGTAGAAGCAGGGCAGAGGCCGGCGCTGGCTGTGTTGTGTGGCGTGCACTGTGCTCTGACCAGCAGAGGCACTGCTGATATGCTCTCTCTCTCTCTCTCTCTCTCTCTCTCTCTCTCTCTCTGCCGTGGGAAACGTTTGGAGCTACCGTTCTTTTTTTCTGAATCACTGATTGTTCACTCCTTTGAAAGATGCAACTCTATGCATTAGTTCAAGAGCGGATCCCCCATCTCTATTCTATACACTTGCTCTTCCTTAGGCAAATTGACCAAATCAGTTGTTTCGTTTTGAGTTAGATGTGGCCTATGGTGTGCCTTTAGGGGCTTATTGAACCACCATTAACTGCAGCAAACTGCTCAAATTTTTGAAGCATATTCTCTAGGCATTTATCAAGAAACTCCCCAAAGACTTATTTTTTGGGTATCACAGCCTAGCAATGGATTCTGAGAAGGCTATGTTCAGCAAATGGCTGTAATTTTTTTAATGTGTTTCTAAGATCCCAATCTCAAGCAACCTTGAAAACTTTCTTCGTATCTTTATCAGTTTCTGAAATAAAGACATTCAAAATTACCTTACTTAAACATGTAAAATATGAATGTAAAATCCAGTGAGAGGCGAAAATGTCATTCATAATGTGACGTAGAAAGGAGAAATATGCTGGGAACTCCACACTGTAGTACTGAAACAAATGCAAAATTTTTGTCCACATAAAATCTGGTCCGAGGTGTAAAATTAGTTTTATAATATGTCAATTTCACAAAAGAAAACTATCAGAATTTTTACTGATCCATCAAGTTCTTTTCATATGAGGGACATGTCCTGCTGTAGCAAGGAAAAGAAAGGAACCAGCAGTAAGATGCTCCTATCAGAACACAAAAAAATGTTAATATTTTCATACTTATTTAAAAGTGGGGTACCAGCTGCTTCATTCTACATTCGCCAAAACCTTTCAAAATTTTCAAAAAAATTTTGGCATGCAAACATATTCACGCTTTTTATGCTTAAAGAGAAGAAGAGAGTGGCAGTGGCGAACACATGGAAAAGTAATATATACTGGAAGGTAGTAGACGATGATTAAATTATAGAAAGAGCAAAGGAGACAACAGTAGTATGAGAGAAAGATAGGGTCATAGTGACAGTGGAACTTAGTTGACAGTGACACAATGGTTCTAATGGTGCTAGGAAGAGACTGAAGGAGACAGTGGTGGGGGAGGGGGAGGGGTAGAATAAAGAGTGTGACGGTGACAGTGAGAAGAGATAGCAGCATTAGCAAGGAAAGAATGATATGTCAGAGTAAGAGAGAGCAATAGGGAGACAATAATAGTGAGAGGAGACTGTAGCAGTAGGTCAGAACAGAGGGGACTGTGGCTGTGACACGGAAGACAATGACAGAGACACAAAGAGATAATGACAACGAATCAGGCTGAATGAATGACTGAGAAGGGGCAACTCGGACTGGATGGTGTGTGAGCAGCTTACAGCAATTGACTAATGGATGTAAGAGTTACAGTTAGGAGAACTTGAGAGAGTCTGTGGTGAGTTGCATATTAAAAAAGTACGAATATCTTAGTGTGTCAAACTTTTTGGGGAAATTTTTAAAGGCACTGAGGGACTGGTACCCCATTTCTCAGTCAGAGTCTTTTAAATAAACAGAAATGTACTCACATTTTTTTAATTCTCTGATAGGAGCATTTTTGTGTTGGTTATCTATACTTGATGATTAGTATTACAAATGATATGAAACTGACCCATTGCTTAGTGATTCACATTCACATCTGTTTGAATGAGAGAAATTGCACTGGATGTTACCAGAACAGTATCTTTCATTGGATAATTAACAAAAATAAAACAATGGAACATAATTATAAAATAATAACCAAAATATATATGGTCAAGTGAGAATTATGTTACAGTCTTTAGGCAATGAACAGTACAATAAACCTGCATCACTTTGATGGAGTATGTTCTGCTACAAACTGCATGACTTGTGCAGGTTATTTTTGGTAACGACAGAGCTGCAACTGCCACAACAGTTTCAGAAAATGGACACTTGTTATAATTAACTCAGCAGATATGGCAAAAGCAAATAACTAATTAGAACAGAAAGGGACTGCAGATTGCAGTAATAATGTTAAGGCTACATCAGACAACCAAACATACCACATAACGGCAAACGCTGATGAGCTAGTTAGTTACTTTAATGTTCCACGTATCATCTGCACGATAAATGATGATGATGTAGAACAAATCATTTTATATTTACATCACAAACTGGAGCTGCTATAAGTTTAATATTGCAGTCTTGATATCGCCATTAGATTCAGTGTATTGGAGACAGTGACGACACTATGAAAAGGAAAGTTGCTACTCACTTACAGCAGAGATGCTGAGTCGCAGATAGTCGCAACAAAAAGACTGTCACAAATAAGCTTTCAGCCAGAAAGGCCTTTGTCAAAAATAGACGACAGACATGCGCACATACCCAAGCTTCAGTTGCCAGTGACTGCAGTCATGTATGTGTGGGTTGCGTTTGCATGAGTGTGTGCGCGCCTGTCTGTCGTCTAGTTTTGACAAAGGCCTTGCTGGCCGAAAGCTTGCTAGTGACAGTCTTTTTGCTGTACCTATCGGTGACTCAGCATCTCCGCTATATGGTGAGTAGCAGCTTTCCTTTTCCCGTCTAATATTGTTACATTCCATCCTGGATTTTCCATTGTTTGATAAGCATACTGACATACAGGGATCAGTCAGTAATCATAGTAGACATCATGTGATGAATGTAAGAGTTAAGTGTAACTGGTTTTAATTTCACCCTAAATTATGTGACTGAGAATGACACAAGCTGCAATGTTGATGGATGTGTCCTCTCATTATGGTGGAGACAATTTCACTGACTGAGGTGTACAAAACTCCTGACAAATAACTGTGTTGAATGCTACACAGAGCTAACAGAATTAGTTCAGGGACAGGTAGACATTAAATAAAGCCTTCAAGAATGTGGAACAAGCTATACATTAGAAGACAGAAGTAACCACTCAAGAAATTTCTGGAAAGTTTACTAACAAGAAAGTATGACTAATGCTGATATATTCACACTAATAATTTCTTCTTCTGACACTAGTACTTAAATACCTGCATTACAAAAATATTATGCCATAGGACAGGATTGAAATAAAGTACATAAACTATGCTAGCAATCCTACTAGCAGGTCAATGCAATGAGAGATTCCTATGTGCACGACAAGCAGAGCTGAGCTTTCTGTTTAACTTATTCACATGCTGGTGCCACCCCAATTTGTTATCCACCTGGATTCCTAAGGACCTCATACACAGAATTTTCATGAAATGTGTGTTCATTAATCTCCTTTCTCATTATCTGTAACTCATTTTCATTAATTTCAAAGTGAATATCTTGAGTCTTTTTAAAAGTGAGGGTTAAGTAGTTTGCCATGAAGTCACTGTAAGCCTGCTCCATTTTCCTCCGGTCTGTGTCTGGTATGGTTGAGTTCCTTTTTTCTTGTGTCATCAGCGAACACTATAGTTTTTGAAGAGCTTTTCAATGTCTTTGCTAAATTATTTTTGTAGGTCACACACCATATTTAATGATTTCTCCCTGTGGTATCTTTTGTTGATGTGGTCCTCATTTTTCTGTTATCAAGATATGTCTCTGTCCATGCAAGATGAATAGCAACACTTGTTTTTCTTGTAAAATTTTATGATTTGTACAATGAAAGACCTTGGAAAGATCAATAAAACGGTATTTTTTTTCTCATTTGCTTCCATCAGAACTCTGAGATCATATACCCATATCACATTCGGAAGGACGACGGTTCAATCCCGCGTCCGGCCATCCTGATTTAGGTTTCCCGTGATTTCCCTCACTCCAGGCAAATGCCGGGATGGTTCCTCCGAAAGGGCACGGCCAACTTCCTTCCCCATCCTTCCCTAATCCGATGAGACCGATGACCACGCTGTCTGGTCTCCTTCCCCAAACCAACCAACCAACCATATACCCATATGTCTGTACAGAACACTTTTCACAACCCAAGCTGAACTACTGTTAAGAGTTTACTGTCAGAAAAGTGGCTATATAAAATGTTACATGCTACCTTAAAAAATGAATGAGGGTGACAGGTCTATAATTAAAGAACACTCACTTATCTTATAAATGGGTGAATGGGTGTTGCCATTGCCTATTTCAGTGTATTTGGAAATTCACCTTGACTCATCAACTAATTACAAAGGTAATTCAAGGACAATGTTGTCAAATGCTGTGGTTGACATAACAGCATAACTAGAAGAGTTAATGCTTTTCAACAACCTAATTATTTTTAATGTTTTGAACATGGCTGTGATCAGCAACCATAATTAATTACAATGTCACAAATTTCCACCCAACTGGTTGCAAATATAATATAAAATTCTTTAATTAGTTTACAACACAAACTAGGGGGCACCTTCTTCAGAAGAAATTGCTACCACATGTGAGGTAACAGTTTCTTCTGAAGAAAGCACCCCTAGTTAACTAGTTAAAGAATTTTATATTCTATTTGCAGCCAGTTGGCTGGAATTTTGTGACATTCTAATTATTTTTATGATTTCTTTAATATCTGACATGCCAAAATTGATGTCTGCTGGAAGGATTTCTAGTGTCTGCCTAAGTAAATTTAACAGATCCGCTTTTGGTGATCCACTTTTCCACATTGTGTTTTCAGGTACTTTAAGAAAGAATTAATTCAATTTAGTGATAAATGATTTGAGTTTGACGTTGCCTGCCACACTGCTATTGTCATCATTGAGTTGAATATCATTTGCCTTGCCAATTTCATCCTTATACACACATTAATTGCATGACATTGCCCTTTTTTCACAGGGAATGGTTTTTGCTTTTTGGGTAACACAGTGAAGAATTTCACTCTATTGCTTATAGTGTGCCTTTATGTCCTAATAACAGCTAGTCCTCTGCATTAAACACAGCCAGATGTTGGCCATGATTTTTCTCAGCTTTCACTCTACCCTTTTGCTTCATTACAGATAAAAGATGAGGTGGTATCATGTTGCCTGTTATGCCCAAAAACACCTGTCTCACATGATTATCTAGCCCTCAGAGAGCCACATCATCCATATATAACCAACAGTGGAAAACAACGATCTAGACTGGGACAACGAAACTAAACTGCTTGGGCAGTGAATAGGTATACCTCTACAGAGAAATTAGGACTGGCTTTACCTATTTTGACAATCAAACCAATTATATTTCTGATGCTCCCATGTCTGACATCCAGATCTCAATTTTCCAAAGTTTCCTTAACACAGTTATGTGAAAGTGTCAAAGAACATAAAAAAATGTATTATCACTCACCACTTGATTGAAACTGTGTGAGTTAAAATGCACCAGAATTTGTATCTTCTCCTCTGGAAGACACTTTCCTTTCCCTTCATTTTGAACTGATTGTTGTATCTTTGACATTTTCTGTAGTTAATTAAGTAAGAGAAAGGTCATGGAAGCTCCTGTAGTTTCCACATATTCTCAGTCCACCTCGTATTCACTTGCTAATAGAAGTAAATTGATTCTTTCTGTTTATTTGACAGTATGGGCATTTGGTTGATATGACTAACATAAGCATAAGGAAAACCAGGCTTTTACATCTCATCAATGATGAATTTGTTAAAGATGAAATTTTGGTACTCAAATGAGAGTCCAGTGCCCAAACTACAGCACAACTCATTTTTTTGGAAGAATCAAGAAAAATATTTCACAGCTTCAACTGTGGAACTGATTTATCTTGGCTAAAATATTCATACATTATGAATAATAATAGACATCTTGCACCCTTATTTTAATTTTCAAAAGACATTTGTTTGTAAAGATTCCCAAAGGCAACATATCTAAAAATTCTGTGTTCTCAGTGCTCTCACCAGATATCAATGTTGTTAAGATCTAGTTCTTATTCTTTTTTTCCAAATACACAATATCTATAATTACAGTTTTCTGGAATTTTACACATATCTTTCAGCTTTCAAAAATTTATTACAAGTGTAACACTTTTTTCACGTAATGAAGCAATTACTGACACATCAGATAATACATAATATCATAGGTTTCTTAGGTGCACCTCTCCCCCATTCAAAAACTTTTTTCTGCTGTATAAAGCTGAAAACTTTTGTTTTTTGTAATTCAAAAGCATTTCTCCCCTAACTAAAAGTGTTCTCATATTTGTTTTAAACATTTTAAAATCTTTCCAGAAAGTTGGAAATTAGTAACTGATTGCAGTATTACCTTCACTTCAATTCTGGCATTTCCTTTGATTATATTCTTCAGGCTCAATATCAATGTATCAGAAAACTGATACTAGCTCAGTATATGATGTATCAGCATCTTTCCATACAAATGAAGTAACCACATTCTCTATCACAGTTTATGAGTACCAACATTAATAAGAGTGGAAGTTTTTAATGAACTTCTACATCTACACTCTGCAAACAATCATAAGGTGCATGGCAGAGGGTACGTCCCATTGTACCAGTTATTTGGATTTCTTGATTCTTCCGTTCACATATGAATTGCAGGACGAATGATTGTTTGAATACCTCTGTGTGTGCAGTAATTATTTTAATCTTATCTTCATGATCACTATGTGAGCGATATGTAGCGATATGTTGTATATCCCTAGAGTAATGATCTAAAGCCAGTTCTTGAAATTTTGTCAATAGTCTTTCTCAGGATAGTTCACGTCTGTGCTCAAGAGTTGGCCAGTTCAGTTCTTTCAATACCCCTGTGACACACTCCCACAGATTAAACAAACTGCGACTACTCATGCTGCTCTTCTCTGCATACGGTCAATATCCCCTGTTAGTCATATCTGATACAGGTCCCACACACTTGAGCAATATTCCAGAACTGGTCGCACAAGTGATATGTAACCAATGTCTTCTGTATACTGACTGCACTGCCCCAGTATTCTACCAATAAATAAACCGAAGCGTGTGGGCCCTGTATCAGATACGACTAACAGGGGATACTGACCGTATGCAGAGAAGGGCAGCACGAATGGTCACAGTTTGTTTAATCTGTGGGAGTGTGTCACAGGGGTATTGAGAGAACTGAACTGGCCAACGCTTGAGGAAAGTCTACCCCTAACTGAACCTAAGTGATCATTCCATTTCATATCCCTACAAAGTATTACACACAGGTATTTGTATGAGTATACTTTTTGGTATGAACGAAACTGTTCTTTCGCTGTATTTCATAAACAAATTGGTGTGCCACACAGTTATCCTATTTCTTTTGGGACATTTTTAGTATTCATTACCACCAAAATTAAACTGATATTCATTTCCAATGTCTGCTGCTATATTTTTATAGCTGTGTCATCATTTTATTTTTGAACAAGAGAAGGACAATACAAATAAGAAGTGTTCTTGAAAATCATAGCAGTATTGTCTGAGCATAAAAATTGTGACAAGGCATTTTATGATTGCTGCACACTTCCTCCTATTCATAGACAAATAACTCAAGCATAACCACAGAAGATAATTGATTGTTTATAGCACTTTTGGCCTTTCTTCTTTTAGCACTCTATAGTGAGAACAACATTCAAAATTTGTGAGGTGGACGAACACTGAGTTGAGCAGGCTGATGGTGACTGAAATGAAATGAAATCCCATACGGGTGCAGTGCTTGTTGCTACAATTGAGAGATGGGGATGTACTAAACAAGACCTACACCTGAAAGGGGAAGATAGGCTGGCTGAGCTTCTTGCAGAAAATTATTGGGGGGGGGGGGGGGGGGGGCACTACCTCGCACAAAGCATAATCCTGTGGTTACTGATGTCAGAGAGATACCTTTTTACTAGGTGAGAATCAGGATTCAGGAACACTGTTTTGAACTAAGTCAAAATAACTGAAGAGCCCAAAAATGCCTAGGACACACAAAAAAATAAAAGTTAGATTATTTCATTAAAACATTAGAAGGCTGATTAATAAGGTAGAAGAGCTTATCTGTTTGGAAAAGATTGAATCCTGTGCCTATCTGAGCAACGAGTAATCACACGGTTATATAGTGAGTCGCATATAAAAGATTACACTCTAGCAACTTACTCATGCAGAACTAATATGGAAAAGGAGAAGTTACTGCATAGATTTAGGCAGAACGAAAGTTCAAAAGACTGAGACAAGTAGATTTTGTAGTGATCAGAATGCAGAAGTTTATGCTTGTGAATAAATACTGAAAAACTATTAAGTTTTAGCTGTAACTATGTACAGATCCCCATTAGTGTATTTCGATATGTTTATGAGGAATCTGGAGTCCTTGCTATGCTATCTGTCTGACATCAGCAAGAAGTTAATAATCTGTGGTGACTTCAACATAGATTTTCTAAAGGATTCTGAAAGGAAAAATGATCTGCAAACCTTACCTGGCTCCTAAAATTTGATCTCAGTGATTAACTTTCCTACACAGGTGGTTAGAGGCAATAGGACTCTAATCAATAATGTTTTCCTTGGTGAAGTTCAAAGCAAGAGAACGCCTGTTTACCCAGCAACAAATGCTCTCTATGATCATGATGCACAGTTAGTAAGGTTAAATAACATAGTGGTACGGATAGTCCTCAGTAGAAATCAGTTAGAGTAATTAAGGACTCCAGCACAAAAGTTTTTAAGAATATTTTACAACATACAACCTAGGATGAAACTTATAATAAACCAAATGCTAACATGAAATGTAATCTATTCTATGATAAACTCATATCATTACATGAAAATGGGTCATTCCATGGCAAGTGGTCTAGAGGCTCCCACATGACCCTCATGGATTTTGATGAAATTTTGCATGAACATCCCCACATGTTCTCAATGAACACTGGTAAAGTTTCAGTTTCAGAAATTCAATACTTTCAGAGATACAGTCACTTGTTTAAGACCATAGCACAGCTTTCTATAGTGTGTCCTTAAATTTTCAGCAACTTGGAGATGAGGTATCTCTGTAAGTGTTTGCATGAAAGAAACAAAACTTGGCCATCTTATACAACTTTTAGAGCTCTTTAAAGTAAGATATTAAGAAAAGGATTTCTGAGCAATTTTCATATAGATAATTTGAAGCAAAGTTGGGCAAAAAAATAGCTGTTTAAAAAAATGCGAACTTTAGTTTCTTGTATCTCCAAAAGTAATGGTGGAATGTACATGAAACTTTGCACACCATAGCTCACCAACACAAGGTCTTAGAATATAAAATTTCATTCTCCTATTGCTTTCCACTATTTCACAAATCTGGGGTAAAGTTGACGATTTTTCAAAAAGTGCTAAAAATGGGTATTTTTAGTCAAATTTTTCAAAAAAGTGTTTTCTCAATACTCTTCTAAGCTATGGTCATTAGAAAGAGCATATTCTAAGCTATCTAGAAAAGTGGATTTGGTTTTGCAATGCAAGCATATAAGGCCCCAAAAAGTAGCATCATCAAAGAGGCATGCTGGAAGTTTGAACACATCTTTCTGGCACTCCAATTATACCTGAAATCTTTTATTTTGCCTTATACATGTTTATTAATGTCTGGGATAAGTGAAATAAGAAGTCCTGATGAATAGGACCTAGCTCAAGTCCGAATAGCAAAAGAATAAAAATAGAAACAATGTTATTTCTTAATTGTCACCTCCTCCCCCCCCCCCTCTCTCTCTCTCTCTCTCTCTCTCTCTCTCTCTCTCTCTCTCTCTCTCTCTCTCTCTCTCTCACACACACACACACACACACACAAACACACACACACACACACACAAACACACACACACACACACACACACAAAATTATTATTAAGAATGAATGTAAATCGTAAAATTTATTTGCATAATCATCTAATTATTAGTTGCCTGTTTAATGAACAACACCAGCTTACTGATGGAGAAGAAGTGTATAAATGAGTTGCTATGGTCCATGGTGGCTTAACCACTGCTGGTTTCATTTCACCTGAGAAAAACCAACATTCCCATTGCCTTAGGGACCACACCAGATGGCTTAACAACAACAGCCACAGGTCAGTTTCTTTACCACAGGATCCCAAGCCTGATAAGGGTTTCTTTACACAGGTTCCCAAGCCTGAGAGTAAAATTATTTAAGTGCCCTGTGTAAAAGTAGAAGGCACTCTTGGGTTCCTTAGATTGTTTCCTCTAACCTATTTCAATTTTTGATATGCTGCATTAATTTTCTGATGAATATCAAGAAAAATGGTGTACTGCCGGCCAGACGAATTTAATGATGGAGCGGGAATAACTGCAATAATGTGGTGTTCCGGAACCCAGCACTT